>NC_039359.1:196870119-197513329 GCF_003573695.1 Papaver somniferum
ACTGCTCATTTTGGTTGCATATGTAAAATGTTGCTGCAGAAATTTATACGTTGTTGTTGTCTGTGTCTGTAGATGGGGTGGCTTCAAAAGACGGAGTAAAATGCTTGCTTCTAGATACTAGGGCCAACTCTCAGCAGAGCTCTGATCAATATCCGATCAGACTTATACATTCAGAATACACACCATCAGGGTTACAGACACCATTTGAGTTACTTGGGCAGATGAAAGAGGAGAACGGGGTATTGAATGGAGACAAATATACACCAACGTGCTTTTCCACCAGAGACATTCACTTAGTTTTTTCTTTCTGTTTTCTGCATGAAACTGCGACATACAATTGTTCTCGAGCTACAACTTTACAATCCCTGTACATGGCAACTTCAAAGTTGATCTTTTATGGCCAGTCATTGAAAATTCTAATAGAGTCTAATATTGTAATGTAATGTTAACCGTTGTTTATTACAAACGAAAGAGACCCATTTATAGACAAACATGACAAGATACCCAAGGATAAGCCTAACATCACTTATTTATAACTTCTTAAGGCAATTACTGCAAAATGTTGACAGCTTCAAATGGTAACCTAATATGATACCAGAACTAAAAAAATGGACAATAAATGTTTCTTCTGATTGGACACGTAACCAGAATGGTGGTGGGAACCTCGCAGAGACAAAGAGAGGGGCAAATCTAGTTCTTAGACAACTCTTTACTACGGTTGGCTGCAGCAACAACTGCGTTCATCAGAGTCCCACGAAATCCACCCTTCTCCAATTCGTGAATCGCAGCAATGGTGGTTCCTCCAGGTGATGCAACATCATCTTTTAACTGCCCTGGATGCTTACCAGTGTTGACGACCATTGCAGCTGCTCCCAAAACCTAGTGTTTGGAAAAGAAAAATTAGCATAACTAGTAGGCCTGGTAACAGGGAATTTCTCCACCTACTTCCAAGTAATTTCATTTCTTTCTTTTTCTCCTAAACACCCTAGTTATTCTGACATTACATTTATAACCTGGTTAAAGGAAGTTTTTCGCAGAAAAACAAAAACACATAGTATCAGTTCCCACTTACAGTCTGAGCTGCTAAACCTGCTGCAAGGTCTCGTGGAAGACCTGCAGCTACTCCACCATCGGCTAGAGCCTCTATTGCCAGAAAAATATATGCTGGGCCACTTCCACTGTAAAGTAAAACAACCCTAATCAGATTTATCATTCAAAAGTGAGGTTATTTTTCAAAAGAAATGCTATACAAAGTGGCAAGTCATGACGTATAAAAGATGTCTCCACACAGAAAATACGATAGTGAAAATTCTACAAACAAGGTGCTGCAGCACAAGTACTGAAGGTGCATAAGACTATCATTAAACCAAGTGTCACATACCTCAATCCGGTGACGGCATCAAACATTTTCTCATTAGCTCTCCAAGTCTTACCAATTGCTCCAAAGAGACTATCCATAAGCAATCCATCTTCTTCTGTTGCAGTTCCTCCTAAGCTAATAACTGCATATTGTACACCAGTATTGACTTGTAGCTTTGATGTAAAGTATTAATACACAGATCAAGAGTAAGAAGACTGCTGTGAGATAGAACCATGACTTCACATATCACTCATCATAAACAAGTATAGTAAATAAAGAGAAACACAGACTCGGCCATGATTTACTTTTTATACTAGTTCAATTCTAAAATGGACATCTTGATAACCTTACATCCAGGATCAAACAACCATCTCATCCAACAGAGTTTGATTAGTTTCACTAATAAGTATTTTGAGAAGGAGAAAAAAAGAAAAACTTTTACCTGATGCTGCCTGACCTACAGCAGAAGGAGTATTTGGCATAACTCGAATAAAACGAGTATTCCCTGACCATTCCTGCATCAAATACCAATTAGTTTCGCTTTCATCAGAATAGAATTATTAATTAGGATCCCACGTAGGGTACAAAGGTAAAATTGAAAACGTCAAGGTAATAGACACATGGTATAAAATCCTCGCAACAACAAGCATCACGCAAAAAGAAAAACATAAAAGTGATGAAAAGAATTTGGACAAGAGAAGAAATTAAAGAATAAAATGGTAAAGAACAGAGGGGTATGACGAAAATGAGTATGAAGAATTGTTGATTGATAATTCAATCTGTTAACAGATACTTGAACAAAACAAAAAGAGATTTTCAGATTGACCTGTAGATCACACAATTTAATCCCAGCGGCAATTGACACTAAAAGTTTATCTTCTGTGAGCGAAGGTTTCAGCTGCAAAACCACCTCCTTCACTGCAACATTGACAATTTTAGTTACAAATCTAAAATAGAAGAGGAGAGAGAATACGATTACACATAGTGAATGGCGATCTATGTCCTGTAAATACAGAAACTGCATTTTGTATGTCACACCATATTAGTGGACATGAACATCTTATAGTTCTTGGATACAAATCAAGCTACCAACCAGATAATGTTCATACTGCAACTAACCATTCTAGGTTGATATGCTATATAGCCAACCTATAATACAAAATTAAGAAGACGTGAAGGCCTATTGTGATGACTAAAAGTGATTCCTGGTGGTCAAACTCTCCCGATTTCACCAGAGTTTCTTCCAAATCACTCCATTAGCGAACCATGAGCATAAAAAAGATACTAGTAGAGCAAACGAAAAATATGTATAGAACTAGGAATTAAGCAATGAAGGTAAAAGTAAAGAACAAGATAGAGAAGTACCCATCTGAGGTTTCACTGAAAATATGATGACGTCACTGTGTTCGACAACCTAGATAAAAACATTGTTGGATTATTAAACATGTGTCTCCAATAACCAAAATCTAAGATTAGTTTCCAAGTTATGAAAATGGCTAACATTTGATTCCAATTTACATTAAAAGGAAGAATATACAGAAAAAGACCTGATGATTATGTTCAAAGACTTTAACTCCAAAGGATGAAAAAACATCTCTACGATCAGAACTTCTATGAGCAGTACTAATTCTTGAAGCAGGTAAAATCCCTGATTTCACTACTCCTCTAGCTATATTCTCTGCCAATTTTCCAGCTCCTATAAACCCCAACTTAAATGTATCACTAGGAATTGCCACTGAAGAAACCATTCTCAGTTTGTTTTTTTTTTTGTTGCGACTGTATTGGAAACAAGTTAGGGTTTTGTTTATCAACCCGTAGAACTCTCACCATCTTTTTCTTTTTTTTTTAAGCTTAAAACAATTTTGAAAATTATTGGTGCCGGGACTTGAACTTGCGACCTCTATCCGGTTAGGTTAGGTTAGGTTAGATTCTATTCTGGAACCAGTGAATAAGAAGTACAAGTCCAAATTTCCCATCCCCTTTGTGGAAAACAAAGTGGAAATTTTTCTTGACTAAACATCTGGGATAGATTATGGAGGAATTACCAAAAGCAAGCAACGAAAAACCTGCTCAGCGATCTCTACATCAAGATGATGCTGATGAGGAAGATGAAAGTGTTAAGCAACTCGAGGAATGTTCTGTTCTCTATTTGACTTTACAGGTAAAAACCCTTGAGCTCATAATTCGATATTTATCAAAAAGTGCTTTATAAATCTGAGATTTTATTGTTCATGTAGGATTGTCTAGTTGAAAAAAACAGAAACTGGAAAGCTTGTCAAGTGGGTATGTCATCTTTTTTCATCAAATTCTAATTTTTCAAGGGTTGTAGTTTCCAGTTTTTCATAAACCTTAAACCCTTGTCATCTTTTTCTTTGTTCGGGTCTATGCAGAAGTTCAAGCTTTGAAAGCATGTCATGAGAGGAAGAACAATAACAAGAAGAAGTGAAGTTACTGATTGGAATTGTGTAGGTTTTTGGTGATTTTTACTAGTTGTAGAGTCTTTGATTCTTTCGGACATTTTCAATTACAGCACCCTTGTTAGAAGAACACTGAATGCAGTATGTTTAAATTTTGTTTCAATAAGACTGGTTTTCAGTCATTGACATACAACAACAATTACTACATGTACTGTTAACTGTTAAGAGCAGCAATCATTTCAGAAACCTGAAAATTTAAGCTTGTCTTGAAAAATTAATCAAAATGAACATCTACTTGATCTGATACTCTTAAACTGTGGTTTGAAAGCAAAATTGTTTAGGGTAACTGATGAGTAAAGAATGTCGGATAATAGATGAACTCAAATGAAAGCAGAAGATAAATCAAAACTACCATTGGATTAAAAAGTAAGTGCAGTTTTGGGAGGGGTATTCACAAACTTCATCCTGAGTGGAATTAGAGTAGAGCATTTACATAAAAACCTGCCCATGTATTTGTTAATATCTATGTTCTCTGTAAAGAAAGACGACAAAAAGAGGAAAGCATCCTCTGTAAAAAACAAGAAAAATGGTTTCTTCATATCCAATACTTCAACTTGATATATGGAAGCTAGGTCATTATCTCTCCCCGGACTTTTTCTTTCCTTTTTACTTGTTCTGGATTAGTAGATGCGAGTTGAAGCAGCCTTTTTTTTCTTACTCTCTTAAACAGCGCTGAGTGGTTAGTTACAATGTTCATTTACAAGCATGGTGTGACCTGAAAGTGTTGGCAATAGGGTATGTCAACAACTCAACATGGTATTTTATGCACTTGAACTGAAAAACTCGGAAGTCAAGATCCATTCAGTAATAATTAAGTCTTCAAAGAGATATGTGAGACTTTCCGGATTGCAGCCCAAAAAAACAACATTCAATTCCAAACAAAATAGGGCCTGCAGAGAAGATTACTGAATACCTCAATGCAAATCGGAAGGAATAATGAGATGCAAGGGTGTAAGGTCAACCTGGCTTGATGACTGCGAGGACAATAAATCAGGTAATCACGGTAAAGCAAAAAGATTACATCAGGAAGGACCAAGAATAGTATGAAGCACCCACCAATATTACGGAAGAGGGTTCTGCAAGAGACGGAACAACAGATGCATGATTTTGTTCAGTGAGCACAGTACGTTCGACTGCCTCCACCTCCGGATCTGTGGAATCAGAAATCCCGTTTTCCATCCCTTGTGGCACCGACTTGGTACTCCCTCCTTTTGTTCCATCAATAGCTTTGCATTGTGACTAGTGAAATCAATAAAAGAATTTAAGAATGAGTAAACTGAGATTTATAATGTCAGTGACATCCCAAGGGTCTGCTGAGACATGCGTGCATTCGTTAGTAAAAGCATTCCCGAGCAAAAAGTAGTAACCCTAAGTATCTGAAATTTTTTCATATGGTCCCGTCCGTGTACAGTCCAAGAGAGCATCTATATTCCATTTGGTTAACAAGATTTGATCACTATTGTGGTATAGTTCTACAGTGAATATACCAATTGGGACACCAAAAATCAATCCCTACGATTCACATTTATTTTATATATAGCTCTTTAAGTTTATTGATGCATTGTTTGCGCGAGCGCTATGTTTATGGTAGACCACTTAGTTTACCCACCTGACAGGGGGACCAGACTATACTTGCAAATGAAAAAAAAAAGCAATGGGGGCATCAGAAGGAAGGTATCTCACTCATACATTTTGCAGGTCTTTGATGCGCACAATGATGATCGTTATATCATCCGTTCGATATTCATGCTCTAGCCATAGCTTGTACGATTCCCCAGTAATTGAAGCACATGCATCCCAAGTATCTGCATATTTCATCACCTGTATCCAAATGAGCGGGAAGAATTACAAGAAGAACCATAGGATAGAAGAGAATGAGTCCTGCCAATATTCAGGATTTTGGCTATTGATAAGAAGGTATTCGTTGGACAGATGGTACATTTGCAGAGATGAGACTGTCAAAGTGCAACTAAGAAGCGTACTATGCAAGGGGGGTCTTACCATATCGGTAACGGCTTGACTTGAGAGGAACTCAAAGACACCATCGCTAGCAATCACAAAGAAAAGATGATCTGGAGTAAGCTGAACAATTTTCACTTCAGGAACAGCAATAACACCAATCTTCTCAGCGAAACTGTCTCCCAAACTCCTAGTAAATGCAGTTCCTGGGTACATACCATCTTGTACCCACAGCCTTGGAGGATCACCTCCATCACTTTCTTCATCACCCCAATTCTGAATATCTGGATCCTTAAGACCTTCCACCTGATCAGCACTCAAAACTCTAGCTCCACACATCTTCACTCTCTCACATTCATCCTTCCTAAACGGTGTTTGATCAATAGATAGATCCTCAGCAGTAGCACCACTCCCATCCTTCACAGCAATAACCGCCCTCGAATCACCCACATTTGCAACATAAACAGTATCACCACTAACAAGAACAGTAATTGCAGTGGTACCACTCATTGTATCATCAATTTCACTCTCATGAAGTTCAGAATTTGCAGTCAAAAAGGCAGAATGATAAGCTTTTACAGGATCCTCCACCAACATAGTATCATTTTCAAGTAACTCTATTAACCTCTCCTTCACAAAATTTGAACATTGGGTGCCATATAGACCATGCCCATCGAAAACACCAAAGAAATGAAGATTCGGATTCCCTTGAATTCCAGTTTTAACTACATAACTATCTTGATTTTCTTTATCAGGAAAGTCAGGGTAGTATCCTCTCTGTGTAACAACAGAATACTCTAAGTGGAAGTTATGAAAAGGTACATTAACTATCTCAAATGTCTTACTATCTGTAAGAATACTTTGATGATAATTTCCATTGTTACCGTTCTCATTGTTAGTACCATTTAAATCAACATCTCCTCGACTGGCTTCAGGATCGGCATTCGATGAAGATGGGTAACGACTACAACATTTTCCATGGATACAACCCATGGGCGAAATGATGAATTAAGGGTTTCAATAACCCTAGAAAAACAACCTAAAATGTCAAAGTAAACTAATACCCTGCAAGAAACCCTAAAAAGAAACAAACCAGGAAAGAAACAAGTACCTTTTGGGATTGTACGTTTAATTCCAGAGAGATGAATTCATTTGCAGATAAACCCAGAAAAACCCTAGAAGGAAGAAAGAGTATGTACATGAATTAGGGGAAGTTGGATTGAAAGGGAGCAGAAGGAAGGCATTTTCATTTGGGTTTTTACAAGTACCAAGAAAAAGTCTGATGATGCGTGAGAGATGACAAAATCCCAAAACCCTAGGTCGTGTGAAGACTTAAACAAAGTCTTAAACGAAGCTTTTCAGCGCGATGGGTTTTTGGTGACCGGGCAAATAAGAAAACATTTATTTATTTATTTTTATTTTTTTAAGAATAGTTCATTGAAGAACATAAGTCGGCATTTACAACAAGGCTGAATCGGGGCCCTGAAAAATAATTGCGGGGATCTCTAGCTACACGATAAAAAAAGTCATGAAATAGTAATTGGGAGTTATCCCTTATCCCAATTTTTTTAAATGCCTAAACTACCTCAAATCATTAGTGGTAATTAAGTTAATTAGTTTAATTAGATTAAAATCAGATTTAGGGATAAAATTTTGATAAAAGAAAAATTGTGTTTTTGTGTTGTGGAGAGGAAGAAGCTGAGTTTTTGGGGGATTCCAGTAGAGGAATCATATTGCTCAAAATGAAGGAACCAATCCTCAAAATGAAGAACCCGAAGCTCAAAACAATCGGGTAAACTTCCTATACTCTTCAAATTGTATGAATGATGCCCCAAGTGGTCGATTCATGTACACTATGAAACTACTCAGAGTGAGGGTCGTTAAGTCGAGAGGGTAATAAACGAACGACTCTAAGGAGTCGTCAATTACTTGACACAACCTTTAACGACTCAAACCTGCAACTTTCGTAGGTTATGAAAAATCGTCAACCAAGTGTGATATAATTGACGACTCCAGCTAGTTAGGTCATATAGAGTCGTTAACTTAATATGTTTACAACCCAACGACTCTAAAACTTTTTACTCTCTGAAGATGTTACTCTTAGGGTCGTTAATTAGGCATTCCTATATACTGACGACCCTAGCGAGCCATTTCATAGATCAAGGGTCGGCAAGCAAAATTTATAAAACCAAACGACCCTTCAACATCGTTAACGACTTCACATGACGACCCTTCAACATAGTTAACAACTACAACCATTTGACATGACGACCCTTCCTATTTTTTCAACAAGGAACAAATTTGTATCATATAGAGTCGTTAGCGATTTAGAAATCCCTAGACGACACTATTCTAGGGCAGAAAACCAGGTTTAGGGTCGTTATCTACTACACCCTAATGGTTAACGATTTTTTATCAATTCAACATGCATATCAAAAATCGTTAAGCCATAAAAAACCGTGGTTAACGATCCTGGAACTGTAACTGCAATTTTGCAGTTGAAAACCTATTTTTTTTAGTTCACTTACGACGATGAATCGGTGAGAATTTTTTTTCTCAGAAGTCGTTAATGGAATGGGAAACAGTGGGAGAGAGGGAGCGGAGGAGAAGAAGAATGGGAGGAGAAGAAGAATGGGAGGAGAAGAAGTTATTAGAGAAGGGTAAAATAGTTATTTCACCATCATTTTGGAAGCCCCATATATCTTTTGGTGTGGGTGTAAAATGTGTCATAGCCCCCAATTAGTTTCCATGGCCCCCATTTCAGCCTTGCTTTATAAGCCTCGGGAAGGCTCTCTCCATTTCATCATTATACAAAACCTTGCAAAAAGGGAGAGCAAAACAGATACAAAGATAACAAAAATCTTAGTCAACTCACTGAGTAGCATGAAATAGAATTTATTAGAATCACATGATAATCACCTAAGGCACTGATATAAGTAGATCTTCTTTGATTAATCATATAATTCCTTGTGAGGAAATACGACAAATGCTCGTCTTTTATCTGATGGATAATTTAACTATCAATAGTTTCTTTTTCAATTTCAGAATACGATGAATTGGTTAGGACAATGGTATATAATATTTATCAACTAGAACAATGAAATAAGTATTTTATAAAATTTAAAAATGATTGAATCAAACATAATTATTAATCGAAACCTATTCGTCTTAGAGCTCATGATGGCGGCAAAGTTTTTTCGGAAATCAGTATGAGTCATGCGGTTCGTGTTTATTGAGCAGGGATAATTTGGTCTGAATCTGAAGAATATCTTCAACAGGTCCTAGTCGGTGAGTCGACTACGATTTTTGCTCTCCTCGGATATGTTTTTTCTCTCCCTTTATCAAAAGTCAAAAAATTAGGAGGAACATCAAATCAAACATTTTTCAAAGCATCAAATGTTGCCTTTTTAGCCAAAACATCAGCAACGAAGTTCCTTTCCTTGTAGTGATGTTGAAACACAACCTGATCAAAACGTGAGGAAAGTTCTCTAATTTCCCTTAAAATACATATACGTTACCAGTAACGTACACTGTACTACTTACATACATTTACAGCAAAATGAGAATCACTTTCGATAACCAACTTAGGGACTCCCAACTGCACAACAAGTTTCATACCATCTTTGATAGCCCACAACTCAGCCATATTGTTTCAGTTGTCATATATATGTTTAACAAAATCTTTTCCATCAGCTGCACGAAAAACACCTCAAACGCCAGCTTTACCTGCATCACCTGAATCCCCATCTACATTAAGTTTAACACATCAATTACTTAGAGGAGTCCATTGGATATGAGAAGGGGACTCATTCACATACTTGGAGGCAATAACTAACACTTTGATATATTCAGCTACAACATGATAAGCATATGCAGTAAGAGTTTTCCAATCAAAACGTTTTTGAGAAAAAACGAGGTTGTTTCAGGATCATCATATCTTCCATAGGATAAATGGAAAAAGAATGTCCCAACAAACATCATTAGTTGCAGCACGCGACTGAATAGTCTCCACAATCTTGTCAAGAGATAGACTAGAAGACTGAAAGTTAAATCCTATAAGCATAAGAGAGAGCCAACCATATAGGAACAACTCTATCACAAGTGAGGAAAAGATGGGAAATAGTCTCCCCTTCAAGATGACAAAGGGGGAAAATACTTGAAATATCTGTTCCCCTAAGTCACAGATTGGCCCGTACAAGAGTTCTACCATGAGATAGTAACCACATAAAATGCTTAATGTGGGAAGGGCACTTAAGCTGCCACAAAGTCCGTCATTTACGTGACAAAGAAGAAGACAATATTGAGGTCGAATTAGCCAATTATAACAAGCTTTGACATACAACAAACTATCCTTGCTATGAGGCCAAACTCTAAAATCAAGAGAAGGGTTAACCTCAACCAAACAATCCTTGTTGTGAGTATCAGGATAATCACACAAGGTACAGGACTTGTAGGTTGATATTTAAAAGATTGTGGTGCATTTGGGCACCCTCATCTTTTCACTTACGTCGGCTCGTTTGAAGACTTCTGCGGGGATCAAAAAGCTCTAGGAGTACCATTGGTGGGAAACTAGATAATTATATTGTTATTTTAATTTTCGATTACTGATTTGATTAAATAAAGGTTGTTGAAACTTTGACTACACCTAGTTTGATTATTCTTTAGAGCATTCTCTTCTGGCCTAAACTCATTCAAACTAGATCAAAGTATCGACGAAATCTTCAAAACTGTTTTTAGATCTGAAGACAACTTGTGATCATCCATTGTTAACAGACTCCGTTCTGTGTGTGATTGATTATAAGTGGAATCAAGTTTTGTGTGCAGGTACAATTGAAGGCAATTGAAGATTTGAAGACAATGAGATTTTTCTGATTGGTTCTCACATCTCGTGATATTTGTGCTTGATCGGATGGGATCCGCCTAAGATCTAATTTATCTTTGGTAGGTTTTATCAAATAGTCGTATAGATCGGCAACTATTTGGTTGTATTCTTCAGTATCCGCATCTGATAGTTGTGAATCTAGATCTGATTATTTCAGATCTTGATTGTTCTTACCCGACAAAGGAGTTTACTTGTTTAAACGGTAGATACTTTGTCAAAACTCAACATATCTTTATTTTTAAAGATTGGTAAAGAAGTTACCAAACAGCTTTGTTCCTTTACTGCTTGGAATATGATCAAAAGGAGTTGAGTGCTTAAGACTTTAAAGCAACTCAAGGTAGTGATTTTTATCTTGGGATTCACGTGCATTGGCTAGACGGTTGTAGGCGCAGGGATACTGAGGGAACTAAGTAAATATGGGTAGATTACTTGGTCTCAACTATACGAAGTTGGATTTGTTCTTTGTATAGCGACTTAATTATGATAGTATCCAAAACTAGACTAGGCCCCAGGGTTTTTCTGCATTTGCGGTTTCCTCATTAACAAAATATTGATGTGTGATTTACTTTTACATTCCGCAATTATAATTGTTTTATTGTAATTAAAAGTAAATACACTTGTACGTTAATCCAAGATACTTGATTGTGATCCTATAGTAATCGGTTTCATACCGTAACTATTATCAAGTGTATAACTTGTTATTGTATTCTCTCGACTCTGTCCATAAATGATCACACTTAGTATCAGACTTATAGGTTGAAACGAAAAGATTGTAGTATACTTGGTTACCCTCGTCATTTCAAAGTGAGAATATTATAATGAACCTGAACATTATACAGAGAAGAAATATTAACTCGTACAAGTGGGAAAAAAAAGATAATATATAGTTTCATCAAACTTGCGGAATTGAGGACAATAACCCGGAATAACCAAACTTCTGATTCGCAAGCTAGCTCTCACTAAGGTTTTCCCAATAATTAAAAGACAAGGAAAATGCTTGATGTGAGGGGGATAATGGAGTTTCCAAAAAGAATTCCACTTAATACCTAGAGAAGTTGGAGAAACATGAGCATGAACTATCCAACTATAACACGTTTTCACATAAACATTAATATTCCGACTACCAGATTTTCTTACGAACATTAGGATTATAACACGCGGTAGGAGTTGCTTTAATTTGGTCTAAATATGGATAGAAAATGAAACAAAATTGTAGACAAATCTTACTCGTGAGAAACAAGGTCAAGCATAACTAAAACTTTTAAAGAAGAGTAATACACTGAAGTTCAAAAGACGAGGGTACCCAAATACACCACAATCTTTTGATTGTCCACCAATAAGTCCTTTACCGAATGTGATCGTATATGGACAGAGTCCAGAAAATACAATATATTCGGTTCACACTTCGTGTAATCGTTTATGGATACGAGATCGAGACAATACAACAACAAGATCACTTATATGATTGAATATGGATACAAGATCGAGACGATATGACAACAAAGTGTGCATTTGAGAATATGTACGGTATTAAACCAAAACTCTATAAGATCAATATCAAGTGTTACGAAATTAACGTACAAGTGCAATTTACTTTAAATTATATAAATCAAATATAATTCCGGAATAATAATAAAGTAAATGGCACAACAAGATTTTTCTAACGAGGAAACCGTAAATGCAGAAAAACCCTGGGACCTAGCCCAGTTTTGAATACTCTTAGAATTAAGCCGCTATAGAAAATCTAATACCAACTTCGTATAGTTGATACCAAGCAGACTACCCCTAGTTACTTAGTTTCGTCAGTATCCCTACGCCTTCGACTTCTAGAGTCACGCACGTGAATAACAAGTCCTTTGGATCGTATTCCAAATAGCAAAGGAAGAATATGTTTGGTAACCACTCTAATTAATCTTGCAAGAAGATATGTGAGTTATTGACAATGGCTCTTCTGATTAATATAATAAACTCCTTTGGATGGTTAGATCAATCTATCTTTTGATTACCGAAATAATCAAACTATAAAATTGCAGTCAATCAATATAGATCTCAAATAGAAACTATAAATATATGTCGATCTCACACAACTAATCAATCAAGTCTATCAAAGATAAACCGATTCCAGTTGAATCCCAGTCAATCAAGGTTTGTGCACCAAATCCACAAGATATAAAAACTAATAAGAATTCTTTTTCGTCTTCAAATCTTCTATTGCCTTCAATAACCTGCACAACAACACTTGAATCCTCTTGTGATCAATCACGCACAGAACGGAGTATGTTAACAATGGATTATCACAAGATGTCTTTAGATACGAAGATGGTTCTAAAGATCCCGTCGCTACTTTGATCTAGTTTGAGTGAGTCTTATATCAGAAGAGAAGGTTCTCAAGAATAAACAAACTAGGTACAATCAAAGTTACAACAACCGTCAGTCAATCAAATCAATAATCGAAAACTAAAATTACAATGCAATTATCTAGTTTCCGACCAACGGTACTCATAGAATTTCTTGATCCCACAGAAGTCTTTAAACGAGCGGTGGTAAGAGATTTCGCCTGATTAGTGTACTTTCCTCTCCGGATAGACGGCTCCACCAGAAACAACAAGAAATGAAGTTTTCCTGGCTCATAGGATGGTTTGAAAGAAATGCAAACTCAATTATTTATAGACCAAGGTTGTTTGGACAACAAGGAAATTCGAAAAACGAAAATATTCTCAAGATATGCATTAAAGTACCTAAATTCGGGTATCCTATTTCCAATTAATGTTAACCAATATTTGTGAAAACTCTCATAGAAAACTTATATTATTAGTTTATCACATTAACTAATAATATTTTCCAGAGGATATGCTTTAATTGTTGGTAATTAAAACATATACGATGAAAATCATAATTAAATGTTTTTCAATATTTCGGACCAGGATCACCTTGAGCATTAAGGAATATCTTTAAAAAATAAATGATAAGAGTCATGTACATGTTCAAATATGTCGACATCTGGAAGCTTCTCATCCTGAAAAACCCAAGACCCTAATTCACATACACCGTGAAAAAATATGTGAACAATGGATATTGGTTTTGTTACATGGAACCGATTAAACCATCACTCCAAAATATGTTATGACCAGTTATAACATCATTCCCAGTATATGATGTAATCAGTTACACCTTGCTCCATGAAGTAGCTTATAACCGGTTACACCTTGCTTCGCGAAGTATCTTTTGACCGGTTACACCTTGCTTCCCAAAGGTAGCTTGTGACCGGTTACAACTAACTTCCCAATTCATCTTGTGACCGGTTATACCTTGGTTCCCAAAGTAACTTGTGACCGGTTACAACTTGCATTCCAATATAGCTTGTGATCGGTTACACCTTGATTTCGAGTGCAGCTCATGACCGATTACAACTAGCTTTTTTATATAGGCTATGGCCGGTTATACCTCAAGTATCAACAAAGTTAAGGTACGTTCTACGATAGTCATCTTTCATTGGTCATCCAAAAGATATTCAATGAATAACAAGACCAATCATGATTTCCCTTTCGATTATGAAAACATGTTCATACATCTACTTCCTAGGATGAAATCACACCTATATAATGCATACATAATCAGATAACTATGTACAACAGATTATGTCGATGTCGTATTTAAGAAGTTCCAAAATATAAGCATTTATACTTTGTAATATGTTTTCCTTGATACTTTGATCATACTGTTATGACCAAGTCTCATCACTAGACTATTATATACAAATATATAAAGCTTCGCGGGTTATGTTTTCAATATAGCACGACTTCAAAGATAAGTTAGGAGTGGAAACAAGATCAAGTCAATATTACTAACCTCAAGTGGAAGGATGATGTCGTCATTGTAGCGGTCATAAGCTTTTTCGCAATCAATTTTAAGAGTTATCCACACTTTAGACCCAAACGTATAACGAAAAGAGTGAAAAATTTCATTCGTGAAAAGGATAGAATCAAAAATTGACCTACCTTGAATAAAATAATTTCGAGTAGGAGATATAAACTTGTGTAAAAAAGGATTGAGCTGATTTGCGAGAATTTTTGAAATAACTTTGTAACGAAAGTTATAAAGACTAATAGGTCGAATATTCCGAATAGACAAAGGGTTGTCAACTTAGTGAATTGGATTAATAAAAGTAGAATTAACCTTACGATAAACAAAGGGCCAACAACACCTTAAAGGTTGTATCTGATTTATACTGAAAAATTTCATTAACGGAAACCTCCCTGGTAAAAACCTAATTATCGTCAGAAGAAATAACACCAGGGACAAGGGCAGTAAGAACAAAATGACTTGGATGATTAGAAGTGTAATTCCCCGATTTCGGCAGTGGTTCACCCATGGAATGGAATATAGGTAATGGTTTGTCCTTCATAACACCGAGGCTTTTTCGGTACAATTGGCTCCAGAGTTGGGATAAAACTCTGCAGTTAAGTGTGCTCGGGCGGGAGTAATCCAGGGATGAGTGACTTCCCTGAATCTGGGAAGTTGTTGCGGGATAACCGCAGCGATGCCCGATGAAAACTCCACACTGTCGGATGAGCGCAGTGGATAAATGGGGACTGTATCGGTGGAGGGATGGGTTATTACAAATGGTATCAGAGCCGACGATGGGTCTCTTGCCGAGGACGAGGATGTATGCTGGACGAGGTTGGTCCAGTTGGTTCTCATAAGGGGTAGGGAACGTCGGAGATATGGGCTTGTATATATATATATATATATATTCCGGAGCCGAGAACGACTCCAATTTAAAGTGGTGGTATTGTAATACCCCGATTTCGGTAGTCGTTTGCCGATGGAATGGAATATAGGTAATGGTTTTTTCTTTCCTAATATCGAGACCATTTCGGCACAATTTGCTCCAAAGTTGGCATAAAACTCTGCAGTTAAGCGTGTTCGGGAGGGAATAATCCAAGGATGGGTGACCTCCCGGGAAGTTGTTGTTGGATAACCGCAGTGATGCCCGTTGAAAACCCTACACCGTCGGATGACCGTAGTGGCTAAGTGGGGATAATATAGGTGGAGGATCGGGTCATTACAAGAAAAAGATTATAAGCTTTTGAAATAACCATTGATGATAATTTGAATATCATCTTTATCCTAACATAATTTCCAGAGTCATCCTAGAAGCAAGAAAATACGATTACGATATTCTCTAACCATATTACACATTTAAAGAATGACTATTTTGATTGCCACATTTAAGTTATTCAACACGAGACTTTTGTTCCCAAAATACTTTCTTCAATATTACATCTCAAGGTACTATCTAAGACCCGTAGCTTCATGCCTTATTATCTAAACTAGGATTGATAGCAAAAAAATCTTGAGCATGACATAACTTAATCCTATCCCGAGAAACATTTTGGTGAATGTTACCAAATACATTTAGTTATGTTGGGGGTTGATTATGTCGCAAGGGGGGCAAGATTCAAAATGTGTTCAACTCAGCATCATCGTTGTTGAAGATCCGTAGCTATAACAATGAGAAAACAGTAGCTCTGAGTCATTGTTATATAGTGTCATAGTATTATTACACAACATAAAAGTTCAAGTGTATCACAACTTTGACAACAATACTATGGTGATATGTATCACCCCCCTTAGTCAATACTTCATCTCACATGAAAATCACTCCCCCTTACATAATAATCTGTAAACTATATGTATTTTTAGTGTGAACTACACATTAATTCTCCCCCTTTTTGTCAATAAAAATTGGCAAAGGTACGAAAATTAGTGGGATCCATAGAGAGAAGCACATATCAACTTGTTTAGATGCAATCATATAGCCGAAACTAAATGCATTCATCAAGGAGTTTATAAAGATACAAGATAACCCCTATAATATTCCACAACCGCACTCCCCACAAAGATTTGGCAATTAAGCACAAGTTCAATTAAGAACTCTCCCCCATAAAATGTCATTCCAAAAGGAACAACAAGAGCGACCTTGCTTTTACAAGAAAAGAAGGATTTCTTTGGATATTAACAAATCTCATGAAACATGAATTTTGTATCCAAAATACTCAATTAAATTAACCACAAGAGAACCCATGATTAATATAATCGGAAATGCTCACATAAGAAACTTACGGAGAGGCACACTATTTACACCAAGATGTAAAGACCAATACTGCGGAATATTCAAAGATTCATTCTATTTTTCATCACTATTTGCATAGAGACATATAATAGACTTAATCTTTGTAAACAAAAGTTCATCCTATCTTCCATCAATATTTGCATAATGACATAATAGGCTTAACTTTTGTTTGTCAAAATTTCATTCAGTCTTTTATCAATATTTGCATAAAGACATATGAAAGACTTAAGTTTTGACCATGTATGGGACAATCATAGTTCACGGACGCAACACACACATATCCCATAACAAGTTGCAATAGATAAAACCATAAAGATTAATACTGCAAAATCATCCTCCAAATAAACTTTAGAATTTAAATAAATAAATATAAAAACATTGCAAGATGAATATCGTTGGAAAAAGCTATGTGTACTTACAATAATTGCTATTCCAAACCCTAGTTATCCTTCTTAAAACATAAGAATAAATTCTCATAAAAAGTTTCCTAGACAAAATGGAAATTAAGAGACAAGGAGTTTACTCAACATCTTCATCTTCTGAAACTATCCAAGAGTCTTGAACAATATCCATATCTTCCTTGATTTCCGGAAACTTAGTTGCAATCAAACACAGTTGTTCTTGCACACACTTTACCCTTGAATTGATCTTACACACACCCTTGTGAATTTGTTGAAGAAGACTCAAGGTGGTAAGATCACAAGAATCATCAAGGGAATCACATCTTTGTCTTTTGCACATATTCTCCTTCATACGTTTAAAAATACAGGGGCGAACAAGTTTGGGTGTTCCAAGAGAGTTGCCGATTGGAGCGATAGAGTGTTCGAGGCAAATTTGTCCAATCAAGCAAGGAAAACCTAACTTCTTGTTGGGTGAATTCATCGAAACCATTTGAAAAATGATAAATCCACAAATATCGAGACTTGGGGTACCCAGACCAACTCCGCAAACTCGCGACTCCAACGAGAATTTCAATTGTGGAGGGACAAATATTAGAGATACCAAGCTTTCCGAACGACATCAAAGCAAGACTAAGATAACTAGTAGGAAATTTTCCTTCATTCTAATTAACACTCTTTCCACAGAGACCATGTGAGATGGTTTCATAAGATGGTCTTTCATCACTTGGTCTAGGAAGGCGAAAATTACCCAAAGGAATTTTGGTAATCCTTGAGATCAACTCTCTATTAACAAGAATCCTTTTTCTATTTATCATGGTCTTGAATTCCATGTCATCAAGATTAACATCATGAATATTAGCATAGAATATTCTTGTGAAAGTATCAAAACCTTCACCAAGACCATTAAAGATGTTTCCAAGATTAAATTTCTCAAAACAAATCAAATCTTCTTTATGACCACTAACCATATCCAACTCATTTTCTGGGATAAAACCACTAGAAGAAATCCTTTCAAAGATCATACTACTAGAATCATTGACAAATCTAATTTTAATAGAGTCTTGATTTTGAGGAAAAATCATGCTAGAATATGATGAATCCAAAGTTTTTGAAACCTTGAAATTTCCCATGAGACCTAGAAGTTGAGAGTACAAGGAGAAGGAAGAACTTACTTTATTTGCTCCTTGACGATGAAAGAAACCCTTAGTTACTTATGAATCTCTAAGAATGAATTTTAATGGAGATAACACATGAATCCTAGAAACGTATACGTACGCGAACAAGAGAAGGGAGAAGAAAGGTACGCGTACCTTAGTTCTTATAGACCCAAGAATGGGCTTGGACCCATTCATGAACCGCGACCAACAAAAAGAAAGCAGGATTTCTTAAAACTTTTGCCAACCAAGGTTCGCACACTGAGGGAATCAGTACAGTGCAATAAGTGAATAGTAGAGAGACTACATCACTTTTAATAGACCTTGGGAAGAAGTAAAAAAATTACAAAATTAATTAACCCAGAAAAAATAGTCAACTGTTACTTGTCCCACTTCAATTATATACAAATGGGGTAAAGCCAACCTTGTTACCAAGTGGCAACAAGTGCAGAGTGATCCTTTTGCAACTTTTCCGGTTGATATTTGTTACATGTGTCACGTGTATAATCATTGTAATGATGATACTCATGGTCAATAGAATTTTTTAAATCCTTTTTCCTATGACCAGGGAACGACGTTTTCCGGTCATTATAACCTACACAAAACTCACCAGAGATTCTTTTATCAATTTCATAGGAGTTGGTAGGAAACATAGTTCGTTCACATGAATTTTCAGGCATAAAATATTTATCAGAACAAATCAATTCCTTAATTGAATTAAATTTTTCGAAGGATTTAAAAACGCTTTAAAGTAGATCTTTGTCGATTGATCCATCACGATAGTATTCCTCAAAAAGATTAAGATTTAATCTAGTGAGATTCCATATCTTTGAGCATTGACCACGTTTTCTCGAACAATTTTTCTTAGAAGAACTTTTAATTTTTTTTCTTAGATTGTTCCTCTTCATCCAAGTTTTCGAAAGTCTTAGATGGAGCGAGAGAGATCGGAGGTCTTATGGATAATAAGCCTTGAACAATCTTTAAGAAATTCTAGCGTGCGTTGCAGATGCCGAGAGCAAGTTTCCCAACTATATTTCCCATAGGGACAGACTTTAGGGATCAGTCAAACACAAACTAATTAGGTTTATAGTGTTTTCCTGCTCTGATACCAATTGAAAAGGCGGGGGTCTAACAACCTCACCCAATATTTAGCTTAGCAATCTGTATGGAATAACTCCAATATACTTTCAATAGAATCAATTAGACAGTCAGACTCAATCTTAAGAAAAAGTATATCAAAGAGTTATATCTCAATTTCTCAATTCAATCTGCAATCAAACAAATAGGAATTTGCGAGCCTGATTGAATATAATATATAAATAACTTGAACGGTACCAAAGACCAATGTTAAAGGATCAATCAATTTCAATCAACAACCAAAGGTTGGATTTACCATTTGATCAACTCAACGCACAACCTGTGATATTTTAATTATATAACAAAATATAATGCGGAAAAGAAATAACACAGACACCAGATGTTTTGTTAACGAGGAAACCGAAAATGCAGAAAACCCCCGGGACCTAGTCCAGATTTCAACACCACACTGTATTAAGCCGCTACAATACATACACTAGCCTACTACCAATGAACTTCGGACTGGAATGTAGTTGAGCCCTAATCAATCTCACACTGATCAAGGTACAGTTGCGTTCCTTACGCCTCAAGAACCACGCCGGATTCTGCGCACTTGATTCCCTTAGATGATCTCACCCACAACTAAGAGTTGCTACGACTCAAAATCGAAGACTTGATAAACAAATCTGCATCACACAGAAAAGTCTATTGAATAAATCTGTCTCCCACAAAAATACAACAACACAACACAACATAATATACTTATTTCTATAATGGAAAATCAATCAATTTAGATTTCTTCGAAAATAATTCTAAAATACTTACAAATTGTTGATGTGACAAGATACTATGACTGCCGTTGAATATCTGTTGTTGCATAACTATAAAATCGCATACGCCTTTCTGGATAATTTGGTATATGTCGTCAATTTGTTGAAGACTTCGTCTCTTTGGATTCCCATAATCTCGCCTATATCGGTTAGATATCTTCGCCCAAAAGGTTTCGGGATCTTCCGTTACAGGGGAGAGATCTACAACTCGATTTTCGGTGTACCATGCTTTGATAATGGCCAAATCTTCAATTGGATCAAATGATCCCATGCTTGTGTCTGTATTTAGAGGTATGAAGAGGGTTAGAAAGAGCAGATTAGGAGCTTTGCAAATTGTATGAAAATAAGTGTTTGTATTTAGAGGTATGAGGAAGCTTATGACAATTTATAATAGGCATTGAAAGTAGCCGTTGGTAGAAGAAAATAAAATTCAAATATCGGAACCAGAAATATAAAAATTAATATTAGTGAGAAAAAGGAAACTACATTACTGGAACAAAAACACGACATTATTTAAATAAAAAACAATGAAACTAAGCTATTTAAAATAAAACTCTAATCTCAATAACTTAAAACTAACAAACTTTTAATTAAAATGGAACTAATTGTGTCCTTGCCTCTCCAACTGCTTATCCAATATAGCTTTATGTTTCAATCCAAAGTATATATTTGCATTTGGAGCCAGCGACTCGAGATCCATTTTGCATTATATCCTTTTCATCTCTATCTCGATTATGTTCAATTTGTTGTTGTGTTGTATCTAGCACCCTTTCCATAATTTGGTTTTATTGTTGCCGACGAGGTGCGACTGTCATTCAGGATTCTTTTAGATAATCAACAAGTTTAGTGCCCGCGTCACTCATTTGGGAATCTTGCGATGAGGGTGTAGCGGGTGTGCTTGGTCCAGATCTCCTTGTAGTTGGGTTCGTACTAGGAGTATATCCTTGTGGAAAGGGATACCACACGACATATTAAAATCAATGTGAACATCTTCCAAGCTAGTAATCTCGCTCTATCTTTTTAATTTGACTTTGAGTTTGCGACATTGTGATGAGCAAAAAAAAAAATTAAGAAAACTCTTATAGACGATAGTTTGAGAGATTTGAGTGAAAAAATTTTTGTAAGAAAAGGATTTGGAATGATTTAAATAGAGAATTAGAGTTGTATTTACAGAGGATTTTTGAGAAGTTTTTGAAAAAAATGACCGTTGAGATCCGACGGTGGAGAAGATAGAGCCGTTGTGAATGATGGATGGTTAGGACCGGTGAGAGGGAGGTGTTAACGAGAAAAGGTCAAACAAATAAATTTACGGAGATGGAAACTGATTTCCATGTAATAAGCCACGGAAACTGAGTATCCTTTCAAACGGATACTCAGTTTCCGTGTCATTTCCCTTCCCTACAAAAAGATAAAATGTGATCCACTTTGAAATGTAGGGAAGAAATATTCCTACTAAGTAGGGATATGGAATACCATAGGACTTGGTTTTTTAAAATTATCCCTGCATATAGGGATAGGGAAGGAAAAACCCTTCCCATGGTGCTTGGCCTTAACGCTGCTGTTTTTGTGCCGCTGAAATAGCCACGCCCCATAGAGGCTGCAAGTTCTAGTTCACTCCTGGACAAGAGAAGCCGCACCCACTTTTCTAGCCTCGCGTTTTTAGGGGACACTCAAAAGGATTTAGGGGCCAACAATAAAACAAAAAAGTTCACCCAAAGGGAAAATGTAGCCAGCCCTTATCTCGCGTAATTCGTAATGGCGAAATTACCCTTATATATTCGGAGGATATGATAACATTGTTATCCTCCGATTGTAATCGGAAGCCAAAATATTACCCAGACTTCGGATTGTAGTCGGTGCAGTATTAAAATGATTTCTGTTTCATTTTTTCCATTTCTTTTTCATTTTTGAGTTGTTAGAGTTATAGAGAAGAATGTGAAGGGAAAAAGGGAAAACCCATTTTATCACTACAAAAATGGATGGATATGAAGAAGAAGGTGAGAATCATGGCGAAGAACAAAATGTTGAGGGTTCACGACCGTTTAGAGAAGATGATTTGGGGTATATGTTGAATGATCCAAACTTTTGTGGAGAGGAAAACCTAGACGACCCTTTCATGGAAGAAAATCGAGAATCGCCTGATATTGAAGCTAACGATGCATGTAAAACACAGGTATTGTGTTAAGAAAATCAAATACTCGATTTGCATGCGTTTGTGTGCTTTTGTAAACAAGAAAAACCGATTATTGCATGCATTGAATGCCATGAACTACCCAGATTCGGTAGATAATTTCTCGAATAAAATTACGAATATAACACACTGAGTACCAAATATGTATATTCGGTAGTTCCAAGATAGTTGTTTACTGCCGAATATGAGAAAAAACCCCAAACTGGTTTTCCAAAAAAATCTACATTCGGTAGTTATGTAGAGTTATTTACCTCCGAATGGCCCCAAAAACGAATTCCTCAAAAAATTTCAAAACTCAGTATTCTTATCCTTTACAATCGGTAATAGTTTAACATTATTTGACTGTCGAATATAACAGTGGCCTCAAAATAAAATTTCTGAAAACTTTAAAATCGGATGTTTATCGATTAAAGTTATCTCCCGGTTATTTATATTCGGCTGTTGTACTATATATTTTAGATTCCGATTATATCATTTTTTGCACTCAGTAAACTGTGTACATTCATTTGCATAAACCGGGTGTTTTGGGTAACCGATAGGATTCCGAATATAGTATATTCGGCAGTTTTACTTATTTAACAACCTCCAATTATTGTATAATAATTTGTTGCTTTCATATGCAGGCCGTTGAAGAGTTTGTTGATGATTTCTATTTGAGGCCCGACACTTCCCTATACTATGCAAACGATTTGGTATACTCATTACTACTTTTCTTTTTTTTTTCAAAATTTATATGTTAAATGGTTATGCTTATTAGATTTGTTTTGTTTTATGCACGTTTAGAAATTTGGAAGTAAGAAGGAGGCAAAGGAATGGCTTATGAACAAGGCAAAAGATAACATGTGCGTGGTAGTTCAAAATAATCATGTTAGTGACACTCGATTTGAAATGATTTGAGAGCGAGGTGAGACGCGAAAGAGTCACGAGGGAAAGAATAGTAAGTACGTACGGAAGACGAATAGGAAATACCGAAGCAATACCAAGAAGATAGGATGCCCATTTAAGATTGTCTTCTATAAGCCCGATGGTATTAAAGGTAAAGAGTATAAAATGTATAAAGTTGATAACGATTGTCACAACCATGATGATCCGTTGGATTTAATTGGACATGTAATGGTTGCCAAGTTAAAACCACATCAAATGCAGACGGTGAGGTCTATGCGGATCCAAAAAGCGAGTGCGATCTTAAGTAAAATAAAGGCGGACGACCCCGAAAACTTGTCTTCTTTGTCTACAATTAAGTCGGCCCTAGCTACGATCAAAAGGACTGAATGGGATGGTAAAACGGTCATGCAACAATCAGAGTGGTTAGCAGAGTTACACGGCTACACCTTGAGAAGGGAAGAAAAGGATGGTATAGTGGTTCGTATTTTCTTGGCACATCCCGAAATGATCCAATTGGCTCAATGCTTTCATCAAATTTTGTTGATAGATGCTACTTATAAGACAAACAAGTATAACATGTCGTTGTTGAACATTGCTTGCCATACTTCGGACAAAAACATGTTTACGATTGCATGGGGTTTAATGGATCATGAGAACAATGTGAGTTTCATTTGGATGTTGGAGACGTTGAGGTCCATTTATAACGGTGATAATTTTCCAAGGGTTATTGTAACGGATGACGATCAAGCCTTAATGTATGCAATAGCGGTAGTGTTTCCGGAAGCCCAAAACTTGCAATGTACGTGGCACATTCAATGCAATCTCAAAACCAATTGCCATAATCATTTCCAAGCTAAAAGACCAAGGAAGGGTACCAAGAGGTCAAAGGAAGAGGATGAGCGCATTAGTAAATTAACCGTGGAAGAACGTAAGGAAGAGGATAGGCTATTTGAAGAAAAGTGGAAGGAGGATGGAATTATTTGGAAAATGTTCATGAAAGCATGGGACAAAATCGTTTGGTCGATGACCGAGGAAATTTACGAATGTAACTTGAAGAAATTTGAGGATGAATACGGCACGGACTACCCAAAACCGGTTGAGTATTGTAAAAAACAATGTTTAACGATTAAGGAGAGGTTTGTGTTTGCATGGACATATGAATATCGTAACTTCAAGAACGAGTCGACAAGCATTGCGGAGGGGTCTCATGGTCGACTAAAGAAAATACTAATTGGTAGTCAAAATGGAGTTGTGTCGATCCAAGAAGAAATCCATGAATTCACCAATCGTGATCTCGTAAATATTAGGAAATGTATGCAATTTAGTGTACACCAATTCCCGGTGGAACATATTAAGGAAAAATTGCTTATAAGGGGAGTTGTTCATAAAGTTTCAAGATGGGCAATAAATCGCATGATGAAACAATTGAAGTTATATAAAACTTATGATGACGATAATACGGTTTTTGTCGTCATAAGTTGGGTAGGTATGTTGAAGTGATTGACATCGATGATATTCACCCATTTTGGAAGCAATTAAATTTCACTCCGAACACCCCGGTAGTTGATGGTCCGTCTTTCTTGGAGTCGGAATTGTGTGCACGAATAGCCGAGCGTTACGTTACATCAAACGGCACCAAAATGCAAATATTGATGCATAATTTGGAGGAAGCCCTTCACCCTTCTTTAAGGGAGGTTTATGAACCTATTAAGCAAAAGAACACCGGTAGGCCGAACACCGAAGTGTCGAGGACCATCCAAAGAAAAGAGTTGAAGGAGTATTTGTCTAATAAAAGAATATTGTCTAGGCACGAGCGTTCGGAAGCCGAATTTGAAGATGAGACGGAACCTAAGAAAAGAGGTCGTCCAAGAAATGATCAAAGTGGACCAACCACCCGACAAGTAAGGCCAAAGATCTCTACAGAGACTTCTCAAGTAAGTCAACCCAATGTTGTCGAAGAAGTTGTTGAGCAAATGAACGCCTCGCAACAAACCCAATCAATGGAAATTCTTACTATAAAAGAGGACAAAGGTACTCTTCGTTGCCCTAGAGATCTTAATGGAAGACCAAATCGATCCACATATACAATATACAAAGAGTATTTGGAACAACTCCCTCCACTTATCATTCCATTTGTTTTGTCGACCGACGAGGTTGATGGGGATGGAAATTGTGGGTTTCACGTTGCTACGGAACAAATGGGTTACTTTAGAGAGGAGGATATCGAAGATGTCACCCAATGCCAATATTTAAGAAATAAGATGGCGGTACAACTAGTGAAGGACAAGGGTTTTTATATGGATATGATGAGGCGAGGAGATAGATACGACAAAGAACAAGAGTTCAAAGACTTAGTTGCGCGTATGAAGTGCCGAAAGGGATTGAAGACAATCGGATCCAAGTATTGGATGACAATGCCTAAATTTGGATATCTCCTAGCGGACGTTTTGAATTGCGTGGTACATTTCTTTGTTCCTCCTATGTATGGACTTAACATGACGTTTGCACCCACAAGAACGGCTTGCGACGAGTCGGTTAAAGATAGAAGAATCGTAATGGCATTTGTGAATGAAATGCATTTTATCGGTTTAAGAGTAAAGAAAGATTGTCTGTTACCTCCGTTGAGTAAGTGGCACGATTACTTCCCGATGAACCATTGCAAGGATTGGGTGAAACAATATGAGTCCAACATGGTTGATTGGGATCGCGTTATGGACCACAACTTTCCCGCTGAGTTACTCGAATTGATCCCCTCGGATGATGACGATATTTGATCGTTTTTTTTTTCGAACATGTAATTTGTACAAGTTTTTTGGAAACTTTTTTGTGAATATATATGATTTAATCGGTCGCAAAAAATACAACGTTGTCTCTCGAATGTAGGAATCGGGCTCTTTGATACACGTTTTGATTACGAATATTATAACCGGTTACGAATATTTGTTTTGTAAAGTCCCGAATGTACGATGGCCCAAAAATCAGAATTTGGGAAAAACTGATACTTTTCAAATTTTGAACTTGAAATATTCGGAAGTCAACTCAGTAACCAAAACTTCCGAATATGGGTTGTCTAAACTTCTATATTGTCCCTTGGAACCACCTAGAGCCATGGCATGGTTTGTTTTGAACTTGTAATATTCGGAGGATAATTTTTTTTGTAAAGTCCCGAATGTACGATGGCCCAAAAATCAGAATTTGGGAAAAACTGATACTTTTCAAATTTTGAACTTGAAATAATCGGATGTCAACTCAGTTACCAAAACTTCCGAATATGGGCTGTCTAACCTTCTATATTGGCCCTTGGAACCACCTAGAGCCATGGCATGGTTTGTTTTGAACTTGTAATATTCGGAGGATAATTTTTTTTGTAAAGTCCCGAATGTACGATGGCCCAAAAATCAGAATTTGGGAAAAATTGATACTTTTCAAATTTTGAACTTGAAATAATCGGAACTTAGATACCAAAACTTCTGAATATGGGCTGTCTAACCTTCTATATTGTCCCTTGGAACCACCTAGATCCATGTCATGGTTTGTTTTGAACTTGTAATATTCGGAGGATAATTTTTTTTGTAAAGTCCCGAATGTACGATGGCCCAAAAATCAGAATTTGGGAAAAACTGATACTTTTCAAATTTTGAACTTGAAATAATCGGAAGTCAACTCAGTTACCAAAACTTCCGAATATGGGCTGTCTAACCTTCTATATTGGCCCTTGGAACCACCTAGAGCCATGGCATGGTTTGTTTTAAACTTGTAATATTCAGAGGATAATTTTTTTTGTAAAGTCCCGAATGTACGATGGCCCAAAAATCAGAATTTGGGAAAAACTGATACTTTTCAAATTTTGAACTTGAAATAATCGGAAGTTAACTTAGTTACCAAAACTTCCGAATATGGGCTGTCTAACCTTCTATATTGGCCCTTGGAACCACCTAGAGCCATGGCATGGTTTGTTTTGAACTTGTAATATTCGGAGGATAATTTTTTTTGTAAAGTCCCGAATGTACGATGGCCCAAGAATCAGAATTTGGGAAAAACTGATACTTTCCAAATTTTGAACTTGAAATAATCGGAAGTTAACTTAGTTACCAAAATTTTCGAATGTACCACACAAATCATTGTCATTTGAACTTGTCTAACTTAGTTACCCAAACTTCCGAATGTACAACACAAATAATTGTTATTTATTTGCTCTTCTTTACTTTACGACCGTGACTACCTCCCAGTCCTGCACGACCACGGGTTTGAGCACCTTCAGTTGGAGCAGCTTCAGCGCTCGATGAAGCTCGAGTTCTTTTACCCGTCTTTGATACTGCCACCTTGGGATGATGCCTCTTCGTGACTTTCTCCCCAAACTGGGCAGCATAATCTTCGTTATCCATATTATCAACTAGATCTCTAGCCTCTTTGATCTTCTCAGCTGGCATGGGATCTCCGCTCTTCAGGCATGCAGTTAACATTTTGGAAACACGCTTGAAGCTGTTCACCTGTTTTTTATACGTAATGACATAACATCAAACGGTAATTACCTAAGATTTATAGGAATAATATAAAATGAACAAAAATATAAGAACACGCACCAGTCTATCATAACCAGCTGGTTTGTCTTTGATCATTTCCTACCGAATATGCGTCATTTGGAGTTCAGTAACCTATAGTTTTTCTGGCCTGTATATTCGGTTCTAATATCAAATGAATATTTCCGATTATATATAATCGGAAACAAAAATAAGTAACTAGCCACCGAATAACCAACATTCGGAAAAAGAGATGGATCATTTCCTACCGAATATGCGTCATTTGGAGTTCAGTAACGTATAGTTTTTCTGGCCTGTATATTCGGTTCTAATATCAAATGAATATTTCCGATTATATATAATCGGAAATAAAACTGAGTACCTATCCACCGAATAACCAACATTCGGAAAAAGAGATAGATCATTTCCTACCGAATATGCGTCATTTGGAGTTCAGTAACCTATAGTTTTTCTGGCCTGTTTATTCGGTGTTAATATCAAAAGAATATTTCCGAATATATATAATCGGAAACAAAAATAAGTACCTAGCCATCGAATAACCAACATTCGGAAAAAGAGATGGATCATTGCCTACCGAATATGCGTCATTTGGAGTTATGAATATACATCATATGTATTGTCTACCGAATAACTATAGAGTGAGTTATAGAGTTAAAGAAAAAACCTGCAATAGAGCCACGTTCCCGGCAACTTGGCAGGTTCCTAGCCTCGAAGCCTTTCTCAACTCTTCCATCAAGAATGCTAGGCATGCCGTGCCCCAAGAATAGTCACCGACTTCATGGAGAGGATCCAAAAGTTGTATAAGGTTGGCATCGATCCGGTTGCCAGAAGTATTGGGGAATATGACACATCCCAATACACAAAGGAGATATGCGGTGGTAGCGTGGTTCACTTGCTCATCAGTTAACGTTCCATTCTTTTCCTTCTCCAAGGTGCCTCGGAACATATTCATCAAAGCTGTAATGTTGATCTGTCTTGTTCTGTAACTTGCATGCCTCCTAAACTCTGCTGTTGTTGTCTCTTCATCCCAACCTAAGCACTTTTTAGTTAGAGCATAAAGTTGTGCCCAACTTAACTGCTTTGTGTAGTTAAACTTCACAGCTGTGCCTTGGTCGGGAAGGTTAAGAATCTGCACAACATCATCTGGGGTAATCGTCATCTCCCCAAACGGCATATGGAAAGTATCGGTCTCAGGATACATTCTCTCCACGAACGCCGGTATGGCCACACGATCATGTTCCAACAATGAATTCTCGGCGGCATTAGCTAACCCCGAGTTGGCAACAATTGACTTGAACCTTTCACATTCACCGGATAAAGGCCACGCAAGCATTTTTGTTGGTGCGGCGATAGGTTTGAGTAGACGGACCGCATCTTGATGATCCTATTAAAGTACATAAAAAATCCTTAATACAAATATTACGACATAACACATAGACAATACATTAATAAAAAATAATAATTTTATTACCCCGGTTTCGTATATTTCTCTGGCCCATGAGTCTTTGTATCCAAATAACAATTTTCCTCCATCCGCTGGTAGCCCAAGGATTGTGCCTGCTGGAATACCCTTCTTCTTCTTCTTCAAGTGCTGAGGGACAAGATGTGATGCTTTCTTAGCAATATCCTTCTTTACACCATCTTTTCCTTTTTTGGCTTTTTGGGTACCACTTGGTTGTCCTTCTTCTTCTACTCTTGGCACTGGATCAACTGGTTCAATTTCATGGTGGGTGTAACTTGTGGAGCAGTTGGTTCTGCACTTTGTTGAGCGGCTTGTTTAACACTTGGTTGCACCCCTTGTTCACTGCCTTGTTGTTCTACACTTTGTTCAGCACTTGGTTGCACTCCTTGTTGACTGCTTTGTTCTTCTAAGCTTTGTTGAACACTTGAATTATCTTTGGCACTCCTTTCCCTCCTAGCACTAGCTGTCACTTTCTTCCTCCTTTCTCGAATTTGTCTAAACAACAAAGAAAGGAACAATATTTACAAACTATACAATCGGAAGAAAAAGTATGGAAATATAACCCGAATGTACACATTCGTAAGTAAGAAGACACATATTGTTCCCGAATACACAACAATCGAAAGCTAACTAAACATATTTACAACCGAATATGCATCAATTGGAGTTCAGAAGCTCTAAATTTTTCATCCTACACAATCGGAAGACAAAGTACACAACTATAACCCGAATAAACAAATTCGGAAGTAAGAAGACACATATTTTTCCCGAATGAAAAACAATCGGAATATAACTAAACATGTTTACAACCGAATATTCATCAACTGGAGTTCAGAAACTCTAAAATTTTATCATACACCATCTTGAGGTATAAAACATTATATTTTACTCCGAATAAATACTGGCCCCAAAATGAGATTTTTCCTATATCAGAAATTTTGAGATTTTTTCAATATATATATTCGGTAGTGAGTGTATTTCCAAATACTGTGTGTCTACTTAAATATATTCGGGAGCAAAAAAATTCATTAAACTACCGTTACCAGTTTGTATCCAAGAAGATATGGCCAACAATATTCGGCAGATAACCAACAAATATTTCTCCCGAATACTGTCGATGTTCTTGAGAAATGAAGAACACGACTACATTCGGAAGTAAATAAGCATGAATATCGCCCGAATCTGGATAAATTACCGAAAACCCTAGAAATTTTTTTTCTCGATTCGTCGAATTAAAGCGAAATAAACCCCAAAAATGATAGATTCTTACCTAATTGGGGCCATTTGAAGTTGACGAAGTGTTTGACTATCGAAATCGCCACCACCGACTACATTGCCGGGTACTTCTTCTTCGCGTTCTTCTTCATTTGCAGCAAGAATTTCTTTATTTCTTGCTAAAATCCCAATCTTTGGATCGATACCCCGAGCAACATTTTTGGTTCTATGTCTGTGGGTTTCATTTCCCTTATCCATTGTTTTATAAACGAATCGACGATGTTTTGATTTTACGATTCGCGGCGATGTTTCGGTTGAACGAGGGAAAGTTTTTATTCTTCCACAATCGGAAGATATGAAACTGGAAGAAGAAGAGTTGAAATGAGTAGAATTTTTTTTGATTTGGTTTTTATACAGTTTTACCAGAAGAGCATTTATGTAACTTCAATATCATATAGGGTACCCTTTAACTAGAGTCTTTGGATGGGTATAAATTGATGGCCCCTAAATCCTTTTGAGTGGCCCCTAAAAACGCGAGGTTTTCTAGGATGAGAAAATAAAAAAACATTGGCTAAACGAACTTCAATCTTGTTGGGCTCACAATTGTACAGCGGCCGCCGCTTTAAACATAAAATATAAGGCAATTATTGGGTAACACATCTGCGCCGGACCTTGACATAACTCCTTACTGTAGATTTTTTTGCCGGGAAAACAAATGTTCACGGGAAATTCTGGTTAACCGTTATTAGATGGTCCGTACAAGTAGGAAATCCTCAACATTTTTCTAACGCACAAATTTTGCTCTCCCTAAATTTAACTAAACAACTATTTAAACAAACAAGAAAACAACTACATCAAAAAAATTTACCCCTTAAACAAAAAAATGGGATGATTGTTTCGGAAAATATTTGAAAAAAAAAAAGGAAAATTCCGAGGTTTCTTCTCTTCCTCACAAAATTGACTTACATTCTTCATTCTTCCATTTAATCAAACTAATTACTTTTTGTTCCAACTTGTCTTTCCTAAACCTTCTCTTAACCAGTCTCTAATGGCTGCTCTTCCTATTTTCCCCTAACCCTTACCAAATTTGAAAAAAACCAAGGCAGGATGGCCTTTGGGAAGCAGCCATCTCTTCTTCCATTCTTTGGCCTCCTGTCATTTCTACTTCTCTTCCATCCTATTGCGACCACCACAACCGGTATACGACTCAATGTCGTTCGTAAGCCAGCACCAGAAGTACCCATCTTCCGTGAAGCTCCAGCATTTCGAAATGGTGAATCATGTGGATCGATTGAGACTGACCCTATCCATGTCTCAATGACCTTAGACGCAAATTATCTTCGAGGTACAATGGCAGCTATATTATCAATCTTACAACATTCAACATGTCCTGAAAATATTTCATTTCATTTCCTTTGTGCAAGGTTTGAACCTGAACTATTCTCTAGTCTTAGATCAACTTTCCCTTACCTTAACTTCAAGGTTTACCGTTTCGATTCTAACCGCGTCCGTGGTAAAATATCCAAGTCGATTCGACAAGCACTAGACCAACCATTAAACTACGCAAGAATATACCTGTCAGATATAATACCGGTTGATGTTAATCGAATTATTTATCTCGATTCGGATATTGTAATGGTTGATGATATTGCAAAGTTATGGAAAGTTGATTTAGAAGGTAAAGTTGTGGCTGCACCAGAATACTGTCACGCGAATTTTACAAAATATTTCACGGACACGTTCTGGTCCGACTCAGATTTAGCCGAGACCTTCAAGGGTAGGAAACCTTGTTATTTTAACACAGGGGTAATGGTGGTTGATGTTGAGAAATGGAGAGAAGGAGGGTACACACAAAAGGTTGAAGATTGGATGGGTGTTCAAAAACAAAAAAGGATTTATCACTTGGGTTCATTACCGCCATTTTTGCTTGTTCTAGCAGGTAATATCAAAGCTGTTGACCATAGATGGAACCAACATGGACTTGGTGGTGATAACCTTGAAGGAAAATGTAGGAGTCTTCATCCTGGACCTATAAGTTTGTTGCATTGGAGTGGGAAAGGTAAGCCATGGTTGAGATTGGATTCTAGAAAACCATGTAATGTTGATCATTTGTGGGCACCATACGATCTCTACCGTTCATCTAGTCTCTCGCTGGAAGAATGAATGAACTAAGAAACATAGAGATAGTTCGGGAAACAAGTTGGGGATGGAAAAAAGAAGGAAGGAAAAGAATGTTCAAAACAAAAAACAGGAAAAGAAAATGTAAAACTAAGATGTGAAGAGATTTTTTTTTTAAGTTAGGGAAGCAATTTCATTTCAGAGACTTGAAATTGTAAAAGAGAAGAACACAAATTTGATAAGGTATTTATGTTAAACAGAGGAGGAACAAGCAAAGGTTTAAGGGTTTTGAACTAGCATGTACTGAGAGTTTTGCTCTGATTTTGTAAGCCATGGGAAAAATGACCCTAATTTTATTTTAATTTTTTTTCCCATTCTGTTGTGGTAAGGAGGGAGACTACAGCAAACGACACATCGTAAAACTCATGTTTAGTACGTAATTAAACTTCAAATTTAGTTTCAGGGTTTTCATTTGAACTTCTGTATCCGAAACCATGTTTGTTGGTCTTTTTATGTGTCAACCCTAAATTTCCCCCTTGTAATCTATGATTATATACTAATCATCCAAACCCTACTACTATTATAGCTATTATGTATTTTTATTTCAGCAGGTTTTGTTTGTTTCCTCATTTCTTTTTAGCGTTTTTTTTTCACTATAAAATGAATACCATGGCATTGGGGGATGCCACTTGAGTTTGTAAATATTTCATATCTTGTTGAATCAAAACTGTGGATATTTTGAATCATGGACTCCTAAATTTCAGTTTCATATTCTACTTCTGCATATAATAAAATAAAATAATCAAAACAATGCACACATGGTACCTATTTCAACACCCAAACGGAACCTTTTCAACTTACAGGGAAATTGACGAAGCAAGAGTTTTACAGTCAAATAATCAAGTGTTCACCATAATAAGTATGTGAATGTAATTTTTGCTGACCAGTGAATGGGTAAAGTGGTTTTATAATAAAACCATCAATAGGTACCTCAATAAACGTAAATTTGGTCAGGTTAGGTACACGCTATCCAGGACTGCAAACCCAGCCGCAACCCCACCTTCATCGGACGATGAAACCTTCGTCCGCATCAGGTAACCGCTTTGCTCATTAAGGATGACCTTCCCTTTGCTCCTGTAAAATTGAAAAGTCACACAATTAATAAAGTTTCTGAACTTCAAAAAATGAACTATAATTTGATGAAGTTCAATTAAAAGTTCTTAGCATGCAGTTCCCCCATCCATATTCTCTATCCACACTCATGTACGCACACTCGAAAGAAAAAAAGAAGAAGAATAAATTCGTCTAGTTTGGCATTTTATGATCTGCACAACAAATAAAAATTAGTGTAAGCTGACTTTTTATTAGGCTAAGTTGAGCCGGATCAATAGTAATCTGTATTAAGGTGTGTTTATGGTTAAACCTGCATTAAAGACTAGCTTATGGTTATGCTACATAAGTTGAGGGAACTAGTTAGCTATCCCATGTAGCCATGAAGTGTCTCTCTGACTCATGAACGAGAAGGTTAAAGAGAGACATGTGCCAACATTGACAAAGGCTCTCTTGTAGCCTCTTGCAATGATTTTTTTTTTTAGTTCAGCCCTTATCCAAGCGTGAGGAAATAGAAGTATAATTCAAGTTATTAACTTATAAGTAGAGAGCTTATCTATCTATTCTTCCAAATCAGTTCAAGCTAATTGTGTCAAAGCTACAAAACATGTTTGGTGCTACGTAAGTTGTTTATGATTTCTATATAAGGAGTTTATATGAGTTGTACAACATGTTGATGCTATGGACTATGGTCAAATCTGTTTCCTGCATATGGTCAAGTATATATCATGTTTAGGTCTAAGTAACAATAATTAAAAAGCTGAAACTCAACATTCTAATACTTATATTTTCCCTAGTTATTACATGATCTTCAACTAGGGTTAGTATGATTTAGTATTTTGGGTTGTTGTTTTGATAACTTGATAAAGGTTTTCATAATATGGTGTTCTATTACTCCCAACATATGGTCAAACAGTATAGAATAGTGGTGTAAGAAATAAATCATAGTGGAAGATTTTTATGTCTATGTCAAGATAGCGTTAGGTGACACCCAGCAGTACTTAGTCTTGTATATAAGTTGAGTTTAAGGATCGATCATAATCTTCACCTTCAAGTATTTAGTGTGGTCAAGTATTGAGTATAATGCTCAATGCTCAATTTGCAAAGGCTAGCGTACTTTTTTGACTTGACTATGCGGTTGACAACGAAAAATTTGTTGCTTAACCAAGGGGGAAAATGTTGTCTTTTTATGGTTTGCACAACAAATGAAAATTAGTCTAAGCTAATCCTTTATCAGATTAAGTAAGCCGGGGTCAAAAGTTATCCATATTAAGGTGTGTTTATGGTTTAATCATGCACTAAAGACTAGAATAAGCTTAATGCTAGATAGGTTTAGAATCTAATTACTGAGCTGTTGCATGTAGCCATGAGGTGTGTTCTCATAAATCATGATGGGAAGGTTAGAGACATGCAGCAATTATGATAAAGACTCTCTTCTAGCCTCTTGCAATAAAAAGAAAATCAGCTTTATTCATCATCATCCAAGCATGAGGAAATAGAAGTAGAAGTCCTAGAGGGATAATCCATTTTTTTCTTCTTCTAAATCAGTTCATGCTAATTGTGTCGAATCCACCAATTTGTGTTGAAGCTAAGAACATGTTTGGTTCCATGCAAGTTGTTTATGAACTGATTATGGTATATAGAGTTTATGTGAGCTGCAGAACATGTTAATTAGTAAGGTTAAATCTGCATCCTGCCTATGGTTATAAACTATGACCTTGTTTGGTAAAATTTATGATTATCTATTTATAATTATAAATAATCATAAATTGATAAATGATTTTGATATAATCATTTTCAAAATAAATTTTTCCAAACACTTTTTTTCAAATAATTGATTATCTTAGAATGATGATCTCGAAAAGGAGAAGAAAGAACAATGATCTACTATATTTTTCTAGTCCTATGTTGTTTTTTTGTCTCTCTCTTGATAGTTTAGAGAAAATAAGAAGATAAAATTCAATTTGAGTTTCATAGAAAAAATAATTGATTATAATAAATTTTCAAAACAACTTTTTCCTGTTTATGGAAATAATGGATTTTTTCAATTATGATTAAAATAAGCAATTATTATAATGGTTACCAAACGCATATAGAATCCATTATAATCTGCATAATGGATTATGGGCTGATAATCCATTAAAATAATGGTTACCAAACAAGCCTAAGAAAGAGATTTACCTGAGATAAGCACCATATATCCCAAGTTCAGATATAGCTTGGTCTTGATGACAAATGCCATCTCTAACGAGGAATGTTTGAGAAGATGTTGGGAAAATTCTTTGCATGAGGATGTATGCAGATAGTTCCTCACTATTTTCCTTCTGCAATTTTAATAGGGTTTCACTGAGATCTTTGCCATAGATGTTGTTTCCTGGAGAGAATAACATGGATTAGAAATGGAAACTTATACCTAAACAGTAAATGACTCTTGAGTGGACAAAAAAAGGTGAGTTAGACGTCCTCCTTCTCGTTGGGGTTTGAGAACAAACGATTCGGGTCTTTCAATGGCGTCCTTCATGACATTTGTATCGTCCAAACTCCACAATCCAGCAAAGCACTTCCTTAGTTTTGCAATGTCATCCTTGTCCTCCATGAACCTGCTCAAAAAATAACCAAAAGAGTCACTAAGAGAACTTTGAAATGTGCAGGGATAATTGCTATGTTGCAACTATTGATTCCAGTAAGCAGCATCTTGAAGAACTTTTGCATGGGTCGACAAATATTTAGATACGTATTTCTCATCTTTTTCTTTTCCTGTTTCACGCTCCAATTTTGAGGGTGCAGTTAAATAAAAAATTTAACTGAACTTAAGCTTAAAGTCTCAGGCTGACCATTATAGAACTTAAGCCTTGGACTGCCGACAGATAGGTTTACAAAGTGTTAAATCTGCTACCTCTCAAGTACACCTGGTTTTGCCAATTCTTGCTGAATCTTCTTCGTGCCGGTCAAATGGTAAGAAATAGATGGACATTTGACAGCCAAAGACTGCTCCATTAATAGCCTAGCTCTCCATTCCTATCCATAGATCAGAATTAGCAGACGAACCATAAATACGACAATGAGTGGATGAGGCAGACCCCTAGTTGACACCATATCCTGAGAGACAAAATATCAAAATGAAAAGCTTACAGATTCTGATGGATAATCATTTGGTGTATACCCAGCTCTGAAATATATAACTGCAACAGCTTGGCCACCTCTGCGTTTAGAAACCTATTAAATTTCATAGTTGTGAAGCCCAAACCCAGAAGATAGAAGAGCAGCGAATGTAACAACAAAATAAATGCAAATACTTTACATGATAAGTGTTCCATCTGGTTGAAGCTCCCCCTGTTCATCCACCTCTCGTAAAGTTTTCCGAATCATTGTCACGCCATGTGTGTTACAACATTAAGAATGATACAAAAGGTTGGCACAATAAACTTGAAGGCTTGCTGTTTTTCGCAATTGGTATATATATTCATCAACAACTCATGTAAAATATGTCATCTTGCCAATAGTTCTGTTGGATATATCTATCTTTTTGAGATTAGTTAAATATGACTATTAGCACAGTAGGTGCTCCCTCATGGATCAAATTTTGACAGCTCGTTTTTTTTATTGTTATGATTATCATTGCATTCAATACATAAAAGATCAACAGTACTGTAAAAGGATATTTCTCCTTTAGTACGAAAGAGAGCCAATGCTGGTCATACATGTTGGTTTCTTCGGGTTGAGCAACAATCATAACTACATCCCTGTAGAATTTGATAGTAAAGTTAGGTACAACAAAGAGAGAGCGAGTTTGCTCACATATTCAAACGAGGGTAAAACGTTCTAGAACTTCAACCTGGGGTTATTGTATTCCTTCCATGCTAAAGCAAGAGCCTCTGCAAACTGATTGACAGAACCATTTGCCGGAACCCTTTTGGAATCTAATCCGAGTCCTTTGTACTGGTTAAGCAAGTTCCTACAAAAACAGCCAACTCATATTCAGACACTAGTTTCTTTTTGTAGGAGGACTGATGTAAAATGTCAAGGAGAAAGAAACTCTGAGGCATAATACCAATAAGCTTCAGATAATTGTTCACTCATAGAATAAATTGCACTAATTTATCTTGATATTGATGCATCAATGACAATAATATTAGAGATTCTATTTGGCTAAGTCAGCAAAGAACTACTTAACCTATGAAGGTCGCCTACAAGACAGCTAAGCCCAGAAAACGAAGAAGAAATGGTATTGAGCTCTATTTGTAGAAGTTCTTTAGTTTGAGCATCAAGCATATAATCAGAACGGTGCAAACCCAACCGAATTTCCTGTTTTCAAGTAAATAGGAATTGCTATCACTTCAAATTTTATCAGCAATCTCCAGATTTTCTTACACCAAATACTGCCTAAATGAGTAAATCAGGAACATAGAAACCCACCTCTTTCTTATTAAGTTCTAGCATCTTCGAATGAATGTCCAAGAGTCTACTGGTGAAAGCATCCACTTTTTTCATTCTGCAACATTTGAAAATTGGCAAGTACGAATATTATAAAGAAAGAACCAGTATTGATAACATCAGAATGTTTGGGTGTTTCCCGCAAGCTGAACTAGCAGACTAATTACTAAATTCCAAATACCCTACTCTATGGCAGAGTCCTGCTCCTTCTAGTCAGGCAACACGACAATGTAAGCCTACTTTATGAAATGTAAAATTAAGAATACTCAAAAGCATTTAGCTTGAACTATGATCAACCAATCTCTCAGGCTCAATTCTTGTTGAAGACGAACGATCTGAGGAGACAGAAACCTTCACATTATGACCATATTTACTGATAAAGAGGTTATTATGGTAGCCTTAACAATGTAGACAAGAAACTGAATGAGAACCTGGACAATGAATCTTGTAGAAACTTGCCGTCGAGGCTAACACGATCTACGAGCTCATTAAAAACTGGAGCCAACTCACACGCTTGTTCCCAATGACTCTTAGGGAAAGACATGGGCAACAATGCAAACGGGGCATGTACCATGCCCACTCCAGGAACAGTTCCTGATTTCTGCAACTCAACGACAATATCAACTTTATAATTCAAACAACAAACCACTGATTTAAACATAATTCAGAACCAATTAAGAGGGAGGAAGAAAGGAGGGTTATACCTGTAGGGATTTGTGACCAACAACAAGACCATGAAGAGAAGTCCAAACAAGAGCATCATAAATCAACTTCTGTAGCAAATCAGGAACTGAATTAAGTGTTTCAAAGATGGGTTTATTTGATGTATTTTCATCTTGGGTTTCTTTAATTTCAACTCCACCACCACACTTTACACTTAAATTCGACGGTGAGGAGTGATTGCTCATGGTTATGGGTATTTTGATTAAGAAATTTTGAGGTATAATATTTGTGGAGAAGGTGGGAATGGAAGTCGATGATGAAAGGGACTTTGATTTACAGGGTGAAATGGTTGTTATATAAGGATTGGGAACCGAGACAGTGAGACATGAAGAAGAACCATTTCCCATCCTGCTTTAAACTTGACTTTACCAATCAAAATCAAATCAAATTATCGGATTTTCACAGCTGTGACGTCAGCACGTGTGTGGCAACCACCGATCTAAACACCTTGCCAACACTGGAGGATTCAGTCACCAGAGAATTGTGGATGCCCTATATACCCATCCATTGGGGCAAATGCTAGCCCTTCTCACATTTTCTATAACTCCCATTTATTTCGTTCAGGTGTATGACACCGAGTTGCACAATGTGCTAAAAACATAATCAGTGAGAACTTCCAAGGATAAGATAAAAGGTTGACGTTCCTTGATAAGGCAATAATATTGTTTGCAATAAAGGCATTTTACATAAAACTCAGGGATCAACCCATTGTAATATTTCATCTCAATACAGAAAATAACGGCATCTTATTTTGGTACTACCACTCTTTAAAACACAGCCAACAAGGTCGATTCCATAGTACAGAAGGTAAAACATAATAGGATATCTCTTATGCTAATAAATTACATTACAAACACAATGAATTTTCCTATTTTTGCTGTTGCTGTAGTTGTTCCCTTGGAGCAGTAGCAACAAATGGGCATTTACCTAAAGTGTTCCACAAGATGTAATCTCCAGATGAAACCTGCAAATAATGATCAAAATTGGATGTCAATTTAATGGAGAAATTAGAATCCTAACAAAAAACCAAATCCTTAGAACACATTAGTTAGCAGCTAAGATACAGATGTAAGCCCCAAAAGGAAAAGAAAGTGCCATGTGGTCCTATACCTGAGTTGTGAACTCCACTGGTGCCTTCACAGTTGGATACACAGTTACCTGCAAATGGGTATATTTTTACAGCAAATTAATAGCATATACCATTCACAATTAAGTGAATATAATAAGGTAAATCCAAAACAACAATAATCTAGGCTTAGCAAGAGTAGTGCCATCAGACCCTAGCTCTGTACTACCTTATGCCCCCACCCATTTCAATTAAAACAAGTCCTCGAATTTAGTTTGAATGTTTCCTTTAAAATCTCAGGTTGCATCAATGACAGAAGTTTCTGACATAATAAAACCTATGCATGCACAACTTTTATTGATCATGAACTGATGGAGACTGATGAAAGACAACTTACAGATTTTGGATCAATCGACATTCCTGACATTGTTGCCCCCGAGATCTTGAAAGACACCTGTAAAAATTGAATTAGCAACAGCCTACACCAATGAATCTAAACATAGAAGGTACTCTTTCCAGTGGGAGTGAATCCCGTACCCCAAAGGTCAATTCCATCTATATCGCATAGCTGAGAAGCATGTATAAAAGTAAACCAAACAATCCCAAGGTATATGTCCATCTCACAAAAAGTAACCTATTGACTCCTGACCTGAGTTTGATTACTTAGTCTAAATTATAGACATGATTATAAACTTTCACTAATTGCACACTAAATCAAAATATAATTGTCACGAAAACAAATGCAAAGTACAGAAACAATTGGTACTCAGTAATAGCTAGACATGCGTTTCTATCAGTTAGCGCTACCTAAATTGATGTCCTCACATGCATACAAGATGGTGGGTTCTAATGCAGATGTGTAGGAAGAGAAGATTAACGAAACTGTTTATATATGATGCAGAAAGTGCAGATCCAGATCCCCTTACATGAAACTGAGGATATTTGTCTACCACCCAACTATGAAAAGAAGAGGTCTCTTAGCCTTTCAAGGTATATTTAACTGGCTAACAAGAAGAAGAATAGAACAGAAATACTACTAAAAACTACCTTCCAGCAGACAAGATATTCAAATAGTTAGAACTCAAAATAGAACTGGAAGCGTACCCTTGCAAAATTATATGACTGCCAACAAAACGGCTCCTCTAAATCAACTGGAGGGAGGTCCTTGTTCATTTTCTCCAATAAGAAGTCTTCTATGTTTGCAATATTGTTAATATTTTCTGACTCTTCGTCACTGTCATCTTCAGTAATAAGTCCATGAGCTGGTCTAGACAAGGCTGAAAGCTTTTGAATTGTCTTTGGAGCAAACTTGATTGTTCCAGGAAAGGTTGCTTCAATACTTTTCCCACTGATACCACGTCCAATTGTTACGATCTTCCATTCAACTGAATGCTCTGTTGTTGATATGGTCCCAATAGAAGGATTTCCATCAAAAGATATTATTTTTCTTCTAGGGAAGGGCATTGTAAGAGTACAATATTCCATTGTTATGGGAGACTTGTAACCTTCCATCAGGCGCAACTTAAACAAAAATGCACCTTCATCTTCTGACACCATGGAAAGCTGGTAAAACCCTTTAACCGGAGGTCCAAGACCACAAAAACCTTGATAACGTATCAAAATGAAATTTCCAACTGGTGGAGAAAACATCATTGCTTGTTTATCTACACCGTGCTCCGAAATTTGTGCACATGGGTGAAACGATAAAACCTCTAGGTGGGATGTACTCAACCCATTCAAAGGTAAAGAAACATCAGGTAGTCCTTCCAACTCTGCCCGGCAGTTCACCTGACCTGAAACTGATATAGAATCTGGGATGTCATCCCGATCATACATCGAAGCATAAACTGTTTCATGAATCGTGAACAGTATTCTCTGCTTCCCTCTGTAAAGGTACGGCTTCCAAGCTGGTTGCTTCATGTCTACGGGAGGTGTATCCGTAGAAGAAAAGCCATTCACTTTAACAGCAGAAATATTTGAATAGTTGAGGTCCAAGGGTGTCCCTACATTTAAAGAACGATCGGTAAGGAAGTCACGGGAATTTAATATACAAGTTAAGATGTTCTGAGATGAGGAATACCACAAAAGAAAGTACAAACCAAATGGCATTGCGCTACTAATGAATGTACAAAGTGCATCTCGGTCAGCAAGCCTCGAGCTAATTTTTGAAGTGTCTGATGTAGCACCTCCAGATATACCACCTGACGAGTTTGGAACTGCAACTGGGGCAGCTACCGGCTTTGCCCTTGCGGTCATGCTCGGAATTCCTATACTACCAGTTAATGAATCTAGTAACCCACCAACTGAGGGAGCTACACTTGCAAGTACCTCAGGTTCCACAGAATCACCAGTTATTACATCTCCAATTGTATGTGCCACCATAAATGACCTGAAATAGGATGAAAGATGTTTGTCCCATTGTTGATGATAACACATATGCTACCTTAACATCGTCTCCGAAGCAAATATTGATGTACTGAAAGAAACTTACCATACCCTGTTATGCATGGAAGATCAAGCAGCAGTGAAGGTAGACTTTTCTCTTCTCCAATACAACTTCCACAATCGGATCTGTTACACATCCTTTCATAAGATTTCAAATGTCTGGGCTCAACTAAAGGTAATATAAGAATGCAATAAGGGTTCCTTATGTGCAAAACCAATGGCCATATGAAGTATTTTTCTCCTTCCTCTTCTTCTTTATTAATATGAAGGCTAATTATATGGCGTGTAATCGGATCATCTACCCATGAGTCTGATCCTTTGCTGGACTGAACAACACGAAAGCCAAAACCACGGGATGAACCCTCTCTGCAACCCAAACAATTTAGCAGTCATCATTAAGTTCAAACTTGCATATCCAAAAAAAAAAACTCCACAACTAGTTCACAGTGTGCGCTAGTTTATGACCTCCAATTATACACATAACACATTCACAAAACCACAAACAAGATCCTAAACATACAAGAAAGTGTCTGAAAGCAAGTTTGCGTGTACAATCTATGCCTTTTATTCCCCAACCAGTACTATCTCTTACGTTTTAATTCTCAGACTAACCCTAATTTCATAACCAACTGCCAGTCAAACAGGATTTGTATTAACCAAATTCTAAAGAATAAACACAAACAATACGTAGGATTTGTAGACGGAGAACTAACCTCTTCTTTCTCTCGATGAATGCAGTAGTAAACTCGGAATCATTAGGAAGTAACTGTGATATTTGATTATTATCACCATTAGAATTTTCATTTTCTCTTTTACAAGCTAATCTCCATCGTCTCTCCACCACAGAAAATCTCCTATTGATTAAAAAAACAAACTGAAATTTAGTACAAATTTTCATCACCCATTACAAAAAAAATATCGATGAAATATAAATCTTCAAAAAGAATAGAAAGAGATAGAGATAGGAGAAAGGGTTTTAAAAATACCTAGAGAAGACGACGGTATCTTGATTATTAAGGATCCATATAGCTCTGATGCTACAATTAGCCATTGATTTCTTCCCTCTCTCTGTCTCTCTAGAAATTCCACTTATGATCTGAGAATTTCTTTGAATGTAAGAATTTTTATTATTTTTTAATCCAGAATTTACAGAACTCTCATTTGAGACAACGTGAGAGGAGTCAAATAATGTTATTAAGGGCTACTCTCTTTCGTTAACCGGAACCAAGGTTTTAAAACGACCGAGTTTACTTACGTTTTTCTGTGTTAACACGGTCACGACCCATGGCCAAGACCAAGAGAAGAACAGTAAAAAAGTACACGAAATGGTTCGAGTTTTCATATGAAAAGCTGGTGTTTACAAAGGACATAGAAAGTCCTGGAGTGGGAACTATATGCATGATTACAATCATGGCAAGTTCAATGATCGAGTAATTGAATTTACATCAACTCTTATTCTAAGAATTTAAAAACCAATAATTAACATAAAGTCTGATCATATTTTGGTTAATCATGTTCTTGGTTCATTATTTGTCATACTTTTTGATAAAGCTTCTCTCCGACGTCGAATAAACGCTTCGGCCTTTTCATTTACATTTGATGCAGCACTCCTAAACATAGGTCTATACGTTCTAAGAGCGTTTATACTCGTGTTTACATCATTTTCTGGCTCAACATCAATGGCCAGAGTCAATTGTTCTCTTGGCATGGTCTTCTCTTTTCTCTTGACTGGCAATTCTCTCTCTTCAATGGTTCCAAATCTGACACTAGCGGGCTTCTTCGGAGCAGGTTCTAACACCTTGGCAACGGCTGCATCATTATTCTTCTTCGGACCAGCAGGTGTCACCACCTTGGCTGCATCATTCTTCTTTGAGACCGGTTCTTGCATCTTGACTGCATCGTTCTTCTTTGAAGCTTTCGAGGAGATTTTATCTTTCTCATGGACATTGGAATCCATAAGCCTGTTATTCATCCCGTTTCCCTCTATTGGAACTGTCCTAGGTGACCTAGACCGAACCTGTACAGGCTTTGAAATCTTTGCTGCATCACTACTCAAGCCAGAATCGACATGGATTAGTGACAAATTCATGCCAATTTTTGGCGTGCCACCGTAGTCACGAGGAATTTGCACCATTACTGGCTCGCTATCAATCGAATTTTGTTCGGTATGACTGGCATCTTTGTGGGGAGAAGTGACTACAAGGGGTTCTTGGGTGGAATTCCGGAGCTGTGGATGGCCTAAAGTGACACGCTTGATGCCTCGAAGAGCAATGGTATTCATAACAAAGGTGAAGACTCGACGACAGATTCCAACAGTTTGGGGTTGGTTTTCTCTTCTCTCCATTTTAGATAACTGTTGAGTTGGAACAGGGAGAAAAGAGATACCAACTTAAGAGAGTTAACTTGTTGCAGGCTTTTTATGTTGAAGGGATGAAAAATGGTAGCTTAACGAAATGAAATTGATTCCTTTCTTATAAGATGGGGTAGCTTGGAAGTAACATGCATTTATATAATGCACTTTGCAAGATTTGGATACCTTACTTTCTTTATTGACTAACAAGGGTTTTATCTTTACCAACTTTTGTGTACATAGCTAGAGAAACGTTTTGAAAATAATCATTGAAGGCAGGGACATGGAGGAACCATATATGCTTGTGCTTTTTGCATTACTAGAGGCAAAACATATTCTATGCATAAGTCTAGTGAATTTTGGAATCAACAAAAGTTTAAAAGCTCTAGAATTTTGGAAGGAATAAATTGTGTTGTTTGTTGGAAATCAGCTGGTGACTTTTGAATCAACTTCATATGCATTTCGGAAAGTATGATTATGATTGAAAAATAAATTCAAAAGATAAGGTAAAATTAGAAAAATGAATATATTTTCAGTGAATCCTTTGAAATTTTGTGATAAAAGAATCCCTTCACGAATAACATGGGCGGTACTAGTAAGTATAGTTACAAAGATGTTATTCTCTTCGATATATAGCTGTCAAAGAAAGACACAAGAAGTATCAATTGAACTAAGGTGTGAAACTCTGGACAAAGTGGGTGTCAAATCCAGTTATTATTGAACGAAAGTTGAGAATGTTGATGGATGATATGTTGAGGAATGGATACTCAGATGATGAATTCAGAGAACAGAAAAGAATGTTGTATTACCGGAGCTTCAAGGATTTGCGATTGTTTTCAGCAATTATTTCAACCTTTCCTAAATAATCGGCGAGGACAATCGGTCAGCGAAATATTGCTTTCGGGATAGAATGAAGCCCTAACAAGGTTGTTGGATTCAAAGGTTGTACTCCTTTGACCCAACCAAGAACACACTGTAATTATTTTTGAAGATGTTTAAAGAGAAAGAGAATTTGATGTTGTTTCAGATGATTTCAAAGGAAAACAATCACCTCTATTTAAAGAGTATTTGCATCTTTTCAAGATGCATGTTCACAATGACGGACCTACAGCTGGGCTAAAGGGGGCTTTAGCCCGGGTAGGCTTCCCAGTCCACAAGTCAATTTTTTTTTTTTTGCTCGACCAAGGCTTCTAGTCCGGACCTTAAAAGGAAATTTATTTTTCCTGGGTCCGTCCCTGCATGTTCATCACCACACTTCCAATCATCAATGGTGGACTTTGGGAAAGAACGCTTCAGTTAGAATCTAAACTGTTTTGAATTCAAATCAAGTCCAACTGTTTTATAATGGAAACTGTCGGGTAAGGAGGTTCACCATTTTATAAAACAAATGGCTGAGTACTTAGTGATATTATTGAAAATATCCAACATGATATGCAAGTGTAAGTAGGTTCTTAAGGTGCTGCGCTCCATATCTCTTTATAGCATTTACCGGATAAAAGAGGTGGGTTTGGCCGAGTTGCTCATAGATTTGTGCAAATCATTTTCGAATTGAAGAGCTAATTTACCTAGCATTTTTAGGAGCCTCTCAAAAGAAATTAGGGGCCAATAATAAAAACAAAAAAGGTCACCCAAATCTAAATTGAGTTCACCCCTTATCTTTTTCTCGTAATGGTAAAATTGTCCTTCAATAATCGGAGGTTAAATAGGAATTCAGTACTTAGTGTATATTTAGTTAGTGTTACGCAAATTATTTGAGATTATTTTTTTTTTAAATTTTTTTCTTACATTTCCGAATTTTGGTGCTAACATAATCGGTAGTAAATTATGTTAATTTAACTTTCGAATGTATATCGGCCCCAAAATCCTATAATTTTCGAACTTTGGTACTACCATAATCGGTAGTAAATGATGTTACTTTAACCTCCTAATATATTCAGTTTTCGGATTTCAGTATTACCATAATCGGTAGTTAATTTAACTTCTGAATGTATATTGGCCCCAAAATGAGATTTTTCCAAAATCCTGAAATTTTCGAACTTTGGTACTACCATAATCGGTAGTAAATGATGTTATTTTAACCTCCGAATATATTTAGTATTCGAATTTTAGTACTACCATAATCGGTAGTTAATTGTGTTAATTTAACTTCCGAGTGTGTATTGGCCCCAAAATGAGATTTTTCCAAAATCCTAAAATTTTCGAATTTTGGTACTACCATAATCGGTAGTAAATGGTGTTACTTTAACCTCCGAATAGATTCAGTTTTCGTATTTTAGTATTTCCATAATCGGTAGTTAATTTAACTTCTGAATGTATATTGGCCCCAAAACGAGATTTATCCAAAATCCTATAATTTTCGAACTTTGGTACTACCATAATCGGCAGTAAATAGTGTTACTTTAACCTCCGAATATATTCAGTTTTCGAATTTTAGTACTACCATAATCGGTAGTTAATTGTGTTAATTTAACATCCGAATGTGTATTGTCCCCGAAATGAAATTTTACCAAAATCCTTCAGTTTTTGAATTTTGGTACTGCGATAATCGGTAGTCAATTATGTTCATTATCTACTGATTGTGTTTAATTTTAGTACTAGAAAATTTGAAGCAGTAGAAGAAACACAATCGGTAGATAACAATTAATTTACCTACCGATTATGATTGATGCTTTTTAGAAATAAAGAACATCATCCATAATCGGTAGGTAAAATAGATTATTATCTACCGATTATGTTTCTGCTATTGTAAATCCAAAAACATCAACCATAATCGATAGATAAATTTATTGTTATCCACCTATTATTTTCCTGCTACTGCAAATCTTAGAAAATTTTCCGATCAAAATTTTGATTTCAAGCAATCAAATTGGATCACAACTACTATCATCTATTCTTTTTTTTTTTATTTAGCTCTAATTTTCTTTTTTGAATTTTCTTTTTTGATGTTTTAAGTTTCAACTTTAAGGCTAATGAATTTTGGGTTTTAATTTTAAACAATCAATCATAAAATTGGTTTGATCGACGTCTTTGGTTTCAATCAAAATTAAAACCATGAAAAAAAGTTTGACGAGTAGAAAAAAAGAAGAGGAAGATATGAAATTAAAAGATATATGTTTAGATTTAGTATAAAGGTGAAGGACAACATAGACAAATTCTATTATCAAGACACCCCTTAAAACTCCTCAATAGATAGGAATAACAAAAATGGCCCCTAATTCCTTTTGAGTGGCGCATAAAAATGCTAGGCTAATTTAACGTGGAGGTGTGTCTGTATGAGTCAAAGAAAACAAAGTTTTATAAAATAAGAAGATGGAGAGACCTTACCACGTGAGGAGAGAACGTTTGAGGTGGTACGATTTTTTGGGTTTTTTCATTTGTTTTGTCATTTTCTCCGCCTCCTATGGTATGCCAACAATTTCTTCTCAACAACCGCCGATCTATGCAATCACACAAAATCAATCAGTTTTATCCTCTTGGGTGGCTCCACCTAGGAACTGGTGGAAAATTAACACAGATCGCGTTTGAAACCCGAATTTAGAACTTGGGGGTTCGGGTTTCTTAATAAAGACATAACCCACAGCTTTATCTATGCAGAATCGACCAATATGATTTGTCTTTCAGCGAAAGAAACAGAAGTTTGTGGAATCAGAGACGCGTTAAGAGTTGCGATAGGAAGAATGCTGGACTATATCATAATTGAAGTCGATACCGCAGTTGTTATTGAGAAGATTTACGAGAAGCTCTTGCAAGGGACTTACAAACTCATTGTCTATTCCAACATATTAAAGTTTTAATCTCCAATTTTCAGTGATTAAATTTTAAAAAATTTAATCACATATATAATGGGACCGCCCACCAACTAGCTCATTGGGGCAAGGAAAATGCTAACCATATGGCTTGGGTTGTTCCACCGGTGTGGCTCCTTCCTACTCTGTGCAATGATTACAGGGAGGGAAGGGCGATAACTTGTATTTGTGTTTTGTATCTTTTTTTCTTATATATATAAAGACGACTATACCTACTTCCTACCTTGAGGTGAATTTTTTAGAAGGATCTGCTATGGGTTCTTTTAGGAATGTTAATTCTGATCTTTTTGGTGGTGTTGATTCTGATTTTGGGGGGGTTTTGGATCTAATCTAGATCTTGTGGGTTAAACCGGAGTGAACTATTTCCTTTAAAAGAATAATGTGTGTCTGATATTCATATTTATTATCATCCTCTTGGTTTTGTAAACGGTAAGAAAATGGTTTATGTTTCTTTTAATACTTTTGAATCTGACATCCTTAATTGTAAGCAATTGGTTGTTGGGCTTTTTGTGGGCAAACGTCTAACTTATATGATGGTTAGAAATGTTGTTAGAAAGGAGTGGAAAGTCAAGGGTAATTTTGTGATGACTCTTAAAGGATATTTAATGTTTTTGTTTGATTTTGATTCTGAAGATAGGGTTTTGTTTTAGAACATGGTTGCTTTTGTATTTCTAGTAAGTTGTTTGTAGTTCATCCATGGGATGAAGATATTGAGAAAGAACTGTAGGAGTTTAAGATCATCCCTATTAATTCAGATTAATTTGAGGAAAGTTCCTATTTATTTGTGGAATTCTTAGAGATTATGGATGATTTCTATTTTTGTTGTTAGTCCTATTATGCGAGATAAGTATACTATGCAAAGAACTGGAATGAGTTATGCTCGTGTATGTGTAGAGGTTGATGTCACTTGTGATTTTCCTTATGTTCTCCCGGTGACTATAAATGATAAAGAAGTTTTTGAGGTTCGAGTTGAATATTCTTGGAAACCTCCTAAATGTGTTCATTATATGTCTTTTGGACATTCTATGGTGTCTTGCAAGAAAGTGGCAAGGAAAGAAATTGTGGTCGCTACTAAGTATGTTGATAAAAGTAATACTTCAAAAAACGATTGGGCGGTGAAGACTACTAAGAGGTCTAGATAAATTACTGACAAGAATGAGGTTATTCGTCCTGAAAATAATTATAAAGGTGTAATGGATCCTATGATCGATGGAGATGGCATTATATCCGTAGTACTAAAGAAAATATTTTTATTAGTGGGTGTTCGAGGTAAGTGTGGTAAAGACTGAAAACGCGGGGTACCTAGTACACCACCAACTATTTCGTTCGGGAACCAGTATAGACAATCCTTGTACATTTTATACGTTCGAATACGAAACTGTATTTAAGATTGCTTTAAGGTAAACCTAGTATATACACGAACTATTTACGAACTGAATTCCAACAAGACCAATTCTTATAATATATACTTCAAGATACGAATTCACCAAGACGGGTCTGGTAGGTTCTTACAGTTATGTCAATACAATATAGGTTTAGATACGTACAACCTGTGATATTTCAATTATAAAAATAAAACAATATAGATAGCTTTCAGCGGCGCCAAAAACTTGGTAGGTTTGTAAACAAGCCTACGACTATGTCAAACTGCAAGTGCACAACGTCTATTATAGACGGATCAAATACATGTCGATCCCACAGAGACAAGGTGGGTGTAAAGTTGATCCTAAAGTCTTTTTATAATGATTAAGATGAGAAAAGAGTAACACAAAAATATTGTTTGTTGTGTCGATGCGTCTGAGATGTTTGATAGTAACAAAATTAGTAAAGCAAGGATCAAAGCAAAATGTAAATAGAGCAAATGATAAAGAGGGCACTAGGGCAGTTGAGTTCACTATTAACTTACACTAGTTATTCTTCTAATGATAATAACCTTGTACTTATAATTGATAACAGGGGAGATACAAGTCTTCTGTATATCTAAGGTGATTATTGTATGAATTATCCAATCACAACTAAGGTATCTCTCCTAAGCATTAACTGTCTTTTCAGGGCACAACTAATCAAAAGATCAATATATGAGATTAAGCATGAGTTGCAGTTCTTCAACACATGATTGTTCTAACTACAATGGATACATGACATGCACTGTGAAAATAAAGTGTGAAGTACTAAGATTGAATTTTATTCTAAGAAAATTAAGCACAACAAGGTCACTGCCAATAACATGAATAACAAGCAGTAAGCTAGGGATTTATCTCAACCCTAGCAGAAGTATTTAGAACATGATTAACAAGATGCAAACACAATTAAACTAGACAATTGACCAGCTAACTTGGATGATTTATTACACAACAGTAACTCCTATTTATACACCAATTTCTTCTCAAATACTAGAATTTGATAATTTAGAGAACAACCACTTACTCAAACCATGTTTTTCGACAAACCCCCTCTGCAATTCAGACCTGCAACTCTTGATTTGATGCTTGCTTTTGAAGATAACCCTAGCCTCATCTCTCTCAATCCTAGCTTCTATGGTTACTGTTTTGGAGAAGAAGCTAAGATAGAGATAGATGAAGACTAGGAGGTTGGTTGATGGCGGCTGGGAAGGTGGTTGAGATAAAAACGGTCAGTGATGGAAGTGATTGATGGGGAGAAAGAGGTGAAGGTTTTTGAAAATGCGGGGTCTAACAACCACATCCAATAATTCGTTTGGAAATCTGAGAGGACTTACTCCAATACATTTTCTATAGAATCAACTAGACAGTCAGGCTCAATTTAGAATAAAGTATATCAAAGAGTTTAATATTCCTAACTCTTAATTTAATCCGCAATCAGCAAATACAAATCTGCGTGCCCGATTGAATAAGAGGAGTAACTTGAACGGTATCAAAGACCAATGTTAAAGTGTCAATCAATGTAAATCAACAACCCAAGGTTGGATATTCTAATTGATTGATCTTAACGCACAACCTGTGATATTTCAATTATATAACAAAATATAATGCGGAAAAGAAATAACAAAGACACCAAAATTTTGTTAACGAGAAAGCTGTAAATGCAGAAAAACCCCGGGACCTAGTCCATATTTAACAGCACACTGTATTAAGCCGCTACAGACACTAGCCTACTACCAATTAACTTCGGACTGGACTGTAGTTGAACCCTAATCAATCTCACACTGATTCAAGGTACAGTTTCGCTCCTTACGTCTTTGATCCCAGCAGGATACTACGCACTCGATTCCCTTAGTTGATCTCACCCATAACCAAGAGTTGCTACAACCCAAAGTCGAAGACTTGATAGACAAATCTGTCTCGCAAAGAAAAGTATATAAGATTGAATAAATCTGTCTCCCACAAAAATACCCAAGAGTTTTTGTTCCGTCTTTTGATAAATCAAGGTGAACAGGAACCAATTGATAACCCGGACTTATATTCCCAAAGAAAAACCTAGAATTCAATCACCTCACAATAAACTTAATCGGCTAGCGAAAAAAGTTATTGTGGAATCACAAACGATGAGAGGAAGTGTTTGTGATTACTTTTCTATCTTGCCTATCGGAGATATAAAATCTCGAGCTAATTATTTCAATTGTACTCAACACGATAGAAACAGCAAGATCCGATCACGCAACTACAAAGATGATATTTGGGTATGGCTTCACAATCCCAATGAAGTCTTCAAGTCGTTAACTAATAGACACATTTTCGTGTCTGATATGATCTCAATTCTATGTATTTTTAATGCTCAATTTTGTATTTATTATGGTTTTTTATGTCTTTGTAGGTTTTTTTGAAGGAATAAGCATTTGCGGTGAAATTGGCTCGAAAAGTGGTATTTGCGCTCGTGGGAGAAAATCACTAAAGGCACCCCTCATTTGGATAAGGGGCACTCACTTACTAAGGGGCACCCACTTGATATTTGCACCCAAGGGCACCCAGCTGATAAAGACACCTCATCAGAGGTTAGGGGGCATCTCATCTTCACGGTTCAAAGTTAGCAAATAGGCGGGAAATAGGGTTTGAAATTCCAGTAACAACGTACTTCACTGTATTGGGTTCTGGCAATGGTATCTCGGATTTCTTTGTGGATTTGGGTACATATGGGCCTAGTTGGATGAAACAGGGAAGGCGGTTGAAGGCTTGATTGGTTACTCGTGAAACAGGGATGTCAGTTTCTCAGGTTTGTTTTATGGAACGTACGTGGAAGATATATTCTAGTACGACTAAGTTATATATTGAGAAATTCATCTGATGGTTATCAAAAACGCAAAAAAAAAAGATATCAAATATCCGTAGTTTTGGAAGTTATCAAAAACAATATGGAAGAAAAATATCTACGGAAACAGGGGAGTAAACCTGATCATGTTTAATTCTAGATGGAAGTTACGTGGGATTAAAAGGGAAGATATTTGTCTCATAAGATTTTATTACGTCACAGAGACAATTTGGGAGGTTTAAAACAATCCAGAAACGTGTAAGGTGAAGCAGCAAAGGAAGGAAAGACCGTGTCTTGTGGTGAAAGAAAAAGAAAAGATTTCTCGGGATTTAATAACCCTTTGTGTATATAAATACGAGAGGAGAGTATCAAAGGGGTGATAGAGAGTTTGGGGGTAGGTTTAGAGGCAGAGAATCACGCTGCAGGTGGAGTTGCAGCAACAACAGAGAATAGGAAGAAGAAGAGTTGCAGACGGCATATAGAAAGTGTCGTTCTCAAGAACCCTAAGCTGAAGAATATTAAGCTGTGCAGAACAGTCGTATTCTAGGGTCTTAAATTTCTGATGCTGTAACAGTTGATTAGTAACGTATATCTTCAGTATTGCAACACCAGCTGTAACGGTGACTTCTCTAACATCTATACACCGTTGCAGATCTGCTATTTTATATATTCTCTTCAATAAAAATACCTTTTGAGCCATGATTTATTATTTTGAACCCGTTTTTGATATGAGGAGCTAAACCCCATTGCTGAGGCAATAGAGGAAACTATTTTTCTAACAAAAAGTGGTATATTCTTATTTATTTATTTATTGCAATTTTTTTTATGATTGTTTTGCCTTGAGTGAAAATTGTTTGAATGATTCTTGCTAAGAAATTGTTATTTCTTTTGATATAGCATGCTTGGACCTAGGTTTTTGATGATCTGTGATTGGATTAAATCACTATGAATTTGGAAATAGTGGAATCTTAGCCTCAGTGTTCTTTTAATATTGATATCAACTTTGATTGAGTTTGCTATAATTTTTAGTGAGTTTTCTATTTTAATATTAGAATTTAAGTCTAATTAATATCCTTCACAAGTTCGAGAATTGAACCACTTTTACCACTATCTACAAAACACATCAATTTTTGGCGCCGCCGACGCGGACTTGTTTTTAGGGTTTTAGATTTATTTTTATTTTTTATTTTTGTTCTTTTTTTATGTTTTTGGGTATTTATCTTGTGTCTACAGGTTCTGGATCATAAAGAAAATTGAGCCAAAGAGTTTGGTGATTTCATAAAGACTTGGAGCTAAAGATTAAAGCAAAAAGAACAGAAAAGAAGACAATTTTATTTTAGACAATTTTAGTTTAGGGTTTGTTTATTTTATTTTAGAAAAAAAAACTGTATTAGGGTTTATTATTTTTGTAATTTTTCTTTACTTTTTGGACTTTTGGACTTTGGGACATTTTTTTATTACCCTACGGAAGGGTACTTTAAATATAAGTTGTTTGCAGAGAAGGAGGACAATTACGATATTGTCTCTGCACCTTGGGTTCGTACACTAGACATCGGAGTCAGTGGCCCGAGTCGACTACAACCGATGCATCCCCCGTCTGGAACGGGAGGTAAGATTCTAAACACTCGCGAATCCCCTGTCAGCGAGTTAGTGGACTCCTTCGTATGTATATATGTTGAGGACTGAATACGGACATTTATTTTTCTAGTAAGGGCAAGGCCTGGCCATACAAGATAAGGGTTCGGATTTCATCACCGTTCTCTTCTTGCCCGCTTTAGGAACACGTAACCTATGCGAACCTAAGCCTAAAATTTTGACTAGAACGAGACCGATAGGGTAACGAGATTAACAGGAAAGTCATTCGAAAAACATTGGTTACTCTTTTAAGCATACTTCGAAGTTCTTGACGGTTTCTGTAAGTTGAATGCGTGACTGCGCCGCCTTGTAATACCGGTGAGGCCTTGGGTATCAAAGCTCCACCGAGCTTCCCTCGCCTCTATTCAACTTACGTTAACTCGGATTGATTCCAGAGGGGTTTGCTTAAATTGTAACGAATTCTCGTTCGAAGGATTAAAAGCTTGTCTAGAAATAATCTAAGTGGATCCATCATGCTTTTTGTTTGGTAGAAATCAATAGGTTTGATTTGGTTGAGTCGGCCTTGATATGTGTTTGCTTACCCTTCCAATTTTAGAAAATTCTATTGTATGCCTGAACGTAAAAGAGACTCACTAGGTAGATTTGTTAAAGAGAAACCTAGTAGTTTGAAGCGTCTCGATTACCTTAATCTAGAAAGTCTGACTTTTGAAGAGTCTGTTTTTGAACGTCCTTTGACTGAGGAGAGAATTCATGTTGCTCCGATAGCGCCAGAAATGACAACTTCGAAAGCTTTGTTGAATCCAACTAGGACTACTCGTCCTTCGTGTATTAAGTTAGCTGAAATGGAGGCACCCTATGAACTGAAACCTGGGACCTTTTTAGGGAAAGAAAATGAAAACCCTTATTACCATGTTAGGTATTTTGAGGAAATTTGTAGTACTCTAAGAATTAGAGGCTTAGATGATGATGCTTTGAAGCTTAGGTTATTCCCATTTTCCCTGAAAGATAAGGCCAAGTCGTGGCTATATAGTTTGGACTCCGAGTCAATTGAGACATATGAACAACTTACATCTGTCTTTTTCAATAAGTTTTTCCCTAGGCACAAACCATCGTCTATTAGGACGCAAATATGCACATTTTCACAACAAGAGGGAGAATCTTTATATAGGTATTTGGAAAGGTTCAATGATTTATTATCCCAGTGTCCTCATCATGGTTTAGAAAAGGTTAGGCTAGTTCAGATCCTTTATGAGGGTTTAGATTATTCCACAACGACCATGGTTGAGTCTTTATGCACTGGTGGATTTGAAAACTAAATTGTTGATGCGACGATGGAATTTTTTAATGAAATCGCCGAAAAAAACCCAGCAATGGGAAAATAGTAGGGCACCCCAGAAAACAATTCTTTTAAGTAGAGGAAACGTTAATAGGGTAGAAGGAGGCTATGAATCAGATGCAAAAATTGGTGTTATAGCAAAAAGGTTAGAATCTTTAGAAGTGGGCCAGACTAGTGGTAGAGTGGAGCCTTTTTGGGAAGGCCAGAATATTGAAAAGCAAGCCAATGCTCTTTATAATAACACTAGATTTGATAACCGTCAAAAGATTGACCCATATTCAGAAACCTATAATCCTGGTTGGAGAAACCATCAGAACCTTTCGTGGTCTAAGGGCCAAAGTCAAGGTCAGTTTAGTAATTCTAATGCTCCCCAGGTTTTGGCTATACTAAGAATCCTTCAGGACTAGCTCAGTTTCAGAATCAGTCAGATAAGAAAATCCTAAGTTTAGAGGAATCTCTCGCCTTGTAACTCAGCAAACTGCAAAATTTCAGTTATCCGTAGAACAGAGTCTACAAGCTAGTAACAGGATAGGACAAGAAAATAGTCAGGCTATTTCCGAGTCAAAAACCCAGGTTGGTCTGATAAGTGATTCTTTGAGAGAAAAAGGTAAGTTTCCTAGTCAAACACAACCCAACCCTAGAGGAGTTCATGAATTAGGTGCAAAACCATCGAATCGATTGAATGTTGTTAGAACCCTTAGAAGTGGTAGAGTTGTAGACAATAAGGTAACCATGCCCGATAGTGAACATACTGTAGTTCACCCCTCAGAATCTCACCTCTCAGGACCAGTAGCTGAAGAGACTGATAAAGTTTCTGATGATGTGAATTCGATTCCTGAAAGGTATGATTTTATGCCTAGAGCCCCATTTCCTCAGCTATTAGTACCAACAAAGAAGGAATCAAACTTTAATGACATAGTGGAGGTTTTTAAGCAAGTTACCATAAACCTTCCTTTATTAGATGCAATTAGGCAAATTCCTGCTTATGCCAAGTTCCTTAAGGATATGTGTACGCGAAAGCTAAAACTTAGCGTCCATAAGAAAGCCTTTTTAGCTAGTCACGTAAGTTCAATCATTCAGAACACCACAACTCCAAAGTACAAAGACCCAGGTTCTCCTACCATTGCTTGCACAATAGGTAACTTCCGGGTACAAAAAGCTTTACTTGACTTAGGAGCCAGTGTGAACTTACTGCCATTCCATGTATATTTACATCTAGGACTTGGTGAAATTAAACCTACTCAGATGACACTGCAGTTAGCTGATAGGTCTGTTAAAATCCCTCGAGGTGTTATCGAGGATGTTCTTATTGAGGTCGACAAGTTTATTTATCCAGTGGATTTCGTGGTCCTAGATACCCAACCTGTCCCTGACCCAGAGAACCAGATACCTGTGATTTTAGGTCGCCCATTTTTAGCTACGTCTAATGCGATCATTAACTGTCGAAATGGTGTGATGAGTTTATCTTTTGGTAATATGAATACGGAGATGAACATTTTTAATGTCAGTAAGCAACTTCATGATCTAGATGACACATGTGTTGAAGAGGTGAACATGATAGAAGCCTTAGTTCAGGAGTCATTACCAAACATTTTGTCTGAAGACCCATTAGAAAGTTGTATATCCCATTTTGGTTTAGATTTTGACGACGATAACACTATTAAACAGGTGAATGCTCTATTAGATTCTACCCCTATGTTAGACACTGATAGATGGAAAGCTAGGTTCGAACAGTTACCAGTTTCTGAGACTACCCTAATTCCTTCTTTAGAAGAGCCCCCAAAGTTGGACCTTAAACCACTGCCCGATACTCTAAAGTATGTGTTTTTAGGCCCATATGAGACTTTACCTGTGATTGTAGCTTCCGATTTGGATAATGATCAGGAAATTAGGCTAGTAAATGTACTTCAAGACAATAAGGAAGCTTTAGGGTGACGTATAGAGACATTAAGGGTATAAGTCTACTGTTGTAGCATCAGATTTCAATAGATGCGAAGACTCCAAACCTTCTAGGGAGATGCAACGTCGACTGAACCCTAACATGAAAGAGGTAGTTCGAAAAGAGGTGCTTAAGTTGTTAGATGCGGGTATTATTTACCCAATTTCAGACAGTAAGTGGGTCAGCCCTGTTCAGGTTGTCCCCAAGAAATCAGGTATCACTGTAGTCCAGAATGATAATAATGAATTAATCCCAACCCGAGTGACCACGGGATGGCGTGTGTGTATTGACTATAGGAAATTGAACAAGGTCACAAGGAAGGATCACTTTCCCCTTCCTTTTATCGACCAAATGCTAGAGCGATTAGCTGGACATAGTCACTATTGCTTCTTAGATGGCTACTCCGGTTATAATCAGATCGTTATTGCCCCAGAAGACCAAGAGAAAACCACTTTTACCTGTCCCTTTGGTACCTTTGCGTATAGACGCATGCCTTTCGGGCTATGTAATGCCCCTGCAACTTTTCAGCGTTGTATGATGAGCATATTTTCTGATATGGTAGAACGGTTCTTAGAGGTCTTTATGGATGATTTTTCAGTGTTTGGTTCATCTTTCGATGAGTGCTTGCATCATTTGACATTAGTGTTGACTAGGTGTAAGGAAAAAAATTTAGTGCTTAATTGGGAAAAATGCCATTTCATGGTTAAATCAGGAATTGTGTTAGGGCACATCGTCTCTTCAAAGGGTATAGAGGTAGACAAAGCCAAAGTTGACCTTATTAAGACTTTACAGGTCCCAAAAACCGTAAAAGATATTAGGTCATTCCTAGGGCATGCAGGTTTTTACCGTCGATTCATTAAGGATTTTAGCTTGATTTCTAGACCTCTTTGCAATTTGCTTGCAAAAGATGTTAAGTTTGTCTTTGATGATGCTTGTTTAGAGGCTTTTGAGAAGCTTAAAACTTTACTCACTACTGCCCCGATAGTCCAGGCACCTAACTGGAACCTACCCTTTGAGATTATGTGTGATTCTTCAGATTATGCTATAGGCGTCGTTTTAGGACGAGAAAACAAATTACTTCATGTGATTTATTATGCTAGCAAAACTCTGAATGATGCCCAAATGAACTATACAACTACCGAGAAGGAACTTTTAGCCATCGTGTTTGCCTTGGATAAGTTTAGGTCCTACCTATTAGGTTCTAAGATCATAATCTATACAGATCATGCTGCTTTGAAATACCTTTTATCTAAGAAGGATACCAAACCTAGATTGATTAGATGGATCCTTTGTTACAGGAATTTTCCCCAGACATTAGAGACAAAAAGGGTGCAGAAATGTAGTAGCAGACCACTTGTCTAGGCTAGTTGTTAGTTCCCCTAGTGATTCCCTTCCTATAAGGGATATTTCCTGATGAACAATTGTTCTCTGTTTCCCAATCACCTTGGTATGCAAATATAGTGAATTATCTTGTTACTGGTCGAACCCCTCAACATTGGGGTAAGCAAGATCGTTCTAGGTTTTTAGCCGAGGTTAAGCATTTCTTTTGGGACGATCCTTATCTGTTTAAGTATTGTCCGGACCAGATTATTAGGAGATGTGTATCTGAGAGTGACCAGTCTAGTATTATCTCCTTTTGTCATGAACATGCATGTGGGGGTCATTTTAGTGCTAAGAAGACTGCTGCTAAGATTTTGCAGTGTGGATTTTACTGGCCTTCGTTGTTTAAAGATTCCCATAGTCATTGTGTTTCTTGTGAGCGTTGCCAGAAGTTAGGAACCATTTCCCGTAGAAATATGATGCCTTTGAACCCTATTTTAGTGATTGAGGTCTTTGATGTGTGGGGCATTGATTTTATGGGTCCATTTCCTATTTCGTTTGGTTATCTTTACATACTTGTCGCTGTAGACTATGTGTCTAAGTGGGTTGAGGCGGTTCCGTGTAAAACGAATGACCACAGGGTCGTAGTCCAGTTTTTGAAAGAGAATATACTTACACGTTTTGGTACGCCGCGAGCTATAATTAGTGATGGAGGTTCACACTTTTGTAATAGACCGTTTGCTCTTTTAATGAAACAATACGGTATTACCCATAAAGTAGCAACCCCATATCACCCTCAGACTAGTGGTCAGGTAGAGGTTTCCAATAGGGAAATTAAACGTATTCTAGAGAAAACAGTTAATCCAAATAGGAAAGACTGGTCGTCGAGGCTTACTGATGCCTTATGGGCTTACCGTACTGCGTTTAAGACACCCATTGGAATGTCACCTTATCGTTTAGTGTTTGGCAAGGCATGTCACCTGCCTGTTGAGTTAGAGCATCGAGCCTATTGGGCTATTAAGAACTTAAACTTTTCACTTGACAAGGCAGGAGCTCAAAGAAAGCTCCAGCTCAATGAGTTGGACGAGATTCGTAGAGATGCATACGATAGTGCTAAGGAGTATAAGAACAAAATGAAACTTGTGCATGATAGGAATATTTTACGAAAGTCATTTTCTCCAGGTCAAAAAGTTCTTCTGTATGACACTCGTTTGCATCTATTCCCCGGGAAGTTGCGCTCTCGGTGGACCGGTCCTTTTGTGGTCCGTACTGTTTTTCCTCATGGCGCTGTTGAGATTGAGACACCAGATGGTAGTAGTTCTTCGAAGGTTAACGGTCAGCGATTGAAGCCCTTTTTAGAGCCTTTTCCTACAGGTGATGTTGAGGAGGTCCCTCTGGAGGACCCTGTTTACCTTGATTGACCATCGAGGCGATTTTGTATGTTGTATAATATTTTTGTAGGTTTTTGGTTACACTTCACCCAGGTACTATCTTTCCGACTTCTCTCTTTACTATTTCCTCATGTTACTTATATTTTTGGTACTGTTCTTTGATTAGAAACATTGAGGACAATGTTAGATTTAAGTTTGGGGGTGGGGTAGAACTTTTTGTTACCTTTTCGTTGCAATAAATAAACTCCAGAGCCTAGAAATTTATCCCTATTAAGGATGGCACTAACCAATCTAAGTGGATGGAAGCATTTTGGTTGTAGGAGTTGAGGAACCAATCTGACTAGATGGCAACATCTAAAGAGTCTATTCATAAAAGCACAAAGCTCAGGTGTTAGAAATAACATGATAGTTTCACCATATCTCGTTGAGTCCTTTTCACTTCTGTTTTTATTTTGTTTTGTTTTTAAACTATGTTTCTCTAAGTAATTAGGTGGGGCTCACGATTCAAGTTGTTACCAATGCTAGGGTGAATTAGAGTGATTGAGATACCAAAAAAAAAAAGAAAAGAAATTGAGACCAAACCATCAGACCAAATGGAATAAATTCAATAAAGTCGACCACTGGAACCCTTGTATATGCCAGTTGTGTTGACCTAGAGTTAGGATTATCGACCACTGGTACCCTTGTATATGCCAGTGTGTTAATATTAGTCAGACTAGTATCTCAGTCCATTAGGATAGGTTCATTTTAGCGGAGGCCTTCAAACAGATATGAGAAACACTGTTCACCTAGTAAACATCAAAACCGTCTATGTTTTTCTATATCCATCTTCTTGATCTATCCATGTGATTAGTTTTGACTCCGGATATTAATGTCCATAGTGCGACTATCTGAGTAGATCTATGTCACTTCATATGAATTTTAGTATGCTTGAGTGCGAACTCGTGTACAACAATTGGAATTTCGCATCAGGGTACTTCCTCCTGTAGTCAATAAGTATGCCAACCAAGGAGATTCTTTAGTGTCTTCCAAGGTTCTGTGTAGATAGCTAGGTTCTGGAGTATAAAGGTTTTGTGGGTATACCTCTGGTAAGCCCTCCGGAGACAACACTCCGCCACTAGAGACGCCTAGGGGTTTAAAGGCTTATTTCATACGCTAAATACAATCGACGATGCCTGCGACAATGAGTTAGGATTTTATTTTTGATTTACTCGAGGACGAGCAAATAATAAGTTTGGGGGTATATGATAGACACATTTTCGTGTCTGATATGATCTCAATTATATGTATTTTTAATGCTCAATTTTGTATTTATTATGGTTTTTTATGTCTTTGTAGGTGTTTTTGAAGGAATAAGCATTTGCGGTGAAATTGGCTCGAAAAGTGGTATTTGCGCTCGTGGGAGAAAATCACTAAAGGCACCCCTCATTTGGATAAGGGGCACTCACTTACTAAGGGGCACCCACTTGCTATTTGCACCCCAGGGCACCCAGCTGATAAAGACACCTCATCAGAGGTTAGGGGGCATCTCTTCTTCACGGTTCAAAGTTAGCAAATAGGCGGGAAATATGGTTTGAAATTCCAGTAACAGCGTACTTCACTGCATTGGGTTCTGGCAATGGTATATCGGATTTCTTTGTTGATTTGGGTACATGTGGGCCTAGTTGGATGAAACAGGGAAGGCGGTTGAAGGCTTGATCGGTTTCTCTTGAAACAGGGATGTCAGTTTCTCGGGTTTGGTTTATGGAACGTACGTGGGAGATATATTCTAGTACGACTAAGTTATATATTGAGAAATTCATCTGATGGTTGGAAGACGCAAAAAAAAGATATCAAATCTCCGTAGTTTTGAAGTTATCAAAAACAATATGGAAGAAAAATATCTACGGAAACAGGGGAGTAAACCCGATCCTGTTTGATTCTACATGGAAGTTACGTGGGATTAAAAGGGAAGATATTTGTCCCATAAGATTCTATTACGTCACAGAGACAATTTGGGAGGCTTAAAACAATCCAGAAACGTGTAAGGTGAAGCAACAAAGGAAGGAAAGACCGTGTCTTGTGGTGAAAGAAAAAGAGAAGATTTCTCGGGATTTAATAACCCTTCGTGTATATAAATACGAGAGGAGAATATCAAAGGGGTGATAGAGAGTTTGGGGGTAGGTTTAGAGACAGAGAATCACGCTGCAGGTGTATTTGCAACAGCAACAGAGAATAGGAAGAAGAAGAGTTGCAGACGGCATATAAAAAGTGTCGTTCTCAAGAACCCTAAGCTGAAGAACATTAAGCTGTGCAGAACAGTCGTATTCTAGGGTCTTAAATTTCTGATCCTGTAACAGTTGATTAGTAACGTATATCTTCAGTATTGCAACACCAGCTGTAACGGTGACTTCTGTAACATCTATACACCATTGCAGATCTGCTGTTTTATATATTCTCTTCAATAAAAACACCTTTTGAGCCATGATTTTTTATTTGAACCTGTTTTTGATATGAGGAGCTAAACCCCATTGCTGAGGCGATAGAGGAATCTATTTTTCCAACAAAAAGTGGTATATTCTTATTTATTTATCGCAATTTTTTTTATGATTGTTTTGCCTTGAGTGAAAATTGTTTGAATGATTCTTGCTAAGCAATTGTTATTTCTTTTGATAGAGCATGCTTGGACCTAGGTTTTTGATGTTCCATGCTTCGGATTTACACTTGTTATTTTGAGAATCTACTTGTTGCAATAGTTTAGAATCAAATTGAACGAAAAAAATGCATGAATATAAATATTGGATTAAATCACTTTGAATTTGGAAAATAGTGGAATCTTAGCCTCAGTGTTCTTTTAATATTGATATCAACTTTGATTGAGTTTGCTACAATTTTTAGTGAGTTTTCTATTTTAATATTAGAATTGAAGTCTAATTAATATCCTTCACAAGTCTGAGAATCGAACCACTTTTACCACTATCTACAAAACACATCATTAACCTACAGGGTCTCGAGAAGAAACCTAAGGTTAAAGGAGAATCGACTCTAGTTATACAACTAGTAACACACAGGAGGTGTGGGGACTAGGTATCCCAGTTGCTAGAGTTATCCTTTATATAGTTTTCAAATCAGGGTTTGCAATCCAAGTTACCTTGGTAATAAAGCATTCAATATTCGCCGTTAGATGGAAAACCTGATTCAACCAAGCTAAAATCTTTCAACCGTCAGATCGAACTTAGCTTTTTACACATAAATGAAATGTACCCTCATTTGGGTTTATGTAACCGTACCTAAACGAGTACACTATGTTGGTTCACAAATAGTTAACCGAGGTTAGCCATATGATTACTCTCATATCAACCTTATTCATCTCAACCATAACTAGTTCAAATGACTCAAATGAAACTAGTTAAAGAGTTGTTCAGTTGTGTTGATGGTGGATTTTCGACAAAGGTCAAAAACGTAAAATCATGATACTGCATGCTTCTGACATGGCTCTCAGGAATGTGATGATTCATATTTTACAAGACCATGATGAATATGTTTTCGAAAAGCCTCCACTAGCTGAGTGTTCGATCCCTGACATTTCATCGTGCCCTTTATGTAGAATAACATAATTGGGTGGTTCTCCGTAGATTGAGAGCTTAACGCCTTCAAGACGTCGGTGACACTCATTGTTCCCCTGACTACATGAGAGATACCCCCCTTCACATAGAAGAACGATTGGGCGGTTCTCCGTAGATTGAGAGCATTAACGCCTTCAGGACGTCGGTGACACTCATTATTTCCTGACTATGTGGAGAGACCGTGTATAGACTCAGGCGGTTCTCCGTAGATTGAGAGCACCAACGCCTTCAGGTCGTAAGCAACATCCGTGACTCCCTGACTATGCACCATTCAGGATGGATGTGACGCTTTAACTGTCTAATATCCTTTCCGCAATAGATTAATTCTGCCGTGACATTCACCACTGAATTCCCACAATGATCTATTTTTGCTCCTATTCCATGGTCGAATCCACGGCCTGATCCCATGGAATGGAAATAAACAATTATCTTTTTCTCCGATTTCATGATCGAATCCACGGCTTGATCTCATGGAATGGCAATAAACAACTATATTATCTCGTTACTCCAATTTCATGATCAAATCCACGGCTGATCTCATGGAATGGTAATTTTATTATTCTGAATTCATGGTCGAATCCACAGCTGATCCTATGAATTGATAATAAAACAACTACTCATTTTATTATTCAGTTTCATGAATTATTCTCCATTAAACTTCACAAACTAATAATAAATACTCAACAACCGGGCATCTAGACTACTACTGAGCAAGCCCCATAAAATGGTGAAGTGAACTCGACAAAGATGCACGAACGAGCACCCAAATGCGCGAACGAGCATCCAAAATATGGACAAATGAGGAATCCTACACAAAATAGGAGACAGAAAATAATAATATTAAAATAATGGAGAAGCACCCATGTGCCAGGCCCATCGGCCGGCCGACCGTGCCTTAGCCGTGGCCGGTCCCATGCTTCCTCCATTATTTTTTCTTATTTTGTTATTTTCATGTACTCATGAAGACTTCTCCATTCTAACAACTTTCCTTTTTTGAGCAAAACTCATGGTTTCTCCATATTTTCATGGTTTCTCCATATTTCCCTGGTTTCACGAAGAAAAAATAATAATATAAAATAGGGAAGGGTGTTACGCGACCAGGCAACTTAGTCGGCCGGCCATTCCCTAGTCGTGGCCGATCCCACACCTTGCAATCCCTAATCTCTCATAAATTGTAATTTTTCTCATCTTGTGAAACTTCCCTGTTTCAGCAAAAAACATGGTTTCCCCATATTTTCTTAAATATTGCTCAAACCATGAAAAAGCCAACAGTCAACATGGTCACATGACCGACTAGGCTACTCACGAAAATATATTAAAATATTATTATTTTAGTATTCACAAAATATTGATCAAACGGGCATACTTGCTCATTCGAGCAAAATCGAGAATTCCAGTCAAAGATCGAACTCTTCTGAAAATCCAAGATATTGCTCAAACGCACATCAAAAAATGCCGAAACTCTAAGAACTGAGACACGGGCATTATGGTGACACGAACATGCTCCCTTGACCGACCAAGGGCAACTCTAAGGCTTTCAATGAGCCGGTCCCACACGTTTCCACAATTTTGACCTAATTTGCGCAATTGCTCATATTGGGTCAAAACTCTTCCCAACCAACTTGGAATTTGATCGAACGCCCACCAGCTGTCCCATGACCACCAAAATCCGGTCTCATGATCTCTTGGTCGGTCCCACACTCTTTTCATAACTGGGTTTTATCACCTAATGTTGAATCGAGCAATATTTCAATGAATGATGCAACCGGCATTTAATCATCATTCTTTCACCAACTGTCCAAATGAGGACTCTGGTGCATGATCACTCGAGCACTGGGAACCACATGGACACCCATCATTCCATGTGGTCGGTCCCTCTATCACTCATGACCTATTTTCAGTGACTCATCAATTAACAAATAATTGATCTGAAATTAGGGTTTCGAATAAATGCTCCACGAATCATCATTCTGAGTAAGATTCAAACACTAATGAATTTCTGTTGATTCAGCAACCAACATCTGAATTAATCATATAATATTTGGTAATCTACCAATATTTTATTATTGGGTCGCGTCACCAATAAATAATTCGCCGTATTGAGCAATACTTGCTCAGTTGCTCGAATATTGATCCAGCTATCAATATTTAGTAATTTATCAGTAATTCGTCGAATTAAGCAATACTTGTTCAGTTTCTCGAATATTGATCCAGCTATCAATATTTAGTAATTTATCAGTAATTCGTCGTACTGAGCAATACTTGCTCAGTTGCTCAAATGTTGATCCAGCTATCAATATTTAGTAATTTATCAGTAATTTTTCGAATTGAGAAATACTTTCTCAGTTGCACGTCAAATTATCAATAATCATTAATTTGTCGAATTGAGAAGTACTTGCTCAGTTGCTCGTCAAATCCTTAATATTTGGTAATTCGCCGAATTGAGCAATACTTGCTCTCACTCAAATACTGGTCATTAAATTCATCACTGAATCTACAATATTGACATCATTTCAGAGAAACACATGTTCGATCCATGGATCGCCGAGCATTCGTCACTCATGCTCGATTCAACAAAACCAAGACTCGCTGTCTAAACAGTCAACAACTGACTAATTAATGCACGTCTGTCATGCAGACTCCACGATTCGTGAGACATCAATCACGTCAAATTGGGGGATATCAATTAGGGTTTTGGTCTGTCGGCCTACAGCACGTGGATTCATCCACAACGAAAAATGTGAGTAAGTCGTATCAACGGTTGAAGGAGTTGGAAAAGTAGTGGGCGAATGATCAACCAAGTCTCCGCACAATCTGTAACTGGTTTCACCACGATCTTCCACTTTCCCACTCTTTCACTCAAGAAACCGTCACACTTATAAGGATCAAGGTGTTCACGACTCTGACAATATAAATAAGTCTTTGAATCCATGATTGAGACAACGAATGATCACTAGCTATCAACAATTGTCTACACAGAATTTCTCGAGTAACTACTCTCAAGAATTCATCGATCTACCAGAACCTATTCGAACTTACCAGTTCACCAAAATTGTAGAAACCTTCAACACATCCACAATCCTCGACCATCATCGATCCCACACAATTATCATCTTCCCTCCTACTGATCAACCCATCTCCCTCTTTGCGACCGGATTGACTTTGGAACGATCATTGACTTGGTTTAGGCCGGAGTCCTACAGATTGATCTCTCGAATATAAGCACTCCCTTTGCTGTGCATATGTGTGAGGTTGAACAGTTTGCTCGGTTGAGGAGTCTCGACAACACGCTCGTCTCTTCACTTCCCTATAAAACTAGCAAATCGTTTTTCCTCATATACAAATTGTAATAGAAAACACAATTGAAACCAAATCGGTTTGATTCACTTGAATCAATAATGAACATTATAGCCACGGTTTCAAATATTGCATTCCTTATGATTTAAATGTTTAAGTCCATGAACTGGCCGATTTGACAAAGTAACCAGCTTAAGTATGCGTAGGGGTATGCGTACTTAAGCAACCAGATTTGAGTTTGTTTAGTTTCCAAACTCAGCAGAAGTTTTCGGTTCGAAAACTTATACCAGTATGCGTACGGGTACGCATACTTATGTTGTCTCCTTCACCAATTTCGTATACACACATATGCATACACTTGGTTCCCGGTTTATGGATTTATACACTAATGTGCGAACACACTATATATGCTTATATCCAAACATGGTCGTTCTCAACTCTTTATTTCAATCATTGAAACATTCTTCTATAATGACAATAGTCGTTTTCACACACTATTAGCATCAAAGCAATTTTCAAGATATTGAAATAATCATTATCGAAACATTTCAAGCCTATATCAAATGATTGTATCACACAAACCATGTAAGATGTTACTCGGAAATTTTCTCATGATATAAGATGAACTTGGTCGAAGCGAAAGCTTACTAACACATATTTCGAGAAATATGTAAGCGAGATATACTCAGCTCGAAATCTCAAATGTGTATATAGAAAACTATATCTTAACACGACTTATGTCTCAATATAGAAGATACTAAAAATAGACTTTCCAAGTGATAGATGAGTTCAAGTCTCCACATACTATTTGTCGAAGAAGTTCCACAAGCTTCCCTTAGTAGTTCTTCGTCTTCAAATGATGAACTCTGTGAAATCTAAGCTCAACTACACTATCTATGTCCTAGTCTGAGACATCTATAAATAGGCTAGAAATCAAGACTTATAGTTTTGATCACTAACATTGAAAAACATGCTTGAGATAGCAACGCATGCGAGTTAGACCGAGCAATGCTCTATCAGTTTTGCAGAATCTGGAGGGAAGAAGAACGACGTACAAAGGGGATGTTTGGCTCTTGTTCGATTAGGATATGAATAGAAGGTGCTCCGGTGTTGGGCGGAAGCAGCAAATGTCGATGTACCGCATGGATACATTGTTGGATGCTTAGCAGCTATATTGAATCTGACGGCTTAGGTAAGAGACATATTTGGGTCTTGGTTTTTACTTCTTCTAAGCCCAATTCCTCTTGAAAGTTAATATCGCAAGCCCATTTCTAGTTTTAGCTCTTGCAAACAACATTCTTCAGTTGCGTAAATGGTGCAAACAATATTCTTCACTTGCCTTCTAGCAGGAGATTTGTCGTCTCTCTTCCATCGTCACCACTTCTCTGCTCCTTAATTCATCCAAGCTTTATTTACTGGCTAAAAACATAAAATAAATTAGTAAAAGTAATTATTCTTGAAAAAAATGAAAACACTGAATTGGGATAAAATAGAGAATTAAAGCACAAAAGATGAGTTAAATGCCAATAAAAAGGTGTTGAAATATGCAATATTTGGCACTCATCAAATACCCCCGAACCTGAATTTTACTTGTCCTCAAGTGAAACAGAAATTAAGAAATCCTAACTATACCATTGTCGTTGGTCTCTCGAATGCATTTAGCGTATGCACTAAGCCTTTAAACCCCTAGGTGTCCCTAGTGGACGAGTTGTAGTCTCGCGAGGGTTTACCAGAGGTGTACCCACAAAACCTTCTCCAACTTCAGAGCGTAATGGAGTCCCAAGCATCCAATGAGCTCTGAGGACATAAAGTTTCTGCATGCTAGTAACACGAAGTTAGAAATACCAAAGAACGCATTCTCATCCTTAACAGTTGAGCGAGAAATAACCACACCATATGAAAGAATTCGGGTTCAAGAGTGATACATAAGCCTCGACTTCTGCCTCACTAATAGGGTTTTATGATAATTTCACTTAAAAAGACCGTTTTTTTAGTCTCTCATGTGCGCAGACAGGAATAAAGAGAGAAATCCTGCACACGTTGAATGGTGGGAAGGAAAACCTTCCGAAATAATTTCTAGAGACTCCACAAAATTGTGGGAATAAGAATATTTTTTTGATGATCTCTAAGAAACGGAAATTAATCATTAGCAAGGATGGGAGTACTTACTTACCTTCACATCCGATTGGCAATCAACACCACTCTCACAGTATCCATAGAAACGTCTTCAATCTTCGGTCGTCAACTGTTGATGATGAACTTCTGAACTTCGTAGAACCTTGACAATTTCTGATTGTTCTCTTGAATTTCCTTGTTGATTGAATTTTCCTCTTAAATTCTCTTCTTTACCATGGTGATTATTAAACAAAACAAAAAACAAATTATACTAATATTTTTTATTATTATTTTTTTAGCAAAGATAACTAGATGATAAACTGAGAATAACAAAATAATAATGAAAATACTAAAGCCGTGGATGAAGGACTTTATCACTTAATTCTACACAACTTGTACTGTCTTGATTTCATAAACTTCACTAATTCTCATCTTTTTCTGTTTTCTTTGCTTTTTGTAAGATAAGTCTTCACTTGTGTATAAAATTCTGCTTTTTGTACTGTATCTTCACTTTGAATAAGAATTTTACTTTTCCTTATATTGTTGCATGTAAAACTTCGACTATTTTAACTTTTCTTCATGAATTCTGACGTTGCTCTGCTCGTTGATGATGATGTGTTTCCGTGGATCTGTTGATGTTGTCGAGAAAGAGAGAATGGTGCTAACTGCGAATCAAACTACAAGAAGGAGTTTTCATCTTTAGACGACATCCTCGTGATTGAAGGAATTAGCACTTAAGATATCAAAAATAGTGCTGAAAGTGGTGCGAAGTTGGGTAGCTCACCATTCCTGCCCGGAATTTACGTACGGTGATACACACTTTAAAAGGACTTTTTAGAAAGTCACAAAAAAATAAAGGTTGGTGCCTCGCTTGACATAAAAATAGGTAGTCTCCACTAAGGGTGATCACAACTCTAATACCAAATAACTTTGCTGCCACTGGCATGGTTAAATCCAACTTTAACTCTCAGACAAACAAGAAACCCGATTGTGTTCTCAAGTACTTCCAAGTTCATTTATTTCGGTTAGACTCTCTATGTAAACATAGCTAAAAGCATGCTAGTGACCCTAAAATCTCTAAAAGTTGGAGGTTTTATGCAAGTATTTACAAATATTTGATTTTTATTTTTTAAGATGCAAAAGACTAAAAACTCTATATGAAAAATACTCCCCCAAACCTAAATCCAACATTGTCCTTAATGTTTCAAAATATGAGTAGAATTACAACAATATACCAGGAGAACAATGCAGAGTAGATTTTAAGGGAAGAGATTACCAGATGCAAAAAGGATGGTGCTAAACCAGAAGTGGATGAATGCTTTGAAAGCAAACAGCAAGATATAGAACGATAAGACAGAAGGTTTGGTTAGACACATAAAAATTATGCAAAAAGAAAAATAAAAGGGAAAGAGAATGTACTTTTAATCCATATGTCTGTACACAGGTGGACCAGTTTAGTCCACATAGACGGGGTCTTCCAAGTCAGTGGTCTCAACTTCTGGTGGAAGATACTCCAGAAATGGTTTCAATCTCTGACCATTGACCTTGAAGATGCTCTTGGTTGCTGTATTTTCAAGTTCTACAGCTCCATGAGAGAAAACAGTACGTACCAAGAATGGACCTGACCATCGAGAACGTAACTTCCCTGGAAAAAGATGCAAACAATTATTGTACAATAACACATTTTGACCAGGTGTGAAAGACTTGCGCAAAATGCGCTTGTCATGAAACACTTTCATTCTACTTTTGTACATTTTGGAACTATCATATGCATTATTTCTTAATTCTTCTAAATCATTGAGTTGAAGTTTCCTTTGGGTGTCAGCCTAATCAAGATCAAAGTTCAATTTCTTTGGGTGTCAGCCTAATAGGAGTTTTGTATGCAGTTCTATAGGCCCACAAAGCATCATTTAAACGTAAAGACTAATCTTTCCTAGTAGGATTTACAGTCTTTTCAAGAATATGCTTAATTTTCCTATTAGAAACTTCTACTTGGCAACTGGTTTGTGGATGGTATAGTGTTGCTACCTTGTGAGTGATTCCATACTTGTGCATAAGTGATTCAAAAGGTCTATTGCAAAAATGAGTATCACCATCACTGATTATTGCTCTAGGTGTTCCAAAACGAGAGAAAATGTTTTCTTTAAGAAAAGAAAGAACTACTTTATGGTCATTTATTTTGGAGACAATGGCTTCTACCCACTTAGAAACATAATCAACATCAACAAGAATGTATAACTTACCTTCAGAGTTAGGAAACGGACCCATAAAATCAATACCCCATATATCAAATAATTCAATAATCAAAATAGGTTGTAAGGGCATCATGTTTCTTCTTGAGATACTTCTTAATTTCTGGCATCGGTTACAAGCAACACATAATGCATGATTATATTTGAACAATGATGGCCAATTAAAACCACTCTGCAAGATCTTTGCAGCAGTTTTCTTGGCACTAAAATGGCCTCCACATGCATGGTCATGATAGAAGATGACATCTCTTTGTTCAGAATTGGGGACACATCTCCTAATGAGTTGGTCAGGGCAGTATTTAAACAAGTACGGGTCATCCCAAAAGAAATACTTCACTTCGGCCAAGAATTTAGAACGGTCTTGTTAAGATTAATTCAAGCGCATTCTTAACAATATCAGCAAACCAAGGCATTTCAGACACAAGCATCAATTATTCGTCAGGGAATGATTATCTAATAAGCAAAGATCCATCAACAGATTCAACATTCAACCTAGACAAGTGATCAGCAACAACGTTTTCAGACCCTTTCTTATCTCGAATTTCGATATTGAACTCTTGTAACAAGAGTATCCATCGAATTAGGCGAGCCGTAGCATCTTTTTTAGACAAAAGATATTTAAATAAGATCTAAACTTATCCAATGCAAACACAAAAACTAGTAATTCTTTCTCAGTTTTTGAATAATTTAGTTGAGCATCATTAAGTGTTTCACTAGCATAGTAGATCACATAAGGGAGTTTGTCTACTTGTTGTCCTAAAACAGCTCCTACAGCGTAGTCAGACGCATCACACATAATTTCAAATGGTAAGGTTCAATCGGGTGGTCTGAATATATGGGAAGATGTGATAAGAGCTTTCAATTGCTCCCAGGCTTCCTTACAAGCATCATCAAAGACAAATGCAACATCTTTTGCAAGAAGACTACACAAAGGTCTTGAAATTTTACTAAAGTCTTTGATGAATCGCCGGTAAAAACCGGCATGGCCTAAGAATGACCTTATCTCCCTCACAGAGCGAGGTTGAGGCAAGTGTTGAATAAGATCAACTTTAGCTTTATCTACTTCTATGCCTTTTTCAGAAATGATATGCCCTAGAACGATGCCTGAGTTAACCATGAAATAACATTTTTCCCAATTCAAAACCAAATTTTTTTCTTTACATCGAATCATTACAAGAGTAAGATGATGCGAACATTCATGAAAAGAATACCCAAAGACAGAAAAATCATCCATGAAGATTTCGATAAATTTATCTACCATGTCAGACGAAATGCTCATCATGCAACGTTGAAAAGTAGCGGGTACATTACACAACCCAAAAGGCATACGACGTAAGCAAATGTTCCATAAGGACTGGTAAATGTGGTCTTTGGTTGGTCTCCGGGTGCCATGTGAATTTGGTTATAACCCGAATAGCCATCTAAGAAACAATAATGACTATGTCTTGACAACCTTTTTAGCATTTGGTCAATGAAGGGGAGGGGAAAATGGTCTTTCCTTATTACTGTGTTCAATTTCCTATAGTCAATAGAATCTCGTCATCCTGTGGTCACACGAGTGGGGACAAGCTCATTCATTTCATTTTGAACTACAGTAATGCCAGACTTTTTGGGGACAACTTGAATGGGACTGACCCACTGGCTATCTGGAATTGGGTATATGATACCCGCATCAAGCAATTTCAAAATATCACCCTTAACAACATCTCTCATGTTGGGGTTAAGTCTCATTTGCATTTACCTAGATGGTTTAGTATTTTCTTCAAGATTTATGGGATGCATGCAAATTGTGGGACTTATACCTTTAAGGTCTGAGATGGTCCAACCTAAGGCCTCTTTATGTTCTTTAAGCACTTATAAAAGTTTATTCTCCTGTTCTTTTTATAAACATGATGCAATAATAACAGGTAAAGTATCAGAACAACCTAAGAAAGCATATTTCAGAGTATCGGGCAATGGTTTCAAATCAAGCTTAAGTGACTCGACAAGATATGGGGCAGATTCGGAATCAGAAAGTGGAAGTGGTTCCATTGCAGTCTGCCATTTAGCAATGTCCATGGACGGTACAGATTCAAGCAAAGAGTGTACTTCACTAATGTACTCAGAATCAAAGAGATGTAAAGTCAAATTTATTTAGTGCATCACATATTTGACCCATTTTAATTTCTAGACTTGTAAAACGTTGGTATGTGGTCTTTTGAAGTTGTAAAAGATTTTGAGTCAATAGACCGACACTGTCTTCAAAGCTAGGCTTTTCTCTACAGGGTACTGAGAGTGTGGTTTTACTTGGGTGTTTCTAGGATATAAGTATCCTTGGTTATTACTTGTTGAACCCCCTTGCACGGGCCCTTTAGACCATGAAAATTTAGGGTGATTCCTCCACCCTGGGTTGTAGGTCTAAGAATAAGGATTGTTCTCTTGCTTATGATACAAAGCATTAGCCTGCTCAAGTTTAGACTCTTGAAATGCATGTTGATCGGGACAAATATCCACTAGGTGGCCTGAACTGTGGCATGCGGCACAAACGGCTATTTAAATTTGGTAACGGAGAGTAGGGGCAGTAGTTTTCACATTCTTCTGCAGCTCTAGCGCTTCTACTCTCCTAGCCAAGGATTCAATCTTTGCATCTCCCTGAAAGTCGGACTCAATTCTATGGACATTAGCTACATGAGAAGTCTTTTTAGGTTCACGGATGGACTCCCACTGCTGAGTCTTTTCAGCGACTTCGATTAATAAAGTCCAAGCCTCATTAGCATTTTTGTCAATAAATGCAACATTGCACATTGACTCAACTGTAGTTCGGGTACTGACATCCAGGCCTTCATACAAAATTTGCACAAGTCTCCATTTTTCAAAACCATGGTGAGGACATTGGAGCAATAATTCATTAAATCTCTCCAGATATTTGGCCAAGGTCTCACCTTCTAATTGCACAAAACTATTCAGACTTTGACGAATTGTCGCAGTCTTATGGTTAGGGAAAAACTTTTTAAGAAATTCTTTTGTAAGATCTTCCCATATTCTAATGGACTGTGGTTATAGGTCATGCATCCATGACTTGGCTTTTTCTTTCAAAGAGAAGGGAAACTGTCTCAGTTTGAGGGACTCTTCCGGAATTTGGTTAAATCGCAGAGTCCCGCAGATATTTTTAAAATCTCTTACATGGTTGTAAGGGTTTTCAGCATCAACCCCTATAAACACAGACAACATACGGATTGTGCTAGCTTTTAGCTCAAATTGACCAGCATCAGCTGGTAAAACAATACACGAGGGCTGGATTGCCCTTGTTGGGTACATGTGCTCCTTCATACTACGGTCCTGGTTCAATTCTTCACCCATTGTTTCAAATTGGTCAGGGATGTTCTCTTCAGAAGTAGGTATCTCAATAATATCCTCTTGACTGATTCTAACTAGTCAATTTATTTGGTCTCTAAAAGACACATCATAGCCTAGCATGCATATTAGTGAACATTTTATAACACCCTAGACAACCAACAATTTTCGAAACAGGGAGAAAATACTCATGTAAACCAAAGGTTAGATTTTGGACTTATGCACACAATCTCACTATAATATATAGCTCAGAAAAGCAACAATGAGTAAATCAGGGAAGTAAAGCTTAGACGAATGGCAAACAGATTCAGAACCAAAAGTACACAAACACGAGTTCTGCCGAGATTGAAGTACGCACAACAAGATAAAAAATTCAACAAGTAAATATGTTATTCAACTATCACAAAATCATGCTTATGGGAGGGAATCAGGATCTGACTATTATATTCAGGGACGAATGCACACTGAGACAGGTCTAGCACAACGAAACAACAATTTCGTCTAATCAAAGATTTTACTCAAGTGTCACAGATTCGTGCATAAATTCTGGTGATTGCAGGGGTTTTGTCACAGGTCAGTAAGCACTAGTTCATCAGACAGTCACGGTGTATCATTCACACATTCATCAAATATGGCAAGTTTAGGGCACATGACGGGTTTAGGCAAGAAATCAAATGTGTTATGTTGTTCCCTCTTTATCTCTTTCCTTGGTGTGTATTTCAGCTTCACAGGTACCTGGTTGCTCAAAGAGAAAATTTCAGTTCAATAAGTTGTACAATAACAGCACAGATAAGTAGTTATCAAGACTGATTGTAATTGAATGCAAATGGTCTACAGTTTGACAATGATTTCAGAAGCTTCCACTTTGGTTGTCTATGATTGACAGAATGCAATCAGCAGAATCAAAAAGCGATGAGCGTGCAGATGTGCATGAATGGGAATTTACAGGGAGATGGTAACTATGAATGCAAATGGAATGCTAAACACGGCTAAATGGTGCGACTATCAGGAGAGACACTATATTACAAAGTTATGATACAACAACAGATTGCAAAATATATATAGATTGATTATACTAAGTTATACCAATGACTCAAATTTAAACAAATATATACACAGCTTACATATGCAGTTATGCGAATGACAATTGAATGATAAAAATGACAGTTACTACAGCTAATATGATACACAACTAAGATACAACTACAACTACAGGCTACATCTTATAGTAACAAATGAACTGAGAAATTTTAGCTATTCATAATCTAAACTACAGGATGCAATTTAGCTATGAATGATTTTGAACTGAGAAATATACCGCAAACTGAGAATGTTAAAAACAAAAGAGAACTTCATATATTCATAATCTAAACTACAGATGCAAGGTTAATTAAAAAGAAACTAAAAACAGGTAAAATGTTACAGAACTAAGCTACAGATTGCAGTAAGCTAGAGACTGAGAAAACTGAAAAGTATAAACCTAACAATTTTACAACAATGGACTATAAACACGGCTAGCTATATATGCAGACAACTCAACTAGACACACTATAAAATAATGATACAACCACCCTAATTGAAACCAGATGCATTTTTATGCAAGTGAATGAAATTTAAAAGTGGCTTATATGTCCTCTACCGAATGTGATCATCTATGGACAGAGTCGAGACAATATGATAATTCGGTTTACACTTCATGTGGTTGTCTATGGATACGAGATCGAGACAATAAAACAACAAGATCACTTGTGTGATTGACTATGGATACAAGATCGAGATGATACGACAACAAAGTGTGTACTTGATAATAGGTTCGGTAATAACCGAAACTCTATAGGATCAATATCATGTATTACGGAGTTAACATACTTGTGTATTTTACTTAATTATACTAATTATAATACGGAAAACAAAGTAAAAGACACGACAAGATTTTGTTAACGAGGAAACCGCAAATGCAAAAAAAAAAAAAAAACGGGACCTAAACCAGTTTTGAATACTCTCAGAATTAAGCCGCTAAACAGAATCTAATACCAACTTCGTATACTTGAGACCAAGCATACTACCCCTAGCTACTTAGTTCCCTCAGTATCCCTGCACCTTTGACTTCTAGAGTCATGCACGTGAATAACAAGTCTTTTGTATCGTATTCCAAACATTGCTATAAGATATTAATGAGTCATTGACAAAGGATCTTATGTTTAATCTAATAAACTCCTTTATCTAGTTAGATCAATTTATCTTATGATTACCGAATAATCAAGTTTATATTTGCACTCAATCGATATAGAGCTCAAAGAGAAACTATAGACAGTTGTCAATCTCATGCAACTAATCAATCATGTCTATTAAAGATAAATCGATTCTAGTTGGATCCCAACCGATCAAGGTTTGTGCACTAAATTCACAAGATACGAAAACTAATAAAAATTCTTCGTTAACTTCAAATCTTCTATTGCCTTCACAACAACATTTGAATCTTCTTGTGATCAATCAAACACAGAACGGAGTCTGTTAACAATGGATTATCACAAGATGTTTTTAGATCTAACAACAGTTCTAAAGATCCCGTCGATACTTTGATCTAGTGTGAGTGAATCTTATATCAGAAAAGAAGATTCTCAAGAATAAACAAACTATGTGGAATCAAAGTTTCAACAACCGTTAGTCAATCAAATCAATAATCGAAAACTAAAATAACAATGCAATTATCTAGTTTCCAACCAACAGTATTCGTAGAACTTCTCTATCCCATAGAAGTCTTTAAACGAGCGGTCGTAAGATATTTCACATAATTAGGATACTTTTCTCTCCGATTAGATGGCTCCACCAGAAACAACAAGAAATGAAGTTTGCATGGATCTTAGGATAGTTTGCTAGAAATGAAAACTTAGGTATTTATAGACCAAGGTTGTTGGACACCAAGGAATCTGTTGATGGTGGTTTTTAGATTAGGGTTAAAATCGTAAAACCTTGCATCTGACATCACTCTGCAAGGAAACGGTGTCGTGAGTGCTAACCTCTCCACCAGCATATTTATTGAGTCATTCAATATATTTACATAAAATTTATCTAGACTGGTGAATGTAGCAACCATCCCAAACACTCTGCAAATTTCGGAACCTCACCATTACAAGACTCACTGAGTACTTTCCTGTGCTATGTTCCCCGGAAAAACCCCTAATATCGGTATGGCATGACGGATTTGTGTTCACTCGCAGCAGAGTAGCATGAACCTCCAAGTACCAAAGTTAATGCCATCACACGAAATGCTCAGACAGAAAGCACACTGCATTCTGTAGATAAGGATTTTTATGGAAGCATACAAAATCCAGCCAATTATTGTGATAACTCACAAAAAACTCATAAACCCGACTAATTTGCAAAATTAGGATTTCGTGCCCCGCGCAGTACACTAGACCACGTTGGCCGAAAAACTATGCTTAGCCAAACTAGGCGATTAAATCGGCCACAACGCACTGGAAGCGTGGCCATGCCCTAGCTTATCGGCCCCACTTCCCATTGACCAATCAGGTCACTTTAAATCCGCCATACTCACACAAAAGTGTGGCCACGCTCATGCTTGGCCGGCCCTCTTACATTAACCAATCAGGTTGATTCAAACTCGCCACAGTGTTGAAAAGGAGGAAAACGCACTAGATGGTCGCAAATCCAATTGGATTTCCAAAACCCGTGCCAAATGCGCATGCCAGGCGCACATGCCAATCGGCATTCCAAACATGCCAAGCAGCATGCCAAACTCGCCAAACGCGCATGTCAGGCGTACATGCCAATCGGCATGCCAAACATGCCAAGCAGCATGCCAAACTCTCCAAACGCGCATGCCAGGCACACATGCCAATAGGCATGCCTAACTTGCAAGCAGCATGCCAAACGCGCATGCCAGGCGCACATGCCAATCGACATGCCTAACTTTCCAAACATGCATGCCCGGCGCACATGCCAAAAGGCATGCCATATATGCTAATTAGGGTCTCGGCATGCTAAACCTTAATTTAGACAAAGTTTCCAGGCGCCGACAGAAGGTAGTCATAATCAACGACTATCCTTCCTCATGAGATGCAATCTCAGCCATCCAAGTTCGCCACCGAGCTGAGAGACTTGTGGAAACTTTCAAGCGACCAGCCGCCTAAAAATAATGGCCATGGCTACGCCAGGCGCCACTTGCACCACCGTGCCACTGGCATGCACGAGCCATGCCAGCCATGCCGTATTGCCACTGTCGTGCACCAAAAACGCCAATGCGCCATCTTCGGGCGCCAACACAAGGTAGACACAATCAACGGCTACCCTTATTTCATAAGATGCGATCTCATCCATCGAAGTTCTCCACCAAGCTGGCGAACTTGTGGCAAGTTTCATGCGACCAGCCAGGAAAAGTCTACTAGCACCACATGCTATTTTCCTGCAGCAACCCCCTTGATTTTAACTTGCCACACGTAGCAAAGTGCTACATGTTTTCCACGAAAACACTCGAGACATCAAAACATGTCACAAACTGCGGGATACTCATAAGGGTATTGGTCTGGCGGTTTACAGCGTGCAGTGCGCAATACGCCCGTTACAAGAAGGGTCATAAAACGAGGCGGTTAGTAATGGCAAGAAGTAATGGTGAAGCGTATCCTTCATTATGGAAACATCAATTCCAAGCGTTACCCGTTGCTCTTTTCTTCCACCACTCAACCGTTTCTACTTCCTACGAGACCAGGGTACGTTTTGTTGCTACTTGTATAAATAGGTCTCACCTATTTTCCACCAAAAAACAAGTTTTGGTCAGAAGAACAATACAACATTCAGAAATCACCTGATAGCTTTTTCATTCAGCTAGGCAGTCCAATTTTCTGATACAAGTCACAAAACACCCACACTTCCAGAATGACGATTCTGGTCTCAACACTTTCTTCGTTTCCCTCCCTAAGACCAACCCTTATCTTCCACTTTGTGACCGAAGCAAGTATGGAACGACCATTTCTTGGTTTAGGCCAGATTTGTACTGATTGATCTCTCGAATCAAAAGTACTCCCGTGAAGTACATTGTTTAGGGTTTAGACTCGTTTCTCATCCACACACACGAATTTACTAAATCAGCAGAAACCGTTTTCACCCACAAAAAATTGGCGACCACAGTGGGAGATTAATCTCTCGGTTACAATATCAATTTTTCAATTTCCCGATTCTATCTTTCAACCCCGATCTCAAGATGGTAGAACTCAGGTCCGGATCATCAACAAACCTTGAGAACACTAGCGCTGAAATTATTCTCGATGTTAACGTTCCTTCCAGTGGTGTTAATACGCCAGTGTAAACACAAGCAACATGGAGAATATTACTTTAGGTGTTACACCTCCAATCACCAGATCTAGAGCCGCTGCCGCCGTTACCAATGTTTTGTCAAGTATGACACCTCCAACCGTCACCAGAGCCGCAGCTACTCCGCCGTCAGGACGAGAAACTGGGGGAGCCAGAGGAAGCCGATACTATATTACTATTGTTGATTTGATGGAAAGACAGGAGGTTCTCGCTAGAGCCCAAATGGACATGGCCTCAACTCAAAAGGAGGTACTTGTTTTTCTCAAGACACTAACAGAACGGCTACCACAAGAATCACACCAGCCATAGCCAATGAGGAACACCTCCAATACCCCTGGTGCTATCACCTCAACAGGGCACACTTTTGTGGACAAATAGACTCGCCCAGGAACTCCAGCGGAGAGAAATCAACCGTCCAATTTTGTCACGCGGGAAGATTTGGAACGACTTCTCCGAAACCGGGACAAAATCGATTTCATGGACATGCATCATCATCAACCCCCGTATCCTCCGGAAGTACAAAGAATCCCTCTTCCAATGTGGTACTCCTCTCCTCAATTCTCTCTGTATGACGACACCGGTAATGCGCGTGAACATATTTCTCGATTCTTGGAGTCCTTGGGAGAGCACGAATACAATCACGTTCTCCGTTTGAGGGAATTTTCGAAATCACTTACTGGAAAAGCATACACATGGTACAAAATCATTACGCCAGGCAGCATCTCCAACTGGTCTGATATGGTTACGGCTTTCTACAAGAAGTACTTCTTTTTGTCTGAGCAAATTATCTTCTTAGATCTAGGAAGGATGTTCCAATGAAATAATGAACATCCGAATGATTTTGTCAAAAGATTCAGAACTCAAGCACTGGATTGTCATGACCCAAATGTGATCGAATAAAAATTGGTGGATTCTTGCCTCAATGGCATGATTCCCATCTACCGCGCCTTACTAGAGAATCTGTGATTCCATACATTCTCTGAACTTCATGAAGCTGCAAAACGGTCGGCCACAACAACACCAGCGTTGTTGGAAAGAACCAGGCCAACCAGAGGCGAGGACACACGCGAAACTCGAGGAAATAGACGCCTCATCAATAAGCAATACAACACTGGTCCCTCTTCTGTGAGGGTGGTGGATGAAGGAGGAAAAAGGAAGGCTCCGGCGGCAGAACAACAATCCAAGCGCGCAACGCCAGCACGACAGGCAGTTCCGCCACGGAAGACCACCGCTAAAGCTCCCATACGACATCAAGAAGCTGGATAAAATGTCTTGGATTTCCTGTTCCCAATCGAGAAAGTGATTGAACTCTTGGATGTGTGGATCCAAAATGACGCCATCAGGCTACCTCCTACCAGGCGCCCACCATCCGAAGCGGAAATGGAAAACCCCAAATATTGCCGCTACCACAGATTTGTCCACCACCCGACCAGTGGCTGCAATAAGCTAAAGCATATCTTCAAAGAAAATATAGAAGCAGGGGAGCTTCTACTGGACAATGAAAGATTTCACAGAGATCCACATCTAGTCAGGAGTTGCATGGTCTCTGGGGACTCTGTACACGAAACTGTGTGATCCATGATGCAGCATGTGTGCGAAATTCTCTATCTCTCCGAGACGCAGCGTCAAGATATCTTCACAGCCCTTAATCGTGTTCTATCGGGAAAGCGACTCTTTCCTACTGAAGAAACCACGCCAGAACCCCAAACTCTCTCGGGAAGCGGTGCTGGAAAATACAATTGGGGACTGCTGACCATGGTTTATCTGAGGGACGCCAAGATCGACAACACATTAATCAATTCGGCCTCTGACTTCAACATCGTTACCATCAAGACTCTGAGAGTTGCGGGAGTTTCGAAGCAGGAGGCTACCTATTCCCCAACCGTGGTCAAAAAATTGGAAGTAGAGGCGATAGACGCATATGGCTACATCAACCTTGAAATCAAGGTGAGAGACACTCTAACACATGGCAAATTCCACATTTTCAAAGAACTCTCAAATTACGACATGATTCTAGGGCGCGCATGGGTACACGACAACAAAGCGAAGTTAAGAGTGTCCCCTCTGCCGATGTCGATACCCGAAAGAATTTCCAACAAGCCGTCCAACTTTGAAGATTACATGTTGCCGTATCAACAACTTACCAATGTAACTCAATTGCTTGGAGAAAGCCCGTCGACGTTCATCCGCAGATTACGAACACAAGTAAGTCTGGTTAAAAAACCTTTCTGCACCCAGTCACCTCTCCTCTCGACCAGGCATGGGGACTCGGTCCGGTTATCAACCCAGGTGTCATTAGGAGATGTGAATGGGATTTTGGGCCTTTCAAGTGCTTCGTCAAAAATTTGGAAGCTTTCACAGTCAAAGATGACGAGTTCAAAAATCAAGTGGTTGCGCAACCCTCAAACCCGTTTTAAATTGGAGATGTAGTAGTCAAGACGACCTCGTTTCAAGTTGGAAACGTAACAGTGAGGATAACTACTCGACCCGGTCCGCCTAAAGAAAAGGAAGATGAACCATATCTGGTGGCAGATGTTATCTTGGGTGGTTACTGCAAGCTCATCAATGCCGACAAATTGGAAGGTGTGACGATTCACTCGCGATGGCTCAAACCCTTTGATACCTAATACGCTGTGCTACCTTCACCTCCAGCGTTCCCCTTTCAGCATTTCCTTTGGCATTTTCCTTTTTCATACAATATTTGTAACCTCTCTAAAATGATTGCACCGCTTGCATTCATGAGTAGAGTTTTCGATTTCAATTAGAGAATATATTTCCTTAAAAAAAAAAAAGTTTTCCCAAACCATCTTAAAGGAAAAATACCAAGTAAACCCAAACTCTCACAGAGTCATTACCCGTCTATTGAAAACCAGAGAAATAAAACCACACAAAAAAAACAAATATCTATTCAAAAATACTGAAGAAGGGAGATGCAAGGAAGATGATCATCAGACGGAAGAACATATATCTTCTTAAAAAATATCCGGCTTCAAATCTCACCTAACGCTCCTCTGGTTTTCGGGATGTGTGACAATGATGCTGTTACAAGGGAGAGCCAAGAAACAGGTCGGTCGAACCTTTAACCATTGTTTTTATTTCCCCTGTTTTGAGTTACTATAGGTGATGTCGGCATTCGAAGGTATTGGCTACGAAAGCAGCAGGCCGGCTAGTACCTGTAGCAAATTCCATCCATACTATTTGTGTACGACGTCTATCCATCTACTGGATGGTCAGGAGGGTCGAGCGACTTATTTTCGCATAAAGGGTTTTTTGGATCTTTTCAGTATGAAGGTTTTATTAATTCATTTAGAGATGTGAAACCATAAGAGCTGAATAACGAATGTTACTTGGCGAAGCCCTAACTCCTCCATGAAGAAAAGAAAGTGAAAGTGAATCTTTGAAATATCAGAAGCGGATACATGCCGAGAAGAAATAGCATAAGTGAAAAAAATATTGGTCGTCAATGGCAGACGCCTGGATCAATAACGCCTCCATCAGACCTTTTTCAAGCACTTTCCCCAGCACCCTCTCTGGCAGCAAACGTTCCATCCAGACGCCGCCTCGGTAGCAGCAACTTCAGTATCCCATCCAGAAACCGCCTCAACAGCAGCGACTTCAGCATCCCATCCAGAAGCTGCCTCAGCAGCTGCAACTTCAGCTTCCCATCCAGAAGTCGCCTCAGCAGCAGCGACCTCAGCATCCCATCCAAAAGACGCTTCGGCAGCAACAGCTTCCACATCCTGTCCGGAATTTGTTTCAACAGCAGTCCCAGCGTATGTTTCCATGACTTCTCCAACGGCTCCATCATATGTTTCCTCCGCATCCTCGTCTGCCTCGACGACATCCTCAGAAGTCGCTTCAACGTCCCCGACAGCATTTTCGGCGTCCACTCCGGAAGCTGCTCCAGTTTCGCAAACCGTGTCGACATCTTCCTCAAGAGCTTTCCCAGCAGCTTCTTGAGGATGTCTCGGTTCATCCGCATCAAAGTCAAGAATTACGATGCCATCATGGACAGGGTAATTAAACTGGCTGTCACCTAAAGGTTTCATGGACTCAGTATTCCGCCGTTTCAACCGAGAGGCAAATCGTCCAGCCCTAGCACTAGGTTGTAGAGAAACTTCATTATTCTGAGATCTCCTGACACGCTGAGATGCTTCATCATGTCTACACTTTTCCTCCATATCCATCGAAGCCAAGAGAGTATGAACACGCGTCCGCACTCTTCATAGATGGGCGAGAGACATGCCTTGTATAATCTCATCAGACTCATGGAACAGAGAATCAATTCTGTGTAATGCCCCCTCACGAGAAGAAAAATGGTTTTTGTCGACTTCAAAATTTCTCTTCGAGGAGTCAGAGGTACGATCGTCACTGGAAGATCCAATTATATGCTACAAAAGAAAAAATTTACCATGTCTACACCGGCAACCTACATGATGAAGAACTAGGAGAAAAAACACAAGATAGTACCTGTGAAGAGGGTGGACGCGATTTTGCGATGATTTGTATGAAAGAAGGGTTCAAGATCACCTCTTATATTCAACGGATTGATGAAGCCTGAGAAGGAAAACCCTTTTACCAGCCGTGAATTAAGGCTCCAAACGCGTGATACCAGCTGGATTAGATATTTGCTTATACGAGCTAATTAGGGTTTGACATCCAAGTCAGCAGCCGTCCCTACCGTTCTATGACTTAGCCCGCGCCATCCTTCCATCCCAAGAGCGCGTCCCGAGCAATGCCAACATCTTCATGCCCAAGACAAGCCAGCAGCGCCAACGTCTTCTGGGCCGAGCAAAGCCAATCCAGCAGCGGCAATGGTTCCAATGCCCTAGCCAGCACCAACAGCTTGCATCCTCCTAGCGCTAGCTTCTCTGATCGATAGCCGATGCACCTACGTCCTTCTCAGCGCCAACTTTTCCGCTCTTGACAAGTGTCATCCGCAGCCCAAACCAACTCCCACCGCGTCCTAACCAATGCCCTATACAACAGCGCCTTGAACCATTCCCTAACCAGTAGCCAAAGAAGCTGCACTGGTGCCAACATCCCACGACTAAGACGGATTTATGAAAAATCCGCCAACACAAGGATCGCGGATTCCTCATGCCTTCCACCAAAGGTTAGTTGAATTTCCTTGGCAATCTCTTCACGTCATTCTCTTTCGATTTTACTCCTGTCTATCACCATCTCATGCTTATCCCGCAACAATGCCACTGTTACGTGCTAAGCAGGAGACTTAATGTTGATGATGGTTTTTAGATTAGGGTTAAAATCGTAAAACCTTTCATCTGACGTCACTCTACAAGGAAACAGTGTCGTGAGTGTCAACCTCTCCACTAACATATTTATTGAGCCATTCAATATATTTACATGAAATTTATCCAGACTGGAGAATGTAGCAACCATCCCAAACACTCTGTAAATTACGACACCTCGCTAATACAAGACTCACTGAGTACTTTCTTGTGATATGTTCCCCGGCAGAACCCTTAATATCGGTATGGCATGACGGATTTGTGTTCACTCGCAGCGGAGTAGCATGAACCTTTAAGTACCAAAGTTAAGGCCATCGCAAAAAATGCTCAGACGGAAAGCACACTACATTCTCTAGATAAGGATTTTTATGGCAGCATACAATATCCAGCCAATTATTGTGATAACTCATAAACCCGACTAATTTGCAAAATTGGGGTTTCTCTCCCCGCGCAGTACACTATACCTCGTTGGTCGAAAAACTATGCTTAGCCAAACTAGGCGATTAAATCCGCCACATCACACTGGAAGTGTGTCCACGCCTTAGCTTGCCGGCCCCACTTCCCATCGACCAATCAGGTCGCTTTAAATCCGCCACACTCACACAAAAGTGTAGCCACTCCCATGCTTGGCCGACCCTATTACATTAACCAATCAGGTTGCTTCAAACTCGGCACAGTGTTGAAAAGGAGGAAACAGCGCCAGATGGTCGCAAAGACAATTGGCTTCCCAAAACCCGCGCCAAACGCGCATGCCAGGTGCACATGCCAATCGGCATGCCAAAATGCCAAGCAGCATGCCAAATTCGCCAAACGCGCATGTTAGGCGCACATGCCAACCAGCATGCCAAACTCGCCAAACGCGCATGCCAGGCACACATGCCAATCGTCATGCCAAACATGCCAGACTCGCAAAACGCGCATGCCAGGTGCACATGCCAATCGGCATGCCAAACATGCCAAGAAGCATGACAAACGTGCATGCCAGGTGCACATGCCAATCGGCATGCCTAACTTGCCAAACACGCATGCCAGGCGCACATTCCAAACGACATGCAATATATGCTAATTAGGGCCTCGGCGTGCTAAACCCTGATTTAGACAAAGTTGCCAGGCGCCGACAGAAGGTAGCCATAATCAACGGCTATGCTTCCTCATGAGATGAAATCTCAGCCGTCCAAGTTCGCCACCGAGATGACAGACTTGTGAAAACTTTCAGGCGACCAGCCGCCTAAAACTAATGGCCATGGCTACGCCAGGCGCCACTTGCACCACCGTGCCACTGGCATGCACGAGCCATGCCAGCCATGCCGCATTTCCATTGGCGTGCACCAAAAATGCCACTGCGCCATCTTCAGGCGCCAACACAAGGTAGCCACAATCAACGGCTACCCTTATTTCATAAGATGCGATCTCAGCCATCGAAGTTCGCCAGCGAACTTGTCACAAGTTTCAGGAGACCATCCAGGACGTGTCTACTAGCACCACATGCTATTTTCCTGCGGCAAGCCCCTTGATTTTAACTTGCCACACATAGCAAAGTGCTCATCAAGGTATTGGTCTGGCGGTTTACAGCATGCGGCGCGCAATACTCTGGTTACAAGAAAGTGTCATAAAGCGAGGCGGTTAGTAATGGCAAGAAGTAATGGTGAAACGTATCCTTCATTATGAAAACATCAATTCCAGGTGTTACCCGTTACTCTTTTCTTCCACCACTCAACCGTTTCTACTTCCTACGAGACCATGGTATGTTTTGTTGCGACTTGTATAAATAGGTCTCACCTATTTTCCACCAAAAAACAAGTTTTGGTCAGAAGAACAATACAACATTCAGAAATCACCTGATAGCTTTTTCATTCAGCTAGGCAGTCCAATTTTCTGATACAAGTCACAAAACACCCACACTTCCAGAATGACGATTCTGGTCTCAACACTTTCTTTGTTTCCCTCTCTAAGACCAACCCTTATCTTCCACTTTGTGACAGAAGCAAGTCTGGGACGACCATTTCTTGGTTTAGGCCATATTTATACAGATTGATCTCTCGAATCAAAAGTACTCCCGTGCAGTTCATTTTTTAGGGTTTAGACTCGTTTCTCATCCACACACACGATTTACCAAAATCAGCAGAAACCGTTTTCACCCACAAACAGAATCCAAACCCGAAAATATTCTTAAGATATGCAATGAATACCAAAATTCGATTTTCCTAATTCCAATAAATGCTGTCCAATATTTACTGAAATCTCTTATAGAAAATCTCTAATTAGTAAATGCACATTATTAATTTTTATTATCTAGAGCTATGCATTAATTGCTGGTAACTAAAGCATATAAAAATGATAGACGCATTTATGTGTTTATTTTGATCTCAATTGTATAATTTTGCTAGTGCCTATTTTGTACTTATTTTGGCATTTTATGTCTTTGTAGGTATTTTAGTGAAATGAACTTTTGCGGCGAAATTGGCTCGAAAAGTGTTATTTGGACCTCCGGGAGAAACTATTAAAGGCACCCAAGAAGAATGATAAAGGCACCCAAGAAGAATATTACTAATTACACCTCTGAATTTACTATTTTCACCACAAGTGCTAAAGGGATTCCAGCGCTGGATAGGGGGACATCCTTTCTTTTTCACGTTTACAACAGAAAAATGCGGGAAAGTTAGATTCAAAAATGCGAAACCTATTGAGAGGTTTTTGGAGAGATATAATTGGATATTTTCACGAAAATTAATTCGTATTTCCCTGTTTCATCAAAACAAGGTAGATAATGGTTTCATAATCGGGAAAAATGAAAGTTTTCATTTATATCACGACTAGACAGGAAAAGATATATTTGCATGTTTATATTTGGGAAGTATGTGGAGATTTTCAAGGGGTTGGATGTCCGATTTTGTTACTACCTAATTAGAGCATCTCCAATGGAATATGGGTTTTTAAAATATATTGGTGCCACCTGGTATTTTAGAAACTCTAAACATAAAAAACCTCTCCAGTGGTGGTTGGATAATCAAAATTTATTATGACGTGGAAGTTTGAGTTTTGAGGAGAGTATGAGTTTTTGGAGACTCCCATCCATACCCACGTCACCAATTTGTTGTTATTATAATTAATTTTTTAGATTTTTTGAATTATTTTTTCAATAAATAAGCGACAAGTATATCAAAATATATATGGATACAACTACCACTAGAGATGCTTATAAAAACAATATTTGTATTTGGATTCTCCACATATGATAAATATTCATACTCCATTGAAGATGCTCTTAACAGGGATAATGACATGTTGGGGATCAAAAACCAGGATCAAATATCCTTATATTTGGCAGTTATCACGAAACATGAAAATGAGTTATTTATGGAAACATGGGAGCTCAAAATGGAAGTTTTGTAAGAAGAACATATTCTCATTGACTCAAAAGGTTTAATTCTATCAAAGCTAAGTTTACATAAACAAGGAAACTCAAGGAGGCGCGTAAAGGAATTGGCAGACAAAAGGAGAATTAAATCAGCATTTTTGGCAGCTAAGTGTGTATAAATAGAGAGGTTGGAGTTCCAGAGAGAGTTATCGAGAGTTTGGGGGTAGTTGCAGAGAAAACCAATGAGCTGCAGTAAGTTTCCTGCTGCTGCAGGAAGATGAAGAACACGAAGAACTTTGTGCTGCTAAGGACAGTCGCACAAAAGGTTGTAATATTACGACATAGAATCGTTAACCTTAGCAGTCTTATTTTATCTGTTATCTTCGTAACAGTCTATCCGTAACGTTTATAATAGTTTCAGTTTCGTTGTTTTGTTCTTTTCCTCTATTTTTCTTCAATAAAACACTTTTTTGAGCAATGGATTATTATTTTGAGCGAGTGTTTGACATCATGAGCTAAACTCCATCACTGGGACAACGGAAGAAGCCTTTTTTTCGTCACTGTGGTAATTCTATTAATTCTTTTATGACTTATTGCATTGATTTTTAATTGATTTGTGATTTTTATTGATTAAATGTGATTTCAATTGATGGGTAATGTTTTCTTAAGTGTTTTGATGTCTCATGCTTTAGATTTACAGACATTACTTTCATAATCTACTTTCACAATGAATTAGAGTTAATAAATTGTTATTGTTTGAGCTATAAATGTCTAGAATTATTAGTTGAACCACGTGAACATGAGAATTGGCGGAATCCTGAGTCTCAGTACCTCTCGATATTGTGACAGTCTTGTGTATATATTTTCTTTATTTTAGTATTTTTCTATTTTTAAGTCTAAAATAAAATATCATCAAGTCCGAGTTTAGCGAATGTTTATTTACCACTTCTACAACACATCAAAAACCAAAAACCTTAATTAAAAGATTCTCAATTTATTTCGGTACATGATCACCTTGAGTACCAAGGAATATCTTTGAACAATAAATGGTAAGAGTTAATCCTCATGTTCAAAGTATGTTGACATCTTTACACAACAAATCCTAATTCTGATACTACACAAGTTCATGAGGAAAATATGTAATTCATGGAAAAACGGATTTGCATCTCGGAATCGGTTCTACCACACTTCCAAACAAGTTTAGAATTGGTTCTACTAAAATTCCAAGACTACTATGTGATCGGTCATACCAAGTCACAATGGTTAGTTGTGATTGGCCATACCAAGTTCCATACATGGGTTCGGATCGGTTATACCAATCACATGGATCGGTTCTACCTAAACAATGTACCTACTTATGATCGGTCATACCAGTCACTAGGATCGGTCATCCCAATTACATGGATCGACCATACAACCTCTTATGGTCGGTCACACCAATTACCAGAATCGGTCACACCAATTACAAGAATCGATCATACCATCTCGTGGTGATTACTTAGGATCGAATACACCAATTACCAGTACCTTCTGATAAGTGCATATTTCATATATATTTAGTGTCAATTCCATGCTAGTAATTGCTTATATTCTTGCAAATTATTGTATATTACGTTTGTTTTCTTGTATTTGTTTTATTAGATGAATCATCCGAAAAGAAGTGAAAATAACACAAAAGTGAAGTTTATAAGTGGAGAAAGGCCAAAGACCAAGTGGAGCACATTCAAATCAGGGATATCTTCGCATCACCTTGAAAAAAACGAAAAGACGAAGGAAACGGTGAAAGAACGAAGTTATTCGGACGTCGTATGAAGAAGTTAGAAACATTGGAAGTAAGTCAAAATTGTTGAAAAAGTAAACGCATAGAATTACTAAGAGCACCCACTCTTTCGTTAGGGGGATCCACTGTGTAGGATATTTTCAGTCTACTAAGACTGACGGTTGAAGGCAATTGTTAAAGGCATCAGTAACATCGATAAGGGCGCCCTTCATCTTCTTCCCAAATTCCCGTGACCCAGCAACTAATGGTCAATCGATGGCTGATGTTGGAGACTGACGATTCATGGGTGTTTAGACTGGTCATGACGCTGGTGATGGAGTCAGTAGTTGATCTCGAGACAGTTGGATGCTGAGCTTGGAAAAAGCAAGAGGTACAGGCAGTGATAGCTTGACTTAGGGCATGGCAGTTGGAGGTTGATGTTGATGATCGTATGCGACAGTGGAACTTGCTGGGATAGAATGTGTTAGAGCATTGATCGGTCGAACTCGCATGCGTTGCTATCTCAAGCATGTTTGTCAATGTTAGTGATCAAAACTATAAGTCTTTATTTCTAGTCTATTATAGCTAAGTCTCGGACTAGGATAGAAAGTGTAGTTGAGCTCAAGGACTTCATGGTGATTCATCATACAAGTAGAAGAACTAGTCAAGGAACCGGTGGAACTTCTCGACAAAAAGGTATGTGAAGACTTGAACTTATTTGTCACTCAAAAGTATATCTACTCTATCTCCTACTCTTTGAGACAAGAAGTCGTATGCTATATATATATATAGACTTGGATTATACACATTTAGTATTTCGAGCCGAGTATATCTCGCTTATATATATCTCGAAATATGTGTTGGTAAGCTTTTCGCTTCGACCAAGTTTATATTTACCATGTGACAAAAGTCATAATATGTTTCAATCATCTTGAAAATTGCTTTGACGAGAAATGATGTAACAACTATATAACATCCTATAAGAATGTTTTAATGATTGAAATGAGAGTTTAGATTACATAACCGATGGTGGACATAAGCATTGTTGTGGAAACACATTTATGTATAAGTCTTATTCCTTGAACCAAAGTTTCCAAACTTTGTTGATCAAGAGAACCGGAAGAATGGTGTGAGCCAAGTCCGCGAACTGCCGAAGTTCCCAAACCCGAGAATTTCTGCTGGAGTTGAAAAACTACTTGCGTGAAGCTAAGTCCGCGAACCCAGTCCGCGAACCGGCGAAGTTCTCAAACCCGAGAATTTCTTCTGGAGTTTGTAAACTCTGCCCGGTAACTTAAGTCCGCGAATCTAGTCTGCGAACTTGAGAAGGTTAGATATATGAAGATGATTTCTGAACTTAAACTTAAAAATACTAAGGAATGCAGTTTGCAAACCGTGGCTATAAAATTTCATGAACCGATTCAAGTGAATCAAATCATCTTTGCTTCAATTGTGTCTTGTGTAGTACGTGAGATTTCCTTGCAATTGAACAACTCTCTAACTAGTTCATTTGAGGTCATTTGAACTAGTTATGGTGAAGAAGAACATGGTTGATATGAAATGCTCATATGGCTAACCATTTGGTTAACTGTTGTTGAACCAACAAGTGCACACGTTTGGGTACGGTTAACAAACCTAGAAGCGTGCATTGTCAAGTTTGTATAACAAGCTAAGTTTTCGATCTAACGGTTGAGAAATATTAGCTTGAATCTAAATCAGGTTTTCATCTAACGGTGTATATTGATTGCTTTGTTACCAAGGTAACCTAATTGCAAACCCTGATTTGAAAGACTATATAAAATAGAAATCTAGTATTGTGCAAAACTAATCCCCACACCTTACATGTGATACTAGTTTGCATACTAGAGTCGGTTCTCCTTTAACCTTTGGTTTTCTTCTTATAAAACCAGGTTAACGACTTAAAGACTTCATTGGGATTGTGAATCCATACCGATACTACTTTTATCGTAGTTGTGTGATCTGATCTTGTATCTTCTATCGTACGAGTACAATCAGATTGATTGGCTTGAGATTGATATCTCCGATAGGCAAGATATAAAAAGTAATCACAAACATCTTCGTCTCATTGTTTGTGATTCCGCAACATCTTGTTTCTCTACCATATGATTAAGACTATTGTGAGGTGATTGATAACTCTAGGTTGTTCTTAAGGAATATAGGACCGGATTATCAATTGGTTCCTGTTCACCTGGATTATTATCAAAATACGGAACAAAAACTTTAAGGTTTATCTGTGGGGGTCAGATTGATCCTTTAATAGACTTGTCTATGGAGACAGATTTGTTTATTGTCAAAGCCTGCGATTTTGGGTCTTAGAAACTCTTAGTTTTGGGTGAGATCAACTAAGGGAATCAAGTGCGCAGTATCCTGCTGGGATTAGAGGCCTAGGGAGTATAACTGTTCCTTGGATCAGTGGGAGACTGATTGGGGTTCAACTACAGTCCAGTCCAAAGTTAGCTTGGAGTAGGCTAGTGTCTGTAGCGGCTTAATACAGTGTGTGTTCAATCTGGACTAGGTCCCGGGGTTTTTCTGCATTTTCGGTTTCCTCGTTAACAAAATTTCAGGTGTCTATGTTATTTTTATTTCCGCATTATATTTGTTTATATAATCGAAACAATACAGGTTGTGCGTTTGAATCAATCAGTTGGAAATCCGACCTTTGGTTGTTGATTGATATTGATTGATCCTTGGATATTGGTCTTTGGTACCATCCAAGTTATTCCTTGTGTTTGATTAAAGACTCGCTGATTTCTATTATCTCGAGTAAATCGAAACAAGAGAGAGATATTAACTCCTTGAGATACTTTTACCTAGATTGAGTCTGACTCTCTAGTTGATTCTCTAGAAAGTATTTCGGAGTTAGTCCATACAGATTGCTAAGCGAAATATTGGGTGGTGTTGTTAGACCCCCGTTTTTTCAGAATTTTGCTGCTGATGGAGCTCGAATCTGCAGTGGTGGTCTCTATTATGGTGAAAAAGATATGATGGAGCTGTTACCATTGATCAATGATGCCGGGAGTGATCGAGGAGAACCTGAGTATTGCATTGATAGGAGAAGGAAGATGCTGCAGTTGGAGAGTAATGAATCACCGGTGCTGCTTTGATTGATTCTCGAGGTTGAGTTGGGTTCTTGGGACTGTTGGGAGTGGAGCTTGGGTTTGGAAATGATAACGAGCGATGATCGCTGGAAGGAGTCCGGAGCTGGAGATAGCAGCAATGATGCTTGAATTATTAATGGTGTTTGGTAATCAGTGGAAGGTTGTGATCGAGCAGGGAAGGTCTGGAGAGTTTGAATAGAGTGGAGTTGGTCCGATGTTAAGGAGAAAAACTCAATGGTGGTGATTGTCGGCAACATTGATGATCGGAAAAGTTGGTCGTTGTGCAAAGAATGGAGGAGACAAGGTCCAAGGAAGAGAAGAAGTTATGGATGGGTTTAGAATGAGTTTCGAAAACTCAGGACGAAATAAATCTCACGAAGATATGAGTATCCGTGGATGATTGTTGGCTAAGAATGAAATCCCGAAACTTTGAAAACTCACAGAGATATGTCTGTCCGAGAATCTGATGAGAGGAAAGTGAAAATCCAGGGAAAAATAAAGCTCACGGAGACCTGACTATCAGCGGATGGAAGAAAGAAAACTGTGTTGTCAGTTTCTCATAACTGACAAGCCACTGATACTAATGGGTTGGGAATTTCCTGCTAAGTGCGAGATCCCACTTGGATGTTCATGAGTTTAGGTCGTGAAGCAGTTTTTGGACGTGACTTATTTTGGAATTGTGACAGAATTTTGGAAACCTACTTCGACCGGGAGAACGGGCGCTTCTACAATTTGGAGACTATAAAAAAGAACTTCTTAACCTATGTTTAATATATCTCATATCACACATCTCATATTATACTTTTGTTCTTCATTCATATTTTAGGGTTTACCCCTTTAGGGGGGAAACCGGGTAATTGTGAATCATGAGAAGCTAAACTTTTATTGGTTAAGGATGAATTCAATGTTCTAGCGTGAAGCTCTATTATCATACAAGTTTGTTCAGAGTTTTAATCGTCTTATCGTTTGCCTTTACCATATTTAATGTTTATGAGTGATTATTGGATTGATTTGGAGTGCACGCTAGATTGATCTACTAATTGTTCTATTGCTAGTATTGAGTTAGGAGATAAGTAATCGTCGAATAATTCATACACAAGTAGAAATCACGAGACCTTGCAGAGGGATTCTGTGGAGCAATTGCGAGTGAAGATAACACCATCAAGTGGACCTTGAGATAAGAGTTTAACTACTGGGATCAACCTAATTTACAAAGCCTAAAGCGTTCGATAGGATTACACCTTGAGTGAGCTACTACTTGGTGGTTCGGTTTGATAAAATCTGATATTGGAGAGCTTCCGTATCCGTGGTAAAAGGATTTTTGGGGTTAGCACTGAGCTAGCTGCTATTCTACGGATGGTGATGAATGGTTCTAACGAAGATATATAAGTATACTAATCCAGTTATCGCTTGGGAACGACAAAGGATCCCTTGATCATCTCTTTTTTTTTATTTGTTATTCTTTTTTATTTTACTTTAATCAAACAATCCCCTTTATCTTTTATTATTTTGCTGAATCAAATAACATATCAATTACACAGCTCTCTGTGGGAACGATCTTTACTACCGCCATATTACCAGTTAATTAGTGGGAAATATCTTGATTAATTTGTTGTAGTTACGACACGCATCACGGTCATACCAAATCATAGGTCTAGGTATTGTGATTGGTTATACCAAGATACATAACCTGAGTTAAGGTTAGTTCTACCAACTCATACATATTTTTTATCTAAATAATATGAAATGAATAGCCAGACCAATGTACATATTGATTTCCCTTTCGATTCATGAAACAAGTTCACGAACCTACTTCTCTAAAACAAATGTAAAACACCATTTCCTAGGATGAAATCTTCACCATAAACCCATACATATAATCATAAAACTATATACAAGATTATGTCGATGTCATATTCTACGAAGTTCAAAAGATAAGCATTATACTTCGTAATATAATTCCTTAGTACTATGACCATACTATTATGATCATGTTTATCCACTAGAGTATTATTTGTATACAAGCTTCGCATGTTATGTTTTCAATATAGCACGACTTGAAAGATACATTGAGAATGGAAACAAGTTCAAGTCAATATTACTAACCTCAAGTGGAAGGATGGTATCGTCGTTGTATTCATACTTCTTCTCATTTTTCAGGTCTTCGGAGTAATACTTATATGTCTCAACATTCCTAGTCTTTCTAGTCTAACCTAAACGAAGTTGACTCTAGTCTTTAATCAAGCGACTCTAGATGAGTTTTGATGCAAAAATATGACAACCAAACTTGACATACCAATGCTTGGTGGGTTCAACCAAGATATGCTCTAACAATCTCCCCCTTTGTCAATTTTAGTGAAAAAACTCTATTTACATATGAAGTTATACGAACTACCAAATAACTCATTCTTCATACACTTGATTCCAAGTTTCTACAATATAATAACCTGCATATATTCAATCAATAAATGTCGTTGTTGATATTTGAATAACAAAAGCTTTCACACCACCTAAAGGAAAGCTAGGTAAATATTCAATCCGAACATATTTGTTATTCCCCTTTTGTAGTATGTATTCACCCCCTTAGTCTATGCTTTACTCTTTTGTTAGATATAACGTTTAAGCACAGTTGTCCTTTCCTAGTGATTAAAAATCACTTGTTTACTCCATATATTTCTCCCCCTTTTTGTCACAAAATGACAAAGGTTCGAGCAAATAAAGGTCAAACCGAAAGGAGTTTACAAATCTATAAGACTTTTACAACCTATAAGAGTAAGCATGAGGGTTTCACATACCATTTTAGTTAACCAATATTAAAATCGAAATGACGAAAGTAATTTAGTTTTAATATGTTATAAGGAAACAATTGTCTGAAGTAATTTTCCCTGTAGTCCAACAGATCGACTAAGATACTTAATTCTATTGTTGAACCGATTGCGTATGTACAATCACTTGTTTCGATATGATCAAAATAAAGATCAGAATTAACTTTATTTCTCTAATCAGGCTCTAATTATTTAGACAGTAACTGAGACCTTTCCCTTTAGAAAAAGACAAACACTAGGTTAATTAACTAGTTTTTCTTGTCAAGGCATTCGATTAGACTTGAATAACCGAATCCTCCAATTGATAAGTCTAACTAAGATCAATATTAACTTAGTTTATCTTATCCGGAATCATATGGACTAAACAAATGACCTTATATTTTTGTTAAGCCAAAAATAATAGATACATACCAAAATAAATTGACTTGCAATTATTTTTCTTAACCGGAAGCAATTGAAACAGATATATACATTACAACACCGCAATTGCACCGAATTTTGTTAAGCAAAAACACTTGATACCCAACAATAAAGAAGATACCAAATCATAAGTCAAATAAATTGATACAGTTTTTCTTAACCATAAACAATTGAATCAAATAAACCAATCCATACACAATAATGGAACATATCAATTATATCGAAATTTTGTTAAGCAAAATCAAAATATATGCAATATAAACAAGTTTTTCTTATACAGGAAAAACGATTAACTAACAAATAAAATCGTTATTGTTAGAGCACTGCTCGATCGAACTCGCAAGGGTTGCTATCTCAAGCTTGTTTGTCAAGTTTAGTTGCCAAAACTATAAGTCTTGCTTTCTAGCCTACTTATAGCTAAGTTTCGGATTAGGATAAACAGTGTAGTTGAGCATTAGACTTCACGACATTCATCGATTGAAGATGAAGAACTACTAATGGGAGCTTGTGGAACTTCATCAACAAAAGGTATGTGGAGAATTGAACTCATCTATCACTCAAAAGTATATCTACTCTATCTCCTATTTGAGACAAAAGTCGTATAGCTATATAGACTTCAATATGCACATTTGATAGTTCAAGTTGAGTTTAACTCTCTTACAAATTTCTAGAAATATGTGTTGGTAAGCTTTCGCTTTAACCAAGTTCATCTTGTATTCTTAACGAAAGTCAAAAGATGATCATGTGAAAATCGTCTGGTAACATCTTACATGATTTGTGTGAGACAGTTATTTGATGCATACTCGGAATGTTTCGTATTGATCATTCGATCACTTGAAAATTGCTTTGAAGCTAATAGTTTGTGTGAGACAGCTATTGTCGTCTTCCAAGAATGTCTCAATGGTTGAAATGAGAGTTTAGAACAATTGCATATAAGCACTGTAGAACCATGGTATGCATACCCGTATGCGTACTGAATGGTTTAGCAGAGGTCCGAGAACTAAGTACGCATACCGGTAAGCGTACTGGCATGAGGTTCAAGTTCCGGCACTTTACTGAGTTTGGTGGTATGCGTACCCGTTCGCATACTGGCGAACCTAAACTTAGTCCGTCCACAAAGGTATGCGTACCCGTTTGCATACTTGAGCGGGTTATGTTCAAAAATCGGTTTGTTCATGAAATAATACATTTATATAATAAGGAATGCAATCTTTTGCAAACTGTGGATATAATGTTCATGACTTGATTCGAGTGAATCAAATTGATTTTGCTTCAATTGTTTCTTGTATACTTCTATGAGAATATAAACAATTGAATAACTCTAGAACTAGTTTCATTTGAGTCATTTGAACTAGTTATGGTTAAGATGAATAAGGTTGATATGAAAGTGTTCATATATCTAACTTCGGTTAACTATTGTTGAGCCAACAAAGGTGTACGCGTTTAGGTACGGTTACTCATATCTAAATGAAGTTACTTTTCATTTGTGTGTAACAAGCTAAGTTTGATCTAATAGTTGAAAGATATTAGCTTAAGTCTAATAAGGTTTTCATCTAACGGTGAATATTGAATTCTTTGTTACCAAGGTAACATTGATTGCAAACCCTGATTTGAAGACTATATAAAGGAGACTCTAGCAACTGGGAAACCTGATCCCCGCACCTTCTGTATGATACTTGTTGCGCCTAGAGTCGATTCTCCTTTAACCTTAGGTTTTTCCAAAACCCTATAGGTTAACGACTTGAAGACTTCATTGGGATTGTGAAGCCAGACCCAACTAATTTCTTTGTAGTTACGTGTTCTGATCTTGCTGTTTTCTATCGTGATGGAGTACTATCTTCTCTAAGATTTGCTCGAGATTTAATCTCCGATAGGCAAGATAAAAAGTAGTCACAAACATTTTCGTCTCATCATTTGAGATTCCACAATATCTTGTTTTGCTACCATACGATTAAGATTATTGTGAGGTGATTATTTCTAAGATGTTCTTCAGGAATATAAGTCTGGTATATCAATTGGTTCATATTCACCTTTATTTATCAAAATACAGAGTAAAACTCATAGGTATATTAAAAAGTGGGGGTACAACAACCTCACCCAATATTTCGCTTAGAAATATGTATGGACAAACCCCAATATACTTTCAAGAGAATCAACTATATAGTCAAACTCAATATTAAGAAAAGTATATCAAAGAGTTATATCTCAATCTCTCAATTCAATCCGCAATCAAACAAACTATTTTTCATCAAAGCGATTTTCAAGTTATTTTAATAATCAACATGACTTTCGTCACGAGTAAAGATGAACTTGGCCAAAGCAAAAGCTTACCAACACATATTTCGAGAAATAGATAAGCGAGATAAACTCGTCTCGAAATAGCAAATATGTATAGTCGAAGCATATATAGCAATACGACTTTTGTCTCAATATAGGAGATAGAATAGATAGACTTTTGAGTGATAGATAAGTTCAAGTCTCCACATACCTTTTTGTCGATGAAGTTCCACCAGTTCTTTGAGTAGTTCTTCATCTTTGCATGATGAACGCCGTGGAGTCTAGAACTCAACTACACTTACTATCCTAGTCCGAGACTTAGCTATAAGTAGACTGGAAATCAAGACTTATAGTTTTGGCAACTAAACTTGACAAACAAGCTTGAGATAGCAACGCTTGCGAGTTCGACCGAGCAGTGCTCTAACAATTTCCCACTTTGTCAATTTTAGTGACAGAACTATCAATGCATATGGAATACAAAATAAATAAACTTTGCAGCTTCTCATGCACATGCTTGATCTCCTTGGTTCTTCAACATTACTCGAAATCTTCGTCACTTCCATGTACTCCAATGATTCCAAAGGTATTCAATTCAACATCATCGTTGTTGAAGATCCATAACCATAACAATGAGAAAACAATATCTCTTAATCATTGTTATACAATGTCATAGTATTATTACACAACATCAAAGTTCAATTGTATCACAACTTTGACAACAATACTATGGTGATATGTGTCACTCCCCCTTAGTCAATACTTCATCTCACATGAAAACCACTCCCCCTTACATAATGATCCGAAAACCATATGTATTTGTAGTGTGAACTACACATTAATTCTCCCCTTTTTTGTCAATAAAATTGGCAAAGGTACGAAAACTATTGGGATCCTAATGAAATTTCCATAGAGACACTTCATGACTAAAAGAAAGTACATATCAACTTTTTAGATGCAATCATATAATCGAAACTAAATGCATTCAAGGAGTTTATAAAGCTACAAGATAACCCATATAATATTCCACAGCCGCACTCCCCACAAAGATTTGGCAATTAAGCACAGGTTCAATTAAGAACTCTCTCCCATAAAATGTCATTCCCGAAAGAACAACAAGAGCGACCTTACTTTCATAAGAAAAGAAGGATTTCTTTGGACATTAACAAATCACATAAGAATATGAATTTGTATCTAAAAATCTCAATTAAATTAACCACAAGAGAACCCATGATTAATTCAATCGGAAATGCTCACATAAGAGAAATTACGGAGCCGCACAGTATTTACATAAAGAATATGGATCAGGGAAGATCAATACCGCGGAATACACAAAGATTCATTCTACTTCTCATCACCATTTGCACAATGACATATAATAGACTTAATCTTTGTAAACAAAAGTTCATCCTTTCTTCCATCAATATTTGCATAATGACATAAAAGGCTTAACTTTTGTTTGTCAAAAGTTCATTCAATCTTTTATCGATACTTGCATATCGACATATGAAATACTTAACTTCTGACCACGTATGGGATAATCATATTTCACGGACGCAAACACATATATCCCATAACAAATTGCAATATATAAAATCATAAATATTAATACTGCAAAATCATCTTCCAAATCAACTTTAGAATTTAAATAAATAAATCTAAAAACATTGTGATATGGTTTTTATGTTGTTGTGGAAAATGGTAGTAAAAGTTCGTTCAACTCGGGCTTGTAAAGGTTTGATTTAAGAAAACACTAAAAAACAAAGAAAATATATTCACAAGATTGTCACAATATCGAGAGAGACTGGGACTTGGGATTCCACCAATTCTCATATTCATGTGGTTCAACTAATAATTCTAGACATTTACAGCTCAAATAATAAGGATTTATTGACTCTAATTCATTGCCAAAAGTATATTTTGAAAGTAATCATTGTATATCTAAAGCATGAGACATAAAAACACTTAAGAAAGCATGACCCATCAATTGAAATAACAATCACTTAATAAAAATCATAAATCAATCAAAAATCAATGCAATAAGTCATAAAAGAATTAATAGAATTACCACAAGCGTAAAAAATGGCTTCATCCATCGCCCCAGTGTTGGGGTTTAGCTCATCATGTCAAGAACACGCTTAAAATAATGTTTCATAACTCCAAAATGTGTTTTTATTGATGAGAAAATAAAACAGCGTATTTGGAATAGATATAGGTGTTACAGATCCACTATTACAATGGAATAGCTGCTAAATATGAATAATAGTGGATGAAATCTTTTAGCAATCAGTACCGAGAAGAAAGGTTTTGAAACTATGTTTGCGACTGTTCAACTTCTTCTTCTTCTCCGGCAGCAGCAGATAGCTTCTCTGCAACTCCTTCTGTGGCCTCCATATCGACCCCAAAGTCTCGACCCCTTCTCCCTGGACCTCCTACCAACATATATATACACCACAGGGTCTTTCAAAACATGTAGAAATCTTTTCTCGTGCCCCAAAAGTCACAGGATTTTCCCCTTTCACAAGTTACGAACTTTCTTTATTCTCCTCCATCCTTACGGGTCTTCTCTGAATTTCCTTATACACTCCGAATCTTCCCTGTCTGTTGACATATATAATCAAATCTGAAAAGAACCCATATTCGCTATCCTTCTCCACGAACTTCCAAATATAACTCAGAAGAAAACCCGTGTGTTTCTCTTGCCTTGTATAACCCAGATATTAAGAAATCTTCCCCTTTATAATGACTACTCCCCTGTTTAACTGTGACAGATCGATTCCTATCCAAATGAAAGAAAAACTCCGACCGAAACTCATCTAGAAGCTCACGTAGTTCCCAAACATAATTCAACCAAAATCGAGAACTTTTATTTCCCTGTTTAGTTCCAAACTTGACTAACCAGTCCAAATTTGTTGAACCAAATCGTTATACCAAGCCTGTTTACTCAATTAAAGTCCAACCCAAATAATTCAGGCGATTGAATCTCATTAAGCACCTTCGAAATTTCGAACCCTAAACTCAGTTTCTGAACATAAGTTTTCCCACCTTTTTTCCTATTTTGAAATGGTGAAGATGAGTGCCCCTTAACCACTGATGGGGTGCGAATAGCAGTTGGGTGGACCTTAAAAATTGGGATGCCCCTTATATAAAATGGGGGTCCCTTTAGCATTTGTCCTCCAGGTGTCTTTACCAACTTTTCGAGCCGGTTTCTCCAATAACGTTTATTGCCCAAAAATACCTACAAACACATAAAACACCATAATAAATACGAAATCGAGTGCCAACGATAGTATTGAGATCAAATTAGACACAAAAATGTGTCCATCAAATACCGCCAAACTTATTATTTGCTAGTCCTCGAGCAAATCAAATCTATAAAACTAAAATCCTAACTCACTGTCGCAGGCATCGCGATTGCACTTAGCATGTAAACCCTTAGGTGGCCCTAGTGGCCGAGTTATAGTCTCGGGAGGGTTTACAAGAGGTGTACCCACAAAATATTTACTCCAGACCCTATATATCTACGCAGAACCTTGGAAGGCACTAAAGAATCTCCTTGGTTGGCATACTCTCATTGACTACAGGAGGAAGTACCCTGATACGAAATTCCAATTATTGTACACGAGTTTGCACTCAAACATACTAAAATTTATATATAAGTGACAGAGCTCTACTCAGATAGTCTCACTATGGACATCAATATATGAAATCAAACAAATCACATGAATATATTAAGAAGATGAAAATAGAAATATATGGTTTTGATGTTGACTAATGTGAACAGTGTTTCCCATATCTGTCTGAGGCCATTGCCAAGATGAACCTATCCTAATGGATTGAGATACTGGTCTGACTAATGTCAACGCAACTGGCATATACAAGGGAACCAACGGTCAATTTATTCACTGAACATTAACAATTAACATTTTTTTTAGATCAACAACATGATTAGATCTTGTGGATCCAAGCGCATGCTTCTTGTCAGCAGATTACATGGTAATTCCCGTGGATCCTGCGTTCCACGCTTGTTTAGGCGATGGAGACAGGGAGAACACACACATATTATTATCCAAGTGTTAATTTTTATTTATTTTTATTTTTGAAAATTATTCCGTTTGGTCTGATTGATCTGGTCTTTTTTTTGGTAACTCAATCACTCTATTTCATCCTAGCAGTGGCAACAACTCGATGTGTGGGGCCCACTAAATCACTAAGAAACATATTTTAAAAATAAAATAAAAAACAGAAGGTGAAAAAAACTCAACAAGATATGGCGAAACTACCATGCTATTTCTAACACCTGAGCTATGTGCTTTTATGAATAGACTCTATGTAGATGTTTCCATCCACTCAGATTGGTTCCTCAACTCCTACAACCAAGATGCTTCCGTCCACTTAGATTGGTCAATGTCATCCATAATAGGCATAAATTTCTAGGCTCTGGAGTTTATTTGTTGCAACTAAAAAGTTTCTCCCATACCCCTAAACTTAAATCTAACATTGTCCTCAATGTTCTAAAGATAAAATTAAAAGCATGAACATGATAAACTGTTACCATTTGAACCAAAAAAGTTAAGGAAAGATATTACCGTGTTGCGGGAGCATGGGTAACCTCCCAAGGAGTGCTAAGTTTAACGTCTTCAGCCAGACTAAGAAAGAATTAATCACCTCATATCATAAAGCAATAACCGAAACAACTACGGATCATCTGCATCAAAAAGTGTTATCACAGACAAAAGGAAACTGCAACAAACCAAGAAAGTGAATAAACATAGCACACCCTTGCCTAGTTTCCTGTTTAAGACAACTACATCTAGTTGTGGTTCAGGTTCAGATTCAGTAAAGGGGTCTAAATAAAATATTTTCATGGGATACACCTCCTCATAAGTAAGATCCGATTCAAGTATTAGAGTCTGGAAAAACTCAAGTAAAAACTTAGAAGCACATAATAATAACCTGAATAACTGCGGATCCTTAAAGTCAATCAGTTTTGACTCACACAATTGAGCACGATGAAAGTGATGGTCAATCTTAAGCAAATGCGTCTTTTCTATTCTCCTAAAGTATTTAGGTTTAGTCTCAGAACTTAATAACATACACATTTGAAACTCATATGTTCCCATATTTGGAACAAAGATATTTGGTGGGAAAACAAAATAAATCTGGGTACCATAGCCTGGGTAAACCACATCAACCAGAGGATGCGTTTCTAACAACTGGACTTCTTCCTAGACATCATTAGGTTTGGGAAAACGTGTCTGAAGATGATCTTTTAAATTGGTAGAGGTACATATGTCAAGTCCCAAGTGAGGGATCTCTGTAAGATCTAAAGGTAAGGCACATGGAGAATGGTAATGGCCCCCAAACTTAGAGTTTTGGGTGTCTCTAGATGGACTAGCTACAATTTCCCTAATTTCTAGATCGTCAGAATCCTGAAAATAGTCAATTGTTTCTTATAGGTTATACTCAGCTGATGCATCCTCAGGGATATTTAAAAGCTCTACGAGTTCATCTTCTTTGTCTAAGACTATAGTTTTTAAATCCTTGGACTCTAAAAAAGTCTCAGAATAAACTCGTTCCTCTAAATCATCATCGGCTTCGTAATCAAAAGGAAATACTACATCGTCTAAAGCGGGGGTATTTCTAGTCAAATCCTTGTCCTTTTGAATAGGCGAATAATCATTAAAATTATTTGGATTTGAACTAGAAATAACATGATCATTATAAAGCTCAATTGGAGTAACAAATTCCTGATCACTATGCCTACATATTTCAGATTCTTCATTAGCACTATCCTCATCATAATCATCATAATAACATGAAAATAGTTGAACCTCATCTAAACATGTAGTGTTACCAATTCTAACCTCGTCATCCTGATTATGCAAATAACTATCCTCATTTTTAAGAGTATTATTGGAAACACTATATTGGAAATTAATACTATCTTGAGCCAATTGTTCAACAATCCTATTTGTATTCTCAGTAAATCGCTTGAGAGACTCTTCTAGAGACATCTTTGACTGATCTAGGGACTCGTCTGGAATATTAAAGGTTTCCTTCATAAATAAGGTATGACTCTTGAAAGCCTCTTCTAGAGATATAGAAGGATTGTTTTTCTCATATGACTGGTGGGTGTGCGAATAATGATTGGGCTCATTCTGGAATGAACCACAACCTTGAAAAGGTTGGCGTTCCCAACCACTATTCACACTATGATCATAATAAGAATAATGTCCATGTTGCTTAGTCCGATATTCATTGTAAGAATAATGTCCATGTTGGTCAGTCGGATATTCATTGTATTGGATATTATAATACCAGTTCGACATAATTTGTGCACGTGCAAATGCAAATGCTGGGCTTCACTATTTTTGGTAGGTTTGGGTTACCTTTAGCAATATATACCTTGAAAAGGCGAGGATACCCAAATATACCACAAGCTAAAACTTTTCATACCTATAAGTCCTTTCTCCAAAACTGATTGTCTATGGACTAAGTCGAGACAATACAATTAATCGGTTCACACTTCTTGTGATCGTCTATGGATACGAGATCGAGAACATGCAACAACGAAGTATGTTTACTTGATACAAAAGTTCAGACTTAACCAAACACAATAGGATTTCTTATCAAGTAAATATGAATTAACGTTTGTCTAATTTACTTTAATTATAATAAAACAATTATAATACAGAAATATAAATTAAATGACACAACAAGATTTTGTTAACGAGGAAACCGCAAATGAAGAAAAACCCCGGGACCTTGTCCAGAATTGAATACTCTCAATATTAAGCCGCTACACAAAATTACACCTAACTTCGTATAGTTGAGACGAAGCAACTAAACCTATAGTTCACCCAGTTCCATCTGTATTCCCACGCCTCCAACTTATAAATACGTCACGTACTTGAAAAAATTCCTTTGGTTCGTATTCCAAACAGTAAAGGAACAACAAGTTTGTTTGGTATCAACTTTATTCAACCAAGTGATATGAGTCGGACAAAGGCTCTTCCGTTTATCTTAACATGAACTCCTTCGTCAGGTCCTTAGATCTATCTTACGTTCAATTACCGAAGTAATCGTTTAAGATTAAGCCAACAATACTCTTAATCCAAAGAATTGTGTTGATACCGATCTACTCAATTAATCAATCCAATCTACCACAAGGATAAACAGATTATTAATTGGATCCTCTTTTACCAAAATAAGTATATTGTGCACACCAAAGATTATAAACCCAAGTCATATCTTCAATATCTTTTTTGTCTTTAAATATTCTTAAACCTTCAATAAAAACCTGCACACAATCACTTAAATCTCTTGTGATCAATTACGCACAAAACAGAGTCTGTTAACAATGAATTATAACAAGATCGTCTTTAGAACTAACAACAGTCTAAAGATCCCTCTCGAAACTCTGAACTAGTTTGAATGAATCTTATATCAGAAGAGAAGATCCTCAAGCATAAACAAACTAGGTGCAATCATATTTCAACCACCGTTAGTCAATCAAATTAATTGAAAACAAAAGATAAACCGCAATTATCTAGTGTCCCACCAACGGTACATGCTAGAGCTTCCCAATCCCAAAGAAGACTTTAAACTGAGTGGTCGTAAGAGATTTCGCCTAATTAGGTTACTCTCCTCTCCGAATAGGCGGCTACACCAGTAACAACAACAAAAGAGGAAGTCTGTTGTTACGAAGGATTAGTTTGCTAGAAAGGAAAACTTCAAGTATTTATAGACAAGGAAGTTTGGACACCAAGGAATTTCCAAAACCGAAAATATTCTCAAGGTATTCATTAAAGCAAAAATTCGGTTTCCATAATTCCTGGAAATGCTCTCTCCAAAAATAATGATCGAAATCTCTCGGAAAATCTAATTAGTAAATGCACATTACTAATTCTTACATTTCCCTACAAAATGAAATTAATAACCTTGATTAAAAGATTGTTAACTTACTTATGTTTCAATCCTGGGATTTTCTTCCTTTAGATATTAAGGAATAACTTTGAACAATTAAAGAAATAAACATTCACAGCACGTGTTCAAAGTATGTCGACATCCTTACTTTGTAAGTTCTTTTTCACACTTACAACCTTGAAACCGATTTTCCACACTTCCAAACAAGTTTAGAATTGGTTCATCTGACTTTCAAGAATTATGTGAGTTGATCAAACAAACATTCAATCACAACCATGGGTTTAACGGTTCTACCAAAATAAGTTTCGGTTCTACCTCCATGTGAGTACTGTGCATAATCACACTAGCTTTCAAAAAATTCGGTTGACTAGGTACTAGGATCAGTTCCCCACATATATATGGTATCTAACTTATCTGTGTTGCACATGTCCATAGGATCGTTTCCCTTTTTCCTAAAAACGTGTTGCACATGTTCATAGAATCGGTTCCCCTTTGTGATGTACTGCACCTCTTACTAGGATCGGTTCCCCTTTCCAAATTTGGTCAGACATAACACAAACCCGATCATACCATCTCAGGTGATTACTTAAGATCGGTTTCACTAATAAAAGTCATACCAATACATAAGTCAGGCCTTTATGAATAGTTCTACCAAGAACACAAACAAATTGTGAGCGGTTATACTCAATCACACATATTGGTTGTTCATAAGATATGCAATGAATAACAAAACCAATAACACCTGGCAATTTCCTTTTCGGTTCACAAACAAGTTTATGAACTTACTTCCTTAGAACACATGTAAAACATTATTCCCTAGGATGAAATCCTCACCTCATACCCATACATAATCACAATAGCATTCAAATGATTATGGCGATGTCTTATTTAAAAAGTTTAATGGTTAAGCAATAAACCTCGTATTGTATTCCTTATACTATGTCTATCTAGAGTTCAAATATGCTTCGCAGTTATGTTTTCAATATGCACGAATTGAAAGATACGTTGGGGAATGAAACATTTCAAGTCAAATATCACTAACCTCAAGTGGAAGGATGATTGTTGTCGTTGTAGCTCCTTGCTTCTTCACATCTTCAAGTCTTCGCAATACTTGTAATGTATCATATCCTAATACTTTCAAGCTAACCTATACGAAGTTGACTCTAGTACATAATCAAGTGACTGTTAACATGAGTTTTGATTCACTAAAATATGACAACCAAACTTAACATACCAACGTTTGGTGGGTTCAACCGAGCAATGCTCTAACATACCTACAGTCAGAGACTGGTCAAAGGTACGAGGCTAAGGCTTGTGGTGTTTCGGATGATAACGCCTAGAGGGTTCACCTTAATAAACCACGTATTTTCCTACTAATCAGTGCCAAACGATGCAATATGAAGTGCACATGTGCTTTTGTGTTTATGTTTTTTTTATATATAATTAAAAAATATACAAACAAGCAAACAAAATATAAAAGTTCCAAAAATAAAAACTAACAAAAAAAAAAAAAATAGGATTTTCTGTTCTTTTAGGCAAGTCCAACTTTTCACCTTTAGCTTCCAGCAAAACATGCACATCAAAAACAAAAATACCCAGAGTAAAATCTAAGAAAAGAAATAAAATAAAATAAACCTAAAAAAATGAAATCTAAAACCTAACCTAAAAACAAGTCCGCGTCGGCGGCGCCAAAAATTGATGTGGTTTTTATGTTGTTGTAGAAAGTGGTAGTAAAAGTTTGTTCAACTCGGGCTTGTAAAGGTTTGATTTAAGAAAACACTAAAAAACAAAGAAAATATATTCACAAGATTGTCACAATATCGAGAGAGATCGGGACTTGGGATTCCACCAATTCTCATATACATGTGGTTCAACTAATAATTCTAGACATTTATAGCTCAAATAATAAGGATTTATTGACTCTAATTCATTTCCGAAAGTAGATTTTGAAAGTAATGATTGTATATCTAAAGCACGAGACATCAAAAACACTTAAGAAGTCATGACCCATCAATTGAAATAACAATCACTCAATAACAATCATAAATCAATCAAAAATCAATGCAATAATTCATAAAAGAATTAATATAATTACGACAAGCGTAAAGAATGGCTTCTTCCATCGCCCCAGTGTTGGGGTTTAGCTCCTCATGTCAAGAACACGCTCAAAATAATGTTTCATAACTCCAAAAGGTGTTTTTATTGATGAGAAAATTAAACAATGTATTTGCAACAGATATAGGTATTATAAATCCACTATTACAATGGAATAGCTGCTAAATGTGAATAACAGTGGATGAAAGCTTTTAGCAATCAGTACCGAGAAGAAAGGTTTTGAAACTGTGTCTGCGACTGTTCAACTTCTTCTTCTTCTTTTTCTCCGGCAGCAGCAGATAGCTTCTCTACAACTCCTTCTGTGGCCTCCCAATCGACCCCAAAGTCTCGACCCCTTCTCCCTGGACCTCCTACCAACATATATATACACCACAGGGTATTTCAGAACACGTAGAAATCTCTTCTCTTTCCCCAAAAGTCACGGGATTTTCCCCTTTCACAAATTACGGACTTTCTTTATTCTCCTCCATCCTTACGCGTCTTCTCTGAATTTCCTTATATACTCCGAATCTTCCCTGTCTGTTGATATATATAATCAAATCTGAAAAGAACCCATATTCGCTAGCCTTCTACACGAACTTCCAAATATAACTCAGAAGAAAACCTGTGTGTTTCTCTTTCCTTGTATAACCGAGATATTTAGAAATCCTCCCCTTTAAAACGATTACTCCCCTGTTTAACTGTGACAGATCGATTCCCATCCAAATGAAAGAAAAATTCAGACCAAAACTCATCCAGAAGTTCACGTAGTTCCCAAACATAATTCAACCAAAACCGAGAACTTTTATTTCCCTGTTTAATTTTAGGTACCGTGACACCCATAATTATTTCCGTGACACCCATAATTATATGAAATTATTAAAAATGTCTGCATGACGGATTATGCATCCGCATGACGGGTTATGCATCAGGGGGTATAATTGGAAATGCAACTTGGATATAACATATCTAAAAATCCGCGCCTTGGAATTTTACAAATTTTATATCGTTGGAAATCTTTTTAAGAGAGATACGCAACGAGTACAAACAAGAATATCAAATTTTTGTTTTTCACGAAAAAATCGGAGGTGATCATCATTTTAGGCAAAATTTTCGAAAACTTGATACATAACCATTATGCAGCCACCAAAAAAGATGCATAACACATCCTGCAGAAGCATGACGAATTATGCAACCATTTTCTCCACTGCATAACAAATTATGCATTTGGATAACAAAGTTATGCATCCACAACAAGTTATGTAACCATTGTTTTGGTTGATTTTAGTACGTACATAAAAAATTGATGCATAATGCAGTATGCATCCATATTTACGGATGCATATCAGGTTATGCATCTATTTTCTCGGTGCATAAAAGATTGTGCAACAATTTCTCGATGCATAATGCATTATGAAGTCATATTTTTGGATGCATAACATGTTATGTAGATACCCATAATGCATAATGCATTATGAATAACACGTACAGAACGGAGTCTGTTAACAATGGATTATCACAAGATCGTCTTTAGAACTAACAACAGTCTAAAGATACCTGTCGAAACTCTGAACTAGTTTGAGTGAATCTTATATCAGAAGAGAAGATTCTCAAGAATAAACAAACTAGGTGCAATCAGATTTCAACCACCGTTAGTCAATCAAATCAATCGAAAACAAAGATAAACCGCAATTATCTAGTTTCCCACCAACGGGTCACGCTAGAGCTTCTCAATCCCAAAGAAGACTTTAAAACGAGCGGCCGTAAGAGATTTCACCTAATTAGATTACTCTCCTCTCCGATAAGCGGCCACACCAGTAACAAAGACAAAGGAGGAAGTCTGTTGTTACGAAGGATTAGTTTGCTAGAAAGGAAAACCTCGTGTACTTATAGACAAGGAAGTTTGGACACCAAGGAATTTCCAAAACCGAAAATATTCTCAAGATATTCATAAATGCATAGATTCGGTTTTTCATAATTCTTAGAAATGCTCTGTCCAAAAATAACAATCGAAATATTTCGGAAAATCTAATTAGTAAATGCACATTACTAATTTTGTAATTTCCCTACAAAAATAAATTAATAACCTTAATTAAAAGATTATTAACTTACTTATGTTTCGATCCTGGGATTCTCTTCCCTTAGCCGTTAATGAATATCTTTGAACAATTATAGAAATAAACATTCACAACACGAGTTCAAAGTTTGTCGACATCTTTACTTTGTAAGTTCTCTTTCACACTTACAACCTTGAAACCGATTTGCCACACTTCCAAACAAGTTTAGAATTAGTTTATCTGACTTTCAAGAACTATGTGATTGATCAAACCAACATTCAATCACAATCATGGGTTTACGCTTCTACCAAAACAAGTTTCGGTTCTACCTCCAAGTGAGTACTACGCATAGTCACACTAGCTTCCCAAAGATTCGGTTGAATAGGTACTAGGATCGGTTCCCCACATATATATGGTATCTAACTTATATGTGTTGCACATGTCCATAGGATCGGTTCCCCTTTCTTCTATAAACCTTGCTGCACCCCATACAAGGATCGGTTCCCCTTGATGTACTGCACCCCTTACAAGGATCGGTTCCCTTTCCCTTACAAGGATCGGTTCCCTTTCCCTTACAAGGATCAGTTCCCTTTCCCAAGGCAGACATAATCCGATCATACCACAGGTGATTACTTAAGATTGGTTTTACTAATAAAAGTTATACCAATACAAAAGTCAGGACTTTGTGAATAGTTCTACCAAGAACACAACAAGTTGTGAGCGGTTATACTCTATCACACATATTGGTTGTTCGTAAGATATGCAATGAATAACAAAACCAATAACTCCTGGCAATTTCCTTTTCGGTTCACAAACAAGTTTATGAACTTAATTCCTTAGAACACATGTAAACATTGTTCCCTAGGATGAAATCCTCACCTCATACCCATACATAATCATAATAGCATTCAAATGATTATGGCGATGTCTTATCTACAAAGTTTAATGGTTAAGCAATAAACCTCGTATTTTATTGCTTAATACTATGTCTATCTATAGTTCATATATGCTTCGCAGTTATGTTTTCAATATGCATGACTTGAAAGATACGTTAGGAAATGAAACAGTTCAAGTCAAATATCACTAACCTCAAGTGGGAGGATGATTGTTGTCGTTGTAGATCTTTGCTTCTTCACATCTTCAATACTTCGCAATACTTGTAATGTCTCATATCCTAATGCTTTCAAGCTAACCTATACGAAGTTTAACTCTAGTACATAATCAAGCGACTCTTAACATGAGTTTTGATTCACTAAAATATGGCAACCAAAATTGACATACCAACGCTTGGTGGGTTAAACCGAGCAATGCTCTAACAATCTCCCCTTTGTAAATTTTAGTGACAAAACTCTTACATCATATGGATAAACAAATTACAAGAATTCATTACACTCCGCTTGATTCCCGATTCAACAGCACAGTAAAACTGCTTAAATTCAATCCTTGAAAATGTCGTTGTTGACATTATAATAACAAAGCTAATACTCCCCCTAAGGAAGATAGGTAAATATTCAATCCGCCCGTCTTTGTTATACCAATCAATATGACATGTTAATCCCCCTTAGTCTGTGCTTTCACTCTTTCGTTAGATAAAACATTCAAGTACCAATGTTCTTTTCCTTAGTGATACCAATTACTATAAAATCAATGCCAGTATCACTTGTTTACTCCATATATTTCTCCCCTTTTTGTCACAAAAATGACAAAGAAACGAAAAAATAAAGGACAACACGAAAAGAATCTTGCAAATCTCAGAATAGACTTGCAAACCTGTAGAATTAGGCATGAGGGTTCCACACATCACGTTCTGATAACCAATATCAAAACCGAAACTACAAGTAGTATTATTTTGATATGTTACCAAGGAAACAATTTCCCGAATTTTTTTTTCCCATTTAGTTTAGCAAACAAAAAACAACTAATCACATTAGTCCCTTTGCTAAACCGATTGTTCAAAAACAACCGCTTAATTCAATAAGACCAAAATAAAGATAAACTCCATTTTTCTCATCAGGTTCTAATTATCCATAAACTTAGACCTTTCAATTTTAAACAAACCAAATACTAGGTTAGTTAACTAGCGTTTACTTGTTTAGGCATTCAATTAGACTTGAATAACCGAAACCTCACTTTGATAAGACAAACTAATATCAGAATTAACTTAGTTTTTTATCCGGAATCGAATTGGACTAAACAACTCATCCCGTACACATATTATTTCGTTAAGCCATAAATAATTCATACAAACCAACATAAATTAACTTGCATAATTATTCACCTCAACCGGAAGCAATTGAAACAACATAGACATTAAAAGCACCGCAATTGCACTGTAATTTTGTAAGCCTAAACCTTTGAAACTATACAAAAGCAGGATAACAATAGTTTTTCTTAACCGGAACCAATTTAATCACACACACATCAATTGTACCGAAATTTTGTAAGCCTAAACGATTGATATCACACAATAAAGCAAGATAACGATAGTTTTTCTTAACATGAACCAATTGAAACACACATCCACACACATCATGGAATAAATATCAATTGAACCTAAATTTTGTTAAGCAAAAGCAGCAAATATATATAATATAAACTCAGGATTTTCTTAAACAGGAAAACAATTAACTAACAAGATTGTTACCTCAAATTTGACATCCACTTCTCCAATATGATAGCATCTTCGTCCAGGTAGAAATGATATCGAAATATCACCACGTTGTCATCCTTATGCATAATCAAAAGAATAACAACACACCTCAACCTTTACCAGAGAAAGGTTGAAAACCAGTTTTAACAATTGCAAGCAAGAGTTGAAAACCGTCGAAATACATATGCTTTTATGCTAAACCAAAAACCGATTCAACATATTGTGACTTTTTCACATACTTTTTCTATTAGAACCCCTCATAATCCTTTGATAAAGCCTACCTACTAGGGATAGAACTTAATCCCGCTAAATCAAAAAGTCACCCAAACCATGAGGGTTCACAATATATGAGATTGAATATTAAGATAGTGAAACCGAAATCAAACATCCCATAAATCAATTTGCAATACACCATAAATATTCAACATAAAATCAAGTATTGCAATTACTTCAATCCCTTAGGAAATTGAAATACAAAACCAACGCAAAAAGAATGAGGTCATTCCGAGTTCGTACGAAGAAGTTATGCGCAAAACAGTTTTTACACTTCTTCGTAAGGGGACCTCTCACTAGGATCGGTTCCCCCACCATGACATGGTACTAGGATCGGTTCCCATGAGGGTACTTGTGACAGATCACAACACTCAACTGTTTTCGACATAATTTTTGCATACAATGTCCGAATTCAGTGATTTTTTGCTCGTTTTGACCACAAAAGCAAGAGCTACACATATATGATCAGTAGATATCAACATCATCAATTCCAAATTACCTTTTATATCAAAATCTCAAATATAGATAGATAAGGTATGCGTATAGAAGATAAATCTCCCTAAAGATGTTAATTAGTCATATAATAATCGAGAGATCACGTGCTCAGTTTTTCATGTGCTTCCTCACCTTTAAAAATATTGAGCACTAAGGTGAGCATGCACATTCTAACACAACTAGGTTGTGTTAAGTTGATCCTTGTCTTGTTCGTCACAAGTGACTAACACCGAATCATCATTCTTGACCTCTTTCTTGGTTTGTTTTCTCTTGTTCCATATCTTGTTTTTCTTCTTTGACTTGTGATGAAGAGTGTCATTATCACAACCTTTAATAGTACAAGAGATTTCAGACATGATGTCTTTCTTTAGTCTTTCAAGAAGACTCTTGTAATTATTGTCACCAACAATTAACAGTTGAGAGTCATTCTTGTGACCAACTTTTGGTCCCTTATTGGCTATGGAGGACTTAGGGACCCATTTAGAGTTGGGTTTCGTAAGAGCAGCTTTGTCCTTCATAGCATTATGATAATTGTCCCTTTGAACATTTTGCGAGTCACCCTTTCTCCATTTTGGAACATCAGATCTTGTTTTTGCATTTAAAAATTCATCTCTCTTTCTATAATTTGGCCTTTTATGAAATGACCTTGTCGAGTGATATGCAAAATTTGAACTATCATTATAATAATTCTTTTGCCTAAACTTAGGACAATACCGATCTGAGTTCTTATGAGGACAAAACTTAGCCAATTCGTTTGATACACTAGAAAGTTCATCTTGCATCTTACAAACTTTGCATCCCCATTGCAAGTGTCCTTTATGACCACAATAAAAACAATGATTAATATAAATATACGAAGTATGAGTTTTAATGTTACCTCTTTGTGGATCCTCTTGCATTGGAGCACGACAAGTTTTCTTCTTCTTCTTCTGATCCTTGTTCAACGTTGTTGCTTTCTTGACATTAGCAGAAGCACTCTCTTTGATTGCTGCTGGTTGAACCTTATTCTTAGGCTTGACAGACTTTTCTTCTTTACAAGAAATAAGAGCATCATTGTCATCAGTGGAAGCCTCTGATTGAGAAAAATTTGTAGCTTTAATAAATTTACCTCTTTGCTAATATTTGAAGCATCTATTCCCTTATAGCCCAATCCTCGTGTATCACGATGATTTCTACTTGCTTTTAACATTGAGGTTAAATTATTTGAGTTGGCATTGAACTTTTTAAGGTCCAAATTTTCTTCTTCCAACATCTTGATGTTATCAAGAGCACTTGCTAGATCAGCCTCAAGGCGTTTTTCTCGGGAGATATATTCACCTTCTTTCTCTTCAAAACTCTTTTGTTGAGAGTTAATCCTTACATCGGATTCAACAAGTTTTTCTTCAAGACCATGTATTTGTTGAGAAGTATCTTCCCTAAACTTCTTGTGATCTTGATGCATCCTTTCAAATTCAATTTTCGTTGCTTTAGAAACATTCTGATTTTCCTCAAATACCTTTTTGTAAATAAGAAATTGTTGTGAGGATTATTCTTCCAGCAAGTTATGCTTTTCATTGAGATTTTCAAACTTTAAAGTTAAATCTCGTTCTCTTTCAACTGCTGATAGAAGTTCATTAGAACTGAAAAGAAATTGTTTCCTCAATTTCTTTAGTTTAGATGTTTTTACACTTGATCTTCCATCAGAAATCTCAAGTATACAACTCAACAAAATTTCGTTATCAAAAAGATAATTTTCAGAGTCTGAATCATTGATTTTGAATACAGGGCTTAACTTAGTCTCGTCTAGAGGACATTCAGACTTATTCCCAGACGAGCAAGTAGAACTTGATGAAGAAGCTCCTTTTAAGCATTTCTTAAAATCAAAACCTTGTTGCGATACATTAAATGAGTCTTTATTTAGTTTTCGCTCTCGCTTAACTTTACTTTGACCCGTATCTTATAGGTTGGATCGCATCAAACACAGACTGTTAGATCTTTTCGTGTTTGCCTGCTCTGATACCAATTGAAAAGGCGGGGGGTACCCAAATATACCTCAAGCTAAAACGTTTCCTACCTATAAGTCCTTTCTCCGAAAGTGATTGTCTATGGACTGAGTCGAGACAATACAACTAATCGGTTCACACTTCGTGTGATCGTCTATGAATACGAGATCGAGACAATACAACAACGAAGTATGTTTACTTGATATAAAGGTTCGGACTTAACCAAACACAATAGGATTTCTTATCAAGTAAATATAAATTAACGTTTGTGTAATTTACTTTAATTATAAAAAAATAATTATAATACGGAAAATAAAAGTAAATGACACGGCAAGATTTTGTTAACGAGGAAACCGCAAATGCAGCTAAACCCCGGGACCTAGTCCAGAATTGAATACTCTCGGGATTAAGCTGCTACACAAAATTACACTTAACTTCGTATAGTTGAGACCACGTAATTAACCCTATAGTTCACCTAGTTCCGTCTGTATTCCCATGCCTCCGACTTATGAATAAGTCACGTACAGTATTATGCAAACAACACCTTTAATCTGAAGAACCGTGTTGATGCCGATCTACTCAATTAATCAATCCAATCTACCACAAGGATAAACCGATTATTAATTGGATCCTCTTTTACCCAAACAAGTATTATGCACACCAAAGATTATAAAACCCAAGTCAGATCTTCAATATCTTCTTTGTCTTTAAATCTTCTTAAATCTTCAATAAAAACCTGCACACAATTACTTGAATCTCTTGTGATCAATCACGCACAGAACGGAGTCTGTTAACAATGGATTATCACAAGATCGTCTTTAGAACTAACAACAGTCTAAAGATCCCTGTCGAAACTCTGAACTACTTTGAGTGAATCTTATATCAGAAGAGAAGATTCTCAAGAATAAACAAACTAGGTGCAATCGGATTTCAACCACCATTGGTCAATCAAATCAATCGAAAACAAAAATAAACCACAATTATCTAGTTTCCCACCAACGGGTCATGCTAGAGCTTATCAATCCCAAAGAAGACTTTAAAACGAGCGTCCGTAAGAGATTTCACCTAATTAGATTACTCTCCTCTCCGATAGGCGGCTACACCAGTAACAAAGACAAAAGAGGAAGCATGTTGATATGAAGGATTAGTTTGCTAGAAAGTCAAACTTCATGTATTTATAGACAAGGAAGTTTGGACACCAAGGAATTTCCAAAACCGAAAATATTCTCAAGATATTCATAAATGCACAGATTCGGTTTTCATAATTCCTGGAAATGCTCTGTCCAAAAATAACAATCAAAATCTCTCGGAAAATCTAATTAGTAAATGTACGTTACTTATTCTGTAATTTCCCTACAAAGATAAATTAATAACCTTAATTAAAAGATTCTTAACTTACTTATGTTTCGATCCTGGGATTCTCTTCCCTTAGCCGTTAAGGAATATCTTTGAACAATTATAGAAATAAACATTCACATCACGTGTTCAAAGTTTGTCGAGTAAGTTCTCTTTCACACTTACAACCTTGAAAACGATTTTCCACACTTCCAAACAAGTTTAGAATTGGTTTATCTGACTTTCAAGAACTATGTGATTGATCAAACCAACATTCAATCACAATCATGGGTTTACGGTTCTACTAAAACAAGTTTCGATTCTACCTCCATGTGAGTACTACGCATAGTCACACTAGCTTCCCAAAGATTCGGTTGACTAGGTACTAGGATCGGTTCCCCACATATATATGGTATCTAACTTATATGTGTTGCACATGTCCATAGGATCGGTTCTCCTTTATGCTATAAACCTTGTTGCACCCATACAAGGATCGGTTCCCCTTGATGTACTGCACCCCTTACAAGGATCGATTCCCTTTCCCTTAAAAGGATCGTTCTCTTTCCCTTACTAAGATCGGTTCCCTTTCCCCAATGCATACACAATCCGATCATACCACAAGTGATTACTTAAGATTGGTTTTACTAATAAAAGTTATACCAATACAAAAGTCAGGACTTTGTGAATAGTTCTACCAAGAACACAACAAATTGTGAGCGGTTATACTCTATCACACATATTGGTTGTTCATAAGATATGCAATGAATATAAAACCAATAAATCCTGGCAATTTCCTTTTCGGTTCACAAACAAGTTTATGAACTTACTTCCTTAGAACACATGTAAACATTGTTCCCTAGGATGAAATCCTCACCTCATACCCATACATAATCACAATAGCATTCAAATGATTATGGCGATGTCTTATCTACAAAGTTTAATGGTTAAGCAATATACCTCGTATTGTATTCCTTAATACTATGTCTATCTAGAGTTCATATATGCTTCGCAGTTATGTTTTCAATATGCACGACTTGAAAGATAGTTAGGAAATGAAACAGTTCAAGTCAAGTGGAAGGATGATTGTTGTCGTTGTAGCTCCTTGCTTCTTCACATCTTCAAGACTTCGCAATACTTGTAATGTCTCATATCCTAATGTTTTCAAGCTAACCTATACGAAGTTTAACTCTAATACATAATCAAGCGACTCTTAACATGAGTTTTGATTCACTAAAATATGACAACCAAACTTGACATACCAACGCTTGGTGGGTTCAAACGAGCAATGCTCTAACAAGACTCGATCTTAAGAAAAGTATATCAAAGATTTATATCTCAATCTCTCAATTCAATCCGCAATCAAACAAATATTAATTTGCGAGCCTGATTGAATATAAGAGAGATAAACTTGAATGGTACAAAATACCATCAAGGATCAATCAATTTCAATCAACAACTAAAGGTTGGATTTACCAATTAATACATTCAACGCACAACCTGTGATATTTCAATTATATAACAAAATATAATGCGGAAAAGAAATAACACAGACACCATAAGTTTTTTTAACGAGGAAACCGCAAATGAAAAAAAACCCGGGGACCTAGTCCAAATTGAACACCACAGTGTATTAAGCCGCTACAGACACTAGCCTACTACAAACTAACTTCGGTCTGGACTGTAGTTGAACCCCAATCAATCTCACACTGATCCAAGGTACAGTTGTGCTCCTTACGTCTCTGATCCCAGCAGGATAATACGCACTTGATTCCCTTAGCTGATCTCACCCGCAACTAAGAGTTGCTACGACCCAAAGTCGAAGACTTTAATAAACAAATCTGTCTCACACAGAAAAGTCTACATGAATACATAAATCTGTCTCCCACAGAAATACATACGAGTTTTGTTCTGTCGTTTGATAAATCAATGTGAACGGGAACCAATTGGTATACCAGACTTATATTCCCGAAGAACAACCTAGAAATATCAATCACCTCACAATAATCTTAATCGACTAGCGAAACAAGATATTGCGGAATCACAAACGATGTGATGAAGGTGTTTGTGACTAGTTTTCTATCTTTCCTATCGGAGAAATTAATCCCAAGCCAATCTTACAATTGTACTCAAATACGATATAAACAACAAGATCATATCACGCAACTACAGAGAAAATAGTTGGGTCTGGCTTCACAATCCCAATGAATTCTTTAAGTCGTTAACCTACAGGGTTTCGTGAAAAACCTAAGGTTTAAGGAGAATAGACTCTAGCTTATACAACTAGTATCACACTGGAGGTGTGGGGATTAGGTTTCTCAGTTGCTAGAGTTCTCCTTTATATAGTCTCCAAATCAGGGTTTGCAATCTAAATTACCTTGGTACCAAATTATTCAATATTCACGTTAGATGAAGACCTGATAAGATTCAAGATAATATCTTTCAACCATTAGATCGAACTTAGCTTGTTATACACAAATGAAATGTAACTTCATTTAGGTTTGAGTAACCGTACCTAAACGTGTGCACTTAGTTGGTTCAACAATAGTTAACCAATGGTTAGCCATATGAGCACTTTCATATCAACCTTATTCATCTTCACCATAACTAGTTCAGATGAATCAAAAGAACTAGTTAGAGATTTGTTCAATTTCTTAGATCCCATAGAAGTATACAAGACACAATCGAAGCAAAAATGGTTTTGATTCACTCGAATCGATTCATGAACATTATAGCCACGGTTTGCAAAGATTGCATTCCTTAATTTATAAATGTCTTAGTTCACGAATAAACCGTTTTTAGAAAATAACCCACTTAAGTACGCAAACCGGTACGCATACTTAAGTACCCGGATTGAGCTTGTATTTGGTTCACAAACTCCAGCAGAAATTCACGGGATGTGAAATTTCGACAGTATGCGTACAGTTACACAGACTGATGTGATTTTAATAATGTTGTAGTAAATAAGATTCGAACTCTAAGACTTGTGAAGATTTAATTTAAATATTTAATGAAAATAATAAATAAAAGCGATGGTTACTGGGGCTAGGATTTCACCGAATTCATATCATAAGGTTCAATTATTTATTCTTCAACAATTATAGCTCAATAAAAAACATGGATTCTTATTTTTTCCAAGGTAGATTTTCAAAATATTAGTTGTAAATCCTAAGTATGGGACATCAAAACATCTAAGCAAGCATGACCCATCAAATGAAATGACAACTAATTAATCAAAATCATAATTCTATTTTAATTAGTGCAAAAGTCATATAGAGAATAAAATAATTTTATCCATGTATGAAATTCGGATTCCTCCGTAGACCCAGTGATGGGGTTTAGCTACTCATGATGTAGACACTCTCAATATATTTTTTATATAGCTCAAATGGTGTTTACAATGAAGAAAAGGAGAAAAATAATATGAAGCGGGAATTTGCAACGCTTGATGGGCTTACAAACTCACCATTACAATTTGCAAAGCAGCTGTTACAAAAACTATATTAGGGAACTATCATAGAAAAACTGTCACTAAGCCGAGAACTATGACAGTTGTAAAACGACAGACCTGTAACGTCGTCTATGTTCTTCTTTTTATACCTCTCTGCTGCTGCAACTTCTCATCTTCAGCTCTGTAGCCTCCCCAACCACTCGATAAAATATTCTCTGACATCTCAGCATCATTTACATACTCACCAGAACCATAATAACTCGCCAAATCTCCCACATTCACTCTTCTTTATTTTCCTCAGGACACGGGGATAATCTTCCTCATTTATATCTTCATGCTTCTGCTATACAAAGATTTACTCCAACACATTTATAAACCCTTGGAGATCGCATCCAACTCCTTCCATGCACACACAACTTCCATAAATATCTCAACTGACTCGTGGAAGAAAGAATAATATACCAACCCAAGAAATCTTCACCCCTGTTTTTCTTCACGCATCATTATAGTTTGCCTTTAATTATTTTCCCTGTTTATCCAAACCGAGAGTATTTTTCCTTTTTTACATGGAACCATCAATTAGCTTCCCTGTTTTCTTCAATCTTTCCAGTTAACTTCCCTGTTTTCTTCAATCCTGCCAGTCGTGAGATTATCTGCTTCACACCTTTTGCATGCCTCTTTGAGCTGTCAATCCTTCCAAAGATAGAGAAAAACATTAACACAGAAGATATACTCCCTCTTTGATCCAAACAACAAAGAATCCAACTAAATCTCGTCTAACCCTTTCCAAATATAAACCCGAGAAATATCTTTCCCTGTTTAACTAAAACCCCGACGATCCAGCCCAATCTAGTTAATCCAAACAACCATACCATCCCCGTTTTGCTTTAACAGGTCCATCCCATCACAATCCCGCCATTGAATCTCTTTAAATCTCGTGTAATTTCAAGCCAGAATAATTCTCCCTTTGAAAACTATTTTTCCCACCAAAACTCTTTTAAACGAAAAAGAAAAGGGTACTCCCCCTAACAAAAATGGGGTGTGCATAGTAAATAAGGTGCCCCTTAGCAACTGAGCTCCCCTTAGTAATTGAGGTGTCCCTTAACCAACATTGAGAATCCGAATAACACGTGTCCTCCGGGTGCAAATAACATTTTTTCGAGCAAATTCTCCACAAGAGCTTATTCTTCCAAAAACAACTAAAACAAGTTTATTAGAGAAATAATGAGTCCTAGATATTGTAATTATGGGTGAAAAAGCATCGTACTTTCGTGCTTACCAAATCCCCCACACTTACATTTTGCTAGTTGATGTGATTTGTAGATAGTGGTAAAAGTGGTTCGATTCTCAGACTTGTGAAGGATATTAATTAGACTTAAATTCTAATATTAAAATAGAAAACTCACTAAAAATTATAGAAAACTCAATCAAAGTTGATATCAATATTAAAAGAACACTAAGGCTAAGATTCCACTATTTTCCAAATTCAAAGTGATTTAATCCAATATTTATATTCATGCAATTTTCTTGTTCAATTTGATTCTTACTATTGCAACAAGTAGATTTTCTAAAGCAATGATTGTAAATACCAAGCATGAAGCATCAAGAGTCTATAAACTAAGCATACTCCATCAAAATAAATAACAATCACTCAAATAAAAATCATATTCAATAATAATCCAAGGCAAATAATCATAATAATAATTACAATAAATTAAATTAAATAGATAGTACCGCCTTTTGTTGGAAAAATAGCTTCCTCTATCGCCTCAGCAATGGGGTTTAGCTCCTCATATCAAAAACAGGTTCAAAATAATAAATCATGGATCAAAAGGTGGTTTTATTGAAGAGAATATATAAAACAGCAGATCTGCAATGGTGTATAGATGTTACAGAAGTCACCGTTACAGTTGGTGTTGCAATACTGAAGATATACGTTGCTAATTAACTGTTACAGGATTAGAAATTTAAGACCCTAGAATACGACTGTCCTGCACAGCTTAATGTTCTTCAGCTGTTAAACAACGACACTGTTCTGCGACTGTTTCCCCTGCGTCAATGTTCTTCGCGTTCTTCCTCTTCAGCAGCAGCAACAGAAGAAATAAAGTTTGGTAAAGCTCTGATTTCTTCTTCTCTGGCTCTCCTTAGGTCCCCAAACTCTCGACACCCCTTCTATATGACCCAAGAGATCTATTTATATTAAAAGTACCGATTAAATCTCTCCCAAATCTTCCAAAATCTCTTTCCCTCTCTTCACGGAAAAGTTGCGGCAATTTATTGTTTTAGAATTTCTACGTGTTTCAGAGCTTTCCTTTTTATTCTAAACTCTTCCTTAGATAGATACAAATCTTTGGGAAGGTTTACAACACTTTAATCTCTCTAAAATTCCCTAAAATAGGTCACACACGTGACTTTCCATATATTTCTGTTGTGATAAAAAACCGTCGATTGAGCCCAGTCTAATCGATTTAAACACCCATATCAGATTCCTAGACCCATAAGGAGTCTATCCTATGAAAATCAGAGGTTTAATCGACCTCAAACTCCTCCAAATCACGATTGCAAAAACTGCCAAATATTTCCCGCCAATTTTCTGGATTTGAAACCGTGAAGAAGAAAGGGTTCCCCCTATCCAGAGTAGGGGTTCCTTTTGCAGCTGCCTTAAGGGGTGTCCTGGGGTTTCCCCTTATCCAAGCCGGGGGTCCGAATAGCAAGTGTCCTCCGGGTGCTTTCCGTCAACTTTTCGAGCCAATTTGTTCCAAAAATGTTTATTAGCCAAAAATACCTACAAATAAATAAAACAACATAATAAGTACAAAAATGAGCCCTAACAATATATAGAATCGAGACAAATCGAACACAAAAATGTGTCTATCAAATACCCCCAAACATATTATTTGCTAGTCCTAGAGTAAAAATAAAATAGAAATAAAATCCTAACTCACTGTCGCAGGCATCGTCGATTGCATTTAGCGTATGCAATAAGACTTTAAACCCCTATGTGTCCCTAGTGGCGGAGTGTTTTCTCCGGAGGGCTTACCAGAGGTATACCCACAAAACCTTTATACTCCAGACCCTAGCTATCTACACAGAACCTTGGAAGGCACTAAAGAATCTCCTTGGTTGGCATACTTATTGACTACAGGAGGAAGTACCCTGATGCGAAATTCCAATTGTTGTACACGAGTTCGCACTCAAGCATACTAAAATTCATATGAAGTGACGGAGCTCTACTCAGATAGTCGCACTATGGACATCAATATCCGGAGTCAAAACTAATCACATGGATAGATCAAGAAGATGGATATAGAAAAACATAGATGGTTTTGATGTTTACTAGGTGAACGGTGTTTCTCATATCTGTCTGAAGGCCTCCGGTAAAATGAACCTATCCTAATGGATTGAGATACCAGTCTGATTAATATCAACACACTGGCATATACAAGTCCTAACTCTAGGTCAACACAACTGGCATATACAAGGGTTCCAGTGGTCGACTTTATTGAATTTATTCCAGTTGGTCTGATGGTCTGGTCTCTCTCTTATTTTTTATTTTTTTTGTATCTTAATCACTCTAATTCACCCTAGCATTGGTAACTAGGGCTGCACAAACCCGACTCAACCGACCGACCCAACCCACACCCGCCTGAAATTACCCACACCCGACCCAACCCACCTAGGAGCGGGTCGACTATGGGTCACAACATCAAAACCCATAGTATTGTGGGTCGACTATGGGTCAAAGCTTCCCTCACCCGACCCAACCCACCCACCCACCTAAATATTTCTTAGTTAATATTAACCCTTAGATTACCTATCCTAGATGAATCACAGCCGTTGAAGTAGTGATATATAATGCCTAAACCTAAATCGCTAACTTCACTTCAGTCTTCACTTCTTCAATCACTTCCTTGAATAGTCTTTTATCTTTTGAGCTTCGAACAATTGAAATCATTTCTTGTAATTTGTATGCACTTTGCAACTTTGCACCAACTTCTTACTTCTCTGGATTATAATTATCATTTGTTTACACTTGACTTGGGGTCAGTTCTTTAATTGTCATCTGTAAGAGTCTTAGGTAAGTCTGTAACTTTTTTTTTTGATGCAATGTAACTGTAATGTGTATTTTATGGTGGGTAACCCACCACCCACCCGACCCAACCCATTGTAATGTGGGTCGGGTGAAAACCGACCCATTGTTATGTTGGGTTGGTTGTGGGTGACAACTTCTGCTACCCACCATCAGTGGGTTGGGTGGTGGGTGTGGTCAAACCCGACCCAAACCGACCCATGTGAAGCCCTATTGGTAACAACTTGAATCGTGAGCCCCACCTAATCACTTAGAGAAACATAGTTTAAAAACAAAACAAAATAAAAACAGAAGTGAAAAGGACTCAACGAGATATGGTGAAACTATCATGTTATTTCTAACACCTGAGCTCTGTGCTTTTATGAATAGAGTTTTTAGATGTTGCCATCTAGTCAGATTGGTTCCTCAACTCCTACAACCAAAATGCTTCCATCCATTTAGATTGGTTAGTGCCATCCTTAATAGGGATAAATTTCTAGGCTCTGGAGTTTATTTATTGCAACGAAAAGGTAACAAAAAGTTCTACCCCACCCCCAAACTTAAATCTAACATTGTCCTCAATGTTTCTAATAAAAAAACAGTACCAAAAATATAAGTAACATGAGGAAATAGTAAAGAGATAAGTCGGAAAGATAGTACCTGGGTGAAGTGTAACCAAAAACCTACAAAAATATTATACAACATACAAAATCGCCTCGATGGTCAATCAAGGTAAACAGGGTCCTCCAGAGGGACCTCCTCAACATCACCTGTAGGAAAAGGCTCTAAAAAGGGCTTCAATCGCTGACCGTTAACCTTCGAAGAACTACTACCATCTGGTGTCTCAATCTCAACAGCGCCATGAGGAAAAACTGTACGGACCACAAAAGGACCGGTCCACCGAGAGCACAACTTCCCGGGGAATAGATGCAAACGAGTGTCATATAGAATAACTTTTTGACCTGGAGAAAATGGCTTTCGTAAAATATTCCTATGATGCATAAATTTCATTTTGTTCTTATACTCCTTAGCACTATCGTATGCATCTCTACGAATCTCGTCCAACTCATTGAGCTAGAGCTTTCTTTGAGCTCCTGCCTTGTCAATTGAAAAGTTTAAGTTCTTAATATCCCAATAGGCTCGATGCTCTAACTCAACAGGAAGGTGACATGCCTTGCCAAACACTAAACGATAAGGTGACATTCCAATGGGTATCTTAAACGCAGTACGGTAAGCCCATAAGGCATCAGTAAGCCTCGACGACCAGTATTTCCTGTTTGGATTAACTGTTTTCTATAGAATACGTTTAATTTCCCTATTGGAAACCTCTACCTGACCACTAGTCTTAGGGTGATATGGGGTTGCTACTTTATGGGTAATATCGTATTGTTTCATTAAAAGAGCAAACGGTCTATTACAAAAGTGTGAACCTCCATCACTAATTATAGCTCACGGCGTACCAAAACGTGTAAGTATATTCTCTTTCAAAAACTGGACTACGACCCTGTGGTCATTCGTTTTACACGGAACCGCCTCAACCCACTTAGACACATAGTCTACAGCGACAAGTATGTAAAGATAACCAAAATAAATAGGAAATGGACCCATAAAATCAATGCCCCACACATCAAAGACCTCAATCACTAAAATAGGATTCAAAGGCATCATATTTCTACGGGAAATGGTTCCTAACTTCTGGCAACGCTCACAAGAAACACAATGACTATGGGAATCTTTAAACAACGAAGGCCAGTAAAATACACACTGTAAAATCTTAGCAGCAGTCTTCTTAGCACTAAAATGACCCCCACATGCATGTTCATGACAAAAGGAGATAATACTAGACTGGTCACTCTCAGATACACATCTCCTAATAATCTGGTCCGGACAACACTTAAACAGATAAGGATCGTCCCAAAAGAAATGCTTAACCTCGGCTAAAAACTTAGAACAATCTTGCTTACCCCAATGTTGAGGGGTTCGACCAGTAACAAGATAATTCACTATATTTGCATAGCAAGGTGATTGGGAAACAGAGAACAATTGTTCATCAGGAAAGTTATCCCTTATAGGAAGGGCATCACCAGGGGAACTAAAAACTAGCCTAGACAAGTGGTCTGCTACTACATTTTCTGTACCCTTTTTTGTCTTTAATGTCTGGGGAAAATTCTTGTAACAATAGGATCCATCTAATAAATCTAGGTTTGGTATCCTTCTTAGATAAAAGGTATTTCAAAGCAGCATGATCTGTATAGATTATGATCTTAGAACCTAATAGGTAGGACCTAAACTTATCCAAGGCAAACACGATGGCTAAAAGTTCCTTCTCGGTAGTTGTGTAGTTCATTTGGGCATCATTCAGAGTTTTGCTAGCATAATAAATCACATGAAGTAATTTGTTTTCTCGTTGTCCTAAAACGACGCCTATAGCATAATCTAAAGAATCACACATAATCTCAAAGGGTAGGTTCCAGTTAGGTGCCTGGTCTATCGGGGCAGTAGTGAGTAAAGTTTTAAGCTTCTCAAAAGCCTCTAAACAAGCATCATCAAAGACAAACTTAACATCTTTTGCAAGCAAATTGCAAAGAGGTCTAGAAATCAAGCTAAAATCCTTAATGAATCGACGGTAAAAACCTGCATGCCCTAGGAATGACCTAATATCTTTTACGGTTTTTGGGACCTGTAAAGTCTTAATAAGGTCAACTTTGGCTTTGTCTACCTCTATACCCTTTGAAGAGACGATGTGCCCTAACACAATTCCTGATTTAACCATGAAATGGAATTTTTCCCAATTAAGCACTAAATTTTTTTCCTTACACCTAGTCAACACTAATGTCAAATGATGTAAGCACTCATCGAAAGATGAACCAAACACTGAAAAATCATCCATAAAGACCTCTAAGAACCGTTCTACCATATCAGAAAATATGCTCATCATACAACGCTGAAAAGTTGCAGGGGAATTACATAGCCCGAAAGGCATGCGTCTATACGCAAAGGTACCAAAGGGACAGGTAAAAGTGGTTTTCTCTTGGTCTTCTGGGGCAATAACGATCTGATTATAACCGGAGTAGCCATCTAAGAAGCAATAGTGACTATGTCCAGCTAATCGCTCTAGCATTTGCTCGATAAAAGGAAGGGGAAAGTGATCCTTCCTTGTGACCTTGTTCAATTTCCTATAGTCAATACACACACGCCATCCCGTGGTCACTCGGGTTGGGATTAATTCATTATTATCATTCTGGACTACAGTGATACCTGATTTCTTGGGGACAACCTGAACAGGGCTGACCCACTTACTGTCTGAAATTGGGTAAATAATACCCGCATCTAACAACTTAAGCACCTCTTTTCAAACTACCTCTTTCATGTTAGGGTTCAGTCGATGTTGCATCTCCCTAGAAGGTTTGGAGTCTTCCTCTAAATGAATCTGATGCATACACACAGTAGGATTATACCCTTAATGTCTGCTATAGTCCACCCTAAAGCTTCCTTATTGTCTTGAAGTACATTTACTAGCCTACTTTCCTGATCACTATCCAAATCGGAAGCTACAATCACAGGTAAAGTCTCAGATGTGCCTAAAAACACATACTTTAGAGTATCGGGTAGTGGTTTAAGGTCCAACTTTGGGGGCTCTTCTAAAGAAGGAATTAGGGTAGTCTCAGAAACTGGTAACGGTTCGAACCTAGCTTTCCATCTATCAGTGACTAACACAGGGGTAGAATCTAATAGAGAATTCACCTGTTCAATGGTGTTATTGTCGTCAAAATCTAAACTAAAATGGGATAGACAACTTTCTAATGGGTCTTCAGACAAGATGTTTGGTAATGACTCCTGAACTAAGGATTCTATCATGTTCACCTCCTCAACACATGTGTCATCTAGCTCAGGAGGTTGCTTACTGACATTAAAAATGTTCATCTCCAAAGTCATATTACCAAAAGATAAACTCATCACACCATTTCGACAGTTAATGATCGCATTAGAAGTATCTAAAAATGGGCGACCTAAAATAACAGGTATCTGGTTCTCTGGGTCAGGGACAGGTTGGGTATCTAGGACCACGAAATCCACTGGATAAATAAACTTTTCGACCTCAATAAGAACATCCTCGATAACACCTCGAGGGATTTTAACAGACCTATCAGCTAACTGCAGTGTCATCTGAGTAGGTTTCATTTCACCAAGTCCTAGCTGTAAGTATACATGGAATGGCAGTAAGTTCACACTGGCTCCTAAGTCAAGTAAAGCTTTTTCTACCCGGAAGTTACCTATTGTGCAAGCAATGGTAGGAGAACCTGGGTCTTTGTACTTTGGAGTTGTGGTGTTCTGAATGATTGAACTTACGTGACTAGCTAAAAAGGCTTTCTTATGGACGCTAAGTTTTCGCTTTCGCGTACACATATCCTTAAGGAACTTGGCATAAGCAGGAATTTGCCTAATTGCATCTAATAAGGGAAGGTTTATGGTAACTTGCTTAAAAACCTCCACTATGTCATTAAAGTTCGATTCCTTCTTTGTTGGTACTAATAGCTGAGGAAATGGGGCTCTAGGCCTAAAATCAGACCTTTCAGGAACCGAATTCACATCATCAGAAACTTTATCAGTCTCTTCAGCTACTGGTCCTGAGAGGTGAGATCCTGAGGGGTGAACTACAGTATGTTCACTATCGGGCATGGTTACCTTATTGTCTACAACTCTACCACTTCTAAGGGTTCTAACAACATTCAATTGATTCGATGGTTTTGCACCTAATTCATGAACTCCTCTAGGGTTGGGTTGTGTTTGACTAGGAAACTTACCTTTTTCTCTCAAAGAATCACTTATCAGACCAACCTGGGTTTTTAACTCGGAAATAGCCTGACTATTTTCTTGTCCTATCCTGTTACTAGCTTGTAGACTCTGTTCTACGGATAACTGGAATTTTGCAGTTTGCTGAGTTAACAAGGCGAGAGATTCCTCTAAACTTAGGATTTTCTTATCTGACTGATTCTGAAACTGAGCTAGTCCTGAAGGATTCTTAGTATAGCCAAAACCTGGGGGAGCATTAGAATTACTAAACTGACCTTGACTTTGGCCCTTAGACCACGAAAGGTTCGGATGGTTTCTCCAACCAGGATTATAGGTTTCTGAATATGGGTCAATTTTGACGGTTATCAAATCTAGTGTTATTATAAAGAGCATTGGCCTGCTCTTCAATATTCTGGCCTTCCCAAAAAGGCTCCACTCTACCACTAGTCTGGCCCACTTCTAAGGCTTCTAACCTTTTTGCTATAGCACAATTTTGGCATCTGATTCATAGCCTCCTTCTACCCTATTAACGTTTCCTCTACTTAAAAGAATTGTTTTCTGGGGTGCCCTACTATTTTCCCATTGCTGGGTTTTTTCGGCGATTTCATTAAAAAATTCCATCGCCGCATCAACAGTTTGGTTTTCAAATCCACCAGTGCATAGAGACTCAACCATGGTCGTTGTGGAATAATCTAAACCCTCATAAAGGATCTGAACTAGCCTAACCTTTTCTAAACCATGATGAGGACACTGGGATAATAAATCATTGAACCTTTCCAAATACCTATATAAAGATTCTCCCTCTTGTTGTGAAAATGTGCATATTTGCGTCCTAATAGACGATGTTTTGTGCCTAGGGAAAAACTTATTGAAAAAGGCAGATGTAAGTTGTTCATATGTCTCAATTGACTCGGAGTCCAAACTATACAGCCACGACTTGGCCTTATCTTTCAGGGAAAATGGGAATAACCTAAGTTTCAAAGCATCATCATCTAAGCCTCTAATTCTTAGAGTACTACAAATTTCCTCAAAATCCCTAACATGGTAATAAGGGTTTTCATTTTCTTTCCCTAAAAAGATTGGGAGCATCTGTAAGGTCCCAGGTTTCAGTTCATAGGGTGCCTCCGTTTCAGCTAACTTAATACACGAAGGACGTAGTCCTAGTTGGATTCAACAAAGCTTTCAAAGTTGCCATTTCTGGCGCTATCGGAGCAATGGATTCTCTCCTCAGTCAAAGGACGTTCAAAAACAGACTCTTCAAAAGTGACTTTCTAGATTAAGGTAATCGAGACGCTTCGAACTACTAGGTTTCTCTTTAACAAATCTACCTAGTGCGTCTCTTTTACGTTCAGGCATACAATAGAATTTTCTAAATTGGAAGGGTAAGCAAACACAGATCAAGGCCGACTCAACCAAATCAAACCTATTGATTTCTAGCAAACAAAAAGCATGATGGCTCCACTTAGATTGTTTCTAGACCAGCTTCTAATCCTTCGAACGGGAATTCGTTACAATTTAAGCAAACCCCTCTGGAATCAATCCGAGTTAACGTAAGTTGAATAGAGGCGAGGGAAGCTCGGTGGAGCTTTGATACCCAAGGCCTCACCGGTATTACAAGGCGGCGCAGTCACGCATTCAACTTACAGAAACCGTCAAGAACTTCGAAGTATGCTTAAAAGAGTAACCAATATTTTTCGAATGACTTTCCTGTTAAGCTCGTTACCCTATCGGTCTCGTTCTAGTCAAAATTTTAGGCTTAGGTTCGCGTAGGTTACGTGTTCCTAAAGCGGGCAAGAAGAGAACGGTGATGAAATCCGAACCCTTATCTTGTATGGCCAGGCCTTGCCCTTTACTAGAAAAATAAATGTCGTATTCAGTCCTCAACATATATGCATACGAAGGAGTCCAGTAACTCGCTGACAGGGGATTTCGCGAGTGTTTAGAATCTTACCTCCCGTTCCAGACGGGGGATGAATCGGTTGTAGTCGACTCGGGCCACTGACTCCGATGTCTAGTGTACGAACCCAAGGTGCAGAGACAATATCGTAATTGTCCTCCTTCTCTGCAAACTTTATATTTAAAGTACCCTTCCGTAGGGTAATAAAAAAAAAAGTCCAAAGTCCAAAAGTCCAAAAAATAAAGAAAAATTACAAAAATAATAAACCCTAATACAGTTTTTTTTTAAAAAAATAAACAAACCCTAAACTAAAATTGTCTTCTTTTCTGTTCTTTTTGCTTTAATCTTTAGCTCCAAGTCTTTATGAAATCACCAAACTCCTTGGCTCAATTTTCTTTATGATCCAGAACCTGTAGACACAAGATAAATACCCAAAAACATAAAAAAGGACAAAAATAATAAAAATAAAATAAAAAATAAAATAAAATAAATCTAAAACCCTAAAAACAAGTCCGCGTCGGCGGCGCCAAAAATTGATGTGATTTGTAGATAGTGGTAAAAGTGGTTCGATTCTCAGACTTGTGAAGGATATTAATTAGACTTAAATTCTAATATTAAAATAGAAAACTCACTAAAAATTATAGCAAACTCAATCAAAGTTGATATCAATATTAAAAAACACTGAGGCTAAGATTCCACTATTTTCCAATTCAAAGTGATTAATCCAATATTATATTATGCAATTTTCTTGTTCAATTTGATTCTTACTATTGCAACAAGTAGATTTTCAAAAGTAATTGTAAATACCAAGCATGAAGCATCAAGAGTTATAAACTAAGCATACTCCATCAAAATAGATCACAATCACTCAAATAAAAATCATATTCAATAATATCCAAGGCAAATAATCATAATAATAATTGCAATAAATTAAATTAAATAGATTCTACCGCTTTTGGTTGGAAAAATAGCTTCCTCTACCGCCTCGGCAATGGGGTTTAGCTCCTCATATCAAAAACAGGTTCAAAATAATACATCATGGCTCAAAAGGTGGTTTTACTGAAGAGAATATATAAAACAGCAGATCTGCAACGGTGTATAGATGTTACAGAAGTCACCGTTACAGTTGGTGTTGCAATACTGAAGATATACGTTGCTAATCAACTGTTACAGGATCAGAAATTTAAGACCCTAGAATACGATTGTCCTGCACAGCTTAATGTTCTTCATATGTTAAACAAAGACACTGTTCTGCGACTGTTTCCCGTGCGTCAATGTTCTTCGCGTTCTTCCTCTTCAGCAGCAGCAGCAGCAGCAGAAACAGAGTTTGGTAAAGCTCTGATTTCTTCTTCTCTGGATCTCCTTAGGTCCCCAAACTCTCGACACCCCTTTTATATGACTCAAGACATCTATTTATATCAAAAATACCGATTAAATCTCTCCCAAATCTTCCAAAATCTCTTTCCTTCTCTTCACGGCAAAGTTGCGGCAATTTCTTGTTTTAGAATTTCTACGCGTTTCTGAGCTTTCCTTTTTATTCTAAAATCTTCCTTAGATAGATACAAATCTTTGGGAAGGTTTACAGCACTTTAACCTCTCTAAAATTCCGTAAAACAGGTCGCACACATGACTTTCCATATATTTATGTTGTGATAAAAATCCGTCGATTGAGCTCAATCTAATCGATTTAAACACCCATATCAGATTCCTAGACCCATAAGGAGTCTATCCTATGAAAATCAGAGGTTTAATCGACCTCAAACTCCTCCAAATCACGATTGCCAAAACTGCCAAATATTTCCCGCCAATTTTCTGGATTTGAAACCGTGAAGAAGAAAGGGTGCCCCCTATCCAGAGTAGGGGTACCTTTAGCAGATGTCTTAAGGGGTGTCATAGGGTTCCCCTTATCCAAGCCGGGGGTCCGAATAGCAAGTGTCCTCCGGGTGCTTTCCGTCAACTTTTCGAGCCAATTTTTTCCAAAAATGTTTATTAGCCAAAAATACCTACAAATAAATAAAACACCATAATAAGTACAAAAATAAGCCCTAACAATATATAGAATCGAGATAAATCGGACACAAAAATGTGTCTATCACTAGTACTCGAGCAAAACAGAAGAAGACCTGCTACACAACTGGTCATATAATAAGAGAGAGAGAGAGAGACCCGCTACACAGCTGGTCATATCATTTTTTTAGACCCTCTACACAGCTGGTCATAATAAGAAAATACATAAAAATAAACCCGCTCAACAGCGGGTCATAAAATAGAAATCTGAAAGGTTAACCTCTCCCCCACAATTGATTCTAACATTGTCCTCAATGTTCCAAACAATGCAAACCAGAATGGGATGCAAAAAATATTAGTAGGAGAAACAAATGTAAATCAAAGAGAAGCAATTAAAAGATTTCACCTGATTGACGAAAGAAAAGTATCATTCTCTGTAACACACATCAAAATACAGTAATAACAAAGAACAATGAAAATCAAAGAAAAGCAAAAAAAAGACTAAATAAAATGTAAGCATAAAAAAGAAAAAAAAAACAAACTACCTACTGGATATGTACAAAAACGGATCCCCAAAAATCAACATCCTGAAAATTTGGGGGTCAATCCAAATATAGTATTTACAAACGACAACTTCACAATTATGTTATGAAAATGTGGGGACACTGAAACTGTCAGAAATAGAGGATTACCCTCAAACCTAGTTTTTACTACACAAGGAAGTGTGTAAAGAACATAATATGGGGATACTATTGGGACTGGGAAATTGTCAGTTGACTCATGCACGGTATCAGAAACAGGTAAGTCCTCTGGGTATTTGGATGCAAAGTGATCCAACAAAATTTTAGAAGCATACAATTCTAACCCTAAATTAGGTAACTTTTGGAAGTCTAGGGCCTAGAAACAACCTCTAAGTCGTGTGAATGATCTTGCGAGATAAATTCATCTATGGAATTAGGCAAATATCATCCACAAGGTCATCTATATGTTCTGTCTAGAACAGAGAGTCACTACAAGACTAATCATCATCATCATCATCATATAATTTTTGGCATTCCAGAACTCTCAATATTTGTTCCAAACTAAGTGGTGTGTGTTTGTAATACTTCTCATATATAGTCAAAGGTGATTCTTCACTTACCATTTGTGGAGAAAAAACGCCATACCTTTGCCTATGCATAGATTCATCAAGCATCATCCCAGATGAGGTTGCCTGATAATTTGAATTTCTCCGCTTATATTCTTCCAGTGTCATCTTAGGTGACGTCTCCTGAGAAAGAGTCATCATCCTCAAAAAGTCCCTGAAAAGAAATACAAAAAGAAACGCATAAAAAGGAAAAAAAGAAAATCTAAAATGAAATGAAAATACTGTACAAAATAAAAATAAACCTAAAAATTAATCTAAAAACAAGTCCCCTGGCAACGGCGCCGAAAATTGATGTGATTTCAATAATGTTGTAGTAAATAAGATTCGAACTCTAAGACTTGTGAAGATTAAATTTAAAGATTTAATGAAAGTAATAAATAAAAGCGAGGGTTACTGGGGCTAGGATTTCGCCGAACTCATATCATAAGGTTCAATTGTTTATTCTTCAACAATTATAGCACAATAAAAAACATGGACTCTGATTTTTGCCAAGGTAGATTTTCAAAATATTAGTTGTAAATCCTAAGTATGGGACATCAATACATTTAAGCAAGCATGACCTATCAAATGAAATGAAAACATAATTCTATTTTAATTAGTGCAAAAGTCATATAGAGAATAAAATAATTTTACCCATGTATGAAATTCGGATTCCTCCGTCGACCCAGTGATGGGGTTTAACTACTCATGATGTAGACACTCTCAGTATATTTTTTATATAGCTCAAATGGTGTTTACAATGAAGAAAATGAGAAAAATAACATGAAACGGGAATTTGCAACGCTTGATGGGCGTTACAAACTCAGCGTTACAATTTGCAAAGCAGCTGTTACAGAAACTATATTAGGAAACTGTCGTAGGAAAACTGTCACTTAGCCGAAAACTGTGACAGTTGTAAAATGACAAACCTGTAGCGTCGTCTGTGTTCTTCTTCTTCTACCTCTCTGCAGCAGCAGAGAAGTTTCTGCAACTTCTCCTCTTAAGCTCTGTAGCCTCCCCAACCACTCGATAAAATATTATCTGACATCTCAGCATCATTTATATACTCACCGGAACCATAATAACTCGCCAAATATCCCACATTTTCTCTTCTTTATTTTCCTCAGGACACAAGGATAATATTCCTCATTTATATCTTCACACTTCTGCAATACAAAGATTTACTCCAACACGTTTATAAACCCTTGTAGATCGCATCCAACTCCTTCCATGCACACACAACTTCCATAAATATCTCAACTGACTCGTGGAGGAAAGAATAATATACCAACCCAAGAAATATACACCCCTGTTTTTTTTCACGCGTCATTATAGTTGGCCTTTGATTCTTTTCCCTGTTTATCCAAACCGAGAGTATTTTTCCATTTTTTATGTGAAACCATCAGTTAGCTTCCCTGTTCTCTTCAATCCTGCCAGTCGAGAGATAATCTGCTTCACACCTTCTGCATGCGTCTTTGAGATGTCAATCCTTCCAAAGATAGAGCAAAACATTAACAGAGAAGATATACTCCCTCTTTGATCCAAAACAACAAAGAATCCAACTGAATCTCGTTTAAACCTTTCCAAATATAAACCCGAGAAATATCTTTCACTGTTTAACTAAAACCCCGATGATCCAGCCCAATCTAGTTAATACAAACAACCATACCATCCCTGTTTTGCTTTAACAGGTCCATCCCATGAAAATCCCGCCATTGAATCTCTTTAAATCTCGTGTAATTTCAATCCAGAATAATTCGCCCTTCGAAAACTACTTTTCCCGCTAAAACTCTTTTAAACGAAGAAGAAAATTGGGTACTCCCCTTAACAGATATGGGGTGCGAATAACTATGGGGTATGCATAGTAAATAGGGTGCCCTTAGTAATTGAGGTTCCCCGAATAACACGTGTCCTCCTAGTGCAAATAACATTTTTTTCGAGCAAATTCTCCACAGGAGCTTATTCTTCCAAAAACAATTAAAACAAGTTTATTAGAGAAATAATGAGTCCTACCTATTGTAATCATGGGTGAAAAAGCATCGCACTTTCGTGCTTATCACGGACTTAGCTCCGGACATCCTAAACCAGTAAAGTACGCATACTTTGGTTCAAGGATTTTGGACTTACACAAGTATGAGTTCACAAACAATGTTTATATCCGATCATGGTTATATATTCTAAACTCTCATTTCAATCATTGAAACTTTCTTAGAGGATGTTATATAGTTGTTATTCACAAAGTATTTTTCATCAAAGCGATTTTCAAGTTATTGAAATAATCAACATGACTTTCATCACGAGTAAAGATGAACTTGGCCAAAGCGAAAGCTTACCAACACGTATTTCGAGAAATAGATAAGCGAGATAAACTCGACTCGAAATAGCAAAGGTGTATAATCGAAGTCTATATAGCAATACGACTTTTGTCTCAAGATAGGTGATAAAATAGATAGACTTTTGAGTGATAGATAAGTTCAAGTCTCCACATATTTTTTTATCGATGAAGTTCCACCAGTTCCTTGAGTAGTTCTTCGTCTTTGCATGATGAACGCCGTGGAGTTTAGAGCTCAACTACACTTACTATCCTAGTCTGAGACTTAGCTATAAGTAGACTAGAAATCAAGACTTACAGTTTTGGCAACTAAATTTGACAAACAAGCTTGATATAGCAACGCTTGCGAGTTCGACCGAGCAGTTCTCTAACAGTATATCTGTGGGATACAGATTTATCCATTCAATAGACTTTTTTGTGTGAGACAAATTGGTTTATCAAGTCTTCGACTTTGGGTCGTATAAACTCTTAGTTGTGGGTGATATCAGCTAAGAGAATCAAGTGCGTAGAATCATGTTGCGGTTCAGAGACGTAAGGAGCACAACTGTACCTTGATCAATGTGAGATTGGTTAGGGCTCAACTACATTCCAGTCCGAAGTTAACTTGGAGTAGGCTAATGTATGTAGCGGCTTAATACAGTGTGGTGTTCAAATCTGGACTAGGTCCTAGGGTTTTTCTGCATTTGCGGTTTCCTCGTTAACAAAACTTCTGGTGTCTATGTTATTTCTTTGCCGCATTATATTTGTTTATATAATTGAAATATCACAGGTTGTGCGTAAGTTCAATCAATTGTGAATCCAACCTTTGGTTGTTGATTAAATTGATTGAAACTAGGATATTGGTTTTTGATACCGTCCAAGCTATTTTTTATATTCAATCGGGATCGCAAATCCCTATTTGTTTGATTGCAGATTGAATTGAGAAATTGAGGTATAACTCTTTGATATACTTTTCTTAAGATTGAGTCTGACTGTCTAGTTGATTCTCTTAAAAGTATATTGGAGTTAGTCCATACATATTGCTAACTAAAATATTGGGTGTGGTTGTTAGACCCCCACTTTTTCAATTGGTATCAGAGCAGGCAAACACATTTAAGACCTTATAAGTCTGTGTTTGTAGCGATATGACTTTATGGATAGAAGTGTTATCTTTATAAACGTATCATCAGTCTTCGATGGATCGAATTACTTATGGTGAAAAATTGCTATGCGTGCCTTTCTTCAAGCGCGTGATTTTCAATCATGGGTTTACGTTGTTGATGGCTATTCTCCTCCGATTGTTATAATAGGCAATGTAATTGTTCCAAAGGATATCGGTGATTATGATGCTGTCGAGATTCTTGCTGCAAAGCAAAATTCTGACAGATTGAATGCAATCATCCATGCCATTACCCCAATCTTCAGCACCATATGACTACATGCACTCGGTCTAAAGATGCTTAGGATATCTTAGAAACCGTATTTGAAGGGAATACCTGTGAAAAAGAAGCTAGGCTTCAAAACCTAAATTCTGATTGGGAAACCTTCGTATGACAGATGAAGATTCATTTGATGAGTTTAATCACAAAGTGTCTGAAATTGTTAATGCATCTTTTGTGTTGGGTAAGACTATTCCTGAAAAGGACATTGTGATGAAAATTCTCAGATCATTGCCATCTAGATACGAGTCTAAGAAACATGCCATCGTTGAAAGAAATAACCTTGATAAACTTTCCATAAATACTCTTGTTGGAAAGTTAAAAATACTTGATCTTGACCAAAACACAGTCGGAACATCTGCGTTCAAAGCTGTGACCAACACAAGTGAATATTCTAACTTGTCTTGGGCTGATGAATGTTGTTCCTATCATGTTGATTTTGATAAATCACTGATTATACAAAATATCAAGGATATTGTAAGAAGAATCAAAAGATATGAGAAAAATCTCTCTCTGGTTAATGCTTCAGATGATTCAATACAAGAAACATCATCCAAGGTTGTCAAAATCGTGCATACTTCCGATGTGTGTAATGAACTTTCAGCTCTCGCAGCAGAAACTTCTTCTTACTCAAATTCTGATTCATAGTTTGAGTCTGACACTAAGATTTTTTTAATTCTTGGATAAGTGTAGAGAATTTCACCAAGAAAATCTCCAACTAAAGGCTTCGTTGGAGAAACTTGAATCATCACTTCAGGTGAAAAATCTTGAGATAGATTGTCTTAATGATTAATTCACCAGAACCCTGTCTCCGAAGGAAAAAGAGATTAATACCCTTAAGTGTGACCTGCAAAGGTTGTCTGAAAGTTTTGAAAAAATCTCAGCAATGTTATTCGGTCATAAGTCTTTTGGAAACACAAATGGTTTAGGGTTCAAAAGCAAAACTGTGAGCAGAAACAACTCATTTGTTCCAGTCGTTTTGGAATAATTAATGATGAATGTTGTGATAAACATGAGGCAAATAAGCAAGACAACAAATCTTCCTTGATTTGTTCGTTTTGTGGAAATGAAAATCATGTCCAAGATAAATGTTGAAAATTCAAGAGGAATAACAAAAGGATTGCCAAACTTCAAAATGACATGCAAATAATGAATCTGGCCGTGGGTAATCAACAGGGTACTCCTGAAGACAAGAAAAAATTCAAAAGAAGACGAGGTAAGAAGTCTGTTTATACAACGAACCTCGATGTGTCACTGTGTGATAAAAGATGTGAGCATTCGGCTCACTCCGTCACTATTTAATACCAGTGATGTCTGCATCCTCATCTTTATCTTGAGAAAATGAGGACTGCATCAAGGTTGCTCAAGTTTTGTATTTTTTATTAATTTCTTATTTTATTTATGTTAAGAAAATATCTTCTTGTTAAAATAGATAATGGATCATGAACCGTAAAAGACTTGTTCAAAGTTTTCTAGGGTTTGGCTATCCATAGGTCTATTTATATTCATTTGTGATCAAAATGCACTTCACCTCTCTTATCTTTAAAAGATACAGTTTCGTTGCTCCTGTGATTAGAGGTACCATAAAAGGGATGCAGTTGAAGCAGTTAATGTGTATCTTTGTGAATGAATCTTTTCCTCAAAGAATAATAAGGAGAGATCCACAAATGATGAAGAAGGTTCTTCCTCTAACTACCTCTTGTCTGTTTGTCATTTTGATAATAACTTTAGAGGCATGGTGAAGGATTTCGTCAACAAAAGAAATTATTTAAAATCTCAAATCATTTTATCTTTAGAAAAAATAGCTCATTATGAACGCATGTTGTCTCTAACAAGGAACACCTTATGTGGACTAAAAAGAGAACTTCGTAAGTTAACTGATATTTCTGAAAATCTGGAGGAATTGAACGATCCCATAATCAATGGGTTTTTCAATAATGAGAAGGAATTCTCAGTAGATGCTCTGAGAAAGCTCTACGATGTCTAGGAAACTTCTTATGAGAATTTATTCTTGTGTTTTAAGAAGGATAACTAGGGATTGGAATACCAATTATTGTGAGTACACATAGCTATTTCCAACGATTTTCATCTTGCAACGTTTTTAGATTTATTTATTTAAATTCTAAAGTTTATTTGGAAGATGATTTTTGCAGTATTAATCTTTATAGTTTTATATATTGCAACTTGTTATGGGATATGTGTGTTTGCGTCCGTGAACTATGATTATCCCATATTTTCTCAAAAGTTAAGTCTATCATATGTCTTTATGCAAATATTGATAAAATATAGAATGAACTTTTGACAACAAAAGTTAAGCCTATTATGTCATTATGCAAATATTGATGGAAGATAGGATGAACTTTTGTTAACAAAGATTAAGTCTATTACATATCTCTATGCAAATTTGATGAAAAATAGAATGTGAAAATGCGAGGGTCTAACAACCACACCCAACAATTCGGTTGGCAATCTGAGAGGACTTACTCAAATACACTTTCTAGAGAATCTACTAGACAGTCAGACTCAATCTAGAGTAAAGTATATCAAAGAGTTTAATATCTCTAACTCTTAATTCAATCCGCAATCAGCAAAAAGAAACCTGCGAGCCCGATTGAATATAAGAGGAATTACTTGAATGGTACCAAAGACCAATGTTCAAGTTTCAATCAATGTAAATCAACAACCAAAGGTAGGATATTCTAATTGATTTATATTAACGCAAAACATGTGATATTTCAATTATATAACAAAATATAATGCGGAAAAGAAATAACAAAGACACCAAAATTTTGTTAACGAGGAAACCACAAATTCAGAAAAACCCCGGGATCTAGTCCAGATTGAACACCACATTGTATTAAGTCGCTACAGACACTAGCCTACCACCAATTAACTTTGGACTGGACTGTAGTTGAACCCTAATCAATCTCACACTGATTCAAGGTACAGTTGCACTCCTTAATTTTCTGATCCCAGCATGATACTACGCACTTGATTCCCTTAGTTGATCTCACCCACAACCAAGAGTTGCTACGACCCAAAGTCGAAGACTTGATAGACAAATCTATCTCACACAGAAAAGTCTATAGGATTGAATAAATCTGTCTCTCACAGAAATACCCTAGAGTTTTTGTTCCGTCTTTTGATAAATCAAGGTGAACAAGAACCAATTGATAACCCGAACTTATATTCTCGAAGAACAGCCTAGAATTATCAATCACCTCACAATAAACTTAATCGACTAGCGAAACAAGTTATTGTGGAATCACAAACGATGAGACGAAGTGTTTGTGATTACTTTTCTATCTTTCCTATCGGAGATATAAAATCTCGAGCCAATTATTTCCATTGTACTCAACACGATAGAAATAACAAGATCAGATCATGCAACTACAAAGATAATAGTTGGGTCTGGCTTCACAATCTCAATGAAGTCTTCAAGTCGTTAACCTACAGGGTCTCGAGAAGAAACCTAAGGTTAAAGGAGAATAGACTCTAGTTATACAACTAGTAACACGCATGAGGTGTGGGGATTAGGTTTCCCAGTTGCTAGAGTTATCCTTTATATAGTTTTCAAATAAGGGTTTGCAATCCAAGTTACCTTGTGTTTGAGGGTGAAAACGACTTCTGCTGATTTCGGTAATTTCGTGTGTTGTGGGTGAGAAACGATTCTAAACCCTAAAAAATGTACTGCAAGGGAGTACTTTGATTTGAGAGATCAATCTGTACAAATTCGGCCTAAACCAAGAAATGGTCGTTCCAGACTGCTTCCTTCACAAAGTGAAGGAGAAGGGTTGGTCTTAGGGAGGGAAGCGAAGAGACTGTTGAGACCAGAATAGTTGATTCCGGAAGAGTAGTTGTTTGACGACTTGTATCAGAAAGTGAAACGCTAGCAGATTGGAAAGCTTACAAGTGATTTTTGAGTGTTGTATGCTCCTGACCAAAACTTGTTTTTGGTGGAAATAGGTGAGACCTATTTATACAAGTCACAACGAAACGTACCCTGGCCTCGTAAGAAGTGGAAACGGTTAAGTAATGGAAGAAAGCGGTAACAGGTAACGCCTGGAATTGATGTTTCCATAATGAAGGAAACGTTTCACCATTACTTCTTGTATTTACTAACCGCCTCACTCTTATGACACTTTCCTATAACGGGCGTATTGCACGCTATAAACCTCCAGACCAATACCCTGATGAGCATCCCCCAGTTTGTGACATGTTTTGATGTCTCGAGTGTTTTCATGGAAAACGTGTAGTATGTTGATATTGTTTGGCAAGTTAAAATTGAGAGGCTTGCCGGTTCGGTGACGAACTTGTACGGCTGAGATTTGCATCTCAGAAGGAAGGGTAGCCATTGATTGTTGCAAACCTCCGTTTGGCAGCCAGCAGCTTGGAGGCATGGCTGGCATGGCATGTTTTAGGCGTGGCCAAATCAGGGTTTTGGCATAAATCACGGAATTTGGCATTGGGAAAGAAGTGGCCATGCGTTTGGTGGCGAACTTGTACGTCTTAGATCTGCATCTTAGGAGAAATGATAGTCGTTGATTGTTGCAACCTTCCGTTTGGCATCCAGCGACATGGAGGCATGGTCGGCATGGCTTTGGCGTGAAGTGGAGACGCTGGCAGTGTGCGTCTTGGAAGGTAGTCGCTTGCGGCTTGAAAGGGAATTGCTTGCAGTGTGCGGCTTGGAAGGGAGCCGCTGGCAGCGTGCGGCTTGGAAGGAAGCCGCTGGCAGCGTGCGGCTTTGTCTAAATTAGGGTTTGGTATGCTGAAACCCTAATTAGCGCCCTTTACTAGAATTGCTGTAGAATTCTCGTACGGACTCGGATTTTGATGGTCCGACCCTCCATTCTACACGAAAAAGAATTTCCTATCTCCCAACGCGGGAATATTTAGGTTTTGAGCTCGTTCGGGAGTTGAAAACATCCTAAAAGTAAAACTCAGGAAGAATTCATGAAGGATGTTGGCACCCAGCGGCATGGGGGCATGGCCGAAATGGCTTTGGCGTGGCCAAATTAGCGTTTGGCACCATGACAAAAGAATTGATATTGTATCCAAGAGGTTACCACAAGTCGTTTGGTTTGGTAGCGATCTTGTACGGCTGAGATTTTCATCTCAGAAGGAAGGGTAGTCTTTGATTGTTGCAACCCTTCGTTTGGAAGCCAGCGGCATGGAGGCATGACCGACATGGCTTTGGCATGTTTTAGGCGCGACCAAAATTAAGGTTTTGGCATAGTTTAGGCGCGGCCAAAGTTAGGGTTTTGGCACAAAATTAGGGTTTTTTTTGGCATTGGGCCAGAAGTTGCCACGCGTTTGGTGGCGAACTTGTACGGCTAAGATTTGCATCTCAGAAGGAAGGGTGGCCGTTGATTGTTGCAACCCTTCGTTTGGCAGCCATCGTCATGGAGGCATGGCCAGCATGGCTTTGGAAATGTTTTAGGCACGACCAAATTAGGGTTTGGCCAACATGGCTAGCAGGGATGGCATGCCATTGGCGTGGCTGGCAGGGTCGGCATGCCTTTGGCGCGGAGATGTGGCTGGCATGGCATGCCCTTGGCACGATGGTGCAGCTGGCATGGTTGGCATGCCTTTGGCGTGGAGATGTGGCTGACATGGAATGCCATTGGCACGATGGTGTGGCTGACATGGTTGGCATGCCTTTGGCGCGGAGATGTGGCTGGCATGGCATTGGCACGATGGTGCAGCTGGCATGGTATGCCATTGGCACGGTGGTGCGGCAGGCATGGTTGGCATGCCTTTGGAACGGAGATGTGGATGGCATGGCGTGCCATTGGCACGATGGTGCGGCTGGCATGGTCGGCATGCCTTTGGCGCGGAGATGTATAAATTAGGGTTTAGCGCGTCGAAACCCTAATTAAAATATGTGGTATGTGTGATTGGCACGCTTGGCTAGCATGCGTGGCTGGCATGTGCGGAGATGATGCCAGTCAGTACTGAGGGCTCTGCCGTGGAACATAGCATATACATAAAAAAAATGTACCCTGGTAATTTTCTCCTAGACATATTGGAAGGATCAATAAATGCGCTAGTGGAGATATTGGTACTCCCGGCTCCGTTTCCTTACAGAGTGACGTCACGTCAGACTATGGTTTTACGATTTTAACCCTAAGCTAAAAACCACCATCAACACCTTGGTAACAAAGCATTCAATAATCACCGTTAGATGAAAAACCTGATTCAACCAAGCTAATACCTTTCAACCGTTAGATCGAACTTAGCTTGTTACACACAAATGAAATGTACCCTCATTTAGGTTTATGTAACCGTACCTAAACGTGTACACCATGTTGGTTCACAAATAGTTAACCAAGGTTATCTATATGATTACTCTCATATCAACCTTATTCATCTCAACCATAACTAGTTCAAATGACTCAAATGAAACTAGTTAAAGAGTTGTTCAATTGCTATAGAAAACATAATTGAAACTAAATCGGTTTGATTCACTTGAAACAATCATGAACATTATAGCCACGGTTTGCAAAGATTGCATTCCTTATGATTTAAATGTTTAAGTCCATGAACTGACCGATTTGACAAAGTAACTGTTGATGGTGGATTTTCAACAAAGGTCAAAACCGTAAAATCATGATATTGCATGTTTCTGACACGACTTCAGGAATCCATGTGAGGATTCGTGTTTTACGAAGTATGATGCATATGTCGCTCGAAAGGCCTCTCCGGAGCGTTCGACACTGGGCATTTCATCATAGCCTCTATGTAGAATAACGTAATTGGGAGTTTTTCCGTAAGATTGAGAGCTTAAAGCCTTCAGGATGTCGGTGACACTCACGGTTCCCTGACTACATGGAGGAATTCGCCTCTACATAGAAGAACGATTGGGCGGTTCTCCGTAAGATTGAGAGCAATAACGCCTTCAGGAGGCCGGTGACATTCACTCTTCCTTGACTATGTAGAGTGTCCGTGTATAGACTCAGGCGGTCCTCCATACATGAAATGTTGAGAGGGCAAAACGTCTTCGGGACATTGGCAACACTCGCTGATTCACTGACTATATGCAAGAGATTAAATTCTACGTCATATTCACCACTAAATTCCTAGAAGATAATATATCTTATCTTATTGCTCATATTCCATGTTCAAACTCACGACTGGTTCTGTGGAATGGTAATAGATAAATGTATTACTCCGATTTCATGATCGAATCTACGGCTGATCTCATGAAATGGTAATAGATATTACTCCGATTTCATTGTCGAATCCACGGCTGATCTCATGAAATGGTAATATCACCACATATCTTATTACTCCAATTTCATGATCGAATCCACGGCTGATCTCGTGAAATGGTAATAAACAACCATTACTCCGATTCTATGGTCGAATCCGCAATCTCATGGAATGGTAATACTCATTTTATTATTCTGAATCCATGGTCGAATCCACGGCTGATCCTTTGGATTGATAATAAAAAATACTCACTTTTATTACTTAGTTTCATGAATCATTCTCCACTAAATTTCATAAATTAGTAATAAATACTCAACAATCGGGCATCTGGACCATCACTGAGTAAGCCCCACAAAATGGTGCAAGTGTACTCGACGATGATGCACGACTGAGCACCCGGATGCACAAACGAGCATCCAAAAACATGGATGGATGAGGAATCCTACGCAAAACTGGAGAAAACAACAAATAATAATAAAATAATAAGAGGCGCCCAGGGGTCGGGCCCACCGGCCGGCCGGCCATGCCCCAGCAGTGGCCGGTCCCATGCCTCCTTTATTATTTTGCCCTATTTTGTTATTTTCATGAACTCATGAAAACTCCTTGATTTTAGCAACTTTCCTTGTTTTTGTGCAAAACTCATGAATTTCCCATAACTTCATGGATTCATTAAATAATATTATAAAATAGGGAAAGGTGTGCGGAACCGGGTAATCTAGCCGGCCGGCCATGCCTGAGCCATGGCCGGTCCCATACCTCACAATCCTTAGATTTTTATGATTACTATTCCCTAATCTCATGAAACTCCTCCGTTTCAACAAAAACTCATGGATTCTCCATAACTTCACGGATTCATGAAAAATAATATTATAAAATAGGAAAAGGTGTGCGGGACCGAGAAACATAGCCGGCAGGCCATTCCCTAGTCGTGGTCGGTCCCACACCTTTCTATCCTTAGTCTTTTATAATTATTATTTTCCTCAATTCATGAAACTCCTTGGTTTGAGCAAAAATCATGATTTCGTCATAACTTCTCAAATTTTGCTCGAATCATGAAAAACCAAAAGCCAACATGGTCCGTTCGGTTTTGGTTTGACTTTTAAGATCTACCGGACGGATCAAGTTTGTTTCCTTGTATATATTTAATTTCCAATAAAGAAAATTGTTTCTAAACAATTTTTATGGTTTTCTGATCGGCTGATGGTTTCACAAATTTATCAGGACCTGTTTTGGTGGATTTGGATTTGCATTGCTCTAGAAGAAAACGATCTACTTCGTCAAATATGGAGATCGTTTCTAAAGAAATTAATTTGGGCATATTACTTCCCTTTTATGGAAGCATCTGATTTCTTTGATGATCAAGAAACAAAATTGTGTAAAACCATTATAAGGATTTTCAATCCTTCAAAGGGCTGCAGAAGTTTAATAGGATTTTCATATCTCGTTTCCTTAAGTTTCGATTGTAAATCTTGTACCATCTGTATTGTCCTGTTTATTGATGTAATTGATCTATGTAATCCTTCAAACCTCAATTTGAATGAGGTATTCTAATAAATAAAATTTAGGGGTTTCTTGAAGCCCCTGTTTCCATCAAAAAAAAAAAACCAACATGGTCACAGCGGCTAGCCTCTCACGGTAATTTGAAATGTTAAAATACTCTTATTTTAATATTTACAAAATATTTATCAACTAAGAATACATGCTCATTCCAACAAAAATCAAGAATTACAGTCAAGATTAAACTTTTCTGAAAATTCACAACGTTGCTTGAACGCACATCAGAAAATACTGAAACTTTCAGTACGGAAACACAAACACCATGGAAACATGTGCATGCCTTCACAACCGACCAGAGTCATCCCTAGGGATTGCACAAAGCCGGTCCCACACATTTTCATAATTCTGACCTAATTTGCTCAATTGCTCAAATTGGGCCCAAACTCTCTCCAACCAACATGGGGATTGCTCAAACGACCAACAGCTGGTCCCATGACCACCAAGAGCCGGTCCCATGCTCTCTTGGTCGGTCCCCCATCTTTCATACTTAGGTTTTATCACCTAATGTTGAACCCAGCAATATTTCAATAAATAATGAAACCGGCATTTAATCATCATTCTTTCACCAACCCTCCAACTGAGAACCCTGGTGCATGCTCACTCGAGCACTGGGCACCACATGGACGCCCATCATCCCATGTGGTCCCTCTATCACTCATGACCTATTTTCAGCGATTCATCAATTATGATCTGAAATTAGGGTTTCGAATAAATGCTCTACGAATCATCATTCTGAGCAAGATTCAATCACTAATGAATTTATGTTGATTCGGCAACCAACATCTGAATTAATCATATGATATTTGGTAATCCACCAATATTTTAATATTTTATTGGGTCACTGACCAATAAATAATTCGTCGAATTGAGCAATACTTGCTCAAATATCGATCCAGCTATCCATATTTAGTAATTTATCAGTAATTTGTCAAATTGAGCAATACTTACTCAATTACTCATCAAATTATCAACATATTTGTCGAATTGAGCAATACTTGCTCATTTGCACGTCAAAATCTCAATATTCAGTAATTCACCAAAATTGAGAAATACTTGCTCAGTCCTCGAATACTAGTCAATAATTCATGACTGAATCAACAATATTGACATCATTTCAGAGAACTACATGTTCGATCCATGAATCGCTGAGCATTCATCACTCATGCTCGATTCAACAAAACCTAGTCTCACTGTCTAATCAGTCAACAACTGACTCACTAATACACGTCTGTCATGAAGACTCCACGATTTGTGAGACATCAATCACATTAAATTGGGGGATATCAATTAGGGTTTTGGTCTGGTGGCCTACAACACGTGGATTCATCCACAACGAGAATGTGAGTAAGTCGTGTCAACGGTTGAAATAGTTAGCAAAGTAGTGGGTGAATGATCAACCAAGTCTCCGCACAATCTGGAACTGGTTTCACCACGATCTCCCACTTTTCCACTCTTTCACTCAAGAAACCGTCACACTTACATGGATCAAGGTGTTCACAACTCTGACAATATAAATAAGTCTCTGGATCCATGATTGAGAGATAACAGACAACGAATGATCATTAGCTATCAGCAATTGTCTACACAGAATTTCTCGAGTAACTACTTTCAAGAATTCATCAATCCATCAGAACTTATTCGAACTCATCAGTTCACCAAAATTGCAGAAACCTTCAATACATCCACAATCCTTGATCATCATTGATCCCACACAATTCTCAGCTTCCCTCATGCAGATCAACCCATCTTCCTCTTTGCGACCGAATTGACTCTGGAACGGACATTGTCTTGGTTTAGGCCGGAGTCTTACAGATTGATCTCTAGAATCTAAGCACTCCCTTTGCAGTGCATCTGTATGTGGTTAATAAGTTTGCTCGGTTGAGGAGTCTCGAAAACACACTCGTCTCTTCATTTCCCTAAAAAACCAGCGACTCGTTTTCCCCCATTGATGGTATTTTTCAATGATGTTGTAGTAAAATATTCGTTGACACTTGTGAAAGCAATATATTTTAGACTTATAAAACTTAAAAAACTAAGAGAACTTAATGTAAAATTGATTTCAAGATATTAAAAATAACCAAGACACTGATTCCACTATTACACATGAATGAATGATGGTAAATAACCCAAAACTCTAATTATCTTTTAAGTCCCTTATTTTCTTAACTCACAAATAATTAGGCAAATTCTCAAATATCAATTGTATTCCCTAAGCATAGATTATCAATTGACTAAACAAAGTATAACCTATCAGATTGAATCACAACTAATTAAGAAAATTATGCAAACAATTTAAAATTCTGCAAAAACAGTGATTGAGTGAATTATAAATTAGAGAAAATAAAATAGTTACCAATTATTCATGCGTAAATATCTTCCTCATTGCCTTGGTTGTGGGAGAATTATCTCATCATCATGTCGGAAACACGCTCAAAAGTTGATTTCATTGCTCAAAGATGGTTTACAAATGATGAAATGGGAGAAAAATTAATAAAACCGGGTTTGTAACACTTATGTTTGTTACAAACAAGTTATTACAGAGAACGATAAATGAAAACTGTCATTGTCACTGTAGTTATACGACCCACTAGTGTTTGTCGTTGTCACTGTTGATGAACGACTGTTCTCTTGCGTCTTATGTTCTTCATGCACCAGCAGAAAAGAATTTTCCTGCAAGTGATCGTCCCGACTCTGTGATGCTCTGAAGTTATCTCAATTCTCTCTGTCCCCTTCTCTGCTACCCCAGGATGATATTTATACTCAATAGGCGAAGAAAATCCTCCGTAATAACTCACAGTAATCTCTCTTTATTCGGCAGTGAAGGGTAATATTCTCGGAATATTTTCTTTACAAAAATCCTTCTCCTACATGTCTGCTGCCTCTGAAATTTCCTTATTTGACTTCTCCACGTTTCTTCAGAGACCAAGTGGTATCCAAACACGAGTAGCACACGTAAAACTTGATGTAATCACGTGAATATCTCTTACGGTGTACGTGTTGCTCTGACTTATTCTTGCGAGTTATCTAATCAACTTCAGCCGACGAAATCAACCATATCATGCCTGTTAACCTTAATAGAGTCCCCCCCCATCAATCTGAGCCATTGAGTCTCTCTACAATGCCTTCCAATTTCGAACGAAAATTCTTCAGGTGAGAACCATGTTTTCCCGCATTTTTTCAGAATTCAAAAGATGAAGATGGGTGTCGTGGATAAAATTGGGCTACATATAGCCGTGGGTGCTCCTTAGCCAAATCCAGGGTCCGTATAGCAAATGTCCTCCGGGGGTGCTCCGAGTGATTTTTCGAGCCGAATTTTCCAACAATATTTATTTAAAAAAAAACACATATAAACACACAAAACACCATAATAAGTACAAAATCGAGTACCAACAATACAGAAAATTGAGGACAACTTGGACACAAAAATGTGTCTATCAAATACCCCCAAACCTATTATTTGCTAGTCCTCGAGAAAAATTAATAAAAAAATAAAATCCTAACTCACTAGGTGGCCTTAGTGACCGAGTTAATCTCGGGAGGGTTTACCAGAGGTATACCCACAAAACCATGATTTCTAATTGGTCACAAGTATCCAAAGAACTATGAGGACATACATATTCTCAACCTATCTCCAAGTAACTACAATGCCAGAGAAATTAAAGGTGCCAGTTCTAAAGCTGACTAAAGAAAAGGGAAGACACATCCGCAACACTGCTAGATAAAGAGACATCCGCTACACAGCTAGATAAACATTGTAAGATGCGTCCGCTTCTTTACACCGGGATAAGATTAGGAGAGAGATAAAGATGAGAGGGACATCTGCTACACAGCTGGACTAATTACGTGTGATGACTTGAACCAGTGCTAGAAAGATCTTGTGCCAGATGGAAAGCGGACTAACAAAGCAACCAATATGCATCTCTCTTCGACTCTCTCATAGTGCTCAGTAGAAACAACGTCTTCTTCAGCTTCAACTGTTGATGATAAACTCTCGAACCTCGTACAACCTTGACAATTAACTATTATCCTTAATTTCTTGCTTGAAACTTCCTCTAAATTTCTACTTCCCTATGGCAGCTTTTTTTTTTTTTTTTTTTGGAAACACAAAAATAACAAGACAACAATTTTAATGGCCATGAGAGAAGGACTTTAGAACTTGGATCTTCGCAACTTGTGATGTCTTGGTATCATGAACTTCAACAACTTGTATCATTTTCTCTTATAACTTCTTGTAACTAAGTCTTCAACTTTGATTTTTGAATTATTCTTTTCTACTGTTGCTTCTAAACCTTAAACGTCTTCAACTTTCTTCATAGATTTTGATGTCGCTTCGTTTGTTGATGATGATAAGTTTCTACTGAGAGGAGTCGTAATCCAGTAACTAAGACTACATTGTGAGGTTGCTTTGTCTTTCTGGAATTTCCTTCTGACCTACTTTCCTTTCCATCATGGATGGTTAGGTCCATCACGGTTACCCTCTAAAAGGAACAAGTTCTCTCCTGAATTTCAAAGATCTCAATGTCTTTTTCTCTAATGTCTCAATAAATTGTTATCCCTAGCATTCCAATTTCTATCTTTTCGGTGAGAAACAATATGTAAACTTAGCTAACCGGATACTATGTGACACTAGAAGTTTCAAAAATGCAACTAAAAAGTTCTTCCCCACCCCCAAACTTAAATCTGACATTGTCCTCAATGTTTCTAATGAAAGAGCAGTACCAAAAGTAAAATAATACGAGGAGGAGTTGGAATGAAAGTACCTGGGTGAAGAGAGAGAGAATCAAAAACTAATATACAACATACAACTGCCTCGATGGTCAGTCAAGGGTAAACAGGGTCCTCCAGAGGGACCTCCTCAACATCACCTGTATGAAAGGGCTCTAAAAAGGGTTTCAATCTCTGATCGTTAACATTCGAAGAACTACTACCATCCGGTGTCTCGATCTCAACATCTCCATGAGGAAAGACAGTGCGAACAATAAAAGGACTCGTCCACCGAGAACGTAATTTCCCAGGGAAAAGATGTAAACGGGTAACATACAGAAGAACTTTTTGACCTAGAGAAAATGACTTCCTTAAAATATTTCTATCATGCACAAGTTTCATTTTGTTCTTATACTCCTTAGCACTATCGTAAGCATCTATACGAATCTCGTCCAACTCATTGAGATAGAGTTTCCTATGGGCTCCTGCCTTGTCAAGTGAAAAGTTTAGCTGCTTGACATCCCAATAAGCTCTATGTTCTAACTCAACAGGTAAATGACATGCCTTGCCATACACAAGCCGATAAGGAGACATTCCAATGGGGGTCTTAAACGCAGTACGGTAATCCCATAAGGCATCAGTGAGCCTAGACGACCAGTCTTTCCGATTAGGATTAACTGTTTTCTATAATATACGTTTTATCTCCCTATTAGAAACCTCTACCTGACCACTAGTCTGCGGATGATACAGGGTAGCTACCTTATGTGTAATACCATATTTCTTCATCAGAAGCCTAAAAGGTCCATTACAAAAGTGCGACCCTCCATCACTAATTATAGCTCACGGTGTACCAAAACGTGTAAGTATATTATTTTTCAAGAACTCAATCACAACCCTATGGTCATTGGTTTTACATGCAACCGCCTCAATCCACTTAGAAACATAGTCTACAGCGACAAGGATGTAAAGGTTACCAAAAGAATTAGGAAACGGACCCATAAAGTCAATACCCCACACATCAAAGACCTCAACAACTAAAATAGGGTTCAAGGGCATCATGTTCCTATGAGAAATGGTTCCTAATTTCTGACAACGCTCACAAGTAGCACAGTAACTATGGGAGTCTTTAAACAATGAAGGCCAATAGAATCCACACTGCAATATCTTAGCAGCAGTCTTCTTAGCACTAAAGTGACCCCCACAAGCATGATCATGACAAAAGGAAATAATACTGGACTGACCACTCTCAGGTATACATCTCCTAATAATCTTGTCTGGACAATACTTAAACAAATAAGGATCATCCCAAAATAAGTGCTTAACCTCGGCTAAAAACCTAGAACGATCTTGTTTACCCCAATGTTGGGGTATTCGACCAGTAACAAGATAATTCACTATATTCGCGTACCAAGGTGCATGGGTAACAAAGAACAGTTTTTCACCAGGAAAACTATCCCTATCCACAACAAGCCTAGACAAGTGGTATGCTACTACATTTTCTACACCTTTTTTTATCTTTAATGTCTAAGGAAAATTCCTGCAACAATAGGATCCATCTAATCAATCTAGGTTTAGTATCCTTCTTGGAAAGAAGATACTTCAAAGCAGCATGATCGGTAAGATTATGACCTTAGAACCTAAGAGGTAGGATCTAAACTTGTCTAAGGAAAACACAATAACTAATAGTTCCATCTCCGTAGTGGTATAGTTCAACTGGGCATCATCAGAGTTTTGCTAGCATAGTAAATCACATGAAGCAACTTATTTTCTCGCTGACCTAGCACAACACCGATGACATAATCTGAAGCATCACACATGATCTCAAATGGTAGGTTCCAGTTAGGTGCCTGGACTATGGGGGCGGTAGTGAGTAAAGTCTTAAGCTTCTCAAAAGCCTCTAAACAAGCATCATCGAAGACAAACTTAACGTCTTTTGCAAGCAAATTGCAAAGAAGTCTAGACATCAAGCTAAAATCCTTAATGAATCGACGATAAAAACCTGCATGCCCTAAGAATGACCTAATATATCTTACGGTTTTTAGGACCTGTAAAGTTTTAATAAGGTCAACTTTGGCTCTATCTACCTCTATACCCTTCGAAGATACGATATGCCCTAGAACAATTCCTGAACGAACCATGAAGTGACATTTCTCCCAATTAAGCACTAAATTCTTTTCCTTACACCTAGTAAAAACTAATGACAAATGATGCAAGCACTCATCTAAAGACGAACCAAACACTGAAAGATCATTCATAAATACCTCTAAGAACCGTTCTACCATGTCAGAAAATATGCTCAGCATACAACGATGAAAGGTCGCAGGGGCATTACATAGCCCGAAAGGCATGCGTTTATACGCAAAGGTACCAAAGGTACAGGTAAAAGTGGTTTTCTCTTGGTCTTCTGGGGCTTTGACAACCTGATTATAACCGCAGTATCCATCTAAAAATAAATAATGGCTACGTCCAGATAATCTCTCTAGCATTTGGTCGATGAAGGGAAGGGGAAAGTGGTCCTTCCTAGTGACCTTGTTCAATTTTCTATAGTCAATACAGACACGCCAACCCGTGGTCACCCGGGTTGGGATTAACTTATTGTTATCATTCTGGACTACAGTAATACCGGATTTCTTGGGAACAACCTGAACGGGATGACCCACTTACTGTCTGAAATGGGGTAGATAATGCCTGCATCTAACAGCTTAAGAACCTCGGTTCGAACTACTTCTTTCATATTAGGGTTCAGTCGACGTTGCATCTCCCTAGAAGGTTTGGTGTCACTTTCTAAATAGATATGATGCATACAATCAGTAGGACTTATACCCTTAATGTCTGCTATGGTCCACCCTAAAGCTTCCTTTTTATTCTGAAGGACGGTTACTAGCCTACTTTCCTAATCACTATCCAATTCGGATGCTACAATCACATGTAAAGTCTCAGACGGGCCTAAAAACACATATTTCAGGGTATCTGGCAATGGTTTTAGGTCCAACTTAGGAGGCTCTTCTAACGAAGGAACTAGGGTAGACTTAGAAACTGGTAGTGGTTCGAACTTAGGTTTACATGAATTATTAGTGTCTAACAAAGGGGTTGAGTCTAACAAAGCATTCACCTCATTAATTACATTATCATCATCAAAATCAATCCCAAAGTGATCTAGGCATTTCTCTAATGGATCTTCTAACAAAGTGTTTGGTAATGACTCCTCGATTAATGTTCCTATCATGTTCACCTCTTCTATGTTCGAGTCATCTATTTCAGAGGGTAGCTTACTAATATCAAAAATGTTCATCTCAATAGTCATATTACCAAAAGACAAAATCATAATACCATTTCGACAGTTAATGATCGCATTGGATGTAGCTAAAAATGGGCGACCTAAAATCACTGGTATTTGGTTCTCTGGGTCGGGGACAGGTTGGGTATCTAGGATAACAAAATCTACTGGATATATAAACTTGTCGACCTCTATAAGAACATCCTCGATTACACCACGAGGAATTTTAACGGACCTATCAGCTAACTGAAGTGTTATCTGGGTAGGTTTCATCTCACCAAGTCATAGCTTAAGGTACACATGGTATGAAGTAAGTTCACACTGGCTCCTAAGTCAAGCAAAGCTTTCTCAACACGGTATTTACCTATTTTGCAAAAAATAGTAGGGGACCCTGGGTCTTTATACTTAGGATTAATGGTATTCTGAATTATATAACTCACGTGACTAGCTAGAAAGGATTTCTTCTTGACACTAATCTTTCGCTTTCGCGTACACATATCCTTAAGGAACTTGGCATAAGCGGGAATCTGCTTAATTGCATCTAATAATGGAAGGTTGATAGTTACCTGCTTAAAAACCTCCAATATATCATTAAATGTGGACTCCCTCTTAGTTGGAACTAGGAGCTGTGGGAATGGGGCTCTAGGAACAAAGCCGGGCACAATATAACCCTCATTGGTCTCTTTAAAGACTCTATCAGTCTCCTCAGTTTCTGGTTCAGAAGTGTGAACTATAGCATGTTCAGTATCAAGCATGGAAACCTTGTTGTCTATCACTCTACCACTCTTAAGGGTTTTAATAGCATTTACATGATCGGATGGTCTTTCACCTATTTTATTAATTCCTCTAGGGTTGGGTTGAGTTTGAATAGGAAACTTACCTCTTTCACTTAAAGACTCATTTATCTGACTAACCTGGTGTTTGAGGGTGAAAACGGTTTCTGCTGATTTCGGTAATTTCGGGTGTGTGGGTGAGAAACGAGTCTAAACCCTAAACAATGTAATGCAAGGGAGTACTTTAGATTCAAGAGATCAATCTGTACAAATCCGGCCTAAACCAAGAAATGGTCGTTCCATACTTGCTTCGGTCACAAAGAGGAGGAGAAGGGTTAGTTTTGGGGAGCGAAGCGAAGAGAGTGTTGAACCAGAATAGTTGATCCTGGAAGAGTAGTTGTTTTGTGACTTGCATCAAAAAGTGTGAAGCTAACAGGTGGGAAAGCTAGCAAACCTTTTGTGAGTGTTGTGTGCTCCTTACCAGAACTTGTTGTTCTGTGGAAATAGGTAAGACCTATTTATACAATTCGAAGTGAAACGTACTCTGGTCTTGTAAGAAATGGAAAACGGATGACTAAATGGGAGGAGGTGGTAACCGGTGATGTTCCATAAAAGAAAGCGTTTTACCATTACTCCCTGTATTTACTAACCGCCTCATCCTTATGACACTGTCTTGTAACGGGCGTAGTGTACGCCGCACGCTGTAAACCGCCAAACCAATACCCAATGAGTATCCCCCAGTTTGTGACATATGTTGATGTCTCGAGTGTTTTCGTGGAAAACATGTAGCATGTTGTTGTTGTTTGGAAAGTTGAGCTTAGGAGACTTGCCGGCTCGGTGGTGACCTTCGACGGTCGAGATTTTGCATCTTGAGAGGAAGGGTAGCCGTTGATTGTTGCAACCCTTCGTTTGGTAGCCAGTGGCGTGAAAGCATGGCCGACATGGCTTTAATATGGCCTAGTTTAGGCGTGGCCAAAAGCTAGGGTTTTGGCATTGTTAGGGCGCGACCAAAACTAGGGCTTGGCGTCGAGCCAAAAGGTTACCCTGCGTTAGCTGGTAACCTTGGACAGCTAAGATCTGCGTCTTAGATGGAAATATGGCCGTCGACTGTTGCAAGCCTTCGTTTTGGAAACCGTGAAGGGAAGGACAACATGGTATGGTTTAGGCGCAGCAAGGTGGCTGGCACGGCATGCCATTGGTAGATGTGGCATGGTCGGCATGCCTTGGCGCTGTTTAGGCGTGGCCAAAACTAGGGTTTTGGCGTTGGGACAAAGGTTACCATGCGTTGGTTGGTGACCTTGGACGGATAAGATTTGCATCTAAGATGGAAGGGTGGTCGTTGATTGTCGCATGCCTTCGTTTTGGCATCCGTGAGGGGAAGGCCGACATGGTATGGTTTAGGCACGGCATGCCATTGGCACATGTGGTATGGTCGGCATGCCTTGGCGCGGTTTAGGCGTGGACAAAACTAGGGTTTTGGCGTTGGACCAAAGGTTACCATGCGTTGGTTGGTGACCTTGGACGACTAAGATTTGCATCTAACATGGAAGGGTAGTCGTTGATTGTCGCACGCCTTTTTTTGGCAGCCGTGAGGGGAAGGGCGGCATGGTATGGTTTAGGCGCGGCAAGGTGGCTGGCACGGCATGCCATTGGCACATGTGGCCTGGTCGGCATGCCTTGGCGCGGTTTAGGCATGGCCAAAACAAGGGTTTTGGCATTGGGTCAAAGGTTACCATGCATTGGTTGGTGACCTTGGATGGTTAAGATTTGCATCTAAGATGGAAGGGTGGCCGTTGATTGTCGCACGCCTTCGTTTTGGCAGCCGTGAGGGGAAGGCCGGTATGGTATGGTTTAGGTGCGGCAAGGTGGATGGCACGACATGTCATTGGCACATGTGGCATGGTTGGCATGCCTTGGCGCGGTTTAGGGGTGGCCAAAACTAGGGTTTTGGTGTTGGGACAAAGGTTACCATGCATTGGCTGGCGACCTTGGACGGCTAAGATTTGCATCTCAGATGGAAGGGTGGTCGTTGATTGTTGCAACCCTTCGTTTTGGCAGCCAACGGCATGTAGCGGCGCCGACATGGATTTGGCATGGAATCGTGGCTGGCATGGTTGGCATGCCTTGGCGCGGAGGTGTGGATGGCACGAAATGCCATTGGCACATTTGGTGCGGCTGGCATGGTTGGCATGCCTTGGCGCGGAGACGTGGCTGGAATTGTTTGCCATTGGCACGGTGGCGTCGCTTGCATGGTTGGCATGCTTTTGTGCGGAGACGTGGATGGCATGGTTTGTCATTGGACGGTGGTGCGGCTGGCATGGTTGGCATGCCTTGGCGCGGAGACATGGCTGGAATGGTTTGCCATTGGCACGGTGGTGCGGCTGGCATGGTTGACATGCCTTGGCGCGGAGATGTGGCTGGCACGTTGGTGCGGCTGGCATGGTTGGCATGCCTTGGCGCGGAGACGTGGCTGGCATGGTTTTCCATTGGCACAGTGGTGTAAGAATTTAGGGTTTGGTGTACGAAGGTGATGTCGGTCAATACTAAGGGTTCTACCGTGGAACATGACACATATATATGTAAAAAAAGGTACCCTGGTAATTCTTACGTAGGCGTGTTGAATGATTCAATAAATGCGCTAGTGGTCCTAGTGACGTCATGTCAGATGTAAGGTTTTACGATTTTAACCCTAATCTGAAAACCACCATCAACGTTAAGTCCCCTGCTTAGCTCGGAACATCTTTGTTGTGAGGTAAGCATAATATGGTAGCAGGCGAGGACAAAATCTAAATGACAAGTCGTGAAAAGATGGTCAAGAAGACCCGACTAACCTTTTTCGAGACGTAAGGAAAGTTCGTGATTCTCGTGTTGGCGGCCTTGCATAAATTCTACTTGTGGTGTTGATGGCTAGACCCTGAAGTGGTGAGATGTAGGTTGTCAGCTTGGAATGGAACCCGCAGGCGTTGGTCGGCTTGGAATGGGAGCCGCCGGCGTTGGTCGTCTTGGAATGGAGGAAACTGGCTTCGGTCAGCGGAATGGTGGAAATTGTCTTCAGTCTGCAGAATGGTGTAAACTGGTTTCAGAATTTAGGCTACCAAACGATGGTGATGATGCTGGAACTTCGGTTGTCAAATGGTAGTGATGACGCCTGGCAACTTTGTCGAAATCAGGGTTTGGGATGCCAGGGTTTGGGATGCTTACTAAAATCGTTGTAGAATTCTCGTACAAACTCCGATTTTGACGGTCCTCCCCTCCATATGACCGGAAAAGAATTTCCTACCTCCTTACGCGGGAGCATTTAGGTTTTGAGCTCGTTTAGGAGGTGGAAACTGCCCGACAGTGAAACTAAAGAAGAATTCAAGAGGGATGTTGCGGGCCCGGGGTAGCATAGTCGCACCGATTCATCTGTTCCCATTCATGGAGCAAGAAGGGAACTTTATTCTGTGCAAAACTCTAGAAACTCCGTCCGTATGAAAATAGGTATTGACCTTCTTCTGTTTTCTGTTCCTCGTTTGTATCCGCGCTTTCGTCTGCAGTGTCTCTCCAGTGGATTCCAAAATTTACCAAACTCCATTGCATTCTTGGGACGGATGGATGGAATATATGCTCGGCAACGATCATGTCAGGGTTAATCTTGGAGATTGTGGTTGGGGGTGTCGGTCCATCCTCGCTTTAGGTTGTTCAGTGCCTGGACTTCTGACCGTGATGCTGATGTGATGTGAATGCTTGTATGGTCGAAAACTTCTGGCTCACTTTAGAAACTCCTCGAGTAAGCATCCACTCTTCTTTATCTTCATGGAAGTATAATATTTCTGATTTGTTGATGAATAGACGAGAATCCCAATGAATAAATGAAAAAATTTGCCGAAATACGTCATCAGAAAATTCAGAACTCAGATTTTAGCAAAAACGTCATAAAATCTTCACCCGATGTCGGATTTTCGCGATCCATCCATGAATCCTCATCTCCAGGAAATTTCCAAGCTTTGTAAATGAATCCTTTTGGGTTTTGAGAACTTTTAGAGTCCGAAATCGACGAAACAGTGAACTTCCAGGAGACCTTCAGAAATTTCTCAGCTGGCATGTGGTTGGATGTTTTGGCCACATCGTTTTGCTCGTTTATCCAAATGCTATGACATTTTGATATATTGTATAGGAAATCCATACGAAGATAATGGTATATAACTCAACCTTATATTCGTCACCAATTGTTCCCAATTCATCGTCTTATACAGGGCAGTGAAAAACTCTTCAGATGAGCTCCGCCGTAAAACGTGTTTTTATGCCTTCCAATTTATTTGATCATGTTGTCAATGCATAATAATGAAACTTTATGATGTTATATTACTTACACCTTAGGTTTACGATTGCTTTTAGTTCCCTTGCTTGGATTGCTCTAATCCCATGTAATCTTCATAATATGTGCCAATTATTGAAGTTGGGAATGATAGAGCCAATGACAACGATTCGAGCAGTATGGTGAATCCAAATGATGATGCTACCATCTCTGCACCTCAAAGTCATGAGGATGTTACTAATGAAGTTTTCGAGGAGGAGATGATTCCAATTTCCACCACTTCAGAGGTAGAAGAAACCGTGTCAGTCGCAGAAGAAACCGTGATCGGATAAATTGACTCCGCTGCTTCAATGAAAATAGAAGAGGCTGCTCCATTCGTAGAAGAGCTCGCTCTAGAGATGGGAGAAACCAATCTAGCAACGGTAGGAGTTGTTGAAAATCGTATAGTTTTATACAAGTATCCTACTGCAAGGGTCGTTCTTGTTCCTCCATTTGGTGAGTCATTCCCACACCATGAATTTGTCGGTGGATTCAGCATTCCCAATGCATATGAGGCTGTGTATACAGAAATGTGGGAGAGGTATGGTCACATTGTCGTCGCCATAGATCCATAAAAGAGTTATTTCTCCACTAATCAGGTAGGACCTCTTTTGCGAGTTATAGATGACATGCGAACCAGAGCCAGGAATACCGTAACTCCAGGTGTATTCTTTGATTGGGAGCATAATCTGGATCATGTTGAGAATCTGGGCTTCAACGTGGGATGGCTTCGTGAAAGAATGGAAGCTATCAAATCAGCAATCAAGGAGAATGTACCTCTGACAAGCGATGATGTGATGAAGCAGGAGATGGAGGTTCCTAGATTGACGAAAGAGCTGGAGTCGGCCAAGGCAGCTTTGCAAGTCTTGAAAGTTGCAGAGGAGAAGAAATCTTACTTTGATGGCTTCCTTTAGTTCCTTTTCCATGATCTCTTGAACTTTGAAATTCTGAGAGATGTGAGGTTTTATTTTGGTTTTGGTTTTTTGATCGGTTTTGGATAGGTGAATGATTGAGGATTTTCTTTTGGACTTGATAGGGATTTTTTATTTAAGTAAAAGAACTTTGATAAATTGCTGAATTCAAATACTGAATTCAAGTATTGCAAACGTTTTAGAGGGATTGAAAATACAATGAAAGAAAATCATAAATGCCAAATCCAGATGTTTTGGACGTTCATGTCTTGAACTCCAATACCTCAAATGTCCATGTCTTAGGCTTCAAAATCTTAGAGCCATTTCTCACGAATCACTGGTAAAATAGCTTTATCATCAATGTCGATCAACTTGTAGTACCCACCGACCACGGATTTGGTGATCATGAAAGACCCTTCCCAGTTAGGCTTCCTCCTTGAATGTTCTTTGAGTTTAACTGCTTTGAGAACTAAATATCCTTCATGAAATTTGTTGGGTTGGGTTGCTCGTTGATGAGTGCCAAATAATGTATATATTTATCCCTTTTTGTTGGCATTTAACTCATCTTTTATGCATTAATTCTACATTTTATCCCATATTCTGTATTTTCATTGTTTTCAAGAATAAATATTTTTATTAATTAATTTTGCATTTTTAGGTAATAAATAAAGTCTGGATGACTTGCGGAGCAAAAAGAGCAGAAAAGTAGTGAAAAGCCGGGAGAAATCACGCAAGGAAGCCGCGAAGAATGGTGCGCACAACCTCATTTTCTACACACAAAAACGCCTCCGTTCTCAGCCATCAGATCAGTTCTCAGAAGCATCCGACGGTCGCTCCTTCATAGAGCATCAAAATCTGAAGTCTCTGCCGAGCACCACAGCGCTGAAATTCCAAGCCTTCAGATTAGATGGTAGTTGAATCCAACGGTTGCTCCCTTGCTGTTCATCAAAGTTTGATATCTCCGCCTTACACTACAGCACCTAACCTAATCTAGCACCGTTCGTTTCGTTGTATCCCTTCATCCGACGGTCGTTCCTCGCTTGCCTCCGCATCACCGTCTGATCTACCTACCATCTTCGCATCTCGCAGCTCAGAGTCACAGAACATCAAGACTCGATGGATCCGATCAACACTCTAGAACCCTAACCTATTTACCCTAACCCAAATCGTTTTCTCCTCCTTCTTTCTTCTTCTTTCTCCCGACCTCGTCTGCAACTCCACCGAACACCATGTCCACCACCTGCTCCACCATCTCTACCACCTCACCTCTGCAGCGCCATCACTTCTTCACCATCATCACCCGACACCACACCATCCCCCTAGCCGAGTTGCTTTAACTCCTCTCACCAACTGACCTAGGTGAGGGTTGATAAAACACCTCGAATTAGGGAGAAATTGACGCAATTGGAGGCAGAGAAGGACCGAGAGAGAAGAAAAGAGGCATGGGTCACCACCAATTCAGCGGATTTGGTGAGCAATTTCGGAATTGAAAATACCTAATTTCTAATTTTAGGGTTTGAAAAAAATTGGGTATTTGTATGCTATAAATAGAGAGTGTGTAGAGCAATTTGAGGGTGTTCTTGGGCTAGCCGAGATTCCCCCAAAATTGGGTTAGTTTAGGTTTAATTTTAATTTCAATTTCAACTGTTTAATTTTAGGGTTTCTTATAATTTGATGTTCTAATTTCTCATTCAGTTTAAAGTTAATGTTAATGTTTAAATTTGTTGTTTTCTTTAATTTCATGTCATGTTTAATGCTTGTTGTTGTGTTTAATCCATGCTGTTATAGTCCAATTCTAGGTTTATGTTAGTTTTAATTTCATGTTAATTTCATTTTCAATTTTATGTTACATTCTGTTTTGTGAGTCCCTGTTAGTGTTAGTATCCTGTTTAGGTTAATGTTGTTCACTGTTAATGATTGATGCTCCTGTTGATGTTTGTGTAATGTTAATGTTTAGTTCACTGCTGTTAGTTTAATGGAATGCTAGGCTAGAAACCTTTCAGAGCACTGAATTGATTGAGTAATGGAAGAAATCAGTGCTCATAGCAAGCTGATTATCTTGCCATTCCATTTGTATGCTTAGGTTGCATTGTGTTGATTGAGCATTGGGAGAAATTAGTGCTCATAGCAAGCTAATTCTCTTCCCATTCTATTTGTATGCCTGTATTCTTCCCTTTGCCTTAGTTTTGCTCCATTTTAGTTTCACTATCATCCCTGCCCTTGGCTTAGGCCTTGGTTCATCTTGCATTGTGTTGTTGCTTTTGCCCTGTTGTTGCATCTCTTGCACTGCCATTTCTTTTTTTCTCCTTGTTCTGCTGCTGCCTCCCTTTCTCTGCTTGTGCAGCTGCTGTGCAGCACTTGTGCTGCTGCCACTTCTTCTCCTGCTGCCTTCCTTTCTCTTGCTGCTGCTGGTGCTCCTAGGCCTGCTACCTGGTGCTGCCACTCCACTTCTCCTGCCAAGCCCAGTTCAGTTCACAGCTAAAAGGCCTAGCTAAATCAAAACTGAAGTTCAGTTCCTCAAAGGCCCAAAGGCCCAGATCCTTGACTGAATCCAAAGCCCAGTTCACATCAAAAGACACTGAGCCCAATTCACAGTTGAACTGTTGAGCCCAAGTTCAGTTCACTGTTAGCCCAAAGCCCATTTACACTTCAAAGACCAACTGAGCCCAAGCTCAGTTCATTTCATTGTTAAAAACAAACCCATTAGACCCAATTTACTCAAAGGGTATTCAAAGCCCAACAATAGCAATTTAGGAACCCAATTAGCTAGAACACTTCAAACACTCCCAATCTCTGTGGATCGACCCGTACTTGCACGAGCTACAACCGACGACCGTGCACTTGCGGTATTACTGTAGGCCCCCGTTTTTATTGCGCTTAAATTTTATACATATCTCCGGGCCCACCAAGTTTTTGGCCGGGGATAATTTTTAGGACCTTTTAGAGGCCTACCAAGTTTTTGGCGCCGCTGCCGGGGATTGGTGCTGTGTTTTTCTTGTGTTTTTATTAGCTATTTTTGCATTTCACTGCATAGCATTTGCATCTGCATCTGCTTCACTTCATTTGCTGTTGGACCTGCTGTTCTGAACCTGTTTTTCCTCTGCTGGGACGCCACCAAGGAAAAGAACCAAAGCCCAACTGGGTTTTTGCAACAATATCAGAGCAGCTGGGCTGTGCTAAAAAGGTAAGCCTAAACCCATTCCATTGAGAGAACCCAACCTGTGGGCTTCCAAATTTCTTTAATTGTGGGCTTGTAATAATTAACCCAATTTTTTGGGATTTTTATTTTTCTATTTTGGGTTTGTAATTAATTATTTTTGGGCTTGTTGTTTAATTTGTGGGTTTGTATTTATTTTGTGTGGGCTTGTTTAAATTCTTTCATTGGACTTGTATTTTGGACCCTGGGTTTAAACCCAGCTGAGCTTATAACTGATTGTGGGCTTGTATTCCACTCAAAAGTGGACCTCGAAACCAAAGTTTTAAAACAAACGTCGGGCCTTAACCAACGGGGCCAAACCGAATTTTAAACTTTCAAAAAAAAAAATTAAAACTTGGATTTTCGTAGGCCGCATCCTTCATTCCATTAGAGGACCAACAGTGGGCTTGCTCCCAATTTTAAAAAAAAAAAAAAAAACCAAATTTCATCTTGCTCCCATTTTAAACCAAAATATTTTTCAAAACTTTTGCTCCCATTCAAAAACCAAATTTTATTTTCTTTTTTTTTTTTTAAAAAAAAAAAATAATAATAATAATAATTTTTGCTCCCAATTTTAAAACCAAATTTCTACTTTGCTCCCATTTTAAACCAAATTTTCAAATGTCTCCCACCAAAACCAAATTTTTCCCAAAAATCCAAACCCTTTAAAAAACCAAATTTTGGGCTTTGTAACATAGTTACTTAGCTTTTGAGCCAATCATGTCTGGATTTTGGTCTGCTCCTGGGGATGGAAATAAAACTCTTAGAGAACTTGCTTATGGGAATGTGCCACGTTATGAACCTTCCACGGACCATGATGTCAATAGTCATAGGAATTATTATGGACATTTTCAAAGTCCCGAGCCGCAATACATGAACCCTAATGACTATTCATACATGCATCATTCATCGCAACGTGAAAATGAACATTTTGCTAGTGCCTCACTCACACAATCATCACTTATGGATCAAATAGAAGCTCGAATCACAGCTTTAGAAATGCAATCACATGAGGAATCTTTCACATCTAATTTTCTTAGGCAACCTGAAATCTATGCATGTCCCGCATGTGGTAGTTTAGACCACCCTGTTGAGCATTGTCATATTTTGCATAATTTTAGGCAATCTAGAGAAAATCCAATGTATGAAATGCCCATAAATTGTGAGAATGGTAGTCATTGGGACCATAATCAATCCTTTGAGGGTTGCGATCAATATTTTGTAAACCCTAATGACCATGCACACATGTACCATTCACCACAATTTGAACATGAAGAATTTTGTACTCCCATGAATTTAGACTCCACCACAGAAGCTTTAAGACTCTGTAAGCAAGACTATGATAGATCTACAGCACGAATTCATGCACATTTAGATCAGATTTTGCTTCACCGACAAAAGGAGGAAATTCATGAGGAAATGTATGTTGTCCCTAATGAAGTGTCTAGTCCCATTCATGTAAATAATGTTGAATATGAACCTAATTTAGAGGAACATGAATCGACTATGACACCACCACTGTTAATGAGGACCAATATGCATGCTACCATGATGATGATTATGATGATTATGATGATATGTTAGAAGAACATGAAAATATTGTGGAACCTGTTGGTTCAAAAATATGGCTTCTCGCCCTCGACCTTCATGAATGTTGTTTTTTCTAATACTCATTGTAATTCATATGATTTTGATATTGACATGGGATTCGTACAATTATTCTGTGAAGATGAGCATGACATAGGAATAGTTGAATCTTCTGTAGACACTAATATGCATGAAAATATATTTGATGTGTCTGATTCTCTACCTAGGTCACATTGTGATATTTCTCCTGATTTGCCATGCATGAGAATAAATTTTTGATGATGTTGATGACTCTGATTGTGATCTTGCTAATGATTGATGATTGTGAGCATGATGTGACATGTGTAGATGATTTAGGAGATTTTGATTTGATTAATAATGACGCACCTATTCTCCTACATGAGTCACAATCTGTTGGCCTTCCACCCAACCTAGATTTGGTTTGTACCATATTGTAAACCATTTTTCTGAAAATTCCCAACCTAGGTTTGGAACTGTGTGCTTCCCAAGTCCTCTTGGACTATTTTTCATCCAAATATAATACATTTGAGGAACCACAGTTGGAATTGCATGTTTGCCCGTCCCTAGCAAGTTCATTTCGAGCTAGACCTTTTGCATGATGAACCCCCGAAACTGCGCGATTTTGTTTTCAAAATTATATCTTCTGTAAAATCCAGGTTTGGGGAGCTCATTTTGTTTCACAGTTTCACTTGCGTTTCTTTCCTGTTATATGTGTGAAGCTGTTGAAATGTCTACACTTTGTCTTTTGGGTTGATCCTCAACTCTTTAGATTGTTAGTGTATGGTGAATTTTTTGTATATAATCCAGTAGATAAAATTTCTTAAAAACCCTTTTGTTCCTTTTGTATATATTTTGCTAATCCAATATGATCTCGGCTGAAATATGTTGGATTTTTGCCTTGAATAACGGAGTTTTAATTCTGCTTTCGCCGAAATCGGGTATTCTCTCTCCTTTTACTCTACTCAGCATGTCCCTTTCCATATGTTGCATTTTAATTCTTTCCATATTTTGAAACATTGAGGACAATGTTTAGTTTAGGTTTGGGGGTATAGAGTAGATACCATGATAATTTGCCATAATTGAAAACGAACTCCTTCTTCTTTTTGAAAAAATTGAAAAATTCCAAAAAAATTGAAAAAAAAAATTCAAAAAAATTAAAAAATGAAAAATCATAAAAATGGAGCTCATTTACCTTGAAATGTTGACTCTTGTGCAAATATGTAATTATTAGGAGTCTTAGTCTAGATATTTAGGCACCCTGATTCTAGCACAATTCACATAGTGATAAGAAATTTGCACGCGCACGATCTACCAATACATGTATAACCTCGATCTTCAAGGTGTTTGATAGGAAGTCACGATTGCCAATCACTTTAGAATACTGAACGAAACTTGACTAGCTTGTTCTTTGGTTGGTTGGGATAGAAGGTGGAGGTTACATTAAGAAAGACAACCATCGAATTTAACTGGGTGCATCAAAAAGGGCTACCTCTTGCAAAGTGTCATGTAATCTTTTGTTTCCTTTTGTATATGTATCAAAAGTGTTTCCTTATTCAAAAAAAAAAAAAAAAACGATGTATATATTCAGAAAAATACAAAAAAATCAAGTATTTATCAATTCCATCATCTCTTGTTCCAAAAATAAAAAGAGAGTAGTCAATGTAAATAAGAGTCATGTAAAGAGTCATCTTTTGTTGTTTCATTGTAATAAGCAAGGAGGGTGTATGCCATTGATGTACAACGCGAGTAATTGTGAAATACCTCCAACTCATTCACAATTCTCGTAAAGTCCGGACAGCTAGCTAGATTTCGACCTTGGTTCTTAGCCTGAGAAACTATCTCTTGGTGATTAGTAGTCATAACTTCAGATCTTTCTTTACACATGTGTAGATACACTTTACTCTCTTATCACATGTCTTTTTTTTGTTATCAGTGCTAGGATTGTGCCTTCGATAGCTAGATTGACATCTCCATTTTGCTGTGAGCTTAAACTGTTTTGCACATGTCACATTTGATGGAATCTGAGCTTATATTTTGACCTAGAACTTTGTAGGTACGTTCTAAGCAAACCTTCACGAGACTTCAACTCGTCCACTAGGGACACTTAGTGGTTTAAAAGGCTTAGTGCATACGCTAAATGCATTTGAGAGACCAGCGACAGTGGTATAGTTAGGATTTCCTTAGTTTTGTTTTACTTGAGGACAAGTAAAATTCAGGTTTGGGGGTATTTGATGAGTGCCAAATATTGTATATATTTATCCCTTTTTGTTGGCATTTAACTCATCTTTTATGCATTAATTCTACATTTTATCCCATATTCTGTATTTTCATTGTTTTCAAGAATAAATATTTTTATTAATTAATTTTGCATTTTTAGGTAATAAATAAAGTCTGGATGACTTGCGGAGCAAAAAGAGCAGAAAAGTAGTGAAAAGCCGGGAGAAATCACGCAAGGAAGCCGCGAAGAATGGTGCGCACAACCTCATTTTCTACACACAAAAACGCCTCCGTTCTCAGCCATCAGATCAGTTCTCAGAAGCATCCGACGGTCGCTCCTTCATAGATCATCAAAATCTGAAGTCTCTGCCGAGCACCACAGCGCTGAAATTCCAAGCCTTCAGATTAGATGGTAGTTGAATCCAACGGTTGCTCCCTTGCTGTTCATCAAAGTTTGATATCTCCGCCTTACACTACAGCACCTAACCTAATCTAGCACCGTTCGTTTCGTTGTATCCCTTCATCCGACGGTCGTTCCTCGCTTGCCTCCGTATCACCGTCCGATCTACCTACCATCTTCGCATCTCGCAGCTCAGAGTCACAGAACATCAAGACTCGATGGATCCGATCAACACTCTAGAACCCTAACCTATTTACCCTAACCCAAATTGTTTTCTCCTCCTTCTTTCTTCTTCTTTCTCCCGACCTCGTCTGCAACTCCACCGAACACCATGTCCACCACCTGCTCCACCATCTCTACCACCTCACCTCTGCAGCGCCATCACTTCTTCACCATCATCACCCGACACCACACCATCCCCCTAGCCGAGTTGCTTTAACTCCTCTCACCAACTGACCTAGGTGAGGGTTGATAAAACACCTCGAATTAGGGAGAAATTGACGCAATTGGAGGCAGAGAAGGACCGAGAGAGAAGAAAAGAGGCATGGGTCACCACCAATTCAGCGGATTTGGTGAGCAATTTCGGAATTGAAAATACCTAATTTCTAATTTTAGGGTTTGAAAAAAATTGGGTATTTGTATGCTATAAATAGAGAGTGTGTAGAGCAATTTGAGGGTGTTCTTGGGCTAGCCGAGATTCCCCCAAAATTGGGTTAGTTTAGGTTTAATTTTAATTTCAATTTCAACTGTTTAATTTTAGGGTTTCTTATAATTTGATGTTCTAATTTCTCATTCAGTTTAAAGTTAATGTTAATGTTTAAATTTGCTGTTTTCTTTAATTTCATGTCATGTTTAATGCTTGTTGTTGTGTTTAATCCATGCTGTTATAGTCCAATTCTAGGTTTATGTTAGTTTTAATTTCATGTTAATTTCATTTTCAATTTTATGTTACATTCTGTTTTGTGAGTCCCTGTTAGTCTTAGTATCCTGTTTAGGTTAATGTTGTTCACTGTTAATGCTTGATGCTCCTGTTGATGTTTGTGTAATGTTAATGTTTAGTTCACTGCTGTTAGTTTAATGGAATGCTAGGCTAGAAACCTTTCAGAGCACTGAATTGATTGAGTAATGGAAGAAATCAGTGCTCATAGCAAGCTGATTATCTTGCCATTCCATTTGTATGCTTAGGTTGCATTGTGTTGATTGAGCATTGGGAGAAATTAGTGCTCATAGCAAGCTAATTCTCTTCCCATTCTATTTGTATGCCTGTATTCTTCCCTTTGCCTTAGTTTTGCTCCATTTCAGTTTCACTATCATCCCTGCCCTTGGCTTAGGCCTTGGTTCATCTTGCATTGTGCTGTTGCTTTTGCCCTGTTGTTGCATCTCTTGCACTGCCATTTCTTTTTTTCTCCTTGTTCTGCTGCTGCCTCCCTTTCTCTGCTTGTGCAGCTGCTGTGCAGCACTTGTGCTGCTGCCACTTCTTCTCCTGCTGCCTTCTTTTCTCTTGCTGCTGCTGGTGCTCCTAGGCCTGCTACCTGGTGCTGCCACTCCACTTCTCCTGCCAAGCCCAGTTCAGTTCACAGCTAAAAGGCCTAGCTAAATCAAAACTGAAGTTCAGTTCCTCAAAGGCCCAAAGGCCCAGATCCTTGACTGAATCCAAAGCCCAGTTCACATCAAAAGACACTGAGCCCAATTTACAGTTGAACTGTTGAGCCCAAGTTCAGTTCACTGTTAGCCCAAAGCCCATTTACACTTCAAAGACCAACTGAGCCCAAGCTCAGTTCATTTCATTGTTAAAAACAAACCCATTAGACCCAATTTACTCAAAGGGTATTCAAAGCCCAACAATAGCAATTTAGGAACCCAATTAGCTAGAACACTTCAAACACTCCCAATCTCTGTGGATCGACCCGTACTTGCACGAGGTACAACCGACGACCGTGCACTTGCGGTATTACTGTAGGCCCCCGTTTTTATTGCGCTTAAATTTTATACATATCTCCGGGCCCACCAAGTTTTTGGCCGGGGATAATTTTTAGGACCTTTTAGAGGCCTACCAAGTTTTTGGCGCCGCTGCCGGGGATTGGTGCTGTGTTTTTCTTGTGTTTTTATTAGCTATTTTTGCATTTCACTGCATAGCATTTGCATCTGCATCTGCTTCACTTCATTTGCTGTTGGACCTGCTGTTCTGAACCTGTTTTTCCTCTGCTGGGACGCCACCAAGGAAAAGAACCAAAGCCCAACTGGGTTTTTGCAACAATATCAGAGCAGCTGGGCTGTGCTAAAAAGGTAAGCCTAAACCCATTCCATTGAGAGAACCCAACCTGTGAGCTTCCAAATTTCTTTAATTGTGGGCTTGTAATAATTAACCCAATTTTTTGGGCTTTTTATTTTTCTATTTTGGGTTTGTAATTAATTATTTTTGGGCTTGTTGTTTAATTTGTGGGCTTGTATTTATTTTGTGTGGGCTTGTTTAAATTCTTTCATTGGACTTGTATTTTGGACCCTGGGTTTAAACCCAGCTGAGCTTATAACTGATTATGGGCTTGTATTCCACTCAAAAGTGGACATCGAAACCAAAGTTTTAAAACAAACGTCGGGCCTTAACCAACGGGGCCAAACCGAATTTTAAACTTTCAAAAAAAAAATTAAAACTTGGATTTTCGTAGGCCGCAGCCTTCATTCCATTAGAGGACCAACAGTGGGCTTGCTCCCAATTTTAAAAAAAAAAAAACCAAATTTTCATCTTGCTCCCATTTTAAACCAAAATATTTTTCAAAACTTTTGCTCCCATTCAAAAACCAAATTTTATTTTCTTTTTTTTTTTTAAAAAAAAAAAAAATAATAATAATAATAATAATAATAATAATTTTTGCTCCCAATTTTAAAACCAAATTTCTACTTTGCTCCCATTTTTAAACCAAATTTTCAAATGTCTCCCACCAAAACCAAATTTTTCCCAAAAATCCAAACCCTTTAAAAAACCAAATTTTGGGCTTTGTAACATAGTTACTTTGCTTTTGAGCCAATCATGTCTGGATTTTGGTCTGCTCCTGGGGATGGAAATAAAACTCTTAGAGAACTTGCTTATGGGAATGTGCCACGTTATGAACCTTCCACGGACCATGATGTCAATAGTCATAGGAATTATTATGGACATTTTCAAAGTCCCGAGCCGCAATACATGAACCCTAATGACTATTCATACATGCATCATTCATCGCAACGTGAAAATGAACATTTTGCTAGTGCCTCACTCACACAATCATCACTTATGGATCAAATAGAGGCTCGAATCACAGCTTTAGAAATGCAATCACATGAGGAATCTTTCACATCTAATTTTCTTAGGCAACCTGAAATCTATGCATGTCCCGCATGTGGTAGTTTAGACCACCCTGTTGAGCATTGTCATATTTTGCATAATTTCAGGCAATGTAGAGAAAATCCAATGTATGAAATGCCCATAAATTGTGAGAATGGTAGTCATTGGGACCATAATCAATCCTTTGAGGGTTGCGATCAATATTTTGTAAACCCTAATGACCATGCACACATGTACCATTCACTACAATTTGAACATGAAGAATTTTGTACTCCCATGAATTTAGACTCCACCACAGAAGCTTTAAGACTCTGTAAGCAAGACTATGATAGATCTACAGCACGAATTCATGCACATTTAGATCAGATTTTGCTTCACCGACAAAAGGAGGAAATTCATGAGGAAATGTATGTTGTCCCTAATGAAGTGTCTAGTCCCATTCATGTAAATAATGTTGAATATGAACCTAATTTAGAGGAACATGAATCGACTGATGACACCACCACTGTTAATGAGGACCAATATGCATGCTACCATGATGATGATTATGATGATTATGATGATATGTTAGAAGAACATGAAAATATTGTGGAACATGTTGGTTCAAAAACATATGGCTTCTCGCCCTCGACCTTCATGAATGTTGTTTTTTCTAATACTCATTGTAATTCATATGATTTTGATATTGACATGGGATTCGTACAATTATTCTGTAAAGATGAGCATGACATAGGAATAGTTGAATCTTCTGTAGACACTAATATGCATGAAAATATATTTGATGTGTCTGATTCTCTACCTAGGTCACATTGTGATATTTCTCCTGATTTGCCAATGCATGAGAATAAATTTTTTGAAGATGTTGATGACTCTGATTGTGATCTTGCTAAACTGATTGATGATTGTGAGCATGATGTGACATGTGTAGATGATTTAGGAGATTTTGATTTGATTAATAATGACGCACCTGTTCTCCTACATGAGTCACAATCTGTTGGCCTTCCACCCAACCTAGATTTGGTTTGTACCCATATTGTCAAACCGATTTTTCTGAAAATTCCCAACCTAGGTTTGGAACTATGTGCTTCCCAAGTCCTCTTGGACTATTTTTCATCCAAATATAATACATTTGAGGAACCACAGTTGGAATTAGCATGTTTGCCCGTCCCTAGCAAAGTTCATTTCGAGCTAGACCTTTTTCATGATGAACCCCCGAAACTGCACGATTTTGTTTTCAAAATTATATCTTCTGTAAAATCCAGGTTTGGGGAAAGCTCATTTTGTTTCACAGTTTCACTTGCGTTTCTTTCCTGTTATATATGTGTGAAGCTGTTGAAATGTCTACACTTTGTCTTTTGGGTTGATCCTCAACTCTTTAGATTGTTAGTGTATGGTGAATTTTTTGTATATAATCCAGTAGATAAAATTTCTTAAAAACCCTTTTGTTCCTTTTGTATATATTTTGCTAATCCAATATGATCTCGGCTGAAATATGTTGGATTTTTGCCTTGAATAACGGAGTTTTAATTCTGGTAGTCCCTCCTTGGTGCTTTTGTAGGATGGGACATTGGAGGAGCATTCTTATGTTATTGCGCCCCAGCTTTCCTTTTGCCTCCTTCAACAACATTCATGGAAGGTTGAACATTGTATTGTTTATTGACTAGGCGTCTGATGTTGCTTCGAGTGTCTCGCGGCTCCTCGGTTTTGACAGTTTTTGTTCTTTCCAGTAAGGATGGAGCAGTAGTTGCTGATCGCTTAGCCGCTTCATGGAGTTCTGAGAAAGTTTGGAACCGGAGATTTTCAAGCAAGGCTTTGTAGACAGGGATCATCACGTTGATGCACAAGTACAACAATTGTTGTTCAGTAACATTAGGATCATGACAATCCAAGGCTTGAATTCTGAACCTCTTAACATATTCGTTCCGATGTTCGGTGTTTTCTGAGTCATTCTCCCTAAGTCAGAAAGATTAATCTGCTCTGAAACGAAAAAGTATTTCCTGTAGAAGGCATTAACCATTTCTCCCAAATTAGCGATGCTCCTTGGTGCGATGTTGTTGTACCAAGTATATGCTCGGCCGGTCAGATACTTTATGAACTCCTTCAGTCGGACGACATCATTGTGTTCATGTTCTCCTAATGCCTCCAAAAATCGAGAAACATGCTCTCGGGCGTTCCCCGTTCCATTGTAAAGTGTGAACGTTGGATAAGTATAGCCCTTCGGGAGAGAAATCCTCTGTACAACAGAGGAATATGGAGGTTAATGACGATGGACAGATGGCGCCTTGCCCTTTCCTCGCTCCTCCATGAATCGCTCTAGATCTTCACGAGTGATGAAACCGGCAGGCTCCCTTGTTGGTGGGTTTTCCGCAGCTTTGTGGACTTCATCATCGTCAACTATGTGGACTGGAACAACTTCAGGATCAGCAGTTGAAGATGTTTTATTGTATTTTCCTTTTTCCTGAATCTTCTCTGACATCTTGCCAGTGAGAGTTTTGAGATAATTGCACAACTCTTTCTGTGTTGCAGCCATGTCAGTATGATTTTTAGCGAGAACTTCCTGGACCTTCATGAGATCGGCTATGGTAGGTGGATTTTCTCTGACCTCTTCGGGATGTCGGCCGAAGAGAGGATGATTTTCAACGTTGGGCTGAGGAGGAGTGATGTCACCATCATTGTTGGAAGCAGGAATGGTTTATGGGATACCATCATTGGCATCGTTGCTAGTGCTAGCATCATTTTTGTTAGGATTTGTAATTGTACGCGACCTAAGATCAACCATCTTGTGATAATGTGAGATTACAACCGAGAGAATGATCTCCCACTGTGGTCGACAATCTGTAGATGGGTGATAGACACATTTTTGTGTCCAAGTTGTCCTCAATTTTCTGTATTGTTGGTACTCGATTTTGTATTTATTATGGTGTTTTGTGTGTTTGTAAGCGTTTTTTTTTGGAAATAAATATTGTTGGAAAATTCGGCTCGAAAAATCACTCGGAGCAACCCCGGAGGACGTTTGTTATACGGACCCCGGATTTGGCTAAGGAGCACCCACGGATATATATAGCCCAATTTTGTCCACGGCACCCATCTTCATCTTTTGAATTCTTAAAAAAGGCGGGAAAACATGGTTCTCACCTAAATAATTTTCGTTCGAAATTGGAAGGCATTGTAGAGAGACTCAATGGCTCAGATTGATGGGGGGGACTCTATTAAGGATAACAGGCAGGATATGGTTGATTTCGTCGGTTGAAATTGATTAGATAACTCGCAAGAAGAAGTCAGAGCAACACGTACACCGTAAGAGATATTCACGTGATTACAACAAGTTTTACGTGTGCTTCTCGTGTTTGGATACCACTTGGTCTCTGAAGAAGCGTGGAGAAGTCAAATAAGGAAATTTCAAAGGCAACAGACGTGTAGGAGAAAGATTTTTGGAAAGAAAATATTCCGAGAATATTACCCTTCACTGCCGAATAAAGAGAGATTACTGTGAGTTATTACGGAGGATTTTCTTCGCCTGTTGAGTATAAATATCATCCTGGGGTAGCAGAGAAGGGGACGGAGAAAATTGGAAGAAGTTCAGAGCATCACAGAGTTGGGACGATCACTTGCAGGAAAATTCTTTTCTGCTGGTGCATGAATAACATAAGACACAAGAGAACAGTCGTTCATCAACAGTGACAACGACAAACACTAGTGGGTCGTATAGATACAGTGACAGTGACAGTTTTCATTTATCGTTCTCTGTAACAGCTGGTTTGTAACAAACATAAGTGTTACAAACCCGATTTTATTAATTTTTCTCCCATTTCATCATTTGTAAACCATCTTTGAGCAATGAAATCAACTTTTGAGTGTGTTTCCAACAAGACGATGAGCTAATTCTCCCACAACCAAGGAAATGATGAAGCTATTTACTCATGAATAATTGGTAACTATTTTATTTTCTCTAATTTATAATTTATAATTCACTCAATCACTGCTTTTGCGGAGTTTAAATTGTTTGTATAATTTTCTTAAATAGTTGTGATTCAATATGATAGGTTATACTTTGTTTAGTCAATTGATAATCTATGCTTAGGGAATACAATTGATATTTGAGAATTTGCCTGATTATTTGTGAGTTAAGAAAATAAGGGACTTAAAAGACAATTAGAATTTTGGGTTATTTACCTTCATTCATTCATGTATAGTAGTAGAATCAGTGTCTTGGTTATTTTTAATATCTTGAAATCAATTTTGCATTAAGTTCTCTTAGTTTTTTAAGTTTTATAAGTCTAAAATCTATTGTTTTCACAAGTCTCAACGAATCATTTACTACAACATCATTAAAAAATACCATCAATTTTTGGCGCCGCCGACGCGGACTTGTCTTTAGGCTAGAGTTTTTAGATTTTTTTTTTTGAGATTTTTATTTATTTGTTCTACTTTACATTTTTTTGGGTTTTTTTCTTTTTACTACAGATTTTGGAATTTGGAGCGAAAAAAATTTGCCAAAGCTTTTGGTGAATACTTAAAGATTTGAAGTTAAAGACAAAGCGAAAAGAGAGAAAGAAAATAATAAAAATAAAAAGAGAGCAAATTTTATTAGATTTTGTTTTTATCTTTTTGATTTGTTTTTTGTTTTTAGAATTTGTATTAGGATATTCTCTATTTTTGTAATTTTCTTTTTATTTTTGCACTTCCCTATTTGGACTTTGGACTTGGACATTAGGACATTCTTTGATTTTTAAACCCTACGAAGGGTAGTATTAAATATTAAACTGTTTGCACGTACATGACATTGGAGTCGTGGCCCGAGTCGACTACAACAGTTTTTCTCCCGTCTGGTACGGGAGGTAAGTTTATCTAAACACCGGCGAATCCCCTGTCAGCGGGTTTACTGTATTCCTTCATTTGCATATATGTCGAGGAACTGAATACGGCTGCTTTAATTTCTTAGTAAAGGGTAAGTCCTGTCCATACAAGATAAGGGTTCGGATTTCATCACCGTTCTCTTCTTGCCCGCTTTAGGAAAACGAAACCAAACGCGAACCTAAGCTTAAAATAGTGACTAGAACGAGACCGATAAGGTAACGAGCTTAATAGGAAAGTCATTCGAAAAATATTGGTTACTCTTTTAAGCATACTTCGAAGTTCATGATGGTTTCTGTGAGTTGAATGCGCCGCCTTGTAATGACGGTGAGGCCTTGGGTATCAAAGCTCCACTGAGCTTCCCTCATCTCTATTCAACTTACTTTAACTCAGACTGATTCCAGAGGGGTTTGCTTTAATTGTAACGAATTCCCTTTCGAATGATTAGAAGCTGGTCTAGAAACAATCTAAGTGGATCCATCATGCTTTTTGTTTGCTAGAAATCAGTAGGTTTGCTGTGGTGGATTCAACCTTGTTTTTGTTTGCATAGAAATTCCCTTCCTTTTAGGAATTTTCTTTTTGTTTTTGTTTTTATAGTGTATGCCCGAGGTCATTAGAGAACGGGCTTGGAAAAGAAACACTCTAGGTCGTTTGATTAGTGACAAACCTAGTAGTTTTTCTTGTGAAGGCGGGGAGCTCGAAGACTCTTATTTTTGAGAGCCCTGTCTTTGGAAATTTCAGCTTTGAAAACTTGACAATTAGTGAAGAAAGTACTCCTAGTCCCTTTGGTAGTGCCAGAAATGGCAACTTTGAAAGCTTTATTAAACCCAACTAGAACCCCTCGTCCGTCTTGTATCAAGTTAGCTGAAATCGAGGCAAATTATGAACTCAAACCTGGGACTTTACAGATGCTCCCGATCTTTTTAGGAAAATATAATGAGAACCCCTATTTTCATGTTAGGGAATTTGAGGAAGTTTGTAGTACTCTGAAAATTAAAAACCTTAGTGATGATGCGTTGAAACTTAGGTTATTCCCCTTTTCCTTAAAAGAAAAATAAAAATCTTGGTTGTATAGTTTGGATTCTGAGTCAATTGAAGCTTATGGCCAACTTACATCTGCCTTTATACAGAAGTTTTTCCCAAGGCACAAAACATCGTCTATTAGGACACAAATCTGTACTTTTGCTCAACAAAAGGGAGAATATTTATATATGTCTTTAGAAAGGTTAAATGACTTAATATCTCAATGTCCTCATCATGTTTTAGAGAAGGTTAGATTAGTTCAGATCCTCTATGAAGGTTTAGATTATTCAACAACAACCATGGTTGAGTCCTTCTGCACATGTGGGTTTGAGAATAAAACTGTTGATGAGGCGATGACATTTTTGAATGAAATCGCCGATAAGACCCAATAATGGTAAAATAGTAGGGAACCCAAAAAAAAAATCCTTCGAAGTAGAGGAAATGTCAATAGGGTAGAAGGATCTTATGAGTCAAATGCTAAAATAGCAGCCATAGCCAAAATGTTAGAAGCCTTAGAATTAGGTCGTTCTAGTGGTAATAGTGGTAGAATAGAGCCTTTTTGGGAAGGCCATACTGTTGAGGAGCAAGCCAATGCTCTTTATAACAACACTAGATTTGATACCCGTCAGAAGTTTGACCCATATTCAGAAACCTATAACCCTGGATGGAGAAACCATCCCAACCTTTCTTGGTCTAAGGGCCAGAATCAAGGTCAGTCTAGTAACTCTCAGGTTCCCCCAGGTTTTGGCTATACTAAGAATCCTTCAGTTCCGGCACAGTTTCAGAACCCTTCGGATAAGAAGATTATGAGTTTAGAAGAGTCTCTTGCTTTGTTAACTCGTAACACTGTGCAGTTTCAGCAATTTGTTGCTCAAGGTTTAGAAGAAAATAAGAGAATAAGTCAGGCTAACTCTCAGGCAATTTCCTAGTTGAAAACCCAGGTGCTGATGGTGGTTTTTAGCTTAGGGTTAAAATTGTAAAACCTTACATCTGACATGACGTCACTAGGACCACTAGCGCATTTATTGAATCATTCAACACGCCTATGTAAGAATTACCAGGGTACATTTTTTTTACATATATATGTGTCATGTTCCACGGTAGAACCCTTAGTATTGACCGACATCACCTTCGTACACCAAACCCTAAATTCTTACACCACCGTGCCAGCCACGTATCTGCGCCAAGGCATGCCAACCAAGCCAGCTGCACCGCCGTGCCAATGGCAAGTCGTGCCAGCCACATCGCTCCAAGGCATGCCAACCATGCCAGCCGCACCACCGTGCCAATGGAAATCCGTGCCAGCCACATCGCGTCAAGGCATGCCAACCATGCCAGCCGCACCACCGTGCCAATGGCAAACCATGCCAGCCACGTCTCCGTGCCAAGGAATGCCAACCACGCCATCCACACCACCGTGCCAATGGCAAACCATGCCAACCACGTCTCCGCGCCAAAGCATGCCAAACATGCCAGCCGCGCCACCGTGCCAATGGCAAACCATGCCAGCCACGCCTCCACGCCAAGGCATGCCAACCATGCCAGCCGCACATATGTGCCAATGGCATTCCGTGCCAGCCACACCTCCGCGCCAAGGCATGCCAACCATGCCAGTCACGCCACCTTGCCAATGGAAAACCATGCCAGCCACGATTCCATGCCAAAGCCATGCCGGCCCAGCTACATGACACTGGCTGCCAAAATGAAGGGTTGCAACAATCAACGACCACCCTTCTATCTGAGATGCAGATCTTAGCCGTCCAAGGTCGCCAGCCAACGCATGGTAAATTTTGGCCCAACGCCAAAACCCTAGTTTTGGCCACGCCTAAATCGTGCCAAGGCATGCCAACCATGCCACATGTGCCAATGGCATGCCGTTCCAGCCACCTTGCCGCGCCTAAACCATACCATGTCGGCCTTCCCCTCACGGATTCCAAAACGAAGGCGTGCGACAATCAACGGCCACCCTTCCATCTTAGATGCAAATCTTCACCGTCTAAGGTTACTAACCAACGCATGGTAACCTTTGGCCCAACGCCAAAACCCTAGTTTTGGCCACGCCTAAACCGCGTCAAGGCATGTCGACCATGCCACATGTGCCAATGGCATGTTGTTCCAGCCACCTTGCCGCGCCTAAACCATACCATGCCGCCCTTCCCCTCACGGCTGCCAAAACGAAGGCGTGCGACAATCAACGACCACCCTTCCATCTTATATGCAAATCTTAGCTGTCCAAGGTCACCAACCAATGCATGGTAACCTTTGGCCCAACGCCAAAACCCTAGTTTTGGCCACGCCTAAACCTCGCCAAGGCATGCCGACCATGCCACATGTGCCAATGGCATGCCGTGCCAGCCACCTTGCCGCGCCTAAACCATACCATGCGGGCTTTCCCCTCACAGCTGCCAAAAATAAGGCGTGTCACAATCAATGGCCACCCTTCCATCTTAGATGCAAATATTAACCGTCCAAGGTCACCAACCAACGCATGGTAACCTTTGGACCAACGCCAAAACCCTAGTTTTGGCCACGCCTAAACCGCGCCAAGGCATGTCGACCATGCCACATGTGCCAATGGAATGCCGTGCCAGCCACCTTGTCGCGCCTAAACCATACCATGCGGGCCTTCCCCTCACGGCTGCCAAAACGAAGGCGTGCGACAATCAACGACCACCCTTGTATTTTAGATGCAAATCTTAGTCGTCCAAGGTCACCAACCAGCGCATGGTAACCTTTGTCCCAACGCCAAAACCCTAGTTTTGGCCACGCCTAAACCTTGCCAAGGCATGCCGACCATGCCACATGTGCCAATGGCATGTCGTGCCAGCCACCTTGCCTCACCTAAAACCATACCATGCGCGCCTTCCCCTCACGGCTTCCCAAATGAAGGTGTGCGACAATCAATGGACACCCTTCTATCTTAGATGAAAATCTTAACCGTCCAAGGTCACCAACCAACGCATGGTAACCTTTGGCCCAACGCCAAAACCCTAGTTTTGGCCACGCCTAAACCGCGTCAACGCATGCCGACCATGCCACATGTGCCAATGGCATGCCGTGCCAGCCACCTTGCCGCGCATAAACCATACCATGCCGGCCTTCCCCTCACGGCTTCCAAAACGAAGGCGTGCGACAATCAATGGCCATCCTTCCATCTTAGATGCAAATCTTAGCCGTCCAAGGTCACCAACCAACGCATGGTAACCTTTGTCCCAACGCCAAAACCTTGGTTTTGGCCACGCATAAACCGCGCCAAGGAATGCCGACCATGCCACATGTGCCAATGGCATGCCGTACCAGCCACCTTGCTGCGCCTAAACCATACCATGCCGTCCTTCCCTTCACGGCTTCCAAAACGAAGGCTTGCAACAATCGTCGGCCACATTTCCATCTAAGACGTAGATCTTAGCTGTCCATGGTTACCAGCTAACGCAAGGAAACCTTTTGGCTCGACGCCAAGCCCAAGTTTTGGTCGCGCCCAAATAGTGCCAAAACCCTAGCTTTTGGCCACGCCTAAACTAGGCCATATTAAAGCCATGCCGGCCATGCTTTCATGCCACTGGCTACCAAACGAAGGGTTGCAATAATCAACGGCTACTCTTCCTCTCAAGATGCAAAATTTCGATCGTCGAAGGTCACCACCGAGCCGGCAAGTCTCCCAAGCTCAACTTGCCAAACAACAACAACATGTTGTATGTTTTCCACGAAAACACTCGAGACATCAACACATGTCACAAACTGGGGGATGCTCATTGGGTATTGGTTTGGCGGTTTACAGCGTGCGGCGTACACTACGCCCGTTACAAGACAGTGTCATAAGGATGAGGCGGTTAGTAAATACAGGGAGTAATGGTAAAACGCTTTCTTTTATGGAACATCAATTCCAGGTGTTACCGGTTACCACCTCCTCCCATTTACTCATCTGTTTTCCATTTCTTACGAGACCAGAGTACGTTTCACTTCGACTTGTATAAATAGGTCTTACCTATTTCTACCGAACAACAAGTTCTGGTCAGGAGCACACAACACTCAAAAAACGTTTGCTAGCTTTCCCATCTGTTAGCTTCCCACTTTCTGATGCAAGTCACAAAACAACTACTCTTCCAGGACCAACTATTCTGGTCTCAACACTCTCTTCGCTTCCCTCTCCAAAACCAACCCTTCTCCTCCTCTTTATGACCGAAGCAATTCTGGAACGACCATTTCTTGGTTTTGGCCGGATTTGTATAGATTGATCTCTTGAATCTAAAAATACTCCCATGCAGTACATTGTTTAGGGTTTAGACTCGTTTCTCACCCACACGCCCGAAATCAGCAGAAATCGTTTTCACCCTCAAACAATTGGCGACCACAGTGGGAGATTGATCTTTCGGTTACAATGTCAACTTTCAATCCTCGATCTCATATTTCGACCCAGATGTCAGGACGGTAGAATCCAAATGACCCGCCCAGGGATCGACGATTCAGTTACCAAACGGCCCGGTTACCAGTCATGACACGACAAGGGATGACTGGGGACTTTCCACAGTCACGGCGGTGCTTCCCACAAAACTCGGTCTTACACCTAGGAGATTCCTTTTCATTAGGAGATCCGAAAAACCGAGTAAGTCTTGCTAGACAAAATACATGGTCTACTACTTCAAATCTTCACAGGGGAGATAAAAAACCGATAGCCACATTTTTCCCATGTTTCATGCTTTCTACTATCGCACAACATTCACAATTCCATGACTTCCTTAGGGTACTCATGCCACTTATATTCATAACCAAAAACATCAATATTCTAAAACAGTTCATTCCAAATAATAATACAAAACCCTCAGGGGTAATACTTGTCTATCAACCCAAAAATCCAGAAAATCAAAACCATAAACCAAGCGCTTTGTTTGCCTTTCAAAAAAAAAAAAAAGTCACCTACCCCTACGTGCCTACTTTTCATAATAATGATTACCCGTCACTATTCATGAGGTAGCCGACGTTACTACGGTGATATTCGAAGAGGAATTGTTTATTACGAAGTGTTTATACAAGTTTATGAAAGGCATACCCACGGCTAGGGTTTACACCAGTTCAGAAGAACAATATTTCTACAGATTTATGGAAGGCATACCTATGGATAGGGTTTGCACCAACACAAGAAAACAATAAAACAAATTGAAAGAGAAACACTGGAGTACATAGATGGAATATGCTTGCCCACTTTATTGCTACCTCTCACACCAGGACGTGAGCACAAAGATACGAGATAAAAAGGAGAGCCAACCCCTTTCATATGCATAACACTTTTGGAATTTGAATAAGGAAATGATTTCCTATTTGAGCTACGTATGGAAAGAGGCAACTAGGCCCGCAAGAACAAGTCTGCGCCACGCCAAGCCAGCGCCGTGCCAAGCCAACAGTCCGCGCCATGCCCAACCGACAGTCCGCGCCATACCAAATCCAAGCCAACGTCCATGCCAAGCCAGCGTCCATACCAAGCCTATCCAGCGCTAACAACTTGCATCTTTCCAGCGCCAGAAGCTTGCATCCTTTCCAGCGCTAACAACTTGCATCTTTCCAGCGCTAGCAGCTTGAATCCTTCTAGCGCTAATAGCTTGCATCTTTACAACAACTTGCATCTTTCCAGCGCTAACAGCTTGCATCTTCCCTGCGCCAGCAGCTTGCATCTTTCCAGCGTTGCTCTTGAACGCCCAGTTGAAGGGAATCAACAATATAATTTCATTATACGAAAAGATCAGGAACGACTTCTCCAAAATCGAAGCAAATAAAAATCAGCAACCCCCCTAAGTTCACAAAGACTCTTTTCCCTGTCAGGAGATGCATGATTTCTGGGAACTTCGCCCGTAAAATCGTGCAGTCTATGATGAAACATTTATGTGAGATTTTATGTTTCCCCAAGGCGCAACGTCAAGGCATATTTGCAGCCCTCAACCGCATTGCATCAAAGAAGCAGCTGTTTCCAACTAGAGAATTCGTTCCAAAACCCCAACCTCTCCTGGAAAGCACGATTATTAGATGGAAATGGGGACTCCTAAGCATTGTTCGCTTGAAGGGTGTCCAGTTTGACAGCATACTGATTAACGCAGCCGCTCCGCTTAAACATCCTCCAGCAGCGACTCCGCTTCAACGATCAATCCGACAGCCGCTTCGCTTCAACGCTCTCTCCAGCAGCCGCTCCGTTTCAGCGTTCTCTCCATAAGCTTCTCCAGGATCCGAAGACGAGGCTTCAACATTAGGCTTCTTAAGTTTCAACATCTTTTACAAGAGCCGAAGCTGCTTTAACGACGCTTCTTCCTGCAAAGGGTCGTACCACCACGCTCCCCATGTCAAGGATCATGATCAAAACCAACCAATCTTCGTAGTCATGGGCAGTTTGCTCGCTTACACATCCAGCCAATCTTTTACTTCCACGGATGCCCGTACAACTCCAACCAATAACAATTCCAGCCAACCTACTTTGTTACCATGACAATGTAGTCTCTTCTGATTACATCTGATACCAAGAATTATTGCCGCTCATTTGTTGATACCAGCCAGAGCTTCACCACAGCAGCAATCACTACAAAGATGGAAACATGTAAAACATACTTGAGGACTGAGGATATACACAGAATCCCTTCACTGTCAAAGCTCAGAAGACACAGTCAACCAAAAGGCCATAGCCGCAACAAGTTCATCTACTCTTCAAGGGTGCAGCGCAAGAATATCATCACCTCTCTGTCTAGAAGACGCCTTCAACACTTTACGAGGCTGCGGAGGATCCCAAGCCTGCTCAGAGGAAAACGACTTCAGATGCTGAAAGAAAAATGCGACTGGGGACTTCTCTTCACAGTCCATCGACGACCATCAAAGACTCATGAGATAACTCCAGAAACGCGGTTGAAATATTTTCTTGAAGAAACAGAGGGAGCCATGATAAACGACATAACTCTCTCATTCTTACATCTTCGCTATCCATGATATTTCGTCCATGCGATATCCTGAGCATCTCAACGTCACATCCAGAAGATTACGATAAGCTTGTATCAAATCACGTGGACGTAGATTCAAGGCGATGCAATAAAAATAGGATACACATGGGGACTACCAGCATGAGACGCTTTCACTCCCCTCAACCAGGTTATTTCTGATTTCAACATCATCACTGTCGAAGTTTCACGAGCCGCATGAATTTCTCAACACGAAGCCGTACATGTACACCGAAGACTTCAAGAGCACGCCACAAATATACATTCACATATTCATCCATGACATCGGATCAAGCCGAAGTATAACTGGGGACTTCTTACCACATCTCATTCCATACGATAGTCCAAGATTCAGAAGAAAGTTCGAAGGATGTCGCTTGGAACAAAGTCCTTGAAGATTTGATAGCAGCACATCGGTAACGGAACGTATCCCTATTTCATCCGGGGGCGCTCAGAAGATTAGTTAGGTCGACATCAACGTCAGAAGCATTATTACTTTCTTCCGATCCTGACACCTGGGAACTCTCTTGCTCACCACCACTTGATGGTGGATGGATGGTATAACCGTGTTTATTCTCAGCAACAATGTCCTCCTGGATATATCCATGATTATTATTACTCTTACTCATGAAATATCATGATCGATTATGTGAAGAAATACTTACATCAATTTCTTCATCACTAGATTCGTGAGCCGCTTGCCCAGCAGCAGTAAATCGAAGACCGTCAATACTTGACGGATCAAAATTCTGTAATGAAGTAACAAACATTTGTTTGATGATCCTGGTTTCACGGATAAGAAGAAATCGTGGGGAAGGACGTTTCGACAGCTCACCAATGAAACGACTGGGGACTTTACAGCGTTGAACAACATCCTCTAAGGTGATGGTGAACTCTCCACTTCTACGTATGAAAGTGTGAGTTGGTATGTACCAGTGAGCCATCAGAGCCACTATACCTCGCGCATCATGATAAATAAACAGGTCTCCAGATGCCTGAATAGCTCTTGTCACCTGTGCACGGTCCAGCATACCTCGAACGTGGGGAAAACTCAGTATATGTCTTGCCCATCCAGAGAAATTTTCTAAGGGTCGACGAGAAAGCTTAAATTCTATGATCGAGGCAGAAAATTGTCTCCGCTGAAGACAAACAAATAATTGCTAGAGGAGTCACCAATTTCTTCTGAGTAACACCCCTGGGATTTATCAGGAGACGAAATGCTTGGGACTGGAGACGTTTTTCATGACGAACATGCTGAATCACGAAGAAAGAAACCTTAGTATTTGGAATGTTTTGGTTCCAGGTGCTTCCTCCTCCCGTTCTTCATCAATGGAGACCTCATCCATACTTGCGTCATCTCTGAAGGCATCATTATTGAGAAAATCAGGCATTCTTGCAAAATTACTATGACATCCACATTCAGATTTTGTTAACACAACAGAACCAAATCATAATTAAGATGCTCGCAATCACAAAAATGGTAATCCTCAACTCTTACCTATTTTACGATTTCACTAGACTTTAGTGATGACACGAAACTTCGAAAACTTGCTCACTCCTTAAAACCTACGAAAACGAGCAAAACTTATCATTCTAGAGACAACAATGACTTTTCACAAAACTATGAGCAGTTTACATAACTTCTTCGTGTGAACGTCCCATGATTTTATGTCAAAAATTCATGAAATCATAGCATATAATTGTTTATCTCTAACAATTGCTCAAAATTGCTTTTTGATTTTTCATTAAAAAAAAAAGCTGACGTGCGGTTCAAAAAAAAAAATTACGTGAGTTTTTCTTAAAAAAAAAAAATTTATTTTTGCTCAAACGAGCATTTTTCTATGAGACGAGCATCTTTTCTATTTTTGAGAAAGTCCACATATTCCAAATAAAATTTCAAAGGTTCACAAACAAAATTTATCATAAGGTGGTATGTTCCAAAAATCTCTTTAATACCATGGGTTACTATTTATTGCTTTAAACTAGCGAACGTACGAGCATTCCTAAAATATTTGGAACCCAGTGCTTTGAAAAATAAATTTTATTTTCATGAAAACTTCATAAACAAAATTTTATCTACTGCAATTAAACATCATCTATTCACAACATATATATATATATATATATATATATATATATATATATATATATATATATATATATATCTTTCATACTAGGGACTTTTGCTCGTTTCTTAAACTATCGAACGAACGTGCATACATATTTCCAAAACAACAAATTTTCATAAAACCTACGCATGCATGCAACTATGGGTCCTTGGAATTTTCAACAACTCATCAAATATACAGCAAAAAAAAAATATAATAAATTTTTTAAGGGTTTCTTCTCATTTATATGAATTTATATCCAAAAACCTAATAAGATAAGGATTTCCTTTTTTGGGCCCGAACCCGTAAATCCTAAACCGACCAAAACTAGACCTTCGGTCGCTCAAATCAGCAGTGAATCATCTCTCCATGCTCACGGGATGACGCTCTATCACATTACCAGGGTCTCCACCCAAACATTTGCTCGCATATGGCGTCATTGGAGTAAATTAGAGATTCTGAGAATGCCTTTGTAGACTGAGTTCAACCACTAATCTCTCGTCGATTGAAAATCACCATCTAGTGCTTACTACGGAACATGATTGTCCCTCACTAAGCAGGGGACTTAATGTTGATGGTGGATTTTCAACAAAGGTCAAAACCGTAAAATCATGATACTGCATGTTTCTGACACGGACGATTCGTGTTTTACGAAGTATGATGCATATGTCGCTCGAAAGGCCTCTCCGGAGCGTTCGACACTGGGCATTTCATCATAGCCTCTATGTAGAATAAAATAATTGGGCGGCTCTCCGTAATATTGAGAGCTTAACGCCTTCAGGATGTCGGTGACACTCATTTTTCCCTGACTACATAGAGGAATTCGCCTCTACATAGAAGAACGATTGGGCGTTTCTCCGTAAGATTGAGAGCAATAACGCCTTCAGGAGGCCGGAGACATTCACTGTTCCCTGACTATGTAGAGTGTCCGTGTATAGACTCAGGCGGTCCTACACACATGAAATGTTGGGAGGGAAAAACGTCTTCGGGACATTGGCAACACTCGCTGATTCACTGACTATACACAAGAGATTAAATTCTACGTCATATTCACCACTGAATTCCTAGAAGATAATCTATCTTATCTTATTGCTCCTATTCCATGGTCAAACTCACGACTGGTTCTGTGGAATGGTAATAGATAAATGTAATACTCCGATTTCATGATCGAATCCACGGCTGATCTCATGAAATGGTAATAGATATTACTCCGATTTCATTGTCGAATCCACGGCTGATCTCATGAAATGGTAATATCACCACCTATCTTATTACTCCGATTTCATGATCGAATCTACAGCTGATCTCGTGAAATGGTAATAAAACCATTACTCTGATTCTATGGTCGAATCCGCGATCTCATGGAATGGTAATACTCATTTTATTATTCTGAATTCATGGTCGAATCCACGGCTGATCCTATGGATTGATAATAAAAAACTACTCACTTTTATTACTTAGCTTCATGAATCATTCTCCACTGAATTTCATAAATTAGTAATAAATACTCAACAATCGGGCATCTGGACCATCACTGAGTAAGCCCCACAAAATGGTGCAAGTGTACTCGACGATGATGCACGACTGAGCACCCGGATGCACAAACGAGCATCCAAAAACATGGACGGATGAGGAATCCTACGCAAAATTGGAGAAAACAACAAATAATAATAAAATAATAAGAAGCGCCTAGGGGACGGGCCCACCGGCCGGTCGGACATGCCCTAGCCGTGGCCGGTCCCATGCCTCTTTTATTATTTTGCCCTATTTTGTTATTTTTCATGAACTCATGAAAACTCCTTGATTTTAGCAACTTGATTTCCTTGTTTTTGTGCAAAACTCATGAATTTCCCATAACTTCATGGATTCATGAAATAATATTATAAAATAGAGAAAGGTGTGCAGGACCAGGCAATCTAGTCGGTCGGCCATGCCTGAGCCGTGGCCGGTCCCACACCTCACAATCCATATATTTTTATAATACTATTCCCTAATCTCATGAAACTCCTCCGTTTCAACAAAAACTCATGGATTCTCCATAACTTCACGGATTCATGAAAAATAATATTATTAAATAGGGAAAGGTGTGCGGGACCGAGAAACATAGCCGGCCGTCCATGCCCTAGCCGTGATCGGTCCCACACCTTGCAATCCCTAGTCTTTTAAAATTATTATTTTCCTCAATTCATGAAACTCCTTGGTTTGAGCAAAACTCATGATTTCGTCATAACTTCTCAAATTTTGCTCGAATCATGAAAAACCAAAAGCCAACATGGTCACACTGGCTAGCCTCTCACGGTAATTTTAAATGTTAAAATACTCTTATTTTAATATTTACAAAATATTGATCAACTGAGCATACATGCTCATTCCAACAAAAATCAAGAATTTCAGTCAAGATGAAACTCTTCTGAAAATCCACAATGTTGCTCGACCGCACATCAGAAAATACTGAAACTTTCAGTACGGAGACACTAACACCACGGAAACACGTGCATGCCTTCATGACCGACCAGAGTCATCCCTATGGCTTGCACAAAGCCGGTACCACACATTTTCATAATTCTGACCTAATTTGCTCAATTGCTCATATTGGGCCCAAACTCTCTCCAACCAACCTGGGGATTACTCAAACGACCAACAACTGGTCCCGTGACCACCAAGATCCGGTCCCATGCTCTCTTGGTCGGTACCCCATCTTTCATACTTAGGTTTTACACCTAATGTTGAACCCAACAATATTTCAATAAATGATGAAACCAACATTTAATCATCATTCTTTCACCAACCCTCCAACTGACAACCCTGGTGCATGCTCACTCGAGCACTGGGAACCACATGGACGCACATCATCCCATGTGGTCCCTCTATCACTCATGACCTATTTTCAGCGATTCATCAATTATGATCTGAAATTAGGGTTTCGAATAAATGCTCTATGAATCATCATTCTGAGCAAGATTCAATCACTAATGAATTCATGTTGATTCAGCAACCAACATCTGAATTAATCATATGATATTTGGTAATCCACCAATATTTTAATATTTTATTGGGTCACGTCACCAATAAATAATTCGTCGAATTGAGCAATACTTGCTCAGTTGCTCAAATATCGATCGAACTATCCATATTTAGTAATTTATCAGTAATTTGTCGAATTGAGCAAACTTGCTCGGTTGCTCGTCAAATTATCAACATTCAGTAATTTGTCGAATTGAGCAATACCTTCTCAGTTGCTCGTCAAATTACCAACATATTTTTCGAATTGAGCAATACTTGCTCAGCTGCACGTCAAACTCTCAATATTCAGTAATTCGCCAAAATTGAGCAATACCTGATCAGTCCTCGAATACTAGTCAATAATTCATCACTTAATCAAAAATATTGACATCATTTCAGAGAACTACATGTTCGATCCACGAATTGCTGAGCATCCATCACTCATGCTCGATTCAACAAAACCTAGACTCACTGTCTAATCAGTCAACAACTGACTCACTAATACACGTCTGTCATGCAGACTCCACGATTCGTGAGACATCAATCACGTCAAATTGGGGGATATCAATTAGGGTTTTGGTCTGGCGGCCTACAACACGTGGATTCATCCACAACGATAAATGTGAGTAAGTCGAGTCAACGGTTGAAATAGTTAGCAAAGTAGTGGGTGCATGATCAACCAAGTCTCCACACAATCTGGAACTGGTTTCACCACGATCTCCCACTTTCCCACTCTTTCTCTCAAGAAACCGTCAAACTTACAGGGATCAAGGTGTTCACAACTATGACAATATAAATAAGTATCTGGATCCATGATTGAGAGAAAACGTACGACGAATGATCATTAGATATTAGCAATTGTATACACAGAATTTCTCGAGTAACTACTCTCAAGAATTCATCAATCCATCAAAACTTATTCGAACTCATCAGTTCACCAAAATTTCGGAAACCTTCAAAACATCCACAATCCTTGATCATCATTGATCCCACATAATTCTCAGCTTCCCTCCTACGGATCAACCCATCTCCTCTTTGCGACCGAATTGACTCTGGAACGGCCATTGTCTTGGTTTAGGACGGAGTCTTACAGATTTATCTCTCGAATCTAAGCACTCCCTTTGCAGTGCATCTGTATGTGGTTAAGCCGTTTGCTCGATTGAGGAGTCTCGACAACACGCTCGTCTCTTCATTTCCCTAAAAAAACAGCGACTCGTTTTCCCCCATCTACAGTAACCAGCTTAAATATGCGTACGGGTATGCATACTTAAGCAACCGGATTTGAGTTTGTTTAGTTTCTAAACTCAGCAGAAATTTTCGGTTCGAAAACTTCCGCCAGTATGCGTACGGGTATGCATACTAAAGGTGGCTAGTTAAGAGTTTGTCAAAACCAAACTTAGCAGAAATTTTCGGTTCGAAAACTTCCACCAGTATGCGTACGGGTACACATACTCAACCTGTCTCCTTCACCAATTTCGTATACACACATATGCATACACTTGGCTCCCGGTTTATGGATTTATACACTAATATGCGAACACACTATATATGCTGATATCCAAACGTGGTTACATTCTCAACTCTTTATTTCAATCACTGAAACATTCTTCTATAATGACAATAGCCGTTTTCACACACTATTAACATCAAAGCAATTTTCAAGATATTGAAATAATCATTATCAAAATATTCCAAGCCTACATCAATTGATTGTATCACATAACCATGTAACATGTTACTCGGCAATTTTCTCAAGATATAATATGAACTTGGTCGAAGCGAAATCTTACCAACACATATTTCGAGAAATATGTAAGCGATATATACTCAGCTCGAAATCTCAAATGTATATAGAGAAAACTATATCTTAACACGACTTATGTCTCAATATAGGAGATAGTGGAAATAGACTTTCCAATTGATAGATGTGTTCAAGTCTCCACATACCTTTTGTCGAAGAAGTTCCACAAGCTCCCCCTTAGTAGTTCTTCGTCTTCAAATGATGAACTCTGTGAAATCTAAGCTCAACTACACTATTTATGTCCTAATTCGAGACATCTATAAATAGGCTAGAAATCAAGAATTATATTTTTGATCACTAACATTGACAAACATGCTTGAGATACCAACGCATGCGAGTTCGACCGAGCAGTGCTCTAACAATCTCCCTCTTTGTCAATTTTAGTGACAAAACTATCAATACATACGGATTACAAAATAGATAGAAATTGCAGCCTCTCATCCAAATGCCTAATTTCCTTGGCAGCTTCAACGCGACTCGAAATATTCGTTACTTCCAAGTACTCTGTGATCCTAAAGGTTGTAAGTTCAGCATCACAGTTGTTGAAGATCCGTAGCAATAACAACGAGAAAACAAAATGCTCTCAATCATTGTTATACAGCGTCATAGTATTATTACACAATATCAAAGTCCAATTGTGTCACAACTTTGACGACAATACTATGGTAATATGTATCACTCCCCCTTAGTCAATACTTCATCTCAATATGAAAACCACTCCCCCTTACATAATGATCCGTAAACCATATGTATTTGTAGTATCACACTACACATTAATTCTCCCCCTTTTTGTCAATATAAATTGGCAAAGGTACGAAAACTAGTGGGATCCTCATGAAATTTTCATAGAGATATTTCATGACCAAAAGAGAATACCATATCAACTTATTTAGATGCCATCATAAATCAACAACCAAAGGTTGGATATTCTAATTGATTGATCTTAACGCATAACCTGTGATATTTCAATTATATAAAAAAATATAATTCGGAAAAGAAATAACACAGACACCAAAATTTTGTTAACGAATAAACCGAAAATGCAGAAAAACCCCGGGACCTATTCCAGATTTAACGCCATACTGTATTAAGCCGCTACAAACACTAGCCTACTACCAATTAACTTAGGACTGGACTGTAGTTGAACTCTAATCAATTTTCACACTGATTCAAGGTACAGTTGCGCTCCTTACGTCTCTGATCCCAGCAGGATACTTCGCACTTAATTCCTTTAGTTGATCTCACCAACAACCAAGAGTTGCTACGATTCAAAGTCGAAGAGTTGATAGACAAATTTTTCTCACACAAAAAAGTCTATAGGATTGAATAAATATGTCTCCCATAGAAATACCCAAGAGTTTTTGTTCCGTCTTTTGATAAATCAAGGTGAACATGAACCAATTGATAACCCAGACTTATATTCCCGAAGAACAACATATAATTATCAATCACCTCACAATAAACTTAATCGACTAGCGAAACAAGTTATTGTGGAATCACAAACGATGAGACGAAGTGTTTATGATTACTTTTCTATCTTGCCTACCGGAGATATAAAATATCGAGCCAATTATTTCAATTGTGTTCAACACGATAGAAACAACAATATCAGATCTGGCTTTACAATCCCAATGAAGTCTTCAAGTCGTTAACCTGTAGGGTATCCATAAGAAACCTAAGGTTAAAGGAGAATTGGCTTTAGTTATGCAACTAGTAACACACATGAGGTGTGGGGATTAGGTTTCCCAGTTGCTAGAGTTCTTCTTTATATAGTTTTCAAATTAGGGTTTGCAATCCAAGTTACCTTGGTGACAAAGCATTCAATAATCACCGTTAGATGAAAATCCTGATTCAACCAAGCTAATATCTTTCAACCATTAGATTGAACTTAGCTTGTTACACACAAATGAAATGTACCCTCATTTAGGTTTATGTAACAGTACGTAAACGTGTACACCATGTTGGTTCACAAATAGTTAACCAAAGTTAGCCATATGATTACTCTCATATCAACCTTATTCATCTCAACCATAACTAGATCAAATGACTCAAATGAAACTAGTTAAAGAGTTGTTCAATTGCTATAGAAAACACAATTGAAACCAAATCAGTTTGATTCACTTGAATCAATCATGAATATTATAGCCACGGTTTGCAAAGATTGCATTACTTATGATTTAAATGTTTAAGTCCATGAACATACCGATTTGACAAAGTAACTAGCTTAAGTATGCATACGGGTATGCGTACTTAAGTAAACAGATTTGAGTTTGTTTAGTTTCCAAACTCAGCAAAAATTTTCGGTTCGAAAACTTCCGCCAGTATGCGTACGGGTACGCATACTTAACCTGTCTCCTTCACCAATTTCGTATACACACATATGCATACACTTGGCTCCCGGTTTATGGATTTATACACTAATATGCGAACACACTATATATGCTTATATCCAAACATGGTTACATTCTCAAATCTCAACTCTTTATTTCAATCATTGAAACATTCTTGTATAATGACAATAGCCGTTTTCACACACTATTAGCATCCAAGCAATTTTCAAGATATTGAAATAATCACTATCGAAACATTCCAAGCCTACATCAAATGATTGTATCACACAAATCATGTAAGATGTTACTCGGAAATTTTCTCATGATATAAGATGCACTTGGTCGAATCAAAAGCTTACCAACACATATTTCGAGAAATATGTGAGCAAGATATAATCAGCTCGAAATGTCAAATGTGTATAGAGAAAACTATATCTTAACGCGACTTATGTCTCAATATAGGAGATAGTATAAATAGATTTTCCAAGTGATAGATGAGTTCAAGTCTCCACATACTTTTTGTCGAAGAAGTTCCACAAGCTCCCCTTAGTAGTTCTTCGTCTTCAAATGATGAACTCTGTGAAATCTAAGCTCAACTACACTATCTATGTCCTAGTCCGAGACATCTATAAATGGGCTAGAAATCAAGACTTATAGTTTTGATCACTAACACTGACAAACATGCTTGAGATAGCAATGCCTGCGAGTTCGACCGAGCAGTGCTCTAACAATCTCCTCCTTTGTCAATTTTAGTGACAAAACTATCAAAACACATGGATTAAAAAATAGATATAAATTGTAAGTTGTCATCCAAATGCTTGATCTCCTTGGCATCTTCAACGCGACTCGAAATCTTCGTCACTTCCAAGTACTCCATGATCCTAAAGGTTGTAAGTTCAGCATCACAGTTGTTGAAGATCCGTAGCGATAACAATGAGAAAACAAATGCTCTTAATCATTATTATACGGTGTCATAGTATTATTACACAACATCGAAGTCCAATTGTATCACAACTTTGACAACAGTACTATGGTGATATGTATCACTCCCCTTAGTCAATACTTCATCTCAACATGAAAACCACTCCCCCTTACATAATGATCTGTAAACCATATGTATTTTTAGTATCACAGTACACATTAATTCTCCCCCTTTTTGTCAATATAAATTGGCAAAGGTACGAAAACTAGTGGGATCCTCATGAAATTTTCAAAGAGATACTTCATAACCAAAAGAGAACACCATATCAACTTATTTAGATGCCATCATAAAGCCAAAGCTAAATGTATTCATCAAGGAGTTTATAAAGATACTAGATAACCCCCAATATTCCACAGCCGCACTCCCCACAAATATTTGGCAATTAAGCACAAGTTCAAAATGAACTCTCCCCCATAAAATGTCATTCCCGAAAGAACAACAAAGGCGACCTTGCTTTTACAAGAAAAGAAGAATTTCTTTGGACATAACCAAATCACATGAAATCATGAATTTGAATCCATAATATTCAATTTAATTAACTAGGAGTGTACATCGGGCCGGGCAGGCCAGACCAACCCAAGCCCGATTATAGCACAGGCCGGGCCAGACGGGCTTGTAGTCCATACTACCCATTAAGTTTATCAGGCCATGTCGGTCCGGGAAATAACAAAAATTTAATGCCGATGGCCTGTCCATACCCGTGAAACAATACAGGCTAGGACAGGTCGGACAGCGCAGACCTCGGTCCCAAGAGATAATTCAAAATTTTAAAAAGTATATAGGTTTGTTTTATGGCTTGATGAATGATGATACATCTGTAACTTGTTCAAATGATAGTTCAAGTAATTCATATTCATTACTGAGAAATGTAATTCAAAAGTTTCTCTAACCCCAATAAATTGTTCAAGTATGAAATTTAAGTTCTTGAGAAATCCATCACACTAGTAGAAAACTTTATTCCAGGCTATCGCCAGTAATGCAAGTCGGGTAACTAAACAGGCTACTGGGCAGGCTAACAGGACGGACTCCAATATTTGAACAAAAACCCGGGTCCGCCCACTTATAATTATCGGGCAGGCCGGGCAAGCCCATGACAGGCTGTCGGGCGCCCATGGGCTCCTTCGGACCCGGGCGGTACATGGCAGGCTGTAGGCTTCTGGGCATTCGGTACACCCATAAAATTAACCACAAGAGAACCCGTGATTAATGCAATCGAAAAAATACAACCAAATTAATCACAAGAAAACCCACGATTAATTTAATTGGAATACAGAAACAAATTAACCATAACGTGATCAATTCAATTGGTCATGCTCGATATAAGAGAACTTACGGAGCAACAACTAAAATAACCAAAAGAGAATAATAAATTTAGTTGGTCATGCTCAAACATAAGGAATCTTACGGAGCAACACAAAATATTCACAAAGATGTGGATCGGAGATCGACCAATACTGCGGAATAAACAGGGATTCATTCTATTTTCCATCACTATTTGCATAATGACATATAATAGACTTAATCCTTGTAAATAAAAGTTTTATCCTTTCTTCCATCAAAACAATGACATAAAAGGCTTTAACTTTTGTAATGTCAAAAGTTCATTCTATTTTCTATCAATACATTCATACCGACATAATAGAGATAACTTTTGAGCAAGTATGGGACAGTCACAGGTTCACGGACGTAAAAAACATATCACATAACAATTTGCAATATATAAAATCATAAAGATTAAAATTTCAAATAATCATCTTCCAAGAACTTAGAATTTAAATAAATAAATCTAAAAACATTGAAGATGATACGTTCTGTTTTGGTCATGAAGTATCTTTATGGAAATTTCATTAGGATCCCACTAGTTTTCGTACCTTTGCCAATTTATATTGACAAAAGGGGGGAGAATTAATGTGTAGTTCACACTAAAAATACATATGGTTTACGGATCATTACGTAAGAGGGAATGATTTTCATGTGAGAAGAAGTATTGACTAAGGGGGAGTGATACATATCACCATAGTATTGTTGTCAAAGTTGTGATACAATTGAACTTTGATGCTGTGTAATAATACTATGACACTGTATAACAATGATTGAGAGCAACTGTTTTCTCATTGATATGGCCACGGATCTTCAAAAACTATGATGCTGAGTTGAACACGTTCAAAATCACTGGAGTACTTAGAGGTGACGAAGATTTAGAGTAATGTTGAAGAACCAAGGAGATCAATCATTTGGATGAGAAGTTACAAAGTTTATTTATTTTGTAATCCATATGTATTGATAGTTTTTCTCTAAAATTGACAAAGGGGGAGATTGTTAGAGCACTGATCGGTCGAACTCGCAAGCGTTGCTATCTCAAGCTTGTTTGTAAAGTTTAGTGATCAAAACTATAAGTCTTGATTTCTAGTCTACTTATATATATGTCTCGGACTAGGATAAATTGTGTAGTTGAGATTTAGACTTCACGGCGTTCATCAATTGAAGACGAAGAACTACTAAGGAGAGCTTGTGGAACTTCATCAATAAAAGGTATGTGGAGATTGAAACTCATCTATCACTCGGAAAGTCTATTTATACTCTATCTCCTATATTGAGACAAAAGTCATATAGCTCTATAGTATTCGATTATACACATTTGATATTTCGAGCTATGTTTAACTCGCTTACATATTTCTCAAAATATGTCTTGGTAAGCTTTCGCTTTAACCAAGTTCATCTTATATTCTTGACGAAAGTCAAAAGATGATCATATGAAAATCGCCTGGTAAGATCTTACATAATTTGTGTGAGAGAGTCATTTGATATAGACCTGGAATGTTTCGTATTGATTATTTCAATAACTCGAAAATTGCTTTGATGCTAATTGTTTGTGAAAACAACTATTGTCATCCTCTAAGAATGTTTCAATGATTGAAATAGAGTTTAGAACACTTAACCATAATTGGATTATAGAAATAGTATGCGTACTTGCATATATGTTGATCCAAGACCGGTATAGTATGCATACCCGTATGCGTACTAGCGAGGTCAGGTAAAGTCCGGGAGCCTTGGTATGCGTACTCGTACGAATACTAGCGAACTCAGTTGAAGTCCGGGAACTATTGTATGCATACCCATACGTGTACTAATTCAACTGTTGTTTTGGATGTGTGATAGTATGCGTACCCGTTCGCATACTATCGGACACAGTCCAAGTCCGGCTACTTAAGTATGCGTACCCGTTTGCATACTTGAGTGGGTGAAGTTCTAGAATCAGTTTTGCAATGAAAAAATACATTTATATAATAAGGAATGCAATCTTTTGCAAACCGTGGCTATAATGTTCATGAATTGATTCGAGCGAACCAAACCGATTTTGTTTCAATTGTGCTCTTGTATACTTCTATGAGAATATACCAATTGAACAACTCTATAACTAGTTTCATTTGAGTCATTTGAACTAGTTGTGGTTAAGATTAATAAGGTTGATATAAAAGTGTTCATATGGCTAACTTCGGTTAACTATTGTTTGAGCCAACCTAGTGTACACGTTTAGGTATGGTTATTCATATCTAAATGAAGGTACATTCCATTTGTGTGTAACAAGCTAAGTCCATCTAACGGTGGAGAGTTATTGCTTTGGTTTCAAGCAAACCCTGCTTGGCTCTTAGATCAAGTTTCATCTAGCGGTGAATATTTATTGCTTTGTTCCAAAGCTATCAAACCCTGATTTGGAGACTATATAAGGGAGAACTCTAGCAACTGGAAAACCTAATCCCCACACCTCCTGTGTGATACTAGTTGCGACTATATTCGATACTCCTTTAACCTTAGGTTTATTCAAAAACCCTGCAGGTTAACGACTTGGATACTTCATTGGGATTGTGAAGCCAGACCCAACTATTTTCTCTGTAGTTGCATGTTCTGATCTTGCTGTTTTCTATCGTGATTGAGTACTATCTTCTCTAAGAATTGCTCGAGATTTAATCTCTGATAGGCAAGATAAAAAGTAGTCACAAACATCTTCGTCTCATCATTTGTGATTCCACAATATTTTGTTTCGCTACCATACAATTAATATTATTGTGAGATGATTGATATTTCTAGGCTGTTCTTCGGGAATATAAGTCCGGTATATCAATTGGTTTCTGTTCACCTTGATTTATCAAAAGACGGAATAAAACTCATAGGTATGTCTGTAGGAGACAGATTTATCTATTCAATAGACTTTTCTGTGTGAGACAGAGTGGTTTATCAAGTCTTCGACTTTGGGTCGTAGCAACTCTTAGTTGTGGGTGAGATCAGCTAAGAGAATCAAGTGCGCAGAATCTTAATGGGGTTCAGAGACGTAAGGAGCGCAACTGTACCTTGATCAGCGTGAGATTGGTTAGGGCTCAACTACATTCCAGTCTGAAGTTAACTTGGAGTAGGCTAGTGTCTGTAGCGACTCAATACAGTGTGGTGTTCAAATATGGACTAGGTCCCGAGGTTTTTATGCATTTGTAGTTTCCTCATTAACAAAACTTATGGTGTCTGTGTTATTTCTTTTCCGCATTATATTTTTTTATATATTTGAAATATCACAGGCTGTGTGAGTTTAATCAATTGTGAATCCAACCTTTGGTTGTTGATTAAAATGATTGACACTTGGATATTGGTTTTTGATATCGTTCAATTTATTTCTTATATTCAATCTGGCTCGCAAATCCCTATTTGTTTGATTGCAGATTGAATTGAGAGATTGAGATATAACTCTTTGATATACTTTTCTTAAGATTGAGTCTGACTGTCTAGTTGATTATCTTGAAAGTATATTAGAGTTAGTCCATACAGATTGCTAAGCGAAATATTGGGTGTGGTTGTTAGACCCTCGCCTTTTCAAATATGACAACCAAACTTGACATACCAAGCTACGCTCTAATAGAAATCGTGAACCCTAATTCAGTTTTCCTCACAAGATTACTTGTAAACAACTAAGGGTATCTTGTTATATGAATTCTACGGTTTATAAAAAACACCTAGGAACAGGAACTGAAACTATCAAAGAAGGTAGATTCCCTATGCTTTACGATCCCCAAGTAAAGTCTTATGAATCCTCACACTTGTTCGTGAAGAACAAAGTTATGGAAAACAACCTTATATGACCAAACACAATTTCTAAAGGGATAGGTTGTATTGTTACATGAAAATGACCAAGTCTAGGTAGCTTGGGAACCAAGCTACCTTGTCTAGAAGACAAAAACCTAAGTATATGGCAAAATAGGGTTTTAGTCACCTAGGTATGTGAGAAGGTACGCGTACCGTTGAAAAATTTTGTGTACCCTTTTCCTATTCACGAATCAACTATATCACCCATAACTTATTCGTTATAACTCTGAATTGAGTGATTCTTGGCCCGTTGAATTCATATGTTCATCCACTACAACATAAGAATTTTTACAGAGATAAAGGTCATGCTCATTAAATTCATGAGCTCAAACTCTTCAAGCATATACATAAATGTATATTCACCTTCATAAGAGTTATTCCATAGAGTGAGCACTTGTTTTGATAGATATAGAGGTAAAGTAAACAATATAATCAAGTATTTGTTACTAACCTTTAATGAAGTTCTTTAAGGATGTCTTCTTATAATCTTTATTCTCCATTCTTCAAGGATAGCTTTGATTCTATACTCTACTTCTTAGATCTAATCTAGTCCGAAACTAACTTTAGTAAACTAAATCAAGAATACGTTTTGGCAACTAAATTTGACAACTAACTTGACATACCAGCGCTGGTGGTAACAACATAGCAGCAAGAGAATAAAAGATGAAAGTCATCTTCAAGCATAAGATTGCATAACACGCAGACCGGGTCAACACTCGTACCCCAAGAAAGAAGTTTAAATCTAGTCTAACACATTTCAGTTTCACCAAATACATATGTACATATACTTTGAAGTTGCTTAAGGAAGATTGCAGGTTGCAGCCAATTCAAATTTCAGTCCAAGGATCTTACTTTTTTGCATTTCTTTTTGTGTTTTCTTTTCCAAAAACATGTAAACTACAAATTTGGAACATTTGTGTGTGACTTTTTTGTGTTCAAACTGAAATTTGAATCGAAAACTTTTTGTGTTCAAAGTGAAATTTAAAATAAAAACAGGTTATGAAATTTCTATCAGATAACAAAAAACTATCGAAGATATAAATATCAATAATCTTAACGAAACGAAATCGGTTAGAATCTTTAAGACTCCGTCGAATATCGGAGAATACTTATCGTAACGGAACTGACTGAGCCTATTTTTTTTACAATCGTTCTACACGTACTGAGCAACTGAACAGATTAAAAATCGGACAGATACATCGATTGGGCCTGACCTTCTGGAATTTGCAGGAGGCCTGCTTTGTGGGACCTACCTGTGTCTAAACGGTTTTTAAAATGTTCCAATGCCCGGTTCGTTAAGATTTTTTGTTTTCTTTTTGAATATACAACAACTCCCAAGAAAAATAAAGTGAGAATCCAAATTCAATCCGAGTAATAAATGTGTCCCCTTAATTGAAAAACAGTGGATTAATCTTATTCACAACTAACGGTCCAGATCACTGATCATTGAAATGGCCAAAAATGAATCAACGACCTACTTCTCTGTCTGTATCAAGAGAAAGACGAAACTAAATCTAAATAGAAAAGAAAGAGGAGAAGCATCAGTGATCTAGTACCTAAGTCATGTCTTTTTTCTTCAAACCTTCAAGACCTAAAACTCCAACAGAGCTTGTCAAAGCAATCAAAGATAGTCTCGTCGCTCTGGACACCAAAACTGTTGTTGAAGTTAAAGCCCTTGAAAAGGTCAGATTTTTATTTCAATTTCTCAGCTCAAAATTAGATTTATTTGTTTCCGTTGTCTATGTTAATCATGATTTGATCTTATTTTGGGTGTCCAATTTGATTTTCAATTTTCGACATTGATCATATAAATCTTTACATTTATAGGTGTTTCTTAGCGTGTTTACAATAAAATGTTTGTTTGTGATATGAAGAATGTAATGAATAAGTGAAAAGAAATGTATGTGTTCATTTTCGGATAGGTAATTAGGGCAAAGATTCTGTGTACGTGTTGAGCTTTTTGAGTTTTCGAAGCACATGAACTAGTTGCAGCTTGTTTTGGCTCTAAATCTGCCATCAACTGGTGGGCCTAAAACCTTTCTTCTTGTCAACCTTTTGCTCAAGAATGTTCCAAGACCTTTTATAGACTTAGTAGATATATTAGTTAAAGGAAACTAGAGTCTCTTCTGAAGTTAGGCAAAGTCATGTTAAATCTTTAATTCTGTATCGAATGGACTCGACTTGTATCCCGATCATCCCCTATAATGTTCTCAGCTTAATAATATAATAGTCGGTGTTCATCAAAAAAACAAAAAAAAGAAACTGCTTCCATTTGTGGGAATTGCTAGAGATCGGAGAGATTCTGTACTTACTTCTGGTTTAGGGTACACTGTTTTGTGACTAAAAGGAATCACCTTGTTTAGTCACCGCAAGAGGGCCTCCTCTAACTGGCCAAACATTTCTTAAATAGATACTGTTGTGACAATTTATCATAATTCATCCGTTAGAGTGTGAGTGTTTGATAATCAGACACTGTTGGTTACTTGTGCGTTAAAATATCCAGTGCTTTCTAGGAGGGAGAGTACAAGGAAGTGCTGTTGTTCTAAGCTGTGATTAGTGTGGTTTGCATTCTCTTTGACGACGATGCTGATCTCTATATGTTTTCTTCAAAAACAGGCCTTAGAAGAAGTTGAGAAGAACGTTGTTGCTGTGAAACAAGCTCTTTCTGGAGATGGGGAGGTTGAACCAAATCCAGATAACGTGTCACAAATAGCGGTTGAGATTTGTAAAGAGGATGTTCTTGGCCTTTTCATTCACAAATTATCTATATTGGGTTGGGAAGTAAGAAACAAAACTGTTCTTAGTCACATGTTTCCTGTATCTAGTGTTTTTAACTTACATAATTATGTTTATTTTAGGCAAGAAAAGATTTAGCGCATTGCTGGTGCATTTTGCTTAGGCAAATGGTTGGATCTAGTTATTGCTGTGTGGAATATATTGAGAATCATTTGGAGCTACTAGATTTCCTTGTGGTTTGGTGAGTTCCTATTTCAATACATTAATTATATGTAAGTTAGTCGAACAAAGCTTATTGCAGTTGGTATTCAGGGTGAGGATTTATGTGACCATCTGGTTTTGTTGAGGAATACCTATTCAAAGATAAATATTTGGCTGTCCCTGGAACTATACTGATTATAGTATATAACTAGTCTATTTCCCCTGAATTCAGAGAACTGGACAAGATTGTTCACTAATTGCATTTATCGCCTTATTTTACTGCAAGATACCCCCACACTTACTGTAATTTCTGAAGAATTTATATTTCTTGAGTGCAAGATTGTTCCTTATACTTATTGTGGTGTTCTCAAAACAGCTACGATAACAAAGACATAGCTTTGAATTGTGGGAGTATGCTGCGGGAGTGCATCAAATTCCCAACTCTTGCAAAGTAAGAAGTTATGCCTTTCAATTTCTGCATTTCTTGATACTGCTGTGACCTTTACTTCAATCAGTTTTATTGTAGCATACATAACAGTTGGAATTGTGTTGAAAAACTCAAAGTAAGAGATATTATTTTGCTCATGAACTAACACATCAGGCCCCTGAAACTTAGGCTGCTTCTATCTTATCCCCTTTTGTTCCTCTGAATTAAATATATGAAGAGTGTATAGTATGTCTTGCAAATAGTTGCATCAAAGGCTCAATAAGAAGAAACGGAACTATTTAAGTTACTCATAGTAAAAGATTGGACATGTATGTTGTGAATAGAAGATCAAAACTGAGAATGCTGGAGGAAGAAAAAAAACAATATTGGTTGATTAGTTGTTTCGTGGTCAGTACAGAATTTCGTTCATGCTTTAAGATTCTATTTGTGTTCACAGATCTGTTTAATATTGTGGGTGTTGGTCTGTTTTATTTCCGAGATCGTTCTCTTCCGTGGAGTATTCTTAATTGACAAACAATCCTTGAATTTTCATTTTCTTAGATTTTTGTAGTGATCTTTCAGATATATATTGGAATCAACAAGCTTTGAGTTGTTCTTCAAGTACGTGGAGCTGCCTAACTTTGATGTTGCATCTGATGCTTTTGCTACCTTTAAGGTCTATACTGCTATTTACAAAATTTATATCTTGTTCACATTCCAATAAAAAGATGAAGGCCTTGTGTTTTCTGTTCTCTGGAGTTGATGTTGATAAACAACCAATGGCAGGAATTGCTAACTAAACATGAAACTGCTGTCTCTGAATATTTGACTGCCCATTACGAAGAGGTTAGTGATATTCTTTTCTATGCTTATTATAATTATGTTATAACAAATCCGTCAAAAGGCTCTTATCTTGATCTCAATACTCCGCGTTATGATGCTTTCATTCCTGTGTCTCATTTGGTATGGAAATAACTTTCAGTTCTTCGAGCTATATGAAAAACTCTTGACATCCCCAAATTATGTAACAAGACGACAATCTTTGAAGGTTAGTTGGGACTCTGTTTTCTTTAATTCTACTGTACTTTAATTTAGTTTATAAGAAGACTAGAAGAGTTAATTACTGTTGTGTTGCCTCTCAGCTTCTCTAAGAATTCCTTTTGGAGCCTCCAAATTCCCATATAATGAAAAGTTACATCTTAGAAGTTCGCTATTTGAAAGTTATGATGACACTGCTGAGGGTAATATGATGTTTCGGTTATTCATCTAGTAAATTTCGAAAAGTTCCAGCTCTTTGATATTGGAAAAATTAATTTTGTATGTGGACTTATTGAAGTTGTAAAATTCTGCAGGACTCCAGCAAAAACATCCAGCTTTCTGCTTTCCACATCTTTAAGGTGTTTTTTTTCCGCTTTTCTCTGCATCTCTTGTATTCGGCTGGAACATTTTTTACTTGCGATAAAATTTTTGGACAAAATACATAGTATATTCATATGAAAACTTAAGTTGCAAGTATAAGCTAAATTGCTTTCCAGTACATTGACAATTACTAGATTCCCAAAGCCAAAAGGCAACACTAAACTCGATTAGATTAACCCAGCATTCTGATATCAGTCACTGGTCAACATTTTGATCACTGGTCAACGTTTTGATCAGTGGACAAAGGAGGACAACAAAACAGATAACATTCAACATAGGGATCCTTGTAACTGCCTAAGGATTAAAATTAGTACACTGCCATGGATTTGTAACCGCTCCTCATTGTCCAAGGACAGATAAATGATGTTCACCTATTCTTGGCGTCCATAACCCTCCTATGAGGAAGAACTCTAGAGTGGTTGAAGTGCAAAACCGATGTGAAATGAGATTTCCTTGCACTAGCACACTAGCAGTCCAGTGAAGTGAATGGTGCAGTGCAATTGCAAGAGTCTGCCGAGGTTCCGTTTATTTTTCTTGTTGTATCACATTGCAATTGTGATGATAATGGTGCATTTGGGGGTCAAATGACTCCATAGCAGTTGCTCTATCAGTTTAGAGGTTGTTTCGTGCACGTGGTTTTTGAGCTCCAAAAATGTCGTATCACACTATTACCTAATAGTGATTGGTTGACTCCTAATTTTTATTTTACTTGCTGTGTTTTGTTTTTCAGGTCTTTGTTGCTAATCCCAACAAGCCACGCGATATAATTGTTATTTTGGCAAAAAACCATGAAAGATTGCTAGCACTGCTTCATAATCTATCCGTTGGTAAAGGTACTACTATATATGTTGTAGATTCAAATGGTGAAAGAAAATCTGTGTCATGTTCAAACATATCTAGTAATTGACTGCCAGCTGTAATTTTCAATGGTATTATTTCCTGTTATTTTTCCCTTTTAGGGTCCTTTTCAATATCTGTTTACTTTTTCCTTCATATTAGGCAACGAAGACGAACAGTTTGAAGAGGAAAAGGAGCTTATTATTAAGGAAATTGAAAGAATATCTCGCATGCCAAATATCGTGTGATGCCTCTATTAAGTGATCTACGGTATGCATTTTCTCCTATTCCTTCGCTTTTTGTTATTGGCAGACCATGGATCATCACTTCTAGACTTTTTGACACATTTTTCTATGATTTACAAATGATTCATTCAATATATTTCTTTGTAAGTTGTGCATATTAACAAACATGCAACAGGTGTTCGGATTTTCTGTGGGTATAAAATTTTAGGGAATAATGGGCTAGTTAGGTGATTAACCAATTACATATATGTTCATCTTGGGTGTATTAAATAGGTTGTCAATAATTGAATTCAATATGTCTAATTTATTTGTTTTGATCAGTGTCCTTCAATGTTGTTAATTCAGGTAAACAGAGGTTTTGCGTTTAGATCCTATAACTGTGCCAACTAAGAAGCTAAAGGCTGGCATTGATACAGGTTACTAAAAGACAGTGACAACCATGTGCTTATTCTATGCAACTGCAGTTGATCTTGCATGACTATAAAACTACCATGTTATGCAATTCAGGTGTTTAAAACCATGGGTTGAAGTCTGAGTTTTAGGGTTCTGTTGGTTATGTAATGTATGAAACACATTTTAGCATCTCTGGCCATCCAACTTTATTGTGCTTGTTTTGTAACCCTTGACGTGCACTGAATTTGTTTTCTGCTAGACGAATGATAAATACCATATGCTTTTCTAATTGTGTACAGCTGAAAATGCAATTACTGCTGTGTAGGCAGGCTATGCACAATGATGAACAAAATTACGTAGTTTAGTGGATGGGAAGATGTTATTCAATATGGAAAATACTTGACACAGAGTACAACTTATAAATGATCAGTCACTAGTCTCTAGTGACCTAGTCTATGGAATACCAATCCCAAGTTCTACAGTTTTAGTTCAACAAAAAGTTTGTAGTTCAACAATTACTTATCTATGACATGTATACTTGTCTTTCCAAGAGAAAAAAAAATACTTAAGCAATGCAAGAAGGTGGGATCTGGTGGCCATAAGAAGTTCCCTCGACATTTGAACATGAAGATGTTGAAACTCGACTGTTACCCTTGTACGATAGATGGATATTATGGAGCTTAAAATTCCGACATGGTACTCGACTGCTACAAGAGAGATCCACTGCTAGTTTTGTTCCTGATGTACCCCATATATCTTTAAAAGTTAAATCGCGAATATGAACTTGGGAAGGAGACTGTTGGGAAAAGGGAAATTTATTTTGTTAGTACATATTAACAATATCTTTACCGAGTAGTTCTACGAAGAATGATGGCATAAATACGTACCCGGATACCGCAAGACCCCGATGGGCAATAATCTTGATCAATGATGATAGGATTGTGGACATTATCCATGAATATATGTTCAAAAGTAAAGTTCCTGGCAATGCTAGGAGGAGAAGGAGCCCAAGTTTTGATCCTTAAGCCATTATCAGTACCTTCTAACGTAGAATTCCTTACAATTAAACCCACGACATCTTCTTCGTTGGGGTATTTGCCGAGACTGCCAACGCTTATACCATGTCCAGGTCCACAGACAACCTTAGAAATATAAGTATCGAAACTGCCAGGGCCTATCGAAATGCAATCGTCGCCTGTGCTTATATGGGAATCATAAACAGTAACTTCATTTGAATGTCCCATATGAATCCCATCAGTATTGGGGCTGTCGTCTGGTGCAGTAATTTCAAGAAATTTGAACTTCAGTTTCTTGCAACCAAATACGTTTATGTGAAAGGCTTTGCTGTTGATTGAACGTATTCGCTGAACTAATCCATTCGTCACAAAGTCAAATCTGATTGACTGCAAAAACAAAACGTCAAAAAAAGATTCTAAACACTAGATTTGGCCCCAGAGATATCTCAGGGTAGGATGTCTGAAAAATAGAAGAAATTGCGATTTATTCATCAGTTAAAACTATACCAAACACGCCACTTCTTTATTAGTAGCAACAGGACGTGTTTTAACCATTCACTTTCCAGTCAATGGCGGTGATTATAGTGTCGTGTCAGGAAGGACTGCATCCGCTACCCCAAAAGAGCCTCGTTTAATTGGGCCCCTTAAAAACAATTAGGGGTCCTGACCAATTTATACCCACACCAAAAATTTTAGGAGATTCCAAAAGGTGGTGAAAATACTATTTTATCCATACTACTTAAAAACCTATTAACCTTAAAACCAAAATCAGTTTACTCTCCTCCCCTCCCTTCCTCTCCCACCTGAATCCTCCCCCTCTCCTCCATTAACGACACACAAAAAAAAAAAATTCGTCGATTCATCGTCGTAATCGTCGATACGAAAAACTTTAAGACCGCAGTAACAAGCCGGGAAGAATTAGAAGAAGAAATGGCGCCGATTAGAAAGTAAGTGAACTAAGACCTTCCTTTGTTTTGATTTTTTCTTGAGTCTTGATTGTGAAATTGAGGTCTGGAACCGATTTTTTTCAGTTACAGTGAGTGGGTCGTTACTCTATATTTTCTTAAACCCTAACGATTCTTCATATGCATGTTAACTCTATTAAAAATCGTTAAGCTATATGATGTTTAAGTTAACGACCCTAATTCTGCTACTACAATTTTTTTCCCTAGATTTGGGTCGTTACCTCTGTAATCGAATCTATTGACGACCCTAATTCTGCTAAGAACAGTCTCTCTGTCTTAAAAACTGGAGGTGTCGTCAATATATATATTCGACCCTAGTTGCAAAACAGAAATACTCACTATCCAAAATATTGATAGGGTCGTCACATTATTTGTTAGTGTCGTCATATTTTCTATTAGAGTCGTTTCTGTTTTAAAGAATAAGGTGACGACCCTTGTTCTGATAGCATGAAATAGTCAACTGATTTGTTCCTTTTTTGTGTGTGTTACCATTGTAGTAAAAAGAAAGACAAGAAACACATGCCCACTCCTCCTTCCAAACCTCCCTGACACACCAGATACTTGAATGCCGGTCCATTCCGAGGAAAAAAGCCGAATGAGGTACCCTTGTCCATCGACGAACCAAGAGACCCCGATAATGATTCGTCGGATTCGTCATTGGGGAAGGCGTATGGGCGATATGAGGTGCTTCGTGGGAAAAAGTTTGAGTTCGACCATTGCTACTTTATCTTGGAAGGCACTATATATAATTACGCCATTTTTGGTTAAATGTATAAGTACATCGTTATTATCTATTGTATTTCATTTCCTTCAACGCAACGCTATGTAAGATATATGTCTTTTACGATTCAATAAAATGATTCTATCAAATCAAAAATTATGAAAATCCAGTGGAAGAGTCGTTACACCATTTTACTACGACACCTAACGACCCTTCATAACATTTGCGATGGCTAGGTAGGATCGTCATTTCGTATGACTACAAATATGACGACCCTAAGTGTTACATTTTTACAGGGAGTTTTGGTTTTAGAGTCGTTCATGTGTTAACCAAAAAACATAACGACTCTGGGTGACCTAGCTAAAAAGGGTCGTCAATCTGTATCACACTACCCTAACGATTTTTCATAAACTGGAAAAGTTGCAGGTTTGAGTCGTTATTAATAGTGTCAATATATTGACGACCTCACAGAGTCGTTTGGGTATACACCCCCCGACTCTGACGACCCTTATACTGAGTTGTTCCATAGTGGGGATGATTTGACCACTTGGAGCAACAAACACACAAATCGAAGGGTATAAAATGTTTACCTGATTATTTTGAGTTTGGGGTTCCTCATTTTGAGGGTTGGTTCCTTCATTTTGAGCAATGAGATCTTCATTTGCACCAATATTCATGGCTTCCTCTATTAACATCTCTTCATCAAACATCCAATCCATAGGATTAGTTGAGACAATCTCACCTTCAACACAATCATGTTTGTTATTTGAAGCTTCACCAACATCATTTCCTCCACTACAATCACTCATTTCTAAAAACCCTAACTTTTCCCACAAAAATTCCTCTTCTTCTTCTCAACACACAAAAACACTACCCCCAATTTTAACTCTTAAATCTGATTTTAACTTAAACAAACTAATTAACTTAACTTAATTAATCACTAACACTAATCATTTAGAGATAGTTTAGCCATTTCAAAAAAAAGATGGGATAAGGGATAACCCATATTTACTATTTCATGACCTTTTTATCCTGTAGTGCAGGGACCCCTAATTGTTTTTAGGGGCCCCAATTAAACGAGGCAAAAGAGGTGTGCCTGACCGACTCTTCATAATTGTTCAATTAGGAGGTCGTCTACCAAATCTGTTTTAGGATGCATAAATTCCAAGCTTAATGAATCAAAATAAAACAAAGGATACGTACAACGGGAAGATTTCTGCAATTATGGGTGCATTTCCTATACTTCCAAGCTGAGGCTCCCTGACCATCAAACGTGCCACCACCAAAGATTCTGAGACCGTTTATATATTGAAATCTAATCCAGCTATCCTCGTTATTTTTTGATAGACCATACGGTGCTATCAATGATCCTTGAACTTGAACCATCATATAACCCTTGCATGGACCAACAAATGCCATGGGTCCCACCACCATGTATCTTCCCTTTGGTACATACATCCTAGCTTTTCCTCTCCATTGACATGCCTCTTTCCAAGCTTGTTGGAAAACCTGCAGATTCCAATGTCCAGGGAAATCAACATCATTCGCATATTGTTTTATAGAATGATCAACATTTGTCCGGGTTCTTACAATGAAGAAAAGAAAAATATCCGTATATGTTTGATGGAATATTAATAGTGTTTTTTTGGAGTCATTTTTACCTTGGTGTTATCGCTCTTGCCATCAGCAACTGCTCCATATTTCCTGACGTCGAACACCCTGACTTTTGAAGAGGCTGATTTTGCTGCTGTTACAGACAAGAGAAACAAGAACAGACAACAAGTCCTAAGAAGCAAACCTAATAAGCTCTTTGAAATCATTTGACTATGCATTTCTATGAGCTTAGTTTGATTTGCTTAGAACTAAGTCAGAAAAATGTTATTTTGAGTATCTCTTTTTATATCTTTAAATCTACTGTTAGCCAAGTGATTTATATAAAAAACATAAAGATATTTGGTAAAATAAATAAATTTGGTATATTATCTTTGTATTAACTGTTGTTAGTTAAAATCTGAATGTTTGATTTGACTTTTATTAGTTGCTATCTTTAACTGTAATTTTATACTATTTTCTCACAGTCCAACTTAATTAAATTTACATATTTAACTTAATGAAATTTGGAAAATATATATGCATAACTTTGCTAATTTACTATATATTTATCTTTTTTTGATAGGAAAACATTACTAGTTAAACAGGAAATGATACCTTTTGGTGACAAAGTTGGTGAGGCCAACTCTATTTTGGTTCAGAAAATTAATAATATAACGAGGTAGAAATCCTAAAAGGTTGTAGGTTGCACTTTTTTTTTTTTTTAAATAAGGAAATATATCACTGCAGAGAAAACTAATCTGCAGATTCAGTGTCATTTGGAACTGACTCGGATTTAGTTATCCGTCCAATGACTGATTCTATACGATTAACCTCTATTGTTAAGGATATAAAGTCGGAATTAGTATTACAGATATCATAAGCTTTGATAGTGTCAAAGGATATTGCTGGAATTAAAAACATAGGTACACCATGAAACCAAAAAAGCACTTGAACTTCGTTTCTTCCTTATCTTGCCAAGAGATCAACTACTTTGTTTTCTCTTCTGTCCACAAATTGAAAACACCCAAAAGATACTAGTTGTTTTGCCATCTTTTTAACTTCCTTTTGGAGTTGCTACACATTGCCACTGGATTGTTATTTCCTTACCTTGTAAGTACATAATAGTTGCTTGATTGCCTCCTTCCCTCCCCTTTGTTTGACCTTTCTTTGCGGATTGTTTGTGATAGTCCAACCAAAATGGTTAATATCGTGTATCAGTATCGTATTGGCCGAGATACACCTATACAAAAGATTATATCGGTTTTTATCGGTGATACATCATTAAGACCAATAATTTTAAATATTTATAAATGTTTCAACCTAAAAACTTGGTGTCATATGATGCATTAATTCTCAAGATCAAAAGCTTCACAATAAAAATTCAATCACATTCCACCATCATTAAGAAAAATGAAATACTTGGAAAATTCTTAGAGGATGAATATGATTAGGAGAAAGGATTATGTTTACAAATTTTCATATATATATATATTATTTATTATACCAAATTACCCTTGACGATATTATAAGTGTACCGGTGAGTCCGATATATTGGTTTGTACCGACCGATACGAGTGTTTTTATCGTCCAATCCTTGTATCGCCGATATTTTAGATATCGTACAATTTTTTTTCCGATACACGATAAAAACCTATAATATCGTCCGATACAACCGATATTGACTGTCTTGGGTCCAACTTGTTGTTTGTAGCAAGGCTACAACTTCTGCTTCTTCAGCTGAGGAAGTCTTGCAACTCCCCATTCCTTCCCCTTTGAACGTACCTGTCCAGTTGCACATGATGAAGCCAAAACCAACATCAGTCTTAGCAGATATCCAATATGCATCACAATTAGGTTTATAAGTATTGACAGATGAAAATGTCCAATAAATCTGAGGCTGCAATTTGTTTCTACATTAGTGTGCTACGGTGTTCAGGATTCTTGGATGCCAATAATCATAATATCTTGTTACATCTAATGCTAATTTCTCTGGGATCCTGTTTTTGTTCTCAAAGATTCTAAGACACATATCTTTCCAGATAAACCAAAATTTAGCGGCAGCTAAGGCCATTGAGATTGAGTCCAAATCCCCTTTCATCCATTCATTGTATATATCTAGGAAATAGTTATTAACTGAGTTTGAGTTGGAATATACTCCCTGTGAAGGCATAAGAGGTAAGTTCCATACCGTTCTTGCATAGACACAATAAAAAAACAAGTGGACTCTTCAGCCTGCTGACAAAACACATATTTCTTGTCGACTTCCGTTACTGATCCCTACTTCTGATTTGAAGGAAATGTATCTTGTAGACATTTCTAGATGAATTTTGATCTTCTGGGGTATTTCCATACCCCATAAACCTTTCCAGAACCTTTTAATTTTGGTAGAAACTAAACCAGATTGGTTTTGAAGTTTAGCATACAGAGATCTCACTGAAAATTCTCCATTTCTAGTCAGGGTCCATCTGATTTTATCTTTTTTTTTTTTTTTTTTGTTGTTGTTGTTGTTGTCAGTTTTCCATTCTTAGTTAAGTAGAGTCTCATATTCAAAATTTTCTTATCCAATGAGTTTTCAAAATCAGAATTTTGCAAGTCAATATTCCACCTTTTAGTGTCACTGTCAATTAACTGTGACACAAGTATTATGTTTGAGTTTCCTTTACGAACATATTTTGCTAGAATCTTCTCCACGCTTGGTAACCATCTACCTCCCAAATTTTTATGGAAGTGCCATCACCCACTTCCCAAATAGTGTACTTTTTAATGTGTTCAATACATATCCAAGAAGCTTTTGATTTCTTCTTAAAATGGATGGCTCATGTTTTTTTTTTTTTTAATATTTACCTTTTAAAATTTGTGCTCATGGGTCATCAAGATGACTTACTAATTATCCACATTTTAAAATTTGGAAGGAGATCTCTTACCGCTATATTTGCGGGTTATCACTTTAATGAGACAATCTTCCCGTCGTTAGGGGGAGATAAGAAAAAAATATCTTCTAAGGGAACAACAGCAATTGTCGTGGTGTGTTCCCACTATGTCTCATATTGATCATGTACTCCACAAATGTAAACGTGAAGTGACAAATAATAATCGATTTTCAGAATATACACTGATGTCGCTAAAGTGATGAGATCACACATACCAGCTGCAAAACTACCTGCGCAAGGTTACAAATCCTCAATAAGGGAAATACACCATAAACTAAGGTGTTGCAACTACACTTAGTGGAAGTGTGGTTAAGGTCGTGGCTCCATAAAGGAAGTTGAAGAGACCACTTGGTTCGATTAATCCTCACCTAGAAAGGAAGTAGGTGAGTAAGGAACAACTTATTTATATCATCAGAAATCATCTCATAAGATTATCTCTGAATATGTCCATGAATCAAACTGAAGAACGCGCTCCAAAGTTTAATGATTCCAGAGAATAATGACATCCCAAGTGGATTATAAGAATGTTCACAAGTCAATGTAAAGATCATGCGAGCATATTTATGATTAATTTCATATACACTTGCTTAAGAAAATAGATCAAGATAACATCGATCCAAGCTCCTTGTTGCTTAATGTCAACGAAGAGCATATTTGGCCTATACAATCCAGGTAGAACTTGGTTCTTTGACAAATATACAGGTATTTGGTGTGGTAGTACTAACCAACCAAGTGTAAATCCCATTGGACATACATGATTAATTTGTCACAAAGCACAATGAGAAGAAAGCAGTTTTAAAGGATAAAGGCTCGCCTTGTGGCGCGAGGTTTCTCAAATTGTTCTCTTGTAATGAACGTTATAGCATTCCGCTACTTAGTTAGCTTGGTAATTTCAAAAGGACTTGAAAATGTAGCATATATATGTGGTTATTACGTATCTCTGAAAGAATCAAGAGATATCAGATATTTACAAAAGTACTTGATATACTTTTGTTTCCCAAATCAAGTGACTCTAAAACACAGAGTGCGTTTACAGTTAGATATAATGCACACTTATAAATTGAAGCAATCAGGCGGATGTGGTATACCCATCTAAGTGACTATTTGATTTGGAGGGGATAGACAAGTAAGTTATTTTCATTGCGTATTCACAAGAAAGTTCCTGATTTGGGCTTGCAGCTATCTATGTCGATGACACAGTCATGATTGGTATTCTTGATGTAATAAGAAACCTTAAAAGCTATTTGAGATCTGAATTTGTGATGAAAAATCTGGAGAAAGCTCGACCGAATACTGAGCTTGTGGTATATTATTCCACCAGTTTGCATAAGTCTAAAGTTTTCATGCAATTTAACAAAGACATGCATCCTGATAGCACTCTCATGATTAGTCGAGGTTTAAATATAAGTAAGTGACCATTTCTTCTAAAGGAAGATGACAAAGATGTGTTGGGAGATGAAATTCCCATATCTAAGTACAATATACGCATTGTTGTACTTAGTATAATAATGTACTCGATAAAATTTTGCATCCTCATGGAACTTCTTAACTAGATATAGCTCAGCGCCAACCCAACGTCATTTGAATGGTACAATGAATGTAATCATGTACTTAAAAGTAACCATTGACATAAATTTGTTTTATTCCTGCAAAGACATAAAAAGGAATGCTAATGAAAATGCAATCCAAAAGTTGTAGATTATGAAGGAACAGTAATCTCTTCTCTAACGAAAGTAATCAGGGGTTAGATATGATAGACTATTTTCTAAGTCATTACCGATATTCAGTTTCGAAAAGTACATGACTAAAGGAACTGTCTGGAACAACTCTGAAATTAATCGGGGGGAGATGCCGACATCAGGGAGAGGATCCAAGGATATGATGTCGACATATTTCACTTCGAACTTGAAGTTGTGTTGTACTCTTTTTCCCTTCGATCGAGAATAGTTTTTTCCAAAGAGTTTTGTTATTCGACAATTTTAGCGAGACAACACTAAAATCATCAATTATGTTGAACGTTGAAGACATAAAGATCGCGTTGATATTGCTGAAAATATCTGAATCAAAGAAATGAAACGCAATAGTCTGTTAAGCAACGTAACTTCTAGAATCAACAACAAGGTCATATTAACATTCAAGTCACCAAAGTAAAGTGTGATAAACTTCTTTTGACTGCATTAGACTAATAAAATTTGTCTGACATCAGGGGGAGCATCTAATAGTGTGTTGAACTATTTTCCTTCACCGAGGTTGCTTTTTCTCACAGGGTTCTGTTACTCGGCGAGGTTTTTAATGAGACAACAACAAACACTGGGAATGTAATTTCCCAGCTAAGGATATTGTCTTTCCCACGAGGATTTTTTGCGGAGTTGTGAAGCAACTAGTCAACTTCAACGGAGCAAAGTGATCATCTGTAACAGATCACCTTTACTTGCATCTGTCATGTTGTAATCTTTTCCCTTCTTCAAGGTTTTAATGAGGCAACATATACGCATCCAACTATGTTCTAAGTTTACCTAATATTGTACTCTTTTTCTTTAGTTCAGGTTTTCCCCCTATGGGTTAGCCTGACGAAGTTTTAAGGAGATAATTAACTCAGACTCGACGATCTTTAAAGATCTTATTACATGTGATGAATTATATGTAAAATACGAGACAACATGTGAAGTACTACACGTGAAGAGATGTACCAAGGTTTTGTCCCACTGGGTTTTTCCTTGTTAAAGTTTTAATTAGGAAACTGCTTGCGGCACAAGTCATCAAGGAGAGAACGACATTTGAAGAACTACATTCAAAGCACTATATGTGAAGCACTGTGTATAAGGCTGTCTTGTTGAACCACACAAGGGGGGGTGTTATAGGGCCTATGGCCCATGAATGTGCGGTCCATTAGATGACTAGGTTTTCCCTTTCCTATACATAAAGAACATTGTATGAATGTAATAGCTAATGCCTCTTTATCAATAATAAGTTCTTCTCCTTCTCTAATTGTTACTCAAAAAAAAATAAATGGGTACTAACAATATAGAAAATCGATATCAAAATAAACACATAAATGCGTCTATCATCTTTACGATTGAATGATGATTTATGGGCCTATAGAACATCATATAAAACTCCTATTGGCATGTCTCCTTACAGAATTATGTATGGTAAGTCTTGTCATTTACCAGTTGAGTTAGAACATCGTGCATATTGGGCTATAAACAAAATTTAACTTTTCTCTTGATAGGGCAGTTACCCAACGGAAACTTCAACTCAACGAGTTGGAAGAGCTGAGGAATGATGCTTATGATAGTGCTAAGTTTTACAAAAATAGAATGAAAGTGTTTCATGAAAAGCGCATTCTGCGCAAGTCTTTCACACATGGACATAAAGTGTTATTGTACAACTGTCGCTTACATCTCTTTCCAGGTAAATTACGTTTTAGATGGACATGTCCGTTCTTGATGCACGCAGTATTCCCTCATGGAGCTGTAGAACTCGAATATGTAGCAACGAAGAACGTCTTCAAGGTCAATGGGCAGAGACAAAAGCCATTCCTTGAACCAATTCCGCCCGAAATTGAAACAACCGATCTGGAAGACCCTGTCTATCTGGATTGAATTAGTTGTCCATTGTACATATCAGGTTTAGAATTCCTTTTTATTTCTCTTGCTTTCTTTCGGTTTCAGTTTGATAGATTAGTTTTTTTTATCCGTTGTATATACTTTCTGTTTTTGTGATATCTACCTTGTTGTGTGATCTCGAAGCACTCAACTGTCTAGTTTGACAACACTTGGTGGATCTGGTACTCTATAACCTCTTCTTTCTCTTCATTAAAGTCATGACATATTATAACTTTGTGAATCCTTAGAAACATTGAGGACACTGTTTAACATAGGTTTGGGGTGCGAGTAGATATCACATGAACTTTGTAGTGATTTGGTATGCTTGAATCTTGTAAATAGATAACATTTCAAAAAAAAAAAAGTAAGCTCATTTATCTTGATTTCTGATTCATGTGCATGTATCATATTTTAGGGTTCTTGATATGATGATAAGGTACTCCTGGTTTATAGCACCATAACATATGAAGTTCGATTTATTTTATTTTTTTGAAACTTTTTGAACAACTGATCTGAAAATGTACTTGTGCAATCTATCAAGTTTGCATACCGTTGTTTGCATAGTCTAGTAGATTGGCAACCATCCAGAATATTGATGAGACTTGCTAAAGACTCGAACTCCTAGATGTTTTTAAGAAAAATCTAAGTGGTGGAAATAATGTGTGCTATTTTGAAATTGTGCCATTGAAAGCTAAATTGACATATCCAACTGTTGAGAATAAAACTTGTGATACAAGTGTCACATTTCATGGAATTTGAGCTTATATTTTGTTCCAGAACTTTGTGGGTACGTTCTAAGCAAACCCTCATGAGACTTCAACTCGTCCACTAGGGACACTTAGTGGTTTAAAAACCTTATTACATTCACTAAATGCAATCGAGATACCAGCGACAGTGGTATAGGTAGGATTATTCTTAGTTTTTTGTTTACTCAAGGACGAGCAAAATTCAGGTTTGGGGGTGTGATCGGTGCCTAATAATGCAGATTTATAGATCATTTTGTTGTCTTTTATCACATCACTAGTGTCTTAATGTTCTATTTTATGACAAATCTTGTATTTTGTGCATATATCATTTAATGGGTATTTTTGTCGGAGTATTCTCATTTTGTACCGTGTTGTAGATGGTTGAGTAAATGGTGAGCAAGAAAGCAGTGGTTTGATACAAAGGGAAATATCAGAGAGGACTTGGTGTTCAAATGAGAATTGGAGTTCAAAAGAAGGCATGTGACTTTGGTTAAAGTGGCAAACAAATTATTTTCATTGAAGCTCACACGTCAAAGATGTTCATGCCAAATGAGTCATTCACGGTTGGAAAACAAAAATACCAGGTCAAACTTTTATTATCTTTTACCGATCCTGGTCTGAGTGCTTAACACCCAAAGAAACCTTTCATCACCATTAACAAATTCACATCAGAACTATAAAATCAATCTCTTTCTTTCTCCACCTGGCAGCAATACCTTCTCTGTCAATAGAAAACATCCCTAACCCCCTTCCCTCTCTATCTCCATTTGTCTCTCTATTTATCTCAAACCCTAGTATAGTTTCACATCAATTTACCGTTAGAAGCTTACTATGAATAGGCATGAAGACAAATTCAGGAGCCGTTGTGAGATGATTATGTATTTTGAAATCTTCTATAGTGGTGAGTCTCAAGAACTTGAAATCTCTATAAAATTTATTGTATTTATGGATTCTAGAGATTGATGATAAAGGGGAATGGATGTATAAAAAGGGGTTATGTTGTGTAATTGATGGGAGGCAGTGAGAATAGAGGAAGTACTCTAATTAGTTTCCTTTTGCTCTTAGGGTTCTAGAAGAGATCGGTTGAAAAACAAATCAATTAGGTTTTTCTTGCTTCAATGAATTTGCTAGAGTTGAGATGAAACCCTTAATTTATTGCTAGATATTCATGTTTTGATGTTGTTCCTATTATGCTTTATTGAACTAGGAAATGTTTAATCTTTAAGCTGCAATATATAACTTACACCTAGTATGTCATGCATCCTAGGCTGTTAGAACAATTGTATGTTGTTGTATCAACTCATGTTAAATTGATTTCATTAATCTGTGATTAAATGTGATGTAATAAGACATCTAATACTAGGGATTAATACCTTAGTATATGTTAAACATTCCATATTGATATCCCTTTGTTGAAGCGAAAGACTCATATCTCCATCGCTGATTCAATATATGGGAAAAGAACAACTTCATTGTTGAATATCTAGTATAGATTGACTGGTGAAATCAACTACCCTAGTACCAACCATCAACTGTTTTAAAGTCTTCTCTTTTGTTGTCACATTTTACATTCAAATCTTTCACAAACCAAGCTATTTCGTCGTTTCGACACTCATCCGGTTAATTTAGTATAGTCGAATTTAGAATTTCATCTTCATAACCAAGTCCCCGTGGGAACGATCCATGCTTGCCGTGTTCTACACAGTAGACACCGTATACTTGCGGTTAGTTTAATTGTAGGCTTTCTAGTCCTACCAGACTTTTTCATTATACACAATTGAAATTTCGCGCTGAGTTTATCTCGTTCATATATTTTCTCGAAATATGTGTTGGAAGCTTTTAGCTTTAGCTTAAACTTCATCATCTACTTGACGAGTTTAGTTAGAAATAAGTTATTTGTTGTAAACTAAATATTAAGTCAATATGATCATGTGAAAATTACCTTGAACATATTACATGATTTTTGTGAGACAATCATTTGATGTTAACTTGGGAAGTTTCATATTGATCGATTAATCACTTGAAAATTACTTGAAGCTAGTGATATGCGTAAGATTACCATTGTTGTCTTCCAAGGATGTTTCAGTGATTGAATGAGAGTTTTAGAACTACTACCAATGTCTGGATATGGCACAGTATGCGCACCTAGTATGCGAACTGTGAAGTTCTAATTCATGTCTGGAACTCTTGTTTGCATATTGTGTTTGCGGACGGGCTTACCTGTGAAAAGTCTGAAACTGTGGTTTGGGAACAGTTTTTGCAAACGATAAGACTAGGTTAGACCCGGAACTGTGGTTCGCGTACTCAGTTTGCGAACACAATAGTTAGGTTCCAAAATCGGTAAGTGTATGACAATTCATACTCATGAACTCAGTTTCGTTTGCGAACTAAAGTCCCTGGAACTTTAATGAAATAAGGTATGTGAACTTGTTTTGTAAACCGTGGCATTATGTTCATGAATTGGTTCTTGTGTAAATACTTTGTACAACTACAAACCAAACCGAATGTGTTTCAAATTGTTCATGGATATTTCTATGAGATAGTGAACATTTGAAAAACCTCTCTGAAAGCACATTTAGATCCATTTGATTATCTATCATGATTGATTGATCATCATATTTGATATAGAAGTATTAGATGAATATGGATAAACTGAAAGTGTTCATATGGATAACTTCGGTTAACTGTTATTGAGCCAACTGGTTATACACGTTTAGGTACGGTTTATCCATATACTAGCCCTTAACCCGTGCCGTAACGGCACGTGCCTCGATATTAGTTCATTTTTAATATCGTATAAATTTCGTCCCTAAGACTTATCAACTCCTTCTGGTCTGATGTATATTAAATATGGTTTTATCATAGAAATCCTAGGGATTTCCCTTATGTTGTTTTTCCTTGTTTTTTAATATTTAAACGCCGGAGATTTACTCAAACATAAGAAATATAATCTTTGTGATAAACCAAATCTTAACTCCATAACACTGTTTAATTTAGGTTCACTGATTATAATGAGCTAATGCTTTATCTGCGCTTCCATGATGTGGTATAACTTTGTGTTTCAGGTGAAACCTCAACTCTTCTACCACCTTAAATATACATTTGGGCATTAATGGTTTATAATGGAAAGACTTCAATGGTTATCGTCCATCTTTATATTTTAGTTTCAAAATTCGAATAGTCATTTCATAATCTTCAATTATAACAATAGAGGTGGGAGTTACATAAAATAGGTGGAGTTAGGCAATCAGAAGAGATAGCGCTATTAACGTGTGATCTGTTTTTTAATTGCTAACATACATAAGTATGAGGAAGCAATATATGGTTTTCCAGATGACAACATGGTAAGACCAATCCACACCTGTTGATAATTAATACCTTCAATAAGGATTGATATTTAGAATGACAAATTATGGTTAGATACTAATCCCAATATGCATTAAAAAGTAATCCATATGAAATATTAAATGTCTATACCTAAAATCCAAAAAGGAAAATGAAAACAGATGGCAAATAGTAGAAACCCTTGCACTGAAAATGTTTTTGTTCCCCACATCGACCATTGCAATTCATTTTCTTTAATGATACTCAATGCCCACCAGTTCAATAATCCCTCACTGATATTCTTATTCAAAGAATAAGTGGGCAACGTAACGCATTGGTGGCAGTAAAACTTCAAGTGGTAATACTTATATCCTAGGTTCAATATTCCCAGCGCATGATTCATAATTTTTTTTGAGAGGAAACACTGACCAACAAAATTTCGACGGAAATAGTGGCCCAGTTCCATTTTTCGGTTTTTTAGGTTCATGTTTAGTTCTTCTTCGAACACCAATGTGACAACCACCAATTTAGATGTATTTATCATCATTGGATATATTGTGTAATTGGTAAGGACCACTAAAATTCCCAGTGTGAGTTTTTTTTGGTCACAGCCTCATATTAGCTTGTTATTGCTTTGTTGAGTCTGAAAACGTACAAAGTGTTGCCAGTCACCAGGATTTCATCATAGATTGCCTCTGCTTTATCATTTCTAGGTGAGGTAAGTAAGGTCATAAGGTAAGCTAAGCCAACCTTCAAGGCATCAGGATGGTGAAGTGCAAGGCAGAAGCATTTCTCCTCCAATGTCCATTAAAAATTTATACAGTTTGTTAATTCTGATTCAATTGGGTCTCTCACCATATCCTGAATTTATTTGAGTAATCTTATCATAATGCACCTTTTCCACGCGAGTTCTTAGTAATATCATCATTGTAATTAACTTAAACAGATCTTGTAAGTATTTAATCGAGTAGCTTCTTGTTAAGAGAACATGGAAGGTACGCAAGTAAGACACTTCCTTCTGTAGGACATTGAGCCAGTAGCTACATGAGCATATATAGTTACTGCAATTCTTCGAATCACAAGAAATTATTTCTTTTTAGCCATCAGGAACACATAAATTTCTTTAAATTGGATTCACCATTTCCGTTGGAATATGTACCCCGTGTGCACTCCAAACAATACGTATCCATTTTTTTCTTTAAACTCACGTCATATTGTCACCCATTTTGAAACTTTCTGGCATATTTTCAAAATCTCAAACTAAAACCCAAGTGGGGAAACATTCATTAACATTTAACCTCGGATACTACATCTTGATAATGTAAAAACGCTCGGTGATCAACATATGATCCCTAAAAACACGAACTGTTAAGAAAAGTCTAAATAACTTAATAATAAAACCAACAGAATCCCACTGTAAATTTAGATGGTCATCAAACTTCAGTAAAATTACCCTAAACTTCATAATATTGTGATCCCTCATATGCCCCCTTATTAATCCAGTTCCGCCATAGTTTTTGTGCATCGTTAAAATAGTGGTCCTTTCAGTTGTAGCTATTCCAGATAATATCCTACCATTGCAATTTCCTTCTCGGTTTCAGCTTCCTTTATATGTTCCTTTACATTCTCCGTCATAGTGTCATGAGCATCTAGTAAGAGCTCTTCGTATTGTTCCCAAACTTGCAGATGGTTCTGGTTTTCCTGTTCTTCATCGTCATCCGAGTCTATCTGAAGGCTTTTTTTATGTGTTCCAGATTTCAAGATGCAAGTAACCAACAAATTACGTTATCATAGAAAAAAAATCGATGCTTCAAAATAATAATAATAAAATAACAGGTTACATTCAACCCTCGATTTGCCGTAAAAAATGAGTTTCAAGGTTCACTCTGGACGAAAAATAGAGCTTGATGTCACATTGTTATACACTTGCTCACACTTACACTTTTTATAGACCACATTTGATATCTATACCTCCAAGCAATGCCTAGAATCCACTGATTTTGCTGGCAAATGAAAATATCAGTATTTCTCAGTAATAGTAAAGGAATAAAAAGAACATTTCTATTCATACTCAATAGTTTCAGTATCTTCAAAGTAAGACAAATGGATTTCTGAAGAATAAATTTTGCTAAAGTATTGATCTTTAAATTTCTTGTTTATTCTCACTTCTAATTGCTGACAAAGTACTTATTCTCCTACTCAACTGCCCCTCTTAAAGATCCAAAAGACATCTTGTTTCTCAACAACACAACCCTACTAACTTTGAGTTGTATCCAAAGATACATACTTAGCTGAGTCGTAAATATAGAAAGAAACACAACAGAAGCAGCAACCCATAAGATTTACATTCACTTCCTTTGGACAGCTGAAACTTATATTCAATCCCATTAGACCGGACAGATTAGATTTATATTCACTCACTCAGCAGGTTATTTCAACATCAAATACAGGACCCCACCTTTTTTGAGTATCAATTTTCATCTTTGCGCATAAAGGGCCATAGAGTTCATTAGCTTCAAGTGGCTCTCGAATATTTGTGCAAGTGGACTTTTAAGGACCGTTTATCTTTCAAAAGAGTAGTGTTTTTATTTTCTTTTCAATGTTGACCTTTAATATCAAAATGTGTGTGAGTAAATCAGGAGAGAAGCGACATGCCAATCTATCCTTAAATCAATATATGTATATTTTCCTTGTCAACTTTCCTGATAGCCTTGAGTATGTAATGAGATCATACAAAAAACCTTTTGCACTTATCTTTCTCATCAACTTCGCAGCTTACTCAACATTCTTGCACAATTGAGACAACCAAGAACTATATCGCATATAACATCGGGTTTGATTAAGCAAGTAACAAAAAAAAAGTAAATTCATACCCAAATATGGAATAAAAAGATCAGTGCATATCACTATATTAGCCAGCCTGGTTTTTAGTGAATCCATTTTGAAACGCAAAAGGAAGATATTTTATGACTGGTATGAAACAAAGTCACATGTCATGTCATTGATGGGGATTTTCACAGTCACATCTATCATACGTCTAACACATATTAGTTTTAGACACTGTTTTCTACTTTAAACGACTAAATTATAAATTTTTCATTCAGGACTGCTTCACCTAAATCAACACTAATTGGATCAGTTCGAAGCTGAATTTCATCAGAATTATTAAAACCATGTACTGTAAAAATAATATACAGAGGGAACCCTAAAAGATAACAGAGGTTATGTGGTAAATTACCTTCTATGCAACATAAATTGTTTTTTTTCCAATGGCTAGCCGATTCGTGAGGAACAGTTAAGAAGGTATACCGACGACGGAAAGGAGAAACCAAGGATGAATGTCAAAGTAATTACCACACACGTAGTCACATTTGTCTCTCTCCTCTCTATTTCAGCAATTTATAGCCTCACGATTTCTCTCAATATTGTACATGGGAAACCCTTTAATGGAAGATTAAGAACATCATCTTCCAAATCAACAAAAGTGAATGTTAATTAGGTTAACAAGCCATTACGAAACCCACACACGTAAAAGCTGGTGCAAAGAAGTAGGGAGGCATATCCAGACATCCTAGTATCTTAACAGTCCATCAAACCATTACAAAAACCACAATAAATAAACCCCAATAAAAATCTAAAGTTGTTCTTAAAATTAAAGTCAAAGTAATTCCATAAAACAATTACCTCTAGATTCTAATATACCATCTTTTCCTCCTGGATGTTCTTCCAAGAAATTGGTCTTCCAAGAAACTGGTATTCCAAGAAATTGGTCACATCATAAACATAGCTTAATTAGTAAAAAGTATTGCCATAAATACCAAGATTTGAGACTCTAATTGAAAAATTATAAGAGCAGTTGCTGATAGATAGACTTACTTTGGCATGGATGGTTAGGCAACACTCGGATTTGGAATGAAAAGCGATTTCTGTTAAAGAAAAAGCTTTGAGTTCTTCCGTTATTGCTGAGAGAATTAGCTACGTAAGAAAAGGTAAAGAGTCAGATACCACAGTCTTTTGTTTGTGTTGGCTAATGGATTAATTCTATGAGAAAGTTTGAGTCTCCAACAACAACCAAGAGTTTCATCGGAAAATAATTATTCACTTAAAAATCCACGAAGATAAATACAACACATACAAAAATCAACAGATCAACCATAAATTTTGTAATGGCATCAACTAAAAAAATTGCATGTTACTAAATTTAAGAATAGATATACCTTAAACTTGAGAAGAAAACAACTTCTAATAAAGAACCCCAATCTTCATTCTGCACTTTCATATAAATAGTCAATCAGAATATAAACATCAATTAATAATCTCAAACTTATATTTGAAGGGAAGAAGAACATGGCCTAAAATAAGAGATGTAAAGAAATCCAAACAGATCTGGTTCCTCCTCCAGTGGGATTTCCCATCTTTCAATAAAATCAAATGAATATAGAACAATAGTGTCTCGTGAACAAAAGTCGATTGAGACAATACCTAGGTTTTTGGTAAGCTGAAGATCAGAGAATACTAATTGGCAAATGAATGGGAATTGAGATCACAGAATGCTTTTAAGCGAAGAGGGTATTTGGGCAAAACTAATAAGCATTAATTCGGACGAAGGGAGTGGGGAGGAGGTGAACTGGCGTGATCAACCACAGCCGTAGATTCGTATCTTGCAAGAACAAATATGGACCGCCACACGTGCGAGTTGTAATGGGTGGTCTGCAGAACCACAACCCTTGATTTATCTTTGTCAGAACAAATCCTGACCACCACTAACACAGGCAAACTTAGCCTAGCTTTGTTTTGTATTATAGATAAATATAAGTATATTTCATTTGTGTGTATCAATATAATACCATTTAATGGTGGAGGTTGATTGCTTATTTTCTAATCAGACTTAGCTTGAATCTTAAATCAGAAGTTTATCTAACGGCAAATATTAATTGCTTTGTTACTAAGCTATCTTAGATTTGATTGGAAGTAACCTTGATTTGAAATGCTATATAAAGGAGAACTCTAACATCTGGGAAACCTAATCCAGACACTCTCATGTGTCCTAGTTGCAAACTAGAGTCGATTTTCCATTAACCCAGGTTTACAGTTCTTCTTAAAACCATTATTAGGGTTAACGACTTAAAGACTTCATTTAGGATTTACGAATCCAGATCCAACTATTTTCTCTGTAGTTGCATATTCTGATCTTAATTTTTCTATTGTATTGAGTTTAATATTCTCTAAGATTTTCTCGAGATTTATCTCCGATAGATAAGATATAAAAAGTAATCACAACAGTTCTTCGTCTCAGACTCTTATGATTCCGCAATAACTTCTTTTGTTAATCAGTTAGGTTATTGTGAGGTGGCTAATATTTATAGGTTTCTCTTCGGGAGTATAAGACCGGATTATTAGTTGAGTTTCATGTACACCTTGATCTTTATCTTAAGACGGAAACAACAACCAGAATAGACTTATTTGTGGGAGACAAATTTTTTTATAAGGCTTCTACTTTGGGTTGTAACAACTCTTAGTTGTGGGTGAGATCATCTAAGGGAGTCAAGTGCGCAGAGTTCTATTGGGATTTAAGAGGCTTAAGGTACTCTTACGTGTACCTTAATCAGTGTAATACTTGGTTGGGACTGAACTATTCCAGTATGAATTTAACTTGTAGTAGGCTAGAGTCTGTAACGGCTTAATACAGTGTGGTGTTCAAGTCTGGACTAGGTCCCGGGGTTTATCTGCATTTGCGGTTTCCTCGTTAACAAAATTTCTGGTATTTGTGTTATTTCTTTTCTGCATTATATTTTGTTTATATAATTGAAATATCATAGGTTGTGCGTAGTTCAATCATAGTTGATAAATCCGACCTTGTTTGTTGGATATGACTTGATTGACACTCGGACAATGGTCTTTGGTACCATCCGAGTCATTCTCATAAAAATCAGGTTCATAGATTTCTATATGTTAATTTGATTTACTGATTATGTTGAGAAAGAGATAAAGCTCTTTAGTATTTATTCTGATTGAGACTCGGTAACTTGGTTCTCTCAGATTTATATCGGAGTTTATTCCATACAGATTGCCGAATGAAATAGTTGGGTGTGGTTGTTATACCCTCGCGTTTTCATAAGCTCCTAAAAAAATAGTTGTTGATGTTAGCTTCAGTGACTAGAGTAGATGTTTCTGATTGTAGCCCCGCGTACTGCTAGTTTACTAATTCGTTAAGAGAATTATGAATAAACTGACTGAAAATAAAATGCGTATAAGTAGATGTGATGAAAATATGTTCTGAAAATCAAAGGAAGTTTCACATCTTTTTGATATTTTATCTTGAAAAGAAGTCTTTCGAGAAATATTGACAACATAATTCGAATATAAATGACTCTTTGATTTTATATTTATGAGTTCAATTTTACTATGAGTTTGAATCCTGACCATCTTCACCGTAGAGTCCTGAAATGTCCAATTTTATGTTTGACTCCCACTCAAATAACTGACTAGTCCTAATTCGTTAACAGTTATATAACTAATCAATAGTTCGCATGAAACGTGTTTATCGGGACGGCTTAGACTCCAAAACCATCAACTGAACTGTTAATCAACGGTCATGATTTGTTAAAATCTTTAGCCGAGCTTTTATCAGTGGTCAGTTTGAGATTGGACCGGTTTTGCACATCCAGTTAGGGTCTTGTGCAAACTTAACTCCACTACAAAAAAGTCGCGCATAGTAGGCGAAAGTGTAAGTGATTAGTTCAATGAGTATTTAAAACTGTACGAAGTTTAAGGTTTTGTTGCACTTGCAGTTTTTGTCGTTAACAAAATCTTCTATGAGTGCCTTGCTTATTTTCCATATTATATTGTTTATCTTTATTTTTCCCTATAAGGTCATTCAAGGTGTGTCATTTATAGGTTGACATAAAATATTGGTGGACTAGTTGGTACTCTCGTCCTCTCACAATGCACTTATTAAATTGGGAGAAATACACGTATGCAAGGTCACTAATGTGGGAGCAAATCTGCAAAAATATAAAATTTTATTGGAAAATGATGGAATAGACGAAGTATCTTGAATTACTTCCTCATATACTCGATCCAACAAATACTTCAAAGAGGATTACAAATGATCGTTGGACCAAAATACAGATATTGGGCATGTCTTGGCTGAGACATTCAATTGGTCGTTTATTAGTTCTCGTGAGATTATAGTCTCACATTTGTACCCATAAAAACTCATTGTGGTGAAAAGCTTAAGTATATGAGCATTATAATGCAAATTGTGGATATTAGAGCATTGCTCGGTTGAATGACCACAAATGTTGGTATGTCAAACTTTTTCTTATTATTAGAAGACCAACTCTATTTCTTGAGTTATTTTCTACTAAACCAGTCTCGGACAAAGTATAAGTAAATTAAGTAAATGAAGAACTTCATTAGGATTCATAAGAGAACATTATTCATCAAGTAACCAACCGAAACTTATATGACATACCTATCAGGTACTATTTAAGGAATATTGTTGTTAAGCTACATACATTATGGAGTATCTTTTTGCAGGCTTAGGCTTGTTCTTTATACCGGTGTGTCTGTTCGAATTTTGAAGGGCATAAACAGTCTTTTGTGGTTTAAACTAGGGCTTAATCCGTGCCGTTAAGTTGTATTTATTTACCCATTTTCCGACATATGAATATTAAATATAATATTCATTAATATCAAGTTTACCCTTTTTATCATTACAAAAGTATAGGAAAACCCGATATATATTCTTATTCTTCACTCCACAAATCCTTTCTAACATGTTTCGCCTTGACATTCTCCCATACTATGCCTTTCCTTTCCCGAGTTGTATCCTCAAGACAACCATGAAATTATAACGGAATTAATTTTTACATATTTTTTCCCCAAAAAAACATTATTTGATATGTTTTTTAGTTTACAAAGATATCTTATCGATCCTTTGAAACGGTATTACCTTTCTGCATCTTCCTTATTTCAGTGAACGATGTTAGGATCTTCATGGACCATAGGAACCCACTATGGGCCCGACCACATAGCACCGATGATGTCCCTACTTGACCACCTTTGGAAAAGAGGTGTTCGGTTTTAATCTAAAAGGCCTTGGTGCTACGTATATAGGTGCCCAATCTTATTAAGCTCCACATGTACTCCTCTTTCTTTCATGTGGGACTATCTCTAGCTATACATGTGTGTTTTATCGCGCCATATACTCCAACTATCTCCACCTTGGCGAGATTAAACCACTTCACCGGTGCAATAAGTCTCCACACCATACGATTACTATCTGTATATGCTGACCATCGATCATGATTATTGTCACTATGCGCCCTGGAATCCTACTCCACCTTGAGTTAATGAGAAGGAAAGCACTAACTCCACCTTGAGCATCTCCTTGCCCACCTAGAACCCTGATACACTTGTGAGTTTATGTGTGGGATACTAACTCCACCTAGAGCGCCAATTCAACCTTGAGCATTTCCTTACCGATCTAGAGCCCTTCTCCACATGAGTTAATGGGTGAGACACTAATTCTACCTTGAGCGTCAGTTCAACTTTGGGCCTTGCCTACTCCACCTTAAGTCTGAATCCACTTGCGCCCTAAACCGGGTGACATCCACAATCAATTTTACGTTTCGGTTCTATCCCCAACCATGGGCTATGATACCAATTGTTAGGATCTTCACGGACCATCAGACGCTGCTCAGGGCCCCACCACATAACCTCGATCCCAACTTGACCACATTGTGATAAGAGGTGTGAAGGTTTTTAACTAAAAGGCCTCGGTGTTATGTATGGGTATGCCCAAGCTTATTAATCTCCACATGTATTCCTCTTTAATCCATGAGGGACTATCCTTAGCTATACATATGTGGTTTATTGCGCCGCATACCCCAACAACCGAGCAGAACCAAAAAATTAAACTATGTAAGTTGTAACAAAATTACAACACCTGAACTCATTCGTCTCAAGAATAATTTTGTAGATATTAACAGTGTTCGGATCCTTGTTACTTTTTTACCCTTTAAGAATAGTCTACAAAGAGTAAAAACTCAGAATTGGCTCAACAATACATAGCATATTGTATGTTCTTACTATTTCAATGACATAATAAAAAGCTAATTCATTCACTTAAGTTATTATATTATAAAATGTTAAGTCATCTCCGATGACAACCATTTACTCACATATGATGTAGTTCTATTTTTCCAAAACTCCAAAATATATTATGTACGTAATTCAATTCGGCAAGAAGAGTTCACTGAATGGGATATAGGTAATGGCTTGTCCTTTCGTAATATGGTGGCCTTTTCAACATAGTTGGATCCATAGTTGATAAAAAAGCATTGTATTTATGCGTTCTCGGGCGAGAGTAATCCAGGGATGGGCTACCTCCCAGAACACTACTGATTAATGACCCCATCAGTGTCAGTTGAAAATCCCACACTGTCGGATAACCGCAGTGACTATGTGGAGACAGTATTGGCGGAGGATCAGGTCCTTACAAATGGTATTAGAGTCGACCACAGATTATCTGTCGAGGGTCAAAGAGTATGCTTGACGGATTGTGTTGGGAAAGGGTGTCATGAGTGGAAAAAAAATGCCAGAGTCTAGGATTGAACATATTTCGGAGCTGAGGACGGCTCCAAATTAAGTTGCTGGTAGTATAGTAATCCGACTCGGCAGGTAGGATTCGTCAAATCGAATATAAGTAATGGTTTTTCATTTCCTAACACCGAGACCTTTTCAGCATCATTGGCTTCATAGTTGGCGAAAAATCTTTATAGTTAAGCATGCTTGGTATTGAGTAATCTTGGGATGGGTGACCTCCTGAGAAGTTGTTGTTGGATGACCACAACGGTGACCATTGAAAACCCCATATTGTCAGATGATCGCAGTGGCTAAGTGAGGACATTATCGGTAGAGGGTCAGACCATTACATTTTACGACATTACGCTTCCAGATGTGAGGTTATTCGTTACATAAAAATAATAAAACCATGATTAGTTAGTAAGTCAAAACGTTAAGTACCTAACCTGATAACAATACGCTCTACTAACAATAAACTTTGTTATCCATCGTCATTGAATAAAAATAACGTTAAACCATTTATCAAGAAATACGTGAGATGATGTGAAATTACTCACGGTGCACCAATACTTGCCTCCGTCACTATGGTCCACTTATATAATTATTAGCCAATCTAACTAAGTTTGGTACTTCTTTTTTTCTTAAAAAAAAATACTTTGAAAACATACTTATAGCATTATTTTTTCATCATAGTGTTTGCCAAAGATTTCATAAAGTGTTTTTTAAGCAAAACACTTACAAAATCTATCAATTTTAAATAGTGGAGGAAAAGGAGCTTTTAAAAGCTTTAAAAGCAAATGCTATAGTTAACCCTAATTTCAAATTTTATTTTCCAATTCTATCCCATCTTTTTATAACTGACAAAAATCATCATTTATATTTTATTCTTCAGAATTATTTTTTTTCAAACTACATTTTCATATAAATTTTTCACAGTTACGCAACCAGAGATTTTGACCTTTCGGGTTGCATAACTTTAATTTATCAACAATAAATATTAAGCAATTATTGTTTCTTAAAAAGTGGTTAAGAAAAATAATACTTTTTAATGATAATACTAATTAGTACATTTAATATTACATATATGTACTCTAATAGTTGCAAAATTTAATTTATTTTAAGCACAATAAAATAGAATGAACAATCTTCAGAGATATGTCTGGTTTTGTCATTTTCTCACTAATTATAGTTGAACTTGATATTTTCCCAGACACAATTTGATTGTTTTTGAAAATAGTTTTAGCTTTAGTTTATAATTTGCAACCATTCAATTGTTTTTTTTTCTTACAGAGCTCGGCATAGAACGTAGCTTGTTTTGTTGTTGCATAGATCGACACAGTTTTGTACATCGGAAAAGGATTTTTGTAAAGCTCGCAGCAATACCAAACTAAGCCGTATTAGCTAACAAAAATATATTTATTATAATCATTAGTAGAATAAGAAGGCGCAATTGGGGGATACTTAAAGTTAAATGAGGTTGTATTTTGGTGAAGGGGTCCTTTTTTTAAGTGTGAAATAACCATAATATCCTTACCCTAATAAAAATTAAAAAGAAAAACTAAAAACCTATTTTTTTTTAGTATCCCCCTTCACTTTTCTTCTCCATCAAACAAATCACACAAATCATGATCAATGATTTTTGATTTAGGTTATCAAAAAAATCATATTGAGTAGCGACGCGAATTATGATAATCAAAACCATTTAGGTTATAAAAAAAAGTTGAAATTGTATTTAAATAAAAAAAAATCGAATTTGAATTACAGTATCGGCTTAACAGTCGGTATTGTTTTGTCTGATGAATAAAATACCGATTGTAGCTCTGTAAATGCAAAATTTGATTGACTAAGTGTTTGAATTGGGATTTGGTTTGGGTTTTTTCATAGATAAAAGTTTGATTGTCTACAAAAGGTTACAATTAGGAATCATTAAAATCAATTTAAGCACTTTCTCATATCATAAAAATCTTCCAAAATCCTTCTTTTTTCATCTAATCAAAATATATTATTTGAAATATCCCCCAAACACACTTGGATAAGGGGTACTTCAATTACTTCATAATGTTCTTTTTTTTAGTATCCCCCAATTGTGCCTTCTAGTTTAATTATATATATATTATCGTTTTTAATTTGACATTTATTTAATATAATATTATCATGGCAAATTAATAGAGTATTTATTATGAAGAATTATGACATGATAATTTTTGTCCATTAGATGTATTTCTAATCCCAATCACAATCAACGCCTATGACAAATGATTACATCCCTAGATTTATCTCTTGTGAGGATAAATCTGGACCGCCATTTACATAGACAAAATTAACTAAACCGTGTTTTATATTCTTGATAGTGTCGTTTATATAAGTGTTATTATTTTTATGTTTGATTGTCGTCACTTCTTTTTTATCTTCTTTTTCAGTATTTCATTTTCTTCAACCTTATCATTTCCCACGATAGATGAAATGGGTATGTTGATCGTCCATCAGTGGTCTTTTTCGCGAGACGAAACATGATGCTGTCATAGGCAAGTTTTTTTTCTCTCTGAGGACATGCCGGATTGTGTTTTTGACCGTGAACCTTAGAGGGTATTCGTCAGCCTTAGGCTTAGTTTGGTATTGCTGCAGCTTTTGTAAAAGCACTTTTCTGCTGTGCGTTGCTGAGCTGTGCTGTGAGAAAAAAGCAGTTTGATGTTTGGTAAAATATTAACTAAAGTTAAAGCTGATTAAAAAAGCAGTTAAAGTGTGTTTGGTAAAATATCAAATTCAACCATTGTTGTTGTAGCAAATGACAAAAACAGACATATATTTGAAAATAGTTTTATTCAAATTTATTGATTCTAAAAATAATTAATTTATTTTACTATTCAATATAAATATATATAATATTAAATTTACTAATTATTACTATTATTATGATTGTTAAAAAAATTATTTTACTTAATCACTTTTTAATATATATATATATATATATATATATAATTTTCAAACAAAAAAATCAAACTAAAATTCATTAAATAATTATTTAATATATTTTTTTATTTAATACTTTTTTTTTATTTTTATTATTGATAAATGAAATGAAATAGTTTGAAAATAAAAAATAATAATATTTAAAGACTAAAATATAAGAAATAAAAAATTGATTGTATATAAGTTTAAGGGTAACTTTTGTCATTTATAAAATAAAATATGGACAAAAAAGATAAATCAATCATTAAATTTAGGTGGGAGCAAAACTTATGCTTTTGTAGCTTTTAAAAGCTCCTCCTCCCTAGCTTTTGATAATTGAGGAATTTGGGAAGCGTTTTGGGTAAAAAACACTTTAACTTTTTTTTACCAAACACCAATTTCAAAAATTATTGACATATATAGGTTTTGAAAGTGCTTTTGAAAAAATAAAAGCATTACCAAACCCAGTCTTAATCTCCTCTACTTGTAGCTTTTGGTCTACTTCTTGGTTCTCACGTTGTCTTTGATTTCTCATTGACACCCACTCCAAATAAGTAATAAGTGAGACTTGTTATTGAAGTAGATTTTTCTAGTAGAAAATTTCTTTAACTCTCAAGTGTCAATCTTTTTAAGACTTGACTTGAGCTTCAAAGATGCTCCCATTCCATAGTAAAATACTTATTTTGGTTAAGAGTAAGCACATTGTGGCTTAATCTCCAGAATGTGGAGAAGAACAACTATTATGGTGCTCACTTTCTCCATATTCTAGTAGATAACTTAAGCTTTAGCATGCCACATATATCATGATGTGGCTAAGCCTAAACTGTCCGAAACCACATTTCCGTCCTCTATAAAAATACCAGTTCCCCCCAGGTAACCTTTTTAGGTATACTTTCCCACATAAAATAAGTTTTCATTTTTTTCTTCTAAAATACGTGTATTCAGTTTCCCCCAATGACTAGGCAGGAGGGAACTTAGATTCCAAATCCAGATAGCCAAATCCCATAGTGGTTGGTGTTGTCCCATTCCAGGCTTATCCAAAAACCATAAAAGTAACCTGGCCTGGCCTCGCCATTGTGCTTGCTCTAAGGCTAAGTTTTATGGTCTTCTAATCTAGTATCTAGATTGACAACTAGAGTAACCTCCCAAGTCCCATGGAAATGCTAATCTAGTATGCTAGTCACAGAACCAAACAACGAGGCTGCCTAAATCAAACAACGGGTTTTTTTTTCTATTTTTCGCCGAATGGAACAGCGCATGACCAGTCAAACTGGTTGACTGCGCCTAACCATTCCGCGACTGCCCTGAACCATTCAGCGCAGCCAAAATCCCCATTTTATCAACAAAACTCGACTTCTTTTTCATTTCTTCCCCATTCCGTGAGGCTAAAGCATCGAAGAGAGCAGGTGAATAAATGGATAAGCTCATAGAACTTTTTGACAAAGCGCAAGACAAGCGTTTCCAAGTATGAAACAGAGGAAAAGTACTTAAAAAAGAACATGGAAAACACTACAATCTTGGCACAAACCAAACAGAGAGAAGCTGACTTGAAGATCCTACGACAAAATATAAATGAAGTAGAGGATTAAGAGAAAACCCTCTACAAAAAATAGAAGAACGAAATTTTGGTCCGTAATGGCATATAACCTATCCCCTAAATTAAAATGATTTATTAGTAATAAATTATGTTATTTAGAAGTAGAATTTTAAAGTTAATTTAGAAGTAGAATTTTAATTTCAATGTACTTTTTCAATTTTTAGAAGTAGAATTTTAATTTTAGTGTACCTTTTAAATTTCTTCAAAAAACATTGTAACATTGTTTTGCAAAGTAATGAAAGAATTACTTAGTTTGGTAAATTTTCAAAATTTGAAACAAACAACTGTTGGATCAAATTGTCAAACATTTCGAAATTCAAAATTTGAAAACATATTCATTGATGGTGTAAAGGGAGTGTGAGAGAACATGATTAAATAAACATATAATTAATGATGATGTAAACTAGGTGTAGGGAAAAAATGGTCAAACTCTACGTATTTTCATTCAGCGCAGAAGTGCTACGCTGTACAATTCCGCGCTGACAAGCTGCGGTTTTTCATTCGATGCAGATAACGTGGAACATTCCACGCTATACCATTTTGCTTGCGCTGACGGACTGCGAAAAGCTGATTTTCTCCGCATTGAATCATTGAGCGAAATTATCTTGATACTAGTTCACATGTGAGATATATTTAGAGTGAAGTAATATTAAAAAATAGACAACGTTTTTTTCTTATCTGCAATGCTTTTTGTCTTATCGAGCAGCCAAATCTAGCCGATATGAAGCTTAACCACATTCCTACAAATTGGCTAGTCACCGACTGCGTTCTTTTGATTAGGGCTGCACATGGGTCGGTTTGGGCCGGGTTTGGCCTCACCCACCACCCAACCCACTGATGGTGGGTAGCAGAAGTTGTCACCCACAACCAACCCAACATAACAATGGGTCGGTTTTCACCCGACCCACATTACAATGGGTCGGTGGGTGGTGGGTTACCCACCATAAAATACACATTACAGTTACATTACATCAAAAAAAAAAGTTACAGACTAACCTAAGACTCTTACAGATGACAATTAAAGAACTGACCCCAAGTCAAGTGTAAACAAATGATAATTATAATCCAGAGAAGTAAGAAGTTGGTGCAAAGTTGCAAAGTGCATACAAATTACAAGAAATGAGTTCAATTGTTCGAAGCTCAAAAGATAAAAGACTATTCAAGGAAGTGATTGAAGAAGTGAAGACTGAAGTGAAGTTAGCAATTTAGGTTTAGGCATTATATATCACTACTTCAACGGCTGTGATTCATCTAGGATAGGTAATCTAAGGGTTGATATTAACTAAGAAATATTTAGGTGGGTGGGTGGGTTGGGTCGGGTGAGGAAAGCTTTGATCCATAGTCGACCCACAATACTACGGGTTTTGATGTTGTGACCCATAGTCGACCCGCTCCTAGATGGGTTGGGTCGGATGTAGGTAATTTTAGGCGGGTGTGGGTTGGGTCGGTGGGTTGAGTCGGGTTTGTGCAGCCCTACTTTTGATAGATCATCATAGCAATGATAAGTGGCGCTATTAGAAAATAGGGCATCATTTGGTTACCCACTGCTTTCTCTTCTCCCTTTCATCAATCAAAACCGTATTCTCTGTAGCCGATCCTTTCTCTATGGATTTCTTCAAATCTGTATTCTCAGAAGATCAACAACCATCCGATCCATCAGATCTCAGAAGAAATGATTCATCTGAATCACCCAAACAAGAAAATGTTCAAGATCAATCAGATTCTTCAATCGATTCTCACTCAGATTCTTCTATTGGTAATACTTGGAGTTTTGGAGGATTAATGAAAACTTTAACGACAAAATCTGAATCAGTGATTCAAACATATAAACGAGATCTAGAAGAATTTAGTGTTGGATTAAAGAATGAAACGGTTGCTATTCGTGAAGTTGCTAGTCGTGCTGTCAAAGAAATTCCTGTTTCAATTGAAGCTGGAGCATCTGTAGCTCAAGGATCACTTGAATCGGTTTGGCGTGGAACAGCTGAGATTATTTCTCAAGGTAAAGGTGTCATTCTTTCTGCTGATTTCGAAAATGCATCGAATAATTTTGATAGTAATAATCAAGAACGTAATAATAATATTAGGAATTCGAGAACGTATAGTAGTAGATTTGAAGCGAATGTGTATGCGATTCAGAATGATATGAATACTTATACGGAAGAGTTAATTGATTTGGATGAGTTTAAGAAATGGAAATTAGGATTTGATTTAGAAGAGAAAGGTGAAGAGATCGAGAATTTACTTGACGAGAATAATGTTATGGAAGGGATTTATTCGAAACTTGTTCCTAGCGTTATTGATAGTGAGACATTTTGGAGTAGGTATTATTTTAGAGTTTATAAACTTAAGCAAGTTGAAGATGCCAGAGCTAATCTTGTAAAGAGAGCGATTTCAGTGGATGACGAGGAAGACTTGAGTTGGGATGTTGATGATGATGAGAGCTCTAATAAATCCGAATCTAGGGTGGATTCTTCAGTTGCTGAAGATTTGGAGAAGAAAGAAACTAAGGAACTACAGAGTGGGATTGCTGTAACTGAGAATAAGAGTGTTGAAGAATTACAGGTTGAGAATTCGAAGGTTGCTGATAGAAAGAGTGAAGATAAGGCTCCTGCAGAGGAAGTCGATGGCAAAAATGAGTCTGAGGAGAAAATGGCACCTGGAGGAAAAGTAGAAGAATTAGAATCAGAAAGTAATGACAAATCTGGAACGAAATCAGATGAAAAGGTGATTGTGGAAGGGAAAAATGAATCTGGTGAATCTGTCAAGTCCAGTGAACTTTCAGGAATTTCTGGTCAGGTGGTTGTATCCGAGGAAGAAGATCTTGGTTGGGATGAGATTGGAGATGTTGGCAGTGGTGATGAGAAGAAAGCGACTATTAGTAGCAGCCATAGGGATGAATTGCGCAAACGGTTGAGTACTGCTGATGAAGATGAGGATTTGAGTTGGGATATTGAAGAGGATGAGGATGGATCTATCAAGCATTGAACGAAGTTCAAATCTAATGGTTTGTGCACGTTGTAATGAAAGCAGTATTGCATTTCCCCCCCTCTTATTACTCTCTTCAATGTGCATCTTGCAGGTGTTTAATTATGTGAATTTCATGATTGCTTTGTCTATGTAGCTGTGTTCCGTAAATATATGTTTGTTGTCTCTTAAGCAGTACCTAATGATGAATCAATCTTTTTATTCTTTCTTCATAAAGATATAGTTGTTGTTGCAGTCTCTCACTGCAGTTAGCACACTTTAGGATTTTGAGATTTCACAAGTTTAGTTATTACCTGTCCGAATGGAAGAAATTCCAAAAGCTTAAACAGTCATTTCATATTTCCGGTGGTCTGGTTTGCTATTTTAGTGTTTAAGTTCTTCCATCAGTTTTTAGACTTGAATGGATTAAGTTGAGCATAATACATCGACAAATAAGAAGGTGAGTGAAACCTGTTTTGAGGCATACTCAATATTTTTGAGGCATACTAAATGATGATGCCATCTAGGATATCTTTATAAGGGGTGTCTAAGCGTACCAAATTTACTAGGTTACCCTCTAATTACATTAAATTACTTAAATATTCAATTTAATTAAGAACTTAAACTAAAATAAATTAAATTATTGAAATATGCTTAATTAAATTAAAACTCTAAACTAAAACTAATCAAAACCTAGAATCAGTCGACACATTTCTTATTCTTTCTTCTTTCTTTCTTTTTCTTTTTCTTTTTCCATTTTCAACAGCCGAACCCCCTCCATAAACCACCCCATAATGTATATTAGAAGGTATTTCACAAAACCCATCTAGATTTTAACCATTATTGCTTAGTTTGATCGACAGAATAGGGTTTCTTTGATTATCAAAAGTTGGTTCGGCCCAAAAATTTGCGATAAAAACAGACGAACTTAGACATTTTCTTATTTTGTTTTTGCTATGTGGAAGATCAGTTCGGCTGGAATTAGTAATTCAATTTTCAGCCGAATTAGGGTTCAACGAAGTTCGTCGCATTCAACTGTTAATGTTTTCAGCCGAACATGTAAGCTTGGCGGAGTTTAATGCAATACGGTTCGGCTGATTTAACTTGTATAGGTTTTAGCCGAACATCACACTGTGTGTCTCAAACTTTTTTAGTTATTGGCCGAACTTAGTATATACTTTAGGCGAACTTTGAATTATTAGCCGAACCTTATATCGAACATGCCGAACTGTTCTTCCCGTGAAAAGTTCGACTCTTATATTTCAACCGAACCAAGTATTGAACTCCGAAGAAGTTTGGAAAATTTCATTTTTTTGAGCTAAAAAAGAGAGATTAGACGTCGTTACGAGTATACCTGTGTATTATTAGCAGAAGGTTCTTCATTAATGAATTCGTCCTCTGGATTTCGCTTCAAATCCCCAAATCTCAGAAACCCTATTTTTTTCCACTTATTCTTCCTCTCTCAAAAACCCACTCTTACTTAGAAATCAGATTTTTTTCAACTAACTAACAACTTAACTTAGTCAATCATTAACGAACCTGATTAATTATTATTATTAAAACTAATCATAATAATTAACACTAATTAAATGAGGGTGGTTATGCCATTATCAAAAATGGTAGATAAGGGGTGATGATGTTTTTTATTTAGTGACCTTATTTTGGCATTATTCAGTATGCCTCGAAAAAAATCAGTATGCCTCAAAACAGGTTTCGTAAAGTTTGAAATTGGACTTTGAATTTTATGGGGGGGTTTGTTTGTAGAATTTTGGCCTACTTGTTGGATCAAAACTGACTCGAGTCACTCGACTTATAAGCAGTCTACTGTCTCTCTCCCCAAAGATCTATCTTCTGTTTTTTTGCAGGTCACTTCTGCTGATTGGTCATTTTCTTTTGTTCTTTATATACTCTCTGAACAAGAAACAAAACCCAGTGAAGTTCCTTTTCAAAACATTGCTGCAGATATATCAATTACTAACTCGAGTTTTTGCATGGTTATAATCCCCCGAAGCAGTGATATTCATAGCTACTTCAGCAGTTCTTCAACATATTGCGCAGGGTTGCTCAAATTCCAATTGTATTATCGGACTCATTACTTGCCAGAATGATAGAGGTCATGACACTTGCCAGAATCAGATTCTGTTCCATTGGATACTCATTAGATTGGTGCATGTGGTCAAGGAATGCCAGTTTGCATAAGCTAGTGGTATGCCCAAACCCCAAAGACTAAGCCTTTATCCCATATCGATTAGATGAGGAGAGGTGTCTTCTCCAAAGGGAGGAAATGCTTCGGGAAAATGAAACCTTTTAAGATCTTTTTATTGTAACGTTAGGGTTAAGCGTGTAACTAATATTCTTAACATAGGAAGGATACCAAGGTGACTAAACTGACAAAAAAAAACAGTCAAAATTGGGATTCATTAAAACTCCATACTGAAAAAATCTGATACAAAAACCTCAAATTCTTAATAAAGTTCAAATTAGGAAGCACAGTTTGGCCCGATTACTTAACCAACTTATAAACCGAACTATTTTGTACCTCTTCCGATTATCTAATGTAAAATAGCAAGGAAGTATATCCACTGATAAAGTTAACGAGATCCCGATTTTGGCTACCATTTCAAATGCGCATGAGCATAGAAGTCATAAAGTGTGTACTAGTTCTGAAATCTCAACACCAGATTGCCTGCAAGAGTGTTAGTTTGGGTGAACATAGAGAAACCTCTTATATATCATCTTTTAGTTAAAGTGGGAAATTATCCTGTCAGTTCCATTTACTTTAACTACTTAAATATTCCTTCCAAAGTTTGTAGTCACTGCCTATGCTAACTGTGATATCCTCAATGGTAGACCACTAGAAAACATTTATGATATTTCAGTTAACTCACCTTACCCGAGTGATGATATGAACTGGTTGAATGATGTGCTAGTTCAAATATGGAATCCAAAAGACAAATTCAATAGCTACGGAGTGACAATGCATGTAGAGACATACCTTAACCGGCCTGGTGTGCGTGAAACTTCTAATGACATCTTTAGGACCTATGTGAATGATAAAATTTGTACTCAAGCTAATCACCAATCTTATAAAGTCTTAGGACCGGTTGTCATTGATGAAGATATCCCCTCTAGTATCTTCATCTGTTTTAGAAAAAATAACATTCCCTTTTAATTCCCCTGAGAACTTTATTCCATTGCCCGAATTGGAAGATGAATCGTTCCGATCTTCTAACTCCGAAACCTTCAGAGTCATTGAAGAGTCAAGAATGTCTGAATCGGAGCTTCAGAATGGGTCCGGCCTTGTACATGACTCCTTTAGTGGGTAGAAGGCTATCATTTTCATTATTCTAAAATGCTAGGAATTCATTTGAATCCCCAATTTCTGTTTCTTCATCCTCTCTATCAATTTCTGTAGTCTCCCCCTTATCAAAGCCTGATAATCAAATCTGCATTGCATCATCTTTTCAGACTCCAGCAACTCAGCCAAAATCAGCTTTTAAAATATCGATTTCAGATTTCATATCTTCTTCTTAATCGGAAAATTTTTGCTCCTTTCCTTCGGTGGATGGAAAGCTTTTTAAAATTAATCAATATGGGTCAAACATTCTAGAACATGAAGCTCAGACAAGTGCCTATCTCCCAATTCCATTCCCAGAGTTAACCCCTTCAAAGCAACAGGAGGAGACACAGGTACTTCTCATAAAATTCGGATCTCTTACACATTATTTGATATTTACTTGAATTTTTTTCGTATATTTACTTCAACACTACATAATCTTTAGTTAATCTTGTGTTATACTTCATATACTTATTAATTATCATGCTTTTAACCTAGTTAAAACTTAGGTTTAAACTTCTGTATCTTATGAACATAGAAATACAATAACCATAGAAACATATTTCTAAATCTTCTTATCAATTATGAAATTGATAGCATGGAATGTGCAAGTTTGTGGCAACCCTTTTACCCAAAACCATTTACAACAAATCATCAATACTGCTAAGCCTGAAATTATTTTTCTCTCTGAAACAAAGTCTCAGCCACGTTTAGTGAAATTTCTCCTAAAAGATTACCCAAACATTCACATTGTTAACCCTGTTGGCTTGGAAAGAGGTTTAGATGTAGCATGGATAAATGGATTTCATTTCGAAATAATCCAGTGGAATATCAACATGATTAATATCCTAGTACAGACCAACCCTGAATCAAAAAAGTGGTTAATAACTTCTTTTTATGGCAGTCCTTACCCATCAAATAGAAACATAGCCCAGGACTATCTCAGTGAAATTTCAGATCATGTTAATAAAAAAAACATACCCTGGATCCTTCAAGGAGACATGAACATGATTTTTGACCAATCAGACAATTAGAGCATTGCTCGGTTGAACCCACCAAGCGTTGGTATGTCAAGATTAGTTATCATATTTAGTTCCAAAACTCGAGTCGCTTAATATGTAAACTACAGTCAACTTTGATAGGTTAGACTAGAAATGATAGAAGTATTGTGCTCCAGTTACTCACAAAGATCTGAAGATGGATTAAAGACAACAAAGACATCATCTTTTAGCTTGAGGTTAGTAACTATGACTTGACTTGTTCCATATCTATCTTGTGTCTTTCAAATATTTTAGATTAAAAACATAACATGCAAAGTTATATTATTATGATCTAAGTGTCAAGGAATTTATTGAATTACTAAGTATAATGTTTATACTTTGAACTTCGTATATATGACATTGACATAACCATTTGAAAGCTATTGTGATTATGTTTGGGTATGAGGTGAAGATTTCATCCTAGGAAACAATGTTTTGCATTCGTTTAAAGGAAGTAAATTCATGAACTTATTTTCTGAATCGAAAGGGAAATAGCTAGGCTTATTAGTATTGTTATTCATTGCATATCTTTTGAACTACCAATATGTGTGATTAGTATAACCGCTCATGACTTATTTATGTTCTTGGTAAAACTATTCACAAGGCCTGACTTTTGTATTGGTATGACTTTTTATACCGATCTTAAGTAATCACCTGAGATGGTATGATCGATTTGTTGTAATTGGTATGACCAACTCTAGGCAAAGGGGAACCGATCCTAGTAAGAGGTACAACTGATCACAAAAGGGGAATCGATCCTTGTAAGAGGTGCAAAAGGGGAACGGATCCTATGAACATGTGCAACAAGTTTTGTTATTGGGGAACAGATCCTATGAACATTGCAACAAGTTTTGTTATTGGGGAGCGGATCCTATGAACATGTGCAACACGTTTTTAGCTATTGGGAACCGATCCTATGGACATGTGCACCAAATAAAAGTCAAATACCATATATATGTGGAAACCGAATTTGGAAATATATTGCATATCTTGAGAATATTTTCGGTTTTAGAAATTCCTTGGTGCCCAAACTTCCTTGGTCTATAAATATCAAAGTTTGCATTTCGAGCAAACTAATCCTCAGAGACACCAAAACTACCTAGTTGTGTATTTACTGGTGGAGCCGCCTATTCAGAGAGGAAAGTAACCTAATTAGGCGACATCTCTTACGACCGCTCAGTTTAAAGACTTCTTTGGGATTGAGAAGATCTATTAGTACCGTTGGTGGGAAACTAGGTGATTGCATTGTTATTTTAGTTTTCGATTATTGATTTGATTGACTAACGGCTGTTGAATCTTTGATTGCACCTAGTTTGTTTATTCTTGAGAACCTTCTCTTCTGATATAAGGCTCACTCAAACTAGATCAAGGATTTAAAGTTTCTACGGATCTAAGTTATTCTAGATCCATAAGATAGATTCATTGATTTTCCATGGTTAACAGACTCCGTTTTGTGCGACAAATCTATAAGGAATCAAGTTTGTTTTTGCAGGTTTTTATTTTGAAGATTAAATCGAAGATTGAAGACTTTGAAGATTTGAAGACTTTTTTTCTTGTGTTTTGATCTTGGTGTAACTTTTTGTGACTTGATTTTACGGGATTAAAGAGGTTGCTTATTTTCAACAAACAAAACCCTTTTTAAGATCAACAAGTAGTTTGTGATTTTATCATAAACCTTGTAATCAAGATTGATTATTTCGGTAATCATTGTCTTGTTTGATCTTGTAACCGAGGAACTTCGGATCTGGTAACAGGTCTTAAAAATAGAAGATCCTCAACTGTGCTTATATCATATATTTCGGTATTGTGATTATAAAGTGAGTTTTGTTACCAAAAAGTTTATCCTTTACTGTTTGGAATACGATAAAAAGGAATCTTGTCTGATTGAAAGATTGAACCATTAAGAAGATATATTATATTTACTCCTAATAGAACACATGTTCTGCTAGGATATCTAATATCAAATATCTATTGAGAACTTCGGTTCTGCTAGATATTATCAAAACAAATATCTATAGAGAACTTCGGTTCTTCTAGATATTATCAAAACAGGAATACTTATGAATCTGAGTACCTAGGATTTTAGTTTACTTAATATTGTCTACACGAAGTTGCAGGTTTAGTTTTTGTAGCGTCTTAATTCATTGAGTATTCAAATCTGGACTAGGTCCCGGGGTTTTCTACAAGATTGTAGTTTTCCTTGTTAACAAAATTATGGTGTGTGATTTATTTTATTTCCGCATTATAATTATTTTTATATTATAATTAAAGTAATTACAGTTGTATGTTAACTAGGCACTTGATATTTATCTTATAAGGTTTCGGTTATATCGTACTATTATCAAGTGAACACTTTGTTGTAATATTGTCTCGATTTCATATCCATGGATGATCACACAAAGTTTATTGGATTTCTCCACTTGTCTGATATAATTATTCACGTGTTAGGCCAGTTCGGACTAACCCTATTTCAAGTGGACACTATGTTGAAATATTTCTTGAGTGATTGTTGCTCCAAGAGGTTTATACACAATGGGTCTTGTATAGGTTGTGATCGAAACAAAAGATTGTGGTGTATTTGGGTACCCTCGTCTTTTCAATTGGTATCAGAGCGGGCAACACGAAAAGATCTAACAATCTGTGTTTGGCGTTATCCAACCTATAAGTTTTGAATCAAATGGTTGATTCAGTTAACGTACCTCCAGGGTTTGATGGCTCAAACTATCTATGGTGGAAAATGGCTATACAGTCTTTTCTTCAATCTCACGACTTTAACACTTGGGTTTTAGTTATTGATGAGTATGAACACCCAAAAGTACTGGTCAACAACTCAACCACTGAGTTTAGACTAAAGGAATTGAAAGAATTCAATAATAAAGAAAAATTGCTTTCGAAGCAAAATTCCTATGGGTTGAACGCCATTATCCATGCTATAACTCGAGACCTCCATCATTATGTAACCAGGTGTAAAACATCATAGGAGGCTTGGGATATTCTTAATATCGTATTTGAAGGAAATGCCTCTGAAAAAGAAGCTAGGCGTCAAACCCTATCTTCTAAATGGGAAAACCTTCGTATGGATGAAGACGATACCTTTTATGAGTTTGATCAAAAACTTTCTGAAATAGTGGATGCCTTTTACGCTTTAGGAAAAACTATTTCAGATAAAGATATTGTGTGTAAAACTCTAAAGTCTTTACTAGAGGTGGAAATTAGGGTTCAAACCTGCGGGTCAACCCTAACCCGACCCGTGTAAACCCGACCCGCTTCATCCCGCTTACTGAACAAGTCGGGTTAGGGTTGATGATTTGAGATCCCGCTGGAAAACGGGTTGAACCCGCCTAACCCACGAGTTAACCCGCGAACCCGTCATTGTTCTTAGATTGTTGCGTTTAGGTATTTAGGGTAAAATGTACCACTGATTTATCAAGGTTTAGGCTCATTTTTCTTAAAAGGATGCGATACCAACCATAATTAGAAATTCTACTGTAATCCTGAACGAGTATGTTAGATCTAAAACAAAGAAATTGATTCCGACAGTCACATATACATTTAAAAAACAAAATCCTTGATTCATAATTTTAATTTATCAATTAATTGATTTTATTCACATATTATACAAACCCAAATCAGTAAAAATTGAAATCAATTTAAAAAAAGATAATCATCTATTGATTCATTATCAACGATTCAACATCACCACAATAATATCGAGATAACAGTGAGCAAGGTTGTTGATGTTGATTAATTTAAAAAGAAAAAAACATATGACATGTTCATAGTCGTACATGATTTGAGATGGTAATGGAGATAAGAACAAAAGTGAGAAAAACCAAGTTGAGACTTGAATGATTGTAGATCAAGATCTGTTTATAGAAAAGAAGAGATGATATACTTGAGAATTGAGAGGTGTATTAATGAAGATCCGTATGTAGGGATAAAAAAGGGAGAGAAAACGCTGTGATAGAGAAAGTAAGGCGAGATGGGAAATGAGATTAAAAAGAATCAGGGTTTCCTGTTAGGTGTTGGACGTTAGTATATATAAATCAACACAAGTCATTCTTAAATAATTATAATACTAATTAAAATTTAGCACGAACCAAAACGTTGTTACCGTGGCCGTGGTGTTACCTCACCATCCAGGAGTGCTGGGTTCGAAACTGTCCACCCACACCTTTATTTTTTGGTCTTTTTGTGTTGGAATACTGGACGCCTACTATATCCAGGGCCAACCCGTCAACCCGCTGAGCTAACCCGCCTAGGGTTATGGTTGGGATATACGGACCCGTAGGCTAAACAGGTCGGGTTAGGGTTGGCCTAAGGAAACCCGCAACCCACCTAATCCGCATAGGGTTGGCTCTAACCCGGCCCGTTACCAGGTCTAGTCTTTACCACCAAGATACGAATCGCTCTAGTTGGTAAATTAAAGATCTTTGACCTTGAATACCAATTCAAGAATGAAGAGGGTATTATCCTTAGAGCTGTAACTAAGACTAGTTCTTCGGCAGAAAATTCTTGTGATGCAAAAACTGAGGATTGTAGTGTCGATACAGCCGCACGATAATTTAGAAAGTTATTAAGACAAAAGAAAAGGATTTCTTCTAAAGATGCATATTCTCCTTCTCAAAAATCACAGAAATGTGTAGAGAATAGAGAACAAAATAATGATGATAGCTCTAATTATTCCAAGGATCAAGAGAACAAAGCTTTCACTGCAACTGTTGAATGCACATCTGAAAAGGATACTGAAGTAACTCCTGAGCCAAAGGCACTTGAATGTGATCTTCGTGAAGAAAATGAAAGATTTACAGAGGAACTTGATGAATTGAAGAACAATATTGATATTATTGGTGCTGGTAATTATCCTGAATGCATGAGATGTTATAGAGAGCAAATCGAAGAAAGTCATGATCGAGAAAGGAAACTATATACGGAGCTGGAAAACCTAAAGAACACTAAGGTAAATAATTCTACCGAATCTGAAATAGAGTATAAATTTCAAATTGATAAATTTAAGGTTGATCTAGATAATGCTCTCGAAAAAATAAAAACATTGGAAAAAAAGAATATGGGTCTAAAAGCGGACTTGAAAAGGTTCAATAGTAGCACAAAAAAACTTGACTCAATATTGAAGTCAACTATAGTTCCTCGTGATACGCGAGGATTGGGCTACAAAGGTAAACAAACTTTGAATGCTAAATAGGAGACAAAGTTTGTAAAGCCTAAAGACTCTGCTGAAGGAATTTCTTCAAAAGTTGGCACAAAAGATTGCTCTTCCATAAAAGAAAAATATGTAGCACCTTCATCTTCAGCAAAAAAATGGAAAACGTAAAATCCGTCAAACTCCAATGAAAGAGAATCCACAACAAGGTAACACTAAGCCTCATGTTTCGTGTGTTACTAAGCATTGCTCTTATTGTGGAAATAAAGGACACTTGGAAAGGGGATGCAGATTCCATAAAAGGAATGAGAAAGCCATATATGCACGAGTTTCCACAAAATTAGTTGAACTCAATAATGTTCCTCGTGGGAAATCAGGTCATCATTTTCCTAAAAATGAGCAAAAGAATTATTATAATAATAGTTCAAAGTCTACTTATCAGGCTTCTACAAAGTCTTCTCATAATCGCTCAAACAATGAAAGGAGAGATAACTTTGTAAAGACCAGATCTGATGTTCCAAATTGGAGAAAGGATAACTCTAGAGTTTTCAACATTTCAGTTACCCTAATGTTTCCTCAAGAGATGCATCTTCGATTTCAGGAGGAAATAATAGGAAGAACAAAACTGCTCCTGTAAAACCCATTTCTAAATTGAGTCCAAAGTCTTCTCTAAAGACAACCAGGAAGGTATCAAAAGATAGTCACAATGATGACACTCGAATGATAAGTTTCAATACTCATGACATTCAGAATATTTTGCTAAACGTTCTTGATCAAATGAATGTATCTCCGTGCTGTCATCGTTATATGAGATAGGTCTCATAATCGGTTACCTTTTTATGATTTTCTGACTTTTGATTTAGCGAATTTCATATCTAACCTTTTGGGTTTCTTAATCAAATAATCATAAAAGGATGATGACAATTAATCTCATATGTGAGTCACGATTATACTATTATCCATTTATTTCTCATAAGTTGTGTATATAGTATACATATGAGTCTTTGGTATTAGCTTATTACTATTGGCACGTAATAGTTAAAACCATTTCAACATTACTCTGGTAAAGGTTGATATTGTTGTTCTTATGTATTTGCGAAAGGATGACAAAACAATGAGGAAAATAAGATGCGGAATTTGAGGTAGCAAATTTGTTAGTTAATTGTTTTCCTGTTTAAGAAAAGCCATTGCGTATATTTATTGCTTTTGCTTAACAAAATTTCGGTACAATTGATGTTTTATTCCATTATTTGTGTATGGATGTGTGTGTGATTCAATTGTTTCCGGTTAAGAAAAACTATTGTTATCTTGCTTCATTGTTTGGTATTATTTATGGGTGAAAACTGTTTCTGCTGGTTTTGGTAAATTTGGGTGTGTGTGGATGAGAAACGAATCTAAACCCTAAAAAAATGCACTGCACAGGAGTACTTTAGATTCGAGAGATCAATCTGTACAATTCTGGACTAAACCAAGAAATGGCCATTCCAGACTTGCTTCGGTCACAAAGTCAAGGAGATGGGGTTGATCTTAGAGAGGGAAACGAAGAAGCTGTTGAGATTATGAAAGTGTTGGCTGTTTATGAATTGTATCAGAATATTGAACTGGCTTGCATAATGTAAGATATAAGTTGTGGGTTTTTCTGGATACGGTGTTAACAACAACTTGGTTTTCTGTGTTGTTTGAAAATAGGTTGAAGAACCTATTTATACAATTCATTTGAGTGCAATCCTCATCTCGTAGGAAGTGGAGGAAGTTGAGTGATGGAGTAGTGGGGTCGTGTAGCTGATTGTCACACGATCACGCCATTGCCCACTTCCCTCATCACGGTTAACCACCCACCTTTCCTGACACTTTTTCGTAATAGGCGCGTTGCACGTCGCACGTTGTAAACCGTCATACCAATACCCCAGTAAGTATCCCCCAGTTTGTGACATGCTTGATGTCTCGAATGAGTGGGTCAAGTCGTGGGACCTACCGCAAGAAATAGCATACGGTGTTACTAGGTTAAATAACTAAATTATTTATGGAATTGATATTCATGAAATATCGCGCATGTTCGATGCATGTAATGCATCGTTTTTAAGCAAGCAACTCAAAACAATCGATATGCAAGAAGCATCGTTGTTTTAAAGCTTGATTGAGTAAGTCGCAGATTAAGCGTCTTAAAATAGCAGCACGTCCAACCATCTTCGAGTGATCGTTTGGAGGCCGTACAGGCAGGCCATTATCTGGTCGAGATGTTTTACGGCACATGATTGCTACCGTTGAAGGAATTTAGGGTTTTTCTTAGAGGTACGCAAACATCCCCTCTTTGGCTGATTGAATCCAAACACCGGTGCTAATTTTGAACGGATCAACCAGGCATGCGTGGAGATGGCTCGCTGGCGTGCATGCCTACACCTCTCGGTCCCTCAAAGATTCGATCTAAGCCACTCAATTTGGACGGCAAAGATGAGTGGTCGTGATCGATTTGCGAAAGAAATATATTGCCGCAAAGCATTAGTTAAGGTTTAAAGGCCGTGTGACCTATCACCTTTGGAGCGTGCATTTCGAGGCATCGGGACCTAGTCTGCATAGGCTGGACGGTCACACGTAAAGGTGGGCCAACGGTGATCATGTTGACATCCTTGGGACCTCTTGAGTCTATATCTACACCGTCCGTTTTGACCGGCAAAGCTGGATTGTCACTATTAATTTACGACAGATGCATGTTGCCGCAAACCCTAATTAGGGTTTTGAAACAGCCACGTCCACGTGATTTTGACCAAGAGGTTTGGCATGCCGTTGGCATCCTTTGGAGAGATCGATCACGTGGGGACAATGTTGGTCTGAAGGTGAACTTATGTGCACCTTCCTGATGGTCCAAAATACGATCTAAGCCATACAAATAGGCTGGCTAAGTTGGATGGCCGTGATCGATTTAAGACGCTAGTGTATTTCCGCGACCCAATTTTAGGGCTTGAAAGCATCACACCTGCCGTGGTTTGGGAGAAAGTTTCACTGCTCAATGGCCCCACCATGGGCAAGTCGTTCGAACAAGGGGAAATTGGGGACGCCGGTGTGCATGTCTGCATTCCCCTAATTGCTCATGTGATCATCTAACCCGTCCAACCAAGCTGGCGAAGTTGGACGGTTGCGACGATTTTAAGTCTGTCTTGGACAGTTCAAATTCGTTCGAGATTCTTCTTAATCAGTGCGACTACCCTACTTAGGGTTAGCGTTTTGAAGCGTTGGGAGATGCATGGTGATGTTCGGCCGGTTAGGGAATTAGTGGGCCCGCCGGTGGCCATCACGATGATTTCCTATTCCTTCCAGGGTTTGGCTAGGCTTGTTAAATTGCGCGGCCAACTTGTGTGGCCATGATCGTTTATGAGAATGATATGGACAGTATAGATTTCCCTTAAGGAAATTAAGCATGCTCGATCGAGCTAACCAAAAGCGCGTCGATACGAGATTCTCTTTGTTAGAGAGTGATGTAGCCTGTGTGGGTATTTCATGCACATCTCAATATTGACACTTCGGGAAATTCATGATACTATGCTGAGAGTGAACACTTAATCATCATGTCATGTTAATGATGAGAGTTCGGCTGAGAACACAGTATGGAAAATACCAGGCGAATCATGCATTAATTAATGATGCTAATAAGATTCACTGAATATTTGGGATTGTTTTTGCACACACCATTCTGAGTGAATTTCATGTATATATTGAATTGCTTCAAATAAATAAAGCGAAGAGGTTTTCTACACTCATCACTTATTTAAACGGCTTTACAATTTTAGCCCTGAACTAAAACCTACCGTCAACTTTAAGTCCCCTGCTTAGCACGTAACGATGACATTGTTGAGGGGTAAGCAATAGATAGTGACAGACGGAAATCAAATTCATGAGAAGAAAAATAGACATTACCAGTAGAGAGAGGTCGGCTTGGCCTTCCATCAGAACATGTTTAATGAAACGCCGAGGCAGGTAGCAATCATCCTTTTGGTATGTTGATGCCGAGAACACTAAAATGTGTTGCGGCAGTGGCGCCTGTAAACACGAGTGAATGATGAGGAGATTGCACGTCTTAACACTAAGATGAATATGTGTTGAAGCAGTGATGCCTGACAACACAATATTGAGTGTTGAGGAATTTGCACGTCTCAACACCAAGAGGAAAACATGTTGAGGCGTTACGCCTGCAACACAATATTGAGTGTTGAGGAATTTGCACGTCTCAACACCAAGAGAAAAACGTGTTGAGGCATTATACCTGCGAACACAATATTGAGTGTTGAGGATTTTGCACGTCTCAAAACCAAAAGGAAAACGTGTTGAGGCATTACGCCTGCAAACACAATATTGAGTGTTGAGAATTTTGCACGTCACAACACCAAAACGAAAACGTGTTGAGGCGTTACGCCCGCAACATAATATTGAGTGTTGAGGAATTCGCACGTCTCAACACCAAGAGGAAAACGTGTTGAGACATTACGCCTGCAAACACAATATTGAGTGTTGAGGATTTTGCACGTCTCAACACCAAGAGGAAAACGTGTTGAGGTGCTATGCCTGCAACATAATATTGAGTGTTGAGGATTTTGCACGTCTCAACACCAAGAGGAAAATGTGTTGAGGCATTACGCCTGCAACACAAAATTGAGTGTTGAGGAATTTGCACGTCTCAACACCAAGAGGAAAACGTGTTGAGGCATTACGCCTGCAACACAAAATTTAGTGTTGAGGAATTTGCACGTCTAAATACCAAGAGGAAAACGTGTTGAGGCATCACGCCTGCAAACACAATATTGAGTGTTGAGGATTTTGCACGTCTCAACCCCAAGAGGAAAACGTGTTGAGGCATAACGCCTGCAAACAAAATATTGAGTGTTGAGGATTTTGCACGTCTCAACACCAAGAGGAAAACGTGTTGAGGCATTACGCCTGCAACACAATATTGAGTATTGAGGAATTTGCACGTCTCAACACCAAGAGGAAAACGTGTTGAGGCAATACGCCTGCAACACAATATTGAGTGTTGAGGAATTTGGACGTCTCAACACCAAGAGGAAAACGTGTTGAGGCGTTACGCCTGAAACATAATATTGAGTGTTGAGGATTTTCCACGTCTCAACACCAAGAGGAAAACGTGTTGAGGCATTACGCCTGCAACACAATATTGGGTGTTGAGGATTTTGCACATCTTAACACCAAGAGGAAAACGTGTTGAGTCGTTACGCCTGCAACATAATATCGAGGTGTTGAGGATTTTGCACGTCTCGACACCAAAGGAAAACGTGTTGAGGCATTACACCTGCAACACAATATTGAGTGTTGAGGAATTTGCACGTCTCAACACAAGGAGGAAAACGTGTTGAGGCATTACGCCTGCAAACACAATATTGAGTGTTGAGGATTTTGCACGTCTCAACCCCAAGAGAAAAACGTGTTGAGGCATTACGCCTGCAAACAAAATATTGAGTGTTGAGGATTTTGCACGTCTCAACACCAATAGGAAAACGTGTTGAGGCATTACGCCTGCAACACAATATTGATTATTGAGGAATTTGCACGTCTCAACACCAATAGGAAAACGTGTTGAGGCAATACGCCTGCAACACAATATTGAGTGTTGAGGAATTTGGACGTCTCAACACCAAGAGGAAAACGTGTTGAGGCGTTACGCCTGCAACATAATATTGAGTGTTGAGGATTTTGCACGTCTCAACACCAAGAGGAAAACTTGTTGAGGCATTACGCCTGCAGCACAATATTGGGTGTTGAGGATTTTGCACATCTCAACACCAAGAGGAAAACGTGTTGAGTCGTTACGCCTGCAACATAATATTGAGTGTTGAGGATTTTGCACGTCTCGACACCAAGAGGAAAACGTGTTGAGGCATTACGCCTGCAACACAATATTGAGTGTTGAGGAATTTGCACGTCTCAACACAAGGAGGAAAACGTGTTGAGGCATTACGCCTGCAAACACAATATTGAGTGTTGAGGATTTTGCACGTCTCAACACCAAGAGGAAAACGTGTTGAGGCGTTACGCCTGTAACACAATATTGAATGTTTAGGAATTTACACGTCTCAACACCAAGAGGAAAACGTATTGAGGCGTTACGCCTGCAACACAATATTGAGTGTTGAGGATTTTGCACGTCTCATCACCAAGAGGAAAACGTGTTGAGGCATTACGCCTGCAAACACAATATTGATTGTTGAGGATTTTGCATGTCTCAACACCAAGAGTAAAACGTGTTGAGGCATTACGCCTGCAACACAATATTGAGTGTTGATGAATTTGCACGTCTCAACACCAAGAGGAAACGTGTTGAGTCATTACGCACGCGAACACAATATTGAGTGTTGAGGAATTTGCACGTCTCAACACCAAGAGGAAAACGTGTTGAGGCATTACGCCTGCAACACAATATTGAGTGTCGAGGAATTTGCACGTCTCAACATCAAGAGAAAAACGTGTTGAGGCGTTGCGCCTGCAACACAATATTGAGTGTTGAGGAATTTGCACGTCTCAACACCAAGAGGAAAACGTGTTGAGGCATTACGCCTGCAACTCAATATTGAGTGTTCAGGAATTTGCACGTCTCAACATCAAGAAAAAAACGTGTTGAGGCGCTACGCCTGCAACACAATATTGAGTATTTAGGAATTTGCACGTCTCAACACCAAGAGGAAAACGTGTTGAGGCGTTACGCCTGCAACATAATATTGAGTGTTGAGGATTTTGCACGTCTCAACACCAAGAGGAAAACGTGTTGAGGCATTACGCCTGCAACACAATATTGAGTGTTGAAGAATTTTCACGTCTCAACACCAAGAGGAAAACGTGTTGAGGCGTTACGCCTGTAATACAATATTGAGAGTTGAGGAATTTGCACGTCTCAACACCAAGAGGAAAACGTGTTGAGGTATTACGCCTGCAAACACAATATTGAGTGTTGAGTATTTTGCACGTCTCAACACCAATACGAAAACATGTTGAGGCGTTACGCCCGCAACATAATATTGAGAGTTGAGGAATTCGCACGTCTCAACACCAAGAGGAAAACGTGTTGAGGCATTACGCCTGCAAACACAATATTGGGTGTTGAGGATTTTGCACGTCTCAACACCAAAACGAAAACATGTTGAGGCGTTACGCCCGCAACATTATATTGACTGTTGAGGAATTCGCACCTCTCAACACCAAGAGGAAAACGTGTTGAGGCATTACGCCTGAAAACACAATGTTGAGTGTTGAGGATTTTGCACGTCTCAACACCAAGAGGAAAACGTGCTGAGGCATTACGCCTGCAACACAATATTGATTGTTGAGAAATTTGCACGTCTCAACACCAATAGGAAAATGTGTTGAGGCGTTACGCCTGCAAACAAAATATCGAGTGTTGAGGAATTTGCAAGTATCAACACCAAGAGGAAAACGTGTTGAGGCATTACGCCTGCAACACAATATTGATTGTTGAGGAATTTGCACGTCTCAACATCAAGAGAAAAACGTGTTGAGGCGTTACGCCTGCAACACAATATTGAGTGTTGAGGAATTTGCATGTCTCAACACCAAGAGAAAAACGTGTTGAGGCATTGCGCCTGCAAACACAATATTGAGTGTTGAGGAATTTTCACCTCTCAACACCAAGAGGAAAATGTTATGAGGCCTTACGCATGAAACACAATATTGAGTGTTGAGGAATTTGCACGTCTCAATATCAAGAGGAAACGTGTTGAGGCGTTACACCTGTAACACAATATTGAGAGTTGAGGAATTTGCACGTCTCAACACCAAGAGGAAAACGTGTTGAGGCATTACGCCTGCAAACACAACATTGAGTGTTGAGCATTTTGCACGTCTCAACACCAAAACGAAAACATGTTGAGGCGTTACACCCGCAACATAATATTGAGTGTTGAGGAATTCGCACGTCTCAACACCAAGAGGAAAACGTGTTGAGGCATTACGCCTGCAAACACAATATTGAGTGTTAATGATTTTGCACGTCTCAACACCAAAACGAAAACATGTTGAGGCGTTACGCCCGCAAGATAATATTGAGTGTTAAGGAATTCACACGTCTCAACACCAAGAGGAAAACGTGTTGAGGCATTACGCCTGCAAACACAATATTGAGTGTTGAGGAATTCACACGTCTCAACACCAAGAGGAAAACGTGTTGAGGCATTACGCTGCAACACAATATTGAGTGTTCAGGATTTCGCACGTTTCAATACCAATAGGAAAACGTGTTTGGGCATTACGCATGCAAACACAATATTGAGTGTTGAGGAATTTGCAAGTCTCAACACCAAGAGGAAAACGTGTTGAGACATTACGCCTGCAACACAATATTGAGTGTTGAGGAATTTGCACGTCTCAACATCAAGAGGAAAACGTGTTGAGGCGTTACTCCTGCAACACAATATTGAGTGTTGAGGAATTTGCACGTCTCAACACCAAGAGAAAAAAGTGTTGAGGCATTACGCCTGCAAACACAATATTGAGTGTTGAGGAATTTTCACCTCTCAACACCAAGAGGAAAACGTGTTGAGGCATTACGCCTGAAACACAATATTGAGTGTTGAGGAATTTGCACGTCTCAACATCAAGAGGAAAACGTGTTGAGGCGTTACACCTGCAACACAATATTGAGTGTTGAGGAATTTTTACGTCTCAACACCAAGAGGAAAACGTGTGGAGGCATTAGCCTGCAACACAATATTGAGTGTTGAGGATTTTGCAGGTCTCAACACCAAGACATTTAAAATTTATTTGATATGCCTAATAAATATAAAACATTTAGATTCAGGATAGTTACTTAGCTCTGTCTCCGCTAGGCATGTCCTTCGCGCATGATTGGGCTTTGGGTGTATCAGGCTCTCCCGCAAGTAAGCAGCGTGACAATAGTCCCCATGTGTAATTATCCTGAGCTTATTTTCTCGTGGAAGATGTGCCTCTATTGCATTTGCTGGTAAGGCGGTGACTGTTTTTAAACTTCTAAACCTGAAGGAGGCTTCAGTCCCCAAGTGTAGCTTACTTTGATTGTTCCCCCTTGAATCCACGTCTCTGTGATTTGATACAAGATTTTTGTACTCTCCTGGATGGGATGCTTGGAACATCACATGGACGAATTATTCTTTTTAGTCAATGTTTCTATGGTGAAGCTCTGGCTGGTATCAACAAACGAGCAACAACGGTTCTTGGCAGCAGTTGTGATCAGAAGAGACTTGGTTGGCTGCGATCACAATCCTTGACAGGGAGGAGTGGCTACGGGAACAAATCTTGGCAGGAAGAGGTGGAGACTTCCGGAGAGAATGTTGAAGCGTCTCCTGGAGCGAAATTTTGAAGCGGAGCGGCATGACTTCTTGTCTTTCCATCAAATCAGCAATGTTAATAGTGGGTTGGCTTCCCCTGGCTCCTCCGGTCTCTCGTCCTGATGGTGGAGTGGCAGCAGCCTTGGTGATGTTTGGAGGAGCAGGATGTTGTATATCGATGGATATCCTCTTGCTACTTCAGTGAAATTACTTACATAAGGCTGAAGGTTGCATTGTATGTTGGTGAGATGTACGCTTCCACGAATATCATGAGACTCTTCATTCCTGGCAGGCCTGGTTCTTTTTAGAAGCGCAGATGCTGTTGTAGATGAGCGTTCAACAGCTTCACGGAGTCCAGAGGACGACCAAAAGCGCAGATTCTCCAACATAGCACGATATACATGCACCATCTTATTAATGCATAATTCCACCAATCATTGTTCAGTTATATTTGGATCGTGAAAATCCAGTGCCTGAATTCTGAACCTCTTGACATAATCATTCAGATGTTCGTTGTTTCACTGAAATATTCTTCTTACGTCTGACAGAGTGATTCGCCCGGATTCTTTCTCGACATGATGCGCAGACATCGTTATCTTCTTGAGGCTGCTCCCTTAAGGTGTCGTCTCCAGTAGATCTGAAGATGTCATGGGATTTCTCTTGTTTAGGTTGACACAACAGGTGAACCCTTTATCATGATTTAAAGATGCACCAAGCCTCTTTTTTTATTGTACAAATCCTCAGAATTACGCCATGTTCTGAATCTTTTCGTGTGCGATCTCTGCAGGTGTATTTTTAGGACTCCATTGGTGTTGTTTCCTGTCGACTATCTGTATACTGGAACAACGGCTACGCGAATCTTCACTTCATCTTTCTCGATGTGGTCCCTTTGAGGCATTTCTGGCTTGATCCATACAACACTTTTGGAGTAGAGAGAAGGGTTGCTCCATCCGGATCTAGAGAGAAGCCGTTGCGTTCGTCTGAGTAGTAGTCGCGTCTCCTTGTATCACCACGCGGCTTTCTGGTCCTTTCATCTGGGAGATTTACTGGTGTTCAACTATCGAAGGTATTTCCAGTAGCATTGTTTGAAAAATTATTTTTTGTGAAGCTTCTTAACGAATGGAACGCCGGAATTGAAATTGGTTGTTGAACTTTAATGATTGAATTAGATCTAAGATCTACCCTTTTGAAATTGAGAAAACTGGAATGAGTATTGAGAAACTGATTTTACAACGAGAGATCAATCTCCCACTGTGGTCGTCAGTTGTTTATGGGTGAAAACTATTTCTGCTGGTTTTGGTAAATTTGGGTGTGTGTGGATGAGAAACGAATCTAAACCCTAAAAAAATGCACTTCACGGGAGTACATTAGATTCGAGAGATCAATCTGTACAATTCTGGCCTAAACCAAGAAATGGTCGTTCCAGACTTGCTTCGCTCACAAAGTGAAGGAGATGGGGTTGATCTTAAGGAGGGAAGCGAAGAAGGTGTTGAGATTATGAAGGTGTTGGCTGTTTATGACTTGTATCAGAATGTTGAACTGGCTTGCATAATGTAAGCTATCAGTTCTGGGTATTTCTGGATACGGTGTTAACAACAACTTGGTTTTCTGTGTTGTTTGAAAATAGGTTGAAGAATCTACTTATACAAGTCATTTGAGCGCAATCCTCATCTCGTAGGAAGTGGAGGAAGTTGAGTGATGGAGTAGTGGGGTCATGTAGGTGATTGTCACACGATCACGCCTTTGACCACTTCCCTCATCACCGTTAACCGTCCATCTTTCCTGACACGTTCTCGTAATGGGAGTGTTGCACGCCGCACGCTGTAAACCGCCAGACCAATACCCCAATTTTTGACACGCTTAATTTCTCGAATGAGGGGGTCAAGTCGTGGGACCTTCCGCAAGAAATAGCCTACGGTGCTACTAGGTTAAATAACTAAGTTATTTATGGAATTGATATACATGAAATATCGCGCATGTTCGATGCATGTAATGCATCGTTATTAAGCAAGCAGCTCAAAACAATCGATATGCATGAAGCATCGTTGTTTTAAAGCTTGATTGAGTAAGTCGCAGATTAAGCGTCTTAAAATAGCAGCACGTCCAACCATCTTCGAGTGATCGTTTGGAGGCCGTATAGGCGGGCCATCATCTGGTCGATCACTCCATGTGACAGAGTGGCTGACGGTGATCATTGAGGCACTTCATTGATCTCCTAGTTTTTAATCCAAGCCGTCCGATCAAGCTGGAAAAGTTGGACGGACGAGATGTTTTACGTCACATGTTTGCTGTCGTTGAAGGAATTTAGGGTTTTTTTATAGGTGCGCAAACATCCCCTCTTTGGTTGATCGAATCCAAACACCGGTGTTAATTTTGAACGGATCGACCAGGCATGCGTCGAGATGGCTTGCCGGCGTGCATGCCTACACCTCACGGTACCTCAAATATTCGATCTAGGCCACTCAATTTTGATGGCAAAGATGAGTGGTCGTGATCGATTTGCGATAGAAACAAATTGCCGCAAAGCATTAGTTAGGGTTTAAAGGCTGTGTGACCTATCACCTTTGGGGCGTGCATTTCGAGGCACCTGTCTCTAGTCTGCATAGGCCGGCCGGTCACACGTAAAGGTGGGCCAACGGTGATCATGTTGACATCCTTGGGACCTCTTGAGTCTACATCTACACCCTCCGTTTTGACCGACAAAGATGGATGGTCACTATTAATTTACGACAGATGCATGTTGCCGCAAACCCTAATTAGGGTTTTGAAACATCCACGTCCACGTGATTTTGACCAAGAGGTTTGGCATGACGTTGGCCTCCTTTGGGGAGATCGATCACGTGGGGACAATGTTGGGTTGACGATGAACTCATGTGCACCTTCCTGATGGTCCAAAATACGATCTAAGCCATCCAAATAGGTTGGCTAAGTTGGATGGTCGTGATCGATTTAAGACACTAGTGTATTTCCGCGACCCAATTTTAGGGCTTGAAAGCATCACGCCTGCCATGGTTTGGGCGAACGTTTCACTGCTCAATGGCCCCACTATGGGAAAGTCGTTCGAAAAAGGGGAAAGTGGGGCCGCCGGTGTGCATTTCAGCATTCCCCTAATTGCTCATGTGATCATATAACCCGTCCAACCAAGCTGGCGAAGTTGGACAATTGCGATGATTTTAAGACTGTCTTGGACAGTTCAAATTCGTTCGAGCTTCTTCTTAATCAGCGCGACTACCCTACTTAGTTTTAGCGTTTTGATAGCGCTTGGAGATGCATGGTGATGTTCGGCCGGTTAGGGCATTAGTGGGCCCGCGGTGGCCATCACGATGATTACCTATTCCTGTCAGGGTTTGTCTAGGCTTGTTAAATTGCGCGGCCAACTTATGTGGCCGTGATCGTTTCTGAGACTAATAAGGACAGTCTAGATTTCCCTTAAGGAAATTAAGCATGCTCGATCGAGCTAACCAAAAGCGCGTCGATACGAGATTCTCTTTGTTAGAGAGTGATGTAGCATGTGTGGGTATTTATTGCACATCTCAATATTGGCACTTCGGGAAATTCATGCTACTCAGCTGAGAGTGAACACTTAATCGTCATGTCATGTCAATGATGACAGTTCGGCTGAGAACACAGCATGGAAAATACCAGGTGAATCATGCATTAATTAATAATGCTAATAAGATTCACTGAATATTTGGGATTGCTGTTGCACACACCATTTTGAGTGAATTTCATGTATATATTGAATTGCTTCAAATAAATAAAACGAAGAGGTTTTCTTTTTTCTCTCTCTCTCTCTATATTTTTTTTAGACCCCCTACATAGCTGGTCATAATATTCATTTATTCTAATTAAAATTCCTAATGACAGTGCCACTCCCCCACACTTAAACATTACAGTGTCCTCAATGTAATTGAGTCATCCAACGTAGAAATGAAGATGGTAAATTTCTAAAATGATGTAATAAAGCAACCAAATAAAATAAAACAAGAACATAGACATACCTACTGGAATATACAAATAAGATTCTCCATATATCAACAACCTGAATATTTGGGGATCAACCCAGAGTACATTATATACAACCAATGACAACCTCAAATCTTCGCTGAAGCAACATAAAGATATAGAGATTATCAAAAGGAAAGAGCTACCCCCAAACCTGGTTTTTGGAAAGGATGTATCATTTTGATCAAAAATAACCGAGTCAAAGGGTTCGCTAGAGCTAAGAACTGAAATGATCTGGGAGTCATGCACAGACAAAGAGAAGTCACGAGATGCAAAATAATCTAGTTATACTGGAGAAGCACGCAGTTCTAATCCAAAATTAGGAATCTTCTGAAAAGTTGTGCTAAAAATTCTAGGGATATTAACTTCTCCACTGTGTTTGTAACCCTGTACTAAATCATCATCATAATCATCATCAACCAAGGAATCAATAGGAATATCACAATAGAGATGATTAAAAGAAACCTTATAGATAAAGTATAACGTCTCTAAGTTGTTAGACTTAACTACAGTTTCCTCGGAATTAACACATTCTTCATAAGCATCATTGTTATAGCACTGATATGTCACACCGTCTAAAAGAATGGTGTCCTCAATCCTAAACTCATCCTTTTGAATAGGTGAGTGATCATTAACACGATCAGGAGTTGGACTAAAAACACCACCTTCACTTGGTATGATAATGTCTTTATTCCTATGATCACAACTATCAAGTTCATCATCATTCTCCATACACATTGACTCATTAGTTAAAGCGGTTTCATCATAAATATCAAGAGTATAAGAAAAATCATAACTTGTATCCTCAGTATGACCACGATCTTCTACCGAATGCGTTAGTTGAGCAATTGATAAATCAGTTTGTTCAGAAAGTTGATCAATATAAGCTTGGGTTTTACTCAACTCAGCAAAAAATAACTCATTACTTTTGGTGTGTTCAGCAATTTCAATATTGAGGCGTTCTAACAAAGATAGTTATGATGTCGATGGGTCACAGTAAGATTGATCATCTCTCTCATACTGTGACGGAGAAATGTGTGAATAATAATTGGAATCAACAAATTGTGGCTCATAACCAGGGTAAGGTTGGTAATGATGATAACCTTTACAAGGTCCGGAATGATCATACCTGTGAGAATAATTCCAATCATTATTTACACACTCCGTAGGTTTTTGATAATGAGAAGGTGCAAATGACTCCTCTGTCTCATCTCTTTTGGTAAGATTCCAAAAAGCTAGAAAAGAAGTCAATTCACTGGAAACCATTATACAAAGTAAAATTTTCCCAATAACTCACCTTGCAAAAGCTTTGTGGGAATATAAAGTACTTACTTTAGGAATGTTGTTGACTCCAATCGCCGCTCTTCAGACTAAGGTACCTAAGAAAAAATCAAATAAGCTACGTAAAAATAACTAAAAGAAAATATAAAAATAAAAGAAAAATAATCTATGTACAGAAATTAAAAATAAAAATAAAAAAATAGATATGTACAAAATATCAATTACAATATTCCACAACCGCTCCCCGGCAGCGGCGCCAAGAATTGATAAGATTCAGGAGAACCCTATATGTAATAACCGCAATCGCACGGCGTCCAACTAGTAGACAGCGGCAAGTACGGGTCGTTCCCACATGGAGCGGTGGAAATACTGTAATCAATATCTCTAATAAAACTAACAAAAACAATATTTTTGGATTTTTTAGAATTGAAAATGAAAAAATAAAATTAAAGTAACGTAATAAAGTGAACTCGCAGAGTGATAGAAGGTAACCAGGTTTATAATATCCACCACTATTTCTATTCAATTACTGAAATGAAACATAACTCCTGAATATCTGTCTATTGTTTGTTCTATCGACATCACCTATTATAAGTATTAGAGTCGTAAATATCGCTGGGACACCCTAAGCATGGCATATCAAAAGACTAAACCAAAGTATACACCATCAAATTGCGTTAGCGAGAAAATTATACGAAACTAAATTTAGGTTCACAAATGATACTTGGCTATTCTAAGCATACCCCATCAAAGGATTTTAACCCAAGAATGAAATATCAAATAAGTAGACGAATATATTTGTGTTCCTAACAATTATGCGCCAAGGTTAACCCAAACGCAAACCCTTCTCCGTCTCTCCTCCACGACTCTGTAGCCGCCTCCCGTCTGTTCGTCCCCCAAAAACGACCTCTTTTTTTTTTTTTTTTTTTTAATTATTAGCGCATGCGAGAATGTAATTGACCTAACAGATCACTGCAAGGCCCATCCAAAGATAACCGATGTCCAAAAGTTAGACCCATTACCACTTCTACTATCTGGCCGGCCAACACTATAATTTCCAATTCTCTGTCCACGTCATGCCTACATGACACGAACCAACAGCGCATACACCTTTTCGCCGTTGTAGAATACCTCGGGACTCATTGTTGTAAGCATCAGTTCTTCCTCTGAATTTCAGCTTCATTTGGACCAAAAACTTCACACAATCAGTGCACAGATGTTCAACTTAGAGAGGAGTCACCACTGCCACGATTAATTCAACCAACAAGATCTACATTAAACGGCAGCAAAGTCAGCCCCTGAATTTGATTTCCCCGCACAAAATCCAGTCCCCCAACTTGACTGCTATCTGGTCCATCTTCATTTACGTCTGCAGATCCACCACTGACTGCAATCTTCTTCATTTCTTGTCCGTCTGGCCACTTCCTTTGGTTTGTTCTCGACTGCGAACTCCAAATCACCAGCAAGGCGCCAACATCATACTTCTTCATAGCTGTTGTCAACAACTCGAACACAGCACCGTTACTCAGCATCGTCCTCATTCGAAATCTCATCATCCCTGGTTGCACAAGATCAACCAGTTACTTCCAAATTTATCCGACTCAAACAACTGCTCCAGTCTCAATTCCCTGACCATCAGTTCCTCTATGCTCCGTCAGTTTCCACTGATTCCGTTGCCGCCACAGCCAACTCCAAGTAATCACCGGAAACTGCAGTTCCTTTATTTTCCTCCATCATCCGTGGCTTCCATGATTAACGGCAGCAACAACGCCATTTACCAGCACCCGTTCAGCTATACACTTCAACTGCCAAATCAAATCGACTCACTAGGTCCCTCATCTTCTTGCTCTGTATACTGCCTCTACAAGTACTGAAGTTGTTGATCTTGGGAAGACTTCGAATTTCAGCTGGTTGCTGTTTATTTTCCGGCATAACTTCGACTCCATCTTATCCATTTCCATCTCGTCTCTGAACATCTCACTAGTCCATACCGTAGATCAACACCCAAAGCAAAAACCAACTCTGGAAGCACTTATTTCAGCAACCGGAACATTCAAAATTATAGAGACGAGAAACATGCACCACCAGTAACCCCCTGGGTTCCATTAATAAACAATCACTTCCAGCAACTCCATTCATGTTTTCATGCTTTCGTTCTGATCCTTGTCATCTCCATTCATATCGGCAACAGCAGCTCTTTCGTTTGCTCCATCGACACACAACGAACGAACCCTAGTGAATAATCCAGCTCCGGCCATTGCCCATTCAAACACGTAAACACCACCAGCGCCTTTCTTATTCTCAAACTGATAGTGCTCATAACCCTCTCCTAACAAGAAATGAAGTCGTTGCCTCTCGAGAAATAACTTGTCAAGTGCTCGACCAAATAAACAACGATAATTCTTTGTTTACGTTAGTATCATTCGCTGGCCACGAATGCTGCTGATATATAAAAATACCAGGACAGCTATATTTTATCATTTTTGTGCAAATGCCAATACTTTAGCTGTTTATGCTCCCGATAATCAGAATTTCTTGTACTTTCTGTAAAAGCACTAAAATAGTATTGTTAGACAAAATATCGAGTCCTAGATACTATAAAATATGGGTATAAAATGTAGCATTTACGTGCTTATCAACACCCCCACACTTGTATTTTGCTAATCCTCGAGCAAAACAGAAAATTGACCCGCTACACAGCTGGTCATATCATAAGAGAGAGTTAGACCTCTACACAGTTGGTCATAGAAAATACCATACGGAAGACCCGCTACATAGCTGATCATGATAAATACCATACAGAAGACCCGCTACACAACTGGTCATAACCCTAAAAATTATAATGATAATACTTTTATTTGTTTTTAAGACCCGCTACACAGCTGATCATTTTCTGCACTCATCACTTATTTAAACGGCTTTACAATTTTATCCCTGAATTAAAAACCACCATCAACAAGTATCAATCGTTTAGGCTTACAAAATTTCGGTGCAATTGCGGTGCTTTAATGTCTATGTTGTTTCAATTGCTTCCGGTTGAGGTAAATAATTATGCAAGTTGATTTATTTGGTTTGTATGAATTTTTTATGGCCTAACAAAAAAAAAGGTTTTCGGGATGAATTGTTTAGTTCAGTTCGATTCCGGATAAGATAAACTAAGTTAATTCTAATTTTAGTTAGACTTATCAAAGTGGAGGTTTCGGTTATTCAAGTCTAAGCGAATGCCTTAACAAGAAATGCTAGTTAGCTAACCTAGTACTTGTATTGTTTAAAAGTGAAAGGTCTAAGTTATATGGATAATTAGAACCTGATGAGAAAAATAGAGTTATCTTTATTTTGGTCTTACCGAATACGCGATTGTATTTGTACAATCGGTTTAGCAAAGGAATTAAGGTGCTTAGTCGATTTTTTGGTTTGCTAAACTATTAAGGAAAATTGCTTCGGGAAATTGTTTCCTTGGTAACATATCAAAAAAAAATTACTTTGTAGTTTCGGTTTTGATATTGGTTATCAAAAATGGTGTATGGAACCCTCGTGCTTAACTCTATAGGTTGCAAGTCTTGTGAGATTTGTAAGATCCTTTCTGTTTTTCCTTTATTTGCTCGTACCTTTGTCATTTTGTGACAAAAAGTAGGAGAAATATACGGAGTAAACAAGTGATACTGGTATTGATTTATATTGATTGGTATCACTAAGGGAAAGGACGATGGTGCTTAAACGTTTTATTTAACGAAAGAGTAAAGCATAGACTAAGGAGGAGTAGCATATCATATGATACTTGTAGTTATATGGACTACGAAGGAATAACAAAGACGTGCGGATTGAAAATCTACCTATCTTACCTTTAAGGGAGTAGTATAGCTTTGTTATCCTAATGTCAATTAACGACATGTATTTTTGAAAACATGCAGATTAATATGAGTTATTTTTGTAATTGGTTTATTTTCATATGTAATAGAGTTTTTTCACTAAATTGACAAAGGGGGAGAATGTTAGAGCACTGCTCGGTTGAACCCACCAAGCGTTGGTATGTCAAGATTGGTTGGCATATTTAGTTCCAAAACTCGAGTCGCTTAATATGTAAACTACAGTCAACTTCGATAGGTTAGACTAGAAATGATAGAAATATTGTGCTCCAGTTACTCACAAAGATCTGAAGATGGATTGAAGACAACAAAGACATCATCCTTCAGTTTGAGGTTAGTAACTATGACTTGACTTGTTCCACATCTATCTTGTGTCTTTCAAATCTTTTAGATTGAAAACATAACATGCAAAGTTATATTACTATGATCTAAGTGTCAAGGAATTTATTGAATTACGAAGTATAATGTTTATCCTTTGAACTTCATATATATGACATCGAGATAATCATTTGAAAGCTATTGTGATTATGTTTGGGTATGAGGTGAAGATTTCATCCTAGGAAACAATGTTTTGCATTCGTTTAAAGGAAGTAAATTCATGAACTTGTTTTGTGAATCGAAAAGGAAATCGCTAGGCTTATTGGTATTGTTATTCATTGCATATCTTTTGAACTACTAATATGTGTGATTAGTATAATCTCTCATGACTTGTTTATGTTCTTGGTAAAACTATTCACAAGGCCTCACTTTTGTATTGGTATGACTTTTTATTAGTGAAACCGATCTTAAGTAATCACCTGAGATGGTATGATCGATTTGTTGTAATTGGTATGACCAACTCTAGGAAAAGGGGAACTGATCCTAGTAAGAGGTGCAACTGATCACAAAAGGGGAATCGATCCTTGTAAAAGGTGCAAAAGGGGAACGGATCCTATGAACATGTGAAACAAGTTTTTTTATTGGGGAACGGATCCTATGAACATGTGCAACAAGTTTTGTTATTGGGGAGCGAATCCTATGAATATGTGCAACATGTTTTTAGCTATTGGGAATCGATCCTATGGACATGTGCACCAAACACAAGTTAAATACCATATATATGTGGAAACCGAATACGGAAATATATTGCATATCTTGAGAATATTTTCGGTTTTGGACCTTGGTGTCCAAACTTCCTTGGTATATAAATATCAAAGTTTGCATTTCGAGCAAACTAATCCTCAGAGCCAGCAAAACTACCTAGTTGTGTTGTTACTGGTGGAGCCTCCTGTTCGGAGAGGAAAGTAACCTAATTAGGCGAAATCTCTTACGACCGCTCAGTTTAAAGACGTCTTTGGGATTGAGAAACTAGATGATTGCGTTGTTATTTTATTTTTAGATTATTGATTTGATTGACTAACGGTTGTTGAATCTTTGATTGCACCTAGTTTGTTTATTCTTGAGAACCTTCTCTTCTGATATAAAGCTTACTCAAACTAGATCAAGGATTTAACGTTTCTACGTATCTAAGTTTTTCTAGATCCTTAAGATAGATTCATTGATTTGCCATTATTAACAGACTCCGTTTTGTGCGACAAATCAATAAGGAATCAAGTTTGTTTTTGTTAGTTGTTACTTTGAAGATTAAATCGAAGATTGAAGACTTTGAAGATTTGAAGACTTTTTTTCTTGTGTTTTGATCTTGGTGTAACTTTTCGTGACTTGATTTTACGGGATTAAAGAGGTTGTTTATTTTCAATAAAGATAACCTTTTTTAAGATCAACAAGTAGTTTGTGATTTTATCATAAACCTTGTAATCAAGACTGATTATTTCGGTAATCATTGTCTTGTTTGATCTTGTAACCTCGGAACTTAGGATCTGGTAACAGGTCTTGAAAATAGAAGATCCTTAACTGTGCTTATATCATATATTTCGGTATTGTGATTATAAAGTGAGTTTTGTTACCAAACAGTTTATCCTTTACTGTTTGGAATACAATCCAAAGGAATCTTGTGTGAATAAAAATTAAACCATTAAGAAGATATATTAGATTTACTCCTAAAGAGAACACCTGTTCTGCTAGGATATCTAATATCAAATATCTATTGAGAACTTCGGTTCTGCTAGATATTATCAAAACAAATATCTATAGAGAACTTCAGTTCTGCTAATATTATCAAAACAAGAATACTGCTGAAGCTGAGTAACTAGGATTTTAGTTTACTTAGTATTATCTACACGAAGTTGCAAGTTTACTTTTTGTAGCGTCTTAATTCATTGAGTATTCAAATCTGGACTAGGTCCCGGGGTTTTTCTACAAGATTGTAGTTTTCTTCGTTAACAAAATTCTGGTGTGTGCTTTACTTTATTTTCGCATTATAATTGTTTTTGTATTATAATTAAAGTAATTACACTTGTATGTTAACTAGGAACTTCATATTTATCTTATAAGGTTTCGATTTATCGTACTATTATTAAGTGAACACTTTGTAGTAGTATTGTCTCGATTTCATATCCATAGACGATCAAACAAAGTTTATTGGATTTCTCCACTTGTCTGATATAATTATTCACGTGGTAGGACAGTTCGTACTAACCCTATTTCAAGTGGACACTGTGTTGAAATATTCTTTGAGTGATTGTTGCTCCAAGAGGGTTTATACATAGTGGGTATTATATAAGTTGTGTTCAAAACAAAAGATTGTGGTGTATTCGGGTTCCCTCGTATTTTCACCGACAAACAAAGAGGTTTACCTTTTAAGAAAGATGATCGCGCTTACTATCAAAATATCTTACAACAAGCTGGCCTTTATGACTTAGATTTCTCAGGGTATGAATTTACGTGGAATAATCATGGAAATGGCTTAACAAATATACAGGAAAAGCTTGATACAGTAGTGACAAATGCTGATTGGAATTTGCAATTCCCTAGGGCCAAAATCTCTCGTTTAGTGTTTGTAGGATCATGTCATAGTCCTATAACTTTAACTCTTGATATTAGTACGGACAATTTTGAATACACTTTCAAATTTTATGATACTTGGCAGAAGGAAAAAACGTGTGTACAAACAATAAAAGATACATGGAACCATTTAAGTAGTGATAACCCTTCTGTTGATGTAGTATCCAATATACAGTATCTAGGAAATCATCTAACACTTTGGAAAAGAAATTTTTTTGGTTTTCCCTCTAAAAACATCAAAAATAATTCTAACCCAGATTGACAGAATCAACAACTCACCTCTCTTGTACAACAAAGAAGAGAAAATTCAGGAAAAACTGATCCAATTAGAGCATCTCTATAAGACTCAAGAAGAGATAGCCAAACAACAATCTAGAGATAACATAGTCACTGTATGTGAAAAAATACAAAGTGTTTTCATACAAAAACCTTGAAAAGAAAAAAATGGAACACAATAGAATGTCTAAAAAATAGTAATAATGATACTACCTCTGATAAAATTAAGATGAAAAACATCCCAGCTGAATATTTCAATAATATCTTCTCAGTAACCCCCTCTAATCAACCTTAAGACACTGGAATCTTTCAACAAATCCAGGCTTGTATAACGGCTGAAGATAATGAAACCCTAGCTCATATACCTTCTAAGGAGGAAATTTTAAAAGTTTTGAGAGTCTCAAACCTAATAAATCTACATGCCTTAATGGCTTCCCATCTAGTTTCTTCAAACAAAACTTGGAAACAGTGGGAGATCAGGTTACTTTGACAATTCAACACTTCTTCAGAACTGGTAAACCCAACCCTGACCTTAATAAGACTTTTCTCTTTCTCATCCCAAAATAAGACATCCTAAAAATCCTAGTCAATGCAGACCAATTGGACTTTGCAATACTTTTTATAAGATTATTGCAAAAATCCTTGTTAATAGAATCAAACTACATATAAAATCCATAACTTCCCTCTTTCAAGCAACCTTTCTTTCCAAGAGACAAATTTCAGACAAATATTATTATTGCAAAAGAAATTATTCACTCTTTTAAAAATAAAAAGGTCAAACAAGGGGGTTTGGGGATCAAAATTGACATGACAAAAGCCTTTGACACAGTAATTTGGGATTTTCGAATATCAGCTCTTAAAGCTTTTGGTGTTAATCAGACCTTTTGTAACTTAATCTTCCAATGCATATTAACAACTTTTATAGTTGTCTTCTTAATTGTAATCCAGGGGACTTTTTTAAACCAACCAGGGGGAGATCTTCTATCCCCTTACTTATTCATCATTTTCATGGAAATCTTCTCAAGACTTTTGCTAGACAAAGAAAATGAAAAAGTTATTCATGGTGTCAAAATGACACAAAAAAATAGCTCAATCTCTCATTTATGTTTTGCAGATGGCTGTCTTCTTTTTGTCAGAGCAGACCTTAAGGAATGCAACTCCATCCTTCAAATTATAAAAACTTTCAGTAAAGCCTCTGGCCGAATGATAAAGTTTGATAAACCAGTAGTGCTTTTCAGTAAAATAGTACACCCCAAACATCAAAGAATGATTTTTAAACTCCTCAAAATAAAAAAGAAAGACTTAAAAGACTCTTACTTGGGTGCCCCTCTCTTCATTGACAAATCAAAAATCAAGTTTTTGAAGGTATAATAGGAAAAAATGGAACACAGGGTTCAGGGATGGAAAGGAAAACTTCTTGCACAATCTAGTAAGATGGTCCTCAACAAAAATGTGCTAGCAAGCATGGCAACCTACCAGATGGGCTGTTTTGTAATTCCTAAAAAAATTACGAAAACAATTAATGCTCTACAAAGGGACTTCTGGTGGGGGAAAGAAACAGATAAGAAGGGATACTACCCTAAATCTTATGCATGTCTTTGCAAACCACTTCGTAAAGGTGGTCTAGGTTTTGTAAATGCACATAAATTCAATTTAGCAATGAATTTAGCCTGGAGATTATTGACATAACCCAATGCGTTATGGGTTTCTCAACTTAAACTCAAATATTTCAGGAAAATCTCTGCCTTTAGATCCAAACCCTCTACCATGCACCAGCTCTTGGATATGGAAATGTATCATTAAAAGAATTAAACTGATTGAACAAAACAGTATATGTGAAGTAGGTGATGGGCTCAGGATTAATATGTGGGAAGACAGATAGATACTAAATTTAGAATTAGGTTTGAACCAACCCAGGAACGCAAACAACTCTCATTTAATACTTGCGGCGGATCTTATTGATCCTACCACCAAAAAGTGGAATGTTACATTAATTCACTCTTTATTTCCTTACAACATAGCAGAAAAAATTTGAAGTATTAGAATAGCCTTCAATTGGAAAATAGAGGAAAATCAGATAAACTTAGATGGATGCTAACTAAGTCGAGAGAATTTTCAGTTAAATCTGTGTACCAAAAGTTGACTAAAAACACCATCAATACACACAATCTAGGAATGCCTGACTCTTTTCGGAAAGGATTATGTGCATTAAATCTGTCACCAAGAGTAAAAATATTTACATGGAAATGTCTTCAAGATGTTGTATCCACAAACCTCAAACTATCCAGATTTATGAAAGACATCTCCCCAAAATTCCCATTCGGCCGTGATGCTGATGAATCTTTAGAACATCTCCTTTTCCATTGTCACTTTGCTAAATCAGTTTGGGATGTAAGTCCTAAACCAGTAGAATTACACTTTTGTACCTTTACAACTTTCTTAGAAATCTGTAAGGTATGGATGGCTCAACCAAACAAAACTTTACCAATAGAGATTATCATGACAAAAATCTGGTTTATTTGGAAAGAAAGATGTGACAAAGTTTTTGAGAAGAAATAGAAAACTAGTTTACAACTAGCCTGGAATCCAAAGACATCTGCATCACTGGAGTAATGATAAAACAATAGCTCACTCTAGCTCATCTAGACATACTGAACATTCCAGGATAGGCTTTTATTATTTATTTATTTTTAACAAAAAAGAATTTTATTGATTAGAAACCAAACAAATACAAAAGATTAAACCAAAATTTTAGACAACAAGTCTAAAAGGCCCAGATGAAAAGTAGGCAAAAGAGACCACATGTCTAAGCCCATTAAAGAAAATCAAAATCTGTAATAGAATTTGTCAGGGAATTCCATCCTGTACATATTGTCTGGTCTGCTATAGAACTTCATATCCTACCCTTTCATAAGATACACACCCTTTTTAGCAAAAAAGTCAGCAGAAAAATTAATTTCCCTGTACACATGGGTAAATTGAATAACTTTCAATTTTTTGCAAATGAAATACCATCTATTCAAGACAAACCATGGTAATTTGTTTTTAGTGAAGGCTGTAATTGCTGCTGTAGAATCTGAGTTGATGTTTATCTTCTCTTTTGCATTAAGAATAGCCCATTCCATGGCTCCAGAACTTCAGCTATGAAGTTTGTTGAAATCCCTAGTCCAACACTTTCATCATAAATGAAATTTCCTTCATAATCTCTAGCTATGAAGACATAACCTGAACAACCAGGATTACCTTGAGATGCTCCATCACAGCAAAGTAGAGTTCTATCTGGATCAGGCAGTGCAAACGTACAATCTATTACTTTAAAAGATTTAACTCTTCTGCACCCAATGTTGAAATATTTCAGAATCTGTAGATCATAAGCAGAATTGTTCATATAGACTTTAAGTCTTGCTTCACAATCCAGAATCATCTCAGCAATTCTGTGTTTTGCTTTTCTACTATCAGGAGGAATATTTTCAAAGAACAGTTTATTCCTAGTGAACCAGATGTCCACCATTATGCTAAAAGCTGCAATATGCCAGAGCTCTTATATCACTGAAATTTTGTCCTTGCTCATTTGCATAATATCATCAAAAGATGTTGGGTTTTTAAAAGCAAAGACCCCACTAATCCATTTCCATAGAATTTGTCCATAATCACAGTTCCATAATAAATGATTCATAGAGTCTTGATCTTTCTGCATAAATAACATCTAGAAGCAATATTCATATATCTTTTCTTTATATTTTCATCTGTTGTGCAAGACCCTCTAGTGATTTTCCATACATTTGCAGCAGTAGAAGGATGGACACAAGTTTTACATATTCCAGGATAGGCTGGAGAATACCTAGCACTTCGGAATATAAAATTAACCTTGATGTAGCATGGATATCCAAACATAGACCAGCAGGTTATGCTATAATTATACATAATGACACAGGTAATTTCGAGCAAGGACAATCAGGGCTCTTCACAACGACATCTCCTGAAGAGGCGGAGGCAATATGATTTCTTCAAGCAGCTAAATGGGCAAGAGAGCAAGGCATATCCAGTTTCATCATAGAAGGAGATTGTAAAATATATTTGATTACTTGAATGGGTCTCCTTCCTCTGTATTGCAGCTAAATCAAACTATTATGAATGCATTGAAGTATGAAATTAGTTTTTGTTCTACTTTTCTATGTTTTTTCTTTGTTCCAAGAACAACCAACAATCCAGCTGACCTTCAGGAAGCTAGGACTTTCCAAGGCACTTGTAATTTGGGTAGTACTCCACCTTTTTGTATTATTGAAGCTTTGGAAGTGGATAAATCAAACGTCAGGCATTCACCAGCCGTTTTGACATTCGATGGCTCTAATCCACCAGATGTAAGGGTTGTTAACCCCCAGGGTTAGCTCTTTTGAATGAATAATTAACTTTCAAAAAAAAAAAAACTAATGTAATTATCAACCTGGCTAGATTCGGGTATACCCAATTTTAAAGGGACTCATTTAAAGGGCTAGGGGGTGTTAACATGAGCAAAGTTACAAAAATACCCTTATGTATTTTAATTAAAACTAAACCTAATTGCTTTCATTTCATCTTCTCCTCTTCTTATCCTCCACCATACCGGCTGAAATTGGTCCCCTCATCAAAAACGGTTTGAAAAATCATCGATTAATTCTTCGATTCGAAAATTTGATCGTCGATTAATCTTCAAACACGGAGTCACCGAGCGCTAGTCGTTTCAAAAAAAATAAAATAGAATAGCCTTGGAATTGCAAATTTAGTTCAACACAAACGGAGTAAAAAAACCGTCGAAGAAGAAGAAATCAACGCCGCTCAAACCGAAGAAATGACGCCATTAAGAAAGTAAGGGCCTACTTAAACTCACTGTAGTACTTCAATTTTATGTTTGCATGTCAAATTAGGTCAGAAAAATCAAATTTGTGAATTTGCAGTTATTCAGCCGGTAGGGTCTCTGATACACGACCATGTTGACTTTTCATAGTTAAGGTTAATCGGCAAGCTCTTAGGTTGAATATCATGCCGGCTGTTTAATATTTGTAACTGCATTTTACAGGGTCGGCATGGTATTCAACCTTAATACCTTGCGGGCGATATATATTTTTTACAGCCGTTGGGTTATAATTTGTTATCCTGCCAGCGGTGTGTTTTGAAAAATGTAGGTGTCTCTTGATGCCTAAAGTCATAAGGTCGGCATGGTATTTGAATACCACTCTGCCGGCTGTATGGGTAATAGACCTTGCCGACTAATTATGTGGAAAATCCTTGTATCTATTGTGTTCAGATTTGTTATACGCCGCCAGTTTATTTGAATAAAACCATGCCGAATATTATTTAGTCGGCATGGATTATAGTTATCGACCCTGCCGACTATTGTTTGGACGGCATAGATTATAGTTTTCGACCCTGCCGACTATTGATTTTTTTTTTTAATTGTTCTTGTTTAGGTTGCAAAAGGGAATGAAGAAAAATGTTACTCCCCCTTCAAGACCTCCTCGTGTTGGTGACAAACTCTTGATTGCAACACATCGAGGGGCATTAGTTCAGCGGGAACACTCAAGATCTGTTAACAGAATGATTCTCAACCACCACCGAAACCAAGTGATCCAGATGAAACTCCAGATGAAGACCAATCAAATCCATCTGGTGGAAGAGGTAATGATCATGATGGTGTTGAAAGAACTCTGGTTGCTGGAGGAGATGATGAGCATAATGATGATGATGATCAAGACATGCAATATTTTGGAGGAGGTAATGGTGATGGTGATAACAATGATGGAGATAAAGATATACAAGATGTAATTGTTGAAGAGGAAGAGGAAGTATAAGAAGAAGAAGGTGGAGAAGAAACATGTATTGATCAACAAACTAGAGTTGTAACTGCAACTACAACCGCTACCGGATGACCGAAGAGGGTTATCACTAAACCATTTGATTCCCACATGCTTCCCGATCACTTGAAAGTTACACTGAAACCAGGTCATCCTCCACTAGGGACCCCAGAAGATAGTGGACATGTTCTTTTTTAATAAAAAGACTCATGGGCACGTGGAATCCATGGTGCTATCATAAGTAATCTCAATAAAACTTTGTTTTTATTTAAGTGTATATATTTATCTTAAATTTGCTTCAAGTGTTTGTATTTGTTTTAATTTTGTGTTTTTATACTTAGGATCACAAGCATACCATATGTCTTATGAGGCACCAAGCTTCAAGCATTATGATGATGTTATGGACACTTGACAAGGAATGCGAGGAGGTGCAACCGATTGTCAAGAACTCCGGGTTGTGGCCTGCGGTGGAGAGTTTGATTGTTGAGTATGACAAAGTTACCGTATATGCATTCTGTGAGAGGTTCTACGGAGATACTGATACAATTTTATTCCCATTCGGTGAGACGGTGGTAACTCCCAATGGTGCTCATCAAATTCTAGGCCTCGAGGTTGAGGGAAAAGCAATCAGTGATGGATACGAAGAAGGCATTTCTTGGGAGAAAATCTTCAAATTGACCAAGATCTTGTTCAGTTTGGATGAGAAGCAGTACGAGTCTTTGTTTGTGAGGAAGGATGGTTATATAAGCAGGAAGTTAAGTCTGAAGATGTTAAGAGACACATACTCTGGGACCAAGAAAACCTTTGATGACGAAGAAAGTTTGTCCATGGTGCAAATCAATGCTACTGTAAAAGCTTATTTGTTATACATATTTCCTGACTGTTCCGGAAACTTGGCCGACGCCAAGTATCTTCAACTATTGCATCCTTTTCATGAGATGCATAAGTATTCTTGGGATACCGCGGTGGTTTCCTTCTTGAATGCAGAGTTGACAAAGAGTTCAAGGGCACTGACTAAACAAGTTAACGAAAATTTATGTATCTTACATGTAATTCAATTGTCTAAATCATTTATATTTGCAAAATGCTTATAAGATAAGATTCTTACTAAACTTTGTGTTTGCATAGGTTTGGGTATATGAGCACTTCTCTTCTTTGGTGAAAGCCAACCCCCACATCAAAGTGAACACTAAGCTTGCGAGTCACCTGCCAAGAGGACAACGATACAGTTTTACTGGTGCTCAAGATAAGGATATGGCACAACAGCTTATCAACATGCGAGTCGCCTTGACAAATTGACTGCGGATGATGTAATATTTGATCTGTATCGAGATGATAGAAATGAAGATATAATCGTAAGGAGAGATGATGTTGCATTGTACTACGGTCCCTTGTTTTACCCCAAAGGATTTTCAATGTACGATCCAACCCGGGTAATGCGACAAGTGGGTTACGTCCAAGAAGAACCCCATCCCGGTGATGGACCTCACTTTAAAGTGGTAAGAGAGATGTGAAGCACGTCCCAAAAAAGTATTGGCATCCATTACGCTCCGGCACCAGATTCTCGTTGGGACGAAAGACGTGACCATAAAATCGATACGAGTCTTTTGGACGAGGTGACCGAAGGTCATGAATCTCATGAAAATTACACGTCGTGGTACTTGGGTTTTGCTCGTCCTATTGTGATTTGGGAAGAGAATGTTGAACAACCGGGTCGTAAGAGGAAGATGCCACCGAAAGACCCAGCAACAAATCTTAAGAACTTTGGAAGTATTTTAGAGTTGCTTTAAGATTACATTATTGAATCATTCTATCGATTGAAAATAGAAGGAGCATTTGAAGACCCTTGTGAAGATGATGTGTTGCGTGAGAGAAAGAGGACATCCTTTATCGATTGAAGAGCAAACTAAGCACATTGACTATGCTAGCAATGTTGACAATGAAGTTTCCACCGAAATGTTCCAGCAAGCTAATGTTGAACTAAAGAGGGAATCACAAGCCAAGAGGGAAGCACAAGCCAAGAGGAATGCTGAACAAAAGAGGCCTCGTACCCGTGGTGGTGGTAGTGGTAGTGGTCGTGGAAATGCTAAACGGGGCCGTGGTAGTGGTCGTGGTCGTGAATGAATGCATTTATAGTTTATTTCTTTATGTGTTAGACAAATGTTACGGTTAATGGTTGGACAAATGTTATGGGACACATGTTTTCTTATTTTGGACAAATGTTGGATTTCTAGTTGTTGAATGAATGGTTTGTTTAGCTATGTTAAGTTTCAATCATTCCGTCGGCAGGGTATTGAGTGAATGTTTTGTTAAGTTATACTGCCGACTAAACCAGGACCGTCAAGGTTGTGAACTGGCAGACTGTCGGCCATAACAGTAGAAATGGTGCAGTTATCAGGATCGGTAAGGTAAGAAAATAATTACCTTGCCAACTTTTTGTTAATCGGCAGTGTACTGAACAAATTTCGTGCCGAATTAAATCAGCAGAAAATGACCTTTTCCTGTGTTACAAAAATCATAACGTCGGCAGGGTATAAAATTACTTCCCTGCCGACTATATTTTAGTCGACGTTGTTTTAAACAAATATCTTCCCGACCATATGCAGCAGAATATGACCTTTCCTGTATATGAAAATTGTTATAGCCGTCAGGGTAAGAAAGTTACGACATTGCCTACAATGTGTTAGTCGGCATACTGTGGAAACAACGACCTAGCCGGCAGTTTCAAAATTCAAATTTTTGCAAGCACAACTGCATTGATTGACTACCCTAACGGCCAAATTTGGGCACCATCCTATAAATACACTAGTTCTCTCTACAAAAAAACACACACCTATTTGCATATACTCTCCAGAGCTCATATCATAATCTAATCTTTATAACTCTCCCAATACCTCTACATACAACAATGGCATCATTTGATTCAAATGAAGATCTATCCATCACCAAAGCATGGTATGCCGAAACTCGGGTTAGAAATCAGTCCTCCGTAAGGGCAGATGCCGAAATCTTTTGGGAAAAGGTATACAACAAATATAGGCAAGAGTTTCGGAATCCGAATGGAAGAAGTGTTCAAAAAATTCATGATATGCACATAGTCATCAAAAATGCGATACTTGCTTATTTAGTTATCCAACATCGAATTTTGAACGCTACTCACTTTAACTTGTCCATTGAACAATTTGTAAGTATTTTTGTGGTTTATTTTACGTAATCCACGTTCTTTTATCTCCCAATGAAACACCATTAACAAAGAAAGTTTGTGTTGTGTTTTGTAGCATGAAGTCGCGAAAGCGCATTACTTGGAGGAAAAGGGGGAAGCATTCGCGTTCGATGCAAGCTATCACTTCATGGTATCCAAAATTCCGGAGTATGCCCTAGAGAATATGGTAGGTGAATCGGACTCGGATTCATCCGTCGAAGATTGATAGTTTTAAAAGTTTTTGTGTAGGTTTTGTAGGTAGATCTCTATGTAAACCCTCACGAGACTATAACTCGTCCACTAGGATCGCCTAGGGGTTCAAAGGCTTGATGCACGTGCTAAGTGCATCCGTTATTCCTACGACTAAGAGTTAGATTTTATGTTTCAATCAATGTAGTGACAAAAATTTCATGAATAAATTGAATTACAACTTTCAAGAATCTGTTTTTTTTTTTTGGTATTGCCAAATGTCGGAAAGGTAGTAAGATTATTACATTTCCGACTATACCTTGGCCGGCAAGGTGAGAAATTAATTAGACGTCAACTGTAGGTTAGCCGGCAAGGTAGGAAATCAATAAAATGCTGACTAGTGAAGCATTAACTACAGTCTGTCGTGCGTCTAAAATAATACAACCGGCACTGTTTTTTAGAAACAAGCATGCCGGCCAATGTTAGTCGGCAGGGTCTTCATTTATCGACCTTGCCGACTTTTCATACTTTCAGAACTGAAAGTGTTGATTTCTTCTCTAATTTTGAGTGTGATTTCATACAACAGCTTTACAGTCCCCTTTTTAGAAGTGTTTGGGTAGTGCGTTTTCATTTTCGTTGCAAAAGATTTTCTCAAAACAAATCTTTTCCATCAAAAATCTTTCCAAATAAGTTCAATCAAAAACAAAATTTCAGAACTTAAATTCATAAAATCCCTCTATGCTAATCATTTTTTTTAGTGTTAATTAAACAAAGGTATATTAACCATTTAGAAAATATAGGGTTAAGGGGTGTCATGTTTTACTTCAAAATGACCCAGGTTTTGTCTCATCAGGTATACCCCAATTAATCTGGGTATACCCCAGTCTCGCTAGATTATCAAAGAACATGCAATCGGGGGATATTAAAACTAATTAGGGGATATAGGAAAAAGACAAAAACGAGATTTAAATAATAAATCAAGGTCACCCCCTATCCATGTAATTTCTATAATTCCTAATCTACCCCTTACTAAACATGTTTAGTGATTAATTATAATTAATTAAGTTAATAGATTAGTTTGATAATGATTAGTATAAATCATTATCATTGAAATATGTTGATACAACAACATTAAATCAAGATGTTTATGATCATGAAAACTTAGGTGAAGAACCAACCCAGGAAAGTAAATAAACTGAACATAAAAAGTGTTTTAAATACATATCCATAGGTATTAATATACTGAAATTTGTTTTTTCTTTCATTGAATTCGCCATTATTACGCCTGAAAAATCTCAATGCCGGCATGGTAAAAGTATGAATACCATGCCAGCAGAGACCAAATCGGCATGGCATTCATACTTTCACCATGCCGAGACACAATATCCCCCAATTTTGAAATTATAAGTACACTACCGACACAGAAAGTTCATTATCGAGCATGCCGGTACTGGTGCCGGCATAGTCGATTCCCAAGTGAACCGTGCCAGTTTGAGGACAAAAACATATAGAAAAACTTTGTCTGAAATAACAAGTTTCGGCATGGTATTCATCCTAAAAACCATGCCAGCACAAAAAACAGTAGGGTATTCATCATGAACACAAGCCAGGAGCGGATTGAAACTGAAACTGAAAAGTTTCAATTTATGATTGTAACACAAACGAAGATTAAAAACAACAACAACACTTTAAATATGATTGGGTATTCAATGAAGCCATTTCTTCTTCTTCTTCTTGCTCAACAACAATTCAATTTAACTTATCTTTAAGAACTTGTTAGGATTTGATTTTGATTTTTAGTTTTAAATTTTAATTTAGATGGAAGGGTATTTTAGTATTTCCGCCCCAAAAAAACACTCCTTAGCGGACACTATTAGATGGGGGAGTAATTTACATCTCCCAATTAGTTTCAACATCCCCCAATCACGCTTTCTTATCAAAAGTTGGCTTATATAAGAGCATCTCCAATGCAAGGGGTAAAAATCTTAAAATTGAATGACACGATTTAAGACTTCTCGCACCAAATTTCCATCTACGACACAAGGGTCAAGGTCATAGAGATAGATGACATGGCTAAGTGGGGGTAATAGAGAAAGTATAAATAAGACTTTCTCTATGACCTTGGGTCTCTAAATTTAAATAATGTTTATTAGATAATACCTTGAGGGTTGGAGATCAACTTGAGGTAAAAAATTTACATTAATTTATTTTTGTCATTTAGTAATGACCCACACGTAAAAATGTGTTAATAAGACCTCTACATAGGATGACCTTGGCCAATGCATTGGAGATGCTCTAAAAATAAGTAAGCACATACTTCTAAGTCCTAACCCTCCCGCCCTAGCTTACACTGCACAACAGCAGCTCTGGGGAAAAACCCAAGGCTTTTTTCAAATGGAAGAGATTTCAAAGCTTGACCCTGAAACCCTAGAATGTCTTCGTCTCACCTCAGCTTTTCTAGCTATGGAGCCTACTCATTGCTTAATTTACTTTGCCAGGTTCTCTCTCGCTCTTCTTCCATAATTTTTGTGATAATATTTGCTAATAATTTACCACTAAATTTGTTCCCTTTCTTTTATCTTTTTTCAAATTTGGGCGGTTGTAGGGAATGTGGGAAAGGATTGATCACAAGCGAAGTTCAGAATTTCATCTGCCAGTATTGTATTAACAAAATTGTAAGTTTGTATTTTAAAAGATTGGACCCTTATTGGAATCTTAAGTTTAACTCGATTATGCGGAAAGTTTACTGTAAAATACCCCTGTGCAGATGAATGAAGATAACCCGCCGAGTGATTTATATGTGAAGAATTTTCTAAAGAAAGTAATTGTTGAAGTTGAATCGAGTTCTATTGAGGTCTTGGATGAACTGTATGAACACTTTTCTTATTATATGACTTCAGTAAAGGTAATGAGTAGTTAATACTTCATGACTATCGTTTTCGATTAATAAGCGGTGTTTGTTAATTGTACTATTGAATTTGAGATTTTGATATTCCGTTTTTAACTTGTGTAGGACGATTTTGAGAGGGGAAACTCAAGGGTTTATAAAAGAGTTTCATTTCTTCTTCCTAATGGTGAGACTAATTATGTTACTGTCCAGCACATTTTGAATTTTATTAGGTTGTTTTTTTTATACAACTCATCTCAATTGTTGGTTTCTTTAAAGTCTCAAGTTGTTCAAGAGTAGAGAAAGTCGTAATTCCGCTGCAGTGTTCAGTTAACATGCTTGAAGGAGATACTGGGTATGTGTTACTTATATTTTGAATCCAATATGTTATTCAATCAACTTGGAAGGCTTCAACCTTGTACCAAAATTGCTGCTTTCTGAAAATAGCTTACTAATGCGGTCCGTGATAGTACTTTGCATCTTTCTCACCAAATTAGAATGTTGTAGCAATCTAAATGCTTATTTTAGGACGCAATCCTCGTTCTTCTATGTCATGTAACAAAATGATAAACCATATTGCACTCTCTCTCTCTCTCTCTCTCTCTCTCTCTCTCTCTCTCTCTCTCTCTCTCTCCCATACTCCTTGGGCTCATTTTCGGACAAAGTAAACTTGTAATTCTTTAACCAGAAGTTATTGCGTATGGAAGTCTAACCAGATTACCTCTTGTTGCAAAACACCAGTTATACATCGTACTCAATTTGGTTTAGCAGCTTCAGGAATGTGTTTTCTAGCAACAAGGTTGTTTGTAGGCCACAGCACCTGCAGGTTGATAACTCTGTTGTCAGTTTTGTCATTACTGACATCAGTATGTATGCTATTTCGATGAGTAACATTATCATAGCTAATGTGGAATGGTCACTGCAGGTGTTCAATTTGGCCTTCAAGCCTTTTCTTGTCAGAATTCGTACTTTCACATCCAGACGTATTCTCTAATAAATCTTGTTTTGAGGTAAGGCTGATAGTGCTTGATTCATTTGTTCTACGATTATTTAAAGTATCTAGTTCTCAACTGTTGCTTTGTAGCGTGAGTGTTCTAAAGCATTCCTGAGCATCAAAATCTCCTGGTGGAAGACATCATAGCAATAAACATCATCTATATAATATAAGTGAATGGAATTGAATTGTGATTCTTAGTGATGGTTTTGCTGAACCAGGTTGGCTCAGGTGTTGGTTTAGTTGGTATATCTCTTGCTTATGTGAAAGCCTCAAAGGTATGTGATGAAGAGCGAAGCTTATAATGGAAACAAATGAATGGATAAGATAAGTTAAAAAATTAACCAATTTAGTTTCTTCTACCCTTTGACTAAAGGAAGAACTGAAAAATGGAGATTCTTCTCTCACAACTTGAAAACTTTTACCCGATTGCTTGGAAACTACAAGACTATGAGAGGCATCTTGTTGAATCTCTAGAATTAGATAATCTAATTCCACCTAGAGAAAACAATTAGGTTTGAAAGAAGAGAAACTCGTTCTTGTTCATCTTCATACCAAGTTTAAAAGTACTAAAATCCCTACAGTAAATTCTAAGTTAACATCCAATGTAGACCAATATCGGGGACATACTCTGTTTTTTTTTTGTTTTTTTTTTTGTAATTGCTTAGGAAGCAAGACGTAAACGGTAATTAATATTGATTCGGGACATCTATAATGCATGAGTACTGGAAATGTTTGCTTAAGCAGAGTAAATTACTCTGTTAAAACTCATCGCTATAACTGTGAAGAAAGTTCATGAGATTTAATTTCATTCAATTACCCATTATCGTCAACTTTCTATTATTAGATGGATCAATGCATGTGGGTCTTTCTAGGCATGGCTTTTTTGTTAGCTATCTATTTAGCTTGATTTAGTCCTATTTTGTGATAAAAATACGTTATATATCATAATAGGTTTCATATACATATGCAGAAAGATTACCCCCCTATGTAACATCAATAATTCATTTTCCCCCGGGGACCATTTTTGAGTAGGTCTCTAGATTTTCCTCTCTTTAACAGATGATTGATTGGACAAATTACGAATGCAGTGAAGTGCCTATAGTTGGCCTGTGTCGATGTGCATGATTCGACGGCTTATCTTATTAGGAGTCCCACTTGAGTTGGATATGAGTTGTCATCTATAGTAATTTGGAAAAATTGACGCACATGTTTCATTAATGACTTTTTGATACAGGTTATACTGACAGATGGTGATTTGTCAACTTTGGCGAACATGAAGCATAATTTAGAATTGAACCAATTGAAGGTGCAAACTGAGGTGTCACAGGTAAGCATCCAAAATCTTACTCTTGAGTGTATGTATAGAATTATAGTATTGTAATGGATCCAACGTCTTGACTTACAAACTATACTTTGTATTACAAGCTGTAACGGCCATTAGGACTTTGGATAAGGACGATACGGTTCCTTCAAGATTGTTATGACAACACTACTATTGATTACTGTGCAAGATGCATAACTTGCAGTCTTGCTGAAGAAATTAGAAAAATGTTTGAAAATGATGAGAATATGGGTTTGGCTTCCTGATTTTAGTGTTAATGTTTCAGATCGAATGCAGACACCTGCCATGGGAATCTGCATCAGAGGAAGAGCTCCAAGGATTCAAGCCGGACATTGTGTGAGTGTTCATTCTGTTTCAATGATCTAGCAGAATATCTCCGTCATTCGAACATTGGACCCTCCGAGTCCAGAGGATTCACAAGAATGCCATTGGACAGAAAAATCCGAAGGTATTTTATTTCCCTACATTGTTTACTCATGTCTTCTATTCATATTCTATTTTCATAGGTTGGGAGCAGATGTGATTTATGATCCATTATGCTTACCGGATCTCCTTCGAGTTCTTACCAATCTATTGAGCCCAAAGATATCAAACGGTTGCACCAGAGATAAACTTAATGACGCAGATGATGAAGCACTCCTTGTTCTCAAGACAAATTCAAATGACTGCAAGTCAAGGGAATCTGATGATCATGGTAACTGTAATGGCAACAGATTTGATCCTTCTGAGGGCAAATTAAATTCTAGTGATGAACCAAGTATTGGATCTCAACGTGATGCTGCAAAAGAAAGACAACCAGTTGCTTACTTGGCTACTGTCATACGTAACATGGAAACTTTCGATTGTTTCATGACATTGGCAAACCAAGCCCAGCTCTCTGTTTTAGATATAACTGAAACCTGCAGACCACTGAATTTGCTTCCATACATGCAGTCATACGATCGAGCAAGTATACGGTTTTTTCGTATCATTTTTTCGAAAACCAACAACGAGAAAAACTCGGTCGCTCATTCTTGTAACTTGTATGAGAAGTGTTAAATTATGTAACTTTGTTATACTGATCAAGTGTCTCCAGTATATTAAGGAATTTTTGCTTTGAATGATCTGAGTTTTTTGGTACGTTTCTCATCGAGGAACTTTTACAGTTGCAATGAATCTTAGGTTTGACTTGCATGGCGTAAACAGTAAAAACAAATAATCAGTAGTTGCCAATCTAACCTATATAGAGCATTCTGGGGGCATACTTGGGAGTTCAGAAACCATGTTGCTTCAAGATGATGGACATCAGAAGATTAATGCTAATAAGCAGCGTTGTAGGGTGCTGCTTGACAACAGTACACAAAGATGAACACCTAACTGAGAAAACAATAGCACAGTCATGGGACTCATGACAGTGAAAAAATGTACTTCCCAGTTACGAAATTCATACTAGTCACGTAGAGACAAATATAAACTGCCCAATGTGTCCATCTACAAGTGTGTAAAACAAAGAAACAACTGCTATCTAGTCATAGTAGTGGTTGTACTGCTGATAACCCAATGATCCACTGCACTTACGTTCAGCTGTTTAAGTAGAAGCATCTTCTGGTTTGATATCTTGATGCTTTGGTTTCGACCGATCCAATTCAATATTGGCTCTGAACTCATTGATGTCCTTCTCTAACCCATCAATTCTGCCACCCATCTCATCAAGTATATTTCTCATTAAGGAAAACGAAACGAAAATTTCAACTACGAAATGAATGGTTAAAAGAAACCCTATGCTGATACGTGTTGCATCAACTAAAAGATGGACAAAGGATATTTGTTGAAATAATGGTGTCGCACATAGTATCGAGCCTAGATTGCTGCAAAGTGCAAAGAAAACTGGTTTTGAAACTTCACGATATGTGCCAAATGAGATTAACTGATATATAAGATGAAACTCACCATTTTTTGAACAAGGTCTTGTACCTGAAAAAACATTTTGAAGGCCAAGTAAGAGATTAGAGTCACTTACAAATTCAGAGCAAAACGAGAGAGACGAAATATACAAGATGCTTACAAAGAGAGTCGTATCCGCAGCTCTTTGCTGGTCTTCTGAACCCTTCCCTTCCTGGAAGCAGAAGTGCAGGACTAATTAGACCCTACCAATAGTAAATGAAACACATACAAGAATTTTTTAACCACTAAACAGACTAAATTCATCCCAATGTTTTGCACAGAACAAAATATAAATTATATCAATTACAATTCGAACAAACAAAAATCATTGTAGGCAAGTGAAGTTCAGTGGACCTGATAGCAAAAGGATTCCTACCCAAAAATCAGCACAATAAACTTCTATCCCCACCTTATAACCAACCTTTCTAAAAATTACTCGATACAAAAGAAATGTAACATCTAGTTTCATTGATACTTTTTTGGGTATAGGCCCATCAGAAGACCCTACACACTCAGGTTTGATGCAAGAGAATTTGATCTTCAAGTAGGTCTGGATTTAGCGTTCTATTCCTAGGAGTAATAGCTAGAAATTGATCTATTTCCAGTAGATTGTCACCATACAAGAGTTTCTATCCCTTTGAATTACTAGTATATAAGAACTTTTAATCTATATACAGGACGCGAGTTAGTATCTGTAGGTTAAAGAAGAATACTAGAAGAAGACTTCGAAAGTAAAATGGAACATGAGAGATACAACACCGTGACATAGCGAACACCTTGAAAGTAACGTTGTACAGGTCTTTCGTGAAAGAAATATAACTTATGTTCCTAGTGAACAATTGTCCTGTTATTCTTCTTGTTTGGCTACTGTTATGTTCACCCTATTGGGTCTAATTTGATCATTCATGGTGCAAGTCATGCTAAAGCGCGTCTCATACGTAAAGCAAACATTATCTGAATTTGTACAAAGGGGTTGATAACAATAGTCTAATCAACTGGTAGTGTAACCAAAAAGTATCGGTGACAGTTACTTTCATCATCAAAACTTTCAATTTGTGGCATCACACGAATTAGGTGTTCGAAAAAGAAAAGAAAAACTACCCAACCTAGACATTGACCTTAATAATCTAAACCTAAATCAACATTCCTAATTTCTGTACCCAGTTACACTGCTCGACAATGAAAATGATCTAGTTTGGAATGTTTAACCTGTTTTATCCTCTTCAATTAAAACCCTAGAAAGTAATTAGAAATCCTATTATTATCGAACAATGAAAATTAACAAAAAAAAAAAAAAAATCAGTTTGTGAATTCAGTTTATAAGTGAAAATTCTGCAAATAATTCTGGATAGACGCAAAATTATGGGTTTAAAAATGAGCTCGTACCATTTTTGGTTTCTGAAAACAGATTTTGGTGTCCTTCGATCTCCAGATGTTGATGTTGGTCGGTTAGGGCGAAATGTAAGAATCCTGAAACTAGTTTAACTTCGCGAATTTATTGCATCACCTTGTTTATTTCCACCACGGGGCAGGATAATCTTTTCATATTGAATCATAACTTATAGATTTCGAAGTAACCAAGTGGCGGGAAATATTCACTGCACAATATTACATCAAACCTGACGGTTTAAAGTGGCTGGGCAAGAAACTCTTATGTTATGCTGACAATTTTTGTTTTTTATTTTTTGGATTGGAAGGATGAATACATTATAACAGGTTTACAATTTCGTTTTTATCGAATACATCGGAGTAAATGGTAGATCTTTTAATTTGTGTTGTAAATTTGTGACGTATGTGAAGATTTTTTATCCGTGTTTCTTTTGCATTGTAGTCCGCAACAGAGTTATGTCTTCTATTTATGTACTTCACCTGCGTTTGGAGTAATTCTTCTAAAATTGTCTCGGCTTCTTGCAAAGTGTTTTCTGTTGTCCAAGGGGCTTCTGTACTTACCTTGTTGATGTTGTCTGCCAAGACTTTGGAAACACTTGATAGTCTTGTGATCTACTGAGTACAGTAAAAAGGCGTTATGCTGACAATTCATAACCTAAATATAAATTTTGATACTTACATAAAAACAATTATCAATAATTTGTTTCCTCTAATGCAATTTACTTTGAAAGGATTTTATCATGGAAATCTAAAGCTAAGGAAGTGCGGAAGGATGTCATTTAAAAATTTCAACAAAAATTATCCTCTTGGAGAAGAATTTATCTGTTAAAGGAAGGAAGATTAATCATGATAAAGAGTGAAAAAGCGGGGGTCTAACAACCTCACCCAATATTTTGATTAGCAATCTGTATGGACTAACTCCAATGTACTTTCTAGAGAATCAACTAGACAGTCAGACTTAATCTAGAGAAAAGTATATTGAGGAGTTAATATCTCAACCTCTTGATTTGATCTTTACTCAAGCAAATATAAATCTGCGAGTCTTTATCAAATACAAGGATAAAAGCTTGGATGGTATCAAAGACCAATATCCAAGGATCAATCAATTTCCAATCAACAACCAAAGGTTGGATTTCAAAATTGATTGATACAACGCACACCCTGTGATATTTCAATTATATAACAAAATATAATGCGGAATAGAAATAACACAAACACCGGAAATTTTGTTAACGAGGAAAACTTCAAATGCATAAAAACCCCGGGACCTAGTCCATATTGAACACCACACTGTATTAAGCCGCTACAGACACTAGCCTACTACCAACTAACTTCGGTCTGGAGTGTAGTTGAACCCTAATCAATCTCACACTGATTCAAGGTACAGTTGCGATCCTTACGTCTCTGATCCCAGCAGGATACTATGCACTTGATTCCCTTAGCTGATCTCATCCACAACTAAGAGTTGCTACGACCCAAAGTCGAAGACTTGATAGACAAATCTGTCTCACACAGAAAAGTCTATAGAATTGAATAAATCTGTCTCCCACAAAAATACCCAAGAGTTTTTGTTCCGTCTTTTGATAAATCAAGGTGAAGAGGAACTAATTGATAAACCGGACTTATATTCCCGAAGAACATCCTAGTATTATCAATCACCTCATAATAATCCAAATTGTATGGTAGAGAAATTAGATATTGTGGAATCACAAACGATGAGACGAAGATTTTTGTGATTTCTTTTTATCTTGCCCTATCAGAGATATAATCTCAAGCCAATTATTCAATTGAACTCGTACGATAGAAAATGGCAAGATCAGATCGCTCAACTACAAGAAAATTAGTTTCGCCTGGCTTCACAATCCCAATGAATTCTTTCAGTCGTTCACCTACAGGGTCTCGAGAATAAACCTAAGGTTAAAGGAGAATCGACTCTAGCAAACTAACTAGTATCACACAGGAGGTGTGGGGATTAGTTTTTCCAGATACTAGATGTCACCTTTATATAGTTTTCAAATCAGGGTTTGCAATCTAAGTTACCTTGGTAACAAAGCATTCAATATTCACCGTTAGATGAAAATCCTGATTCAACCAAGCTAATATCTTTCAACCGTTGGATCGAAACTTAGCTTGTTACACACAGAAATGAAATGTATTCATTTAGGTTTGAGTAACCGTACCTAAACGTGTACACTTAGTTGGTTCACAAATAGTTAACCAATGGTTAGCTATATGAGAACTTTCATATTAACCGTATTCATCTTTCTCATAACTAGTTCAAATGACTCATAAGAACTAGTTGAAGAGTTGTTCAATTTCTTAGGTCTTTATTCATAGACACAATTGAAACAAAATTGGTTTGATACACTTGAATCAATTAATGAACAATATAGCCACGGTTTGCAAAGATTGCATTCATTATAATTTATCGTTTTAAGATCATGAACTACCGATTTGAGATATCACCAGCTTGAGTACGCGTACGGGTATGCGTACCGTAGTTACCGGATTTGAGTTTACAAACTCAGCAGAAATTTTCGGTTCGAAAACTTCCGTGGGTACGCGTACCTAAGGTGACTGGCTTACTAGTTTGCAAACTTACAAACTCCAACAGAAATTTTCGGTTCGAAAACTTCCGTGGGTACGCGTACTCAACCTGTCTCCTTCACCAATGTCGCATGCACACATATGCACGCACTTGGCTTCCGGTACATGGATTTATATACTCATGTGAGAACACACTATATATGCTTATATCCATAGATGGTAATCTCAACTCTACATTTCAATCACTGAAACATTCTTCTATAATGTTACAACAATCGTTATTCACGAATATCATCATCAAAGCTATTTTCAAGATTGAAACGTCATCATGACTTTCGTCACGGGTAAAGATGAAAATGGTTAAAGCGAAAGCTTACCAACACATATTCCGAGAAAAAGATAGGCGAGTAAACTCGGCTCGAAATAGCAAATGTGTATGTATGAAAACTATCATACTTAAACGACTTTGTATCAAGAGTAGGAGATAGAATAGACTTTTGAGTGATAGATAAGTTCAAGTCTCCACATACCTTTTAGTCGGATGAAGTTCCACCGGTTCCTCGAGTAGTTCTTCGTCTTCGTAAGATGATCGCCATGGAGTCTGGAGCTTCAACTACACTTGACTATCCTAGTCCGAGACTTAATCATAAGTAAACTAGAAATCAAGACATATAGTTTTGATCACTAATATTGACAAACATGCTTGAGATATCAACGCATGCGAGTTCGACCGAGCAATGCTCTAACAAAGAGTGCACACTCGGGTCTTCCGATATACCTCTTGACAATGTTTCAAATGCCAATGTATGTGGTAAAGGAGTTGGACAAGATAACGAGAAATTTTATGCGATAAGGAATTGGGCTAGAGCAACTGTTCCTAAACACAGGGGTAGAATTGGGATTAAGAATCTAAAGTTGGTTAACAAGGCCTTGCACGCCAAGTGGATTTGGAGATATGGAATTGAGAAAAAGGCTTTATGGAGGAAGATCGTTCAGGAGAAGTTTGGGGGTAAGACTAGTGCTCTTTTCGCAAATGATAGTAAAATGGCAGTTGGCTCTAATTTGTGGGCTGGTATCCTTAACTCCAAAGATCTAGTGACTAACAATACTTCTTTTCAAGTTAAAGATTATGTAGGGGTTTATTTTTGGCTGGATACATGGACTGGTGAAAATACTCTTAAGCTTGCTTTTCCTTCTTTGTTTAAGTTGTCCAAAAACAAGAAAGCAACTGTAAAAGATATGATTTCTACGGATTTAGTATGGGAATTCAGTTTTAGTAGGAATTTGAATGATATGGATCTTGGGGAGGTAGTAAGGCTACTAAAACTGTTGGGTGACCCTTCTATGGTAATCTCAGAAGCAGAAGACTTGAGGATTTGGAATTCAGGTTTTTTTTCTGTAGCCAATTTTTTCGAATTCTTACATACTGGTGGTTATCTGAGATTCCCTCATAAACATATTAGGAGCCCAAAAAAAAAGTTTTGTTTCTAGTCTGGACCTTATGCTTTCAAGGTGCTCCAACTTTGGATTACCTTTACAGAATTGGTAAAACTCAAGACGCGGGGTGTCTGCAATGGCAGTCTGAGACTGAATCTAGTGAACACCTTTTTCTTCATTGCACTTACACAAATAAAGTATGGGATTATTTTCTTGATAGTTTTGGTGTTAGATGGGTGCAGCAGAATAGTGTAAGAAATGTTATGTGGGAATGGGGTCAAAAGAATAGTAGTAAAAGAGCTAGAAGATTATGGGGTATGGTGTCGTTTGCAATCTGGTGGAATGTGTGGAAGAAGAGTAATGATAGAGTTTTTAACAATAAAGCTAGGTCCACGAAGCAAATCATAATTGCAATGAAGTGTTGTGTCTTCAACTGTTCTATTAACACTGGTTTTTTCAAATATATTTCGCTGTCAAATATCATTTGTAACTGGGGTGTTGTCTTACGCGGTTAACTCATTGGTTTCTTTCGTTCTTTTCGTGTATCTTTTTGTCACTGTTTTAATGACTCATTGATCTATTAATAAATTTTTCCTTTGATTGTCGAGAAAAAAAAGGTGATAAGGTGTCACCACATAAAAAGGACTGAAAGAATAAAATAAGGCTTTATATTCAAAAAATACAGTACAACCCATTTAACAGTGTGTTTGATTCGGGATTATAGAATCATAATTATGGGATTATATGATTTATATGAGACTGGAAATAATTTTTGGAAATAAATTCTCCCAGTTTTTAGGGTCCAGAGATTAATGCTTATAAAATTTATTTGAGGTGTATTGATTTTGGTAGCCTACTAATTAATCTTTTAGAGTTCATATTTGGTCAAACTCTCTCTAGCAACTTGGAATTTGATCCACAAACCATCAATTAGTCCCACGAACCAATAACCGTGAAAACGTGGGGATACCAAAATATACCACCAACTTTTTCTTAGGAAACTTGTATGGACAAACTTAAATATAATTCCTAAAGTTCCACTTAATGAATCTCAATCAAGGAATAATATTCAGAGTTATATGTCTTTCTCTCACAATCAGAAAGTTTACAGAGACAAGTCCGTGAATCTGATTTATGTGTGAGAGTACTTGGGTGATTCCAAATATCAATTTCTAAGTATTAATCAAGTCATATCCAATAAACAAGGACGGATGTATCTACTTTGATTGATTAACGCACGACCTGTGATATTTCAATTATAAAGATAAACAATATAATGCGGAAAAATAAATAACACAAACACCAGAAGTTTTGTGAAGGAGGGAACCGCAAATGCATAAAAACCTTGGGACCTAGTCCAAATTGAACACCAAACTGCATTGAGCCGCTACAGACACTAGCCTACTACCAATCAACTTCAGACTGGAATGTAGTTGAGACCGAATCAAACCTCACAAAAATTTAATAATAGCCACGCTCCTTACGCATATTGAATCCCAGCAGGCCTCCGCGCAAATGATTCCCTTAACTGACATCCTTTACAACCTAACAGTTGCTTCAACTCAATTGAAGACTTTAAACCAATCTGTCTCCCACAGATAAGCCTATATATGTGATTTCCTTTTTGATCGTAGATCAAGGTGAGACTCGAATCGATAGCAATAGACAAATTCTAGATAACCTCAAAATATGGACATATGCTACCCGAAATGCAGCCTAAATTATTATTCACCTAATAAGTATTAAACTTGTGGAATCAACAAAGTCTGAGACGAAGAGAACTTTAATGATTTCTATCTAACTTGATTGATGGAGCAATGATGCAGGGCATATACTTTTTCTAGAAGATTCCGCATAGAAGCTTGGCTTCTAAGTTTAATTTGATTATGTCTTTCCTTATTTTAGGACTCTTTTAGATTTCCTTTTTGTTTCACGTTTCCTAGTTTAGTTATTTACCTAAGCCTATATAATGTCTAGTCTTATTTCTTGTTTAGAAACAACTTTTATCAATCAATTATTATTAACAAAACTATCTTCTTCCTACGTTTCTTCTTCTTCTTACTCAATTCTCTTCTTTCTTAACCTACGACAATCTTTGCATTGCTTTCTTTCTCTTATACCACATCAATTGGTACCACAGTCTTAGGTTTTAGGTTCTATTCTTAAAACCCGATCCTTAATCGCTTCCGCAACTCAGTACCTTTAACAAAAAAAAAAAAAAAAAAAAACCTCTATGACTAGCACCGTTACTCAAGAAGCTTTTGACGCTGCTATCACCAAGCTTACGAATCTTATTATTGCAAGTACTACTGCTAGTAATGCTGGTATAGCTACAATTAATACCAATATTGCTACGGTTTCAGATAACCTGACCAAGCTAGAAAAAAATTGCTTTGAACAGTTTACAAATATTGAAAAGAAGTTTGAAGATATTCATCTGATTCTAGATAAGTTTGTCACTACTCTTAAGATTGAAGATGAAGAAACTATAAAACTCCTGGCTGAAGCAAAGAAACCATCATCATCAAAAAAAAATCCGTTTGTGCACAAAGATGATATTCCTGATGACATTATCCAAAAGATTAAAAGAACTCTACAACACGAAGGATTTATCGGTTGTACCCCAAATAAGAGTTCTATTATTCAAACTCATGACTGTGAGGATGAAGATACTGAAGAAAAAATCAAGAAAAAATTTGGATTGAAGACAAAAGGCTTAAGTCTTCACAAAATCCTTACAGTTCTCCACCTGAATATAAATTGAAGACTGATATCCCAAGTTTTAATAGTAGTTTCAGAATTGAAGAGTTTTTAGATTGGTTTTATGAAGTTGAGGCTTTATTTCAATTTATGGAGCTAGATTCCAGATCATTCTAAAGTTCGACTTGTTGCATATAAAATTAAAGGAGGTGATGTTGCTTGGTGGGAAAGATTGTGTGATGACAGAGTTAACACTTCTAAGCCTCCTATTCGTACTTGGGATCATATGCGCAAGTTACTGCGAGCTAAATTTCTTCCAAAAGATTACAAACAACAATTTTTTATTAAACTTCAACACTGTAGACAAGGAGCACGGTTAGTCGAGGAATATGTTGCAGATGAACTGCATGAATCAGAAGAACAACTAGTAGCAAGGTTTGTGAAGGGTTTGAATACTTTGATTCAACAAGGAATGGTTCAGTCAGTTTTCACCATGGTTGAAGCTATTCAACAGGCGATTAAATTTGAACGTCGACTTCTTCGTTCAGCTAAGATCTCCCAACCTAGACAAAGTCGTTACCAAGGTAATTACAGACCTAATAATCCATCTCAAAAATTTTCTCACGAAGTTACTCCAATGTATTATTCAAAGTCGTCATATCAAAATGATAGTAGCTATCCTTCTCGTAAACCATCCTCTACTACATCTTATACACCTCCTCCTTTGAATACTGCACCTATATTACCGACTCCAACAGAGATTCAAGCTTTTCAACAGACTCAGGTTCAATAAAACCAAGTTGTTATTACTTCTGGAAGTCGTTTTTCTACCAGGAATCAACAACAATTTCCACCACAACAACAAAACAATAATGCTTATGCCAAATTTCGAGGAGACAAGTGCAATAAATGTCTATAACCTGGGCACACGTCTAGTGAATGTCGGAAAATTAATTATTTTATTGGAGACACTCAGTGCATTAATGAAGTCAATGATGATTTTAATGAAGAAGATTCGCCTGAACAACAAGAAGAAGACGAATTTGTTGGTGTGATTCGTCCACTTCTTCTTACACAACCATGTCCTTCTCAAAGACACAATATATTTCGATCAAAGTGCTATATTGGTGGTAAAATTTGTAATATGATCATTGATGGTGGAAATGTCGAAAATTATGTTGCTACTCACGTGGTTAAAAAGCTTGGGCTACCAGTACATCCTCATCCAGTACCTTACTCTGTAGGATGGGTTAATAAATCAACTACTCAAGATGTCACTCATCAATGTAATGTAACTTTCAAGTTTGAAGGTTATGAAGATTCAGTTCTTTGTGATGTTATTGATATGAGTGCAACACATCTTCTTCTTGGTCGACCCTGGCAATACGATCTTCAAGCAATACATAATGGTTTCGAAAATACATATACTTTCATTCATAATGGGAGCACAAAGATTTTATGTCCATCAAAGTCACAGGCAGATATACGAGAATTGTGTGAAGACAGAACCAGCGTTATTGTAGCCACTATTGTCCATTCTTTAAACTCTCATGAAGAATCTAAACCTATGATTGAGTTACCTGATAAGGTTCAACCTTAGTTATCTCAATATAGTGTTTTATTTCCAGATGAGTTACCAACTACTTTACCATCATTAAGGGATATTCAACACTGTCTTGATTTTATTCCTGGAGCTTCTCTACCTAATCAAGCACACTACAGGTTGAGTCCTACTGAGCATGAGATTTTTCAAGGTCAAGTGAATGATTTACTTCAAAAGGGTTTGATAAGACCTAGCAACATCCCTTGTGCTATCCCTGCTTTCTTGGTTATCAAAAAAGATGGTGGATGGAGGATGTGTATCAATTGCAGAGCACTGAAACGAATCACAATTCCTTATCGATTTCATATACCTCGTATTGCTTTCGGGTTTTATTATCTTCACTAAGTTGGACTTACGCAGTGGATATCAGTAAATACGATTCGAGAAGGAGATGAATGGAAAACAACATTCAAGACGCGTGAAGGATTATTTGAATGGCTTGTCATGCCATGTGAATTATCTAATGCACCAGGCACCTTTATGCGACTCATGAATCAGGTTCTCCAACCCTTTCTTAGTAAATTTGTTATTGTATATTTTGATGACATTTTGATTTTCAGTCGAAATGAGCAAGAGCACCTTGATCATCTGTCACAAGTATTTCAAGTTCTTATTGACAATTACTTATATGTTAATTTGAAGAATTGCACCTTCATGACTTCTTCAGTAACATTTTTGGGATATGTAATATCTAATCATGGCATACATGTCGATCCTACTAAAGTTTAAGCAATTAAATATTGGCCAGTTCCTACTTCTATTAAGGATGTTCGTAGTTTTCATGGTTTGACTTCCTTTTATAGAATATTTGTGAAATAATTTAGCAGTATTTCTGCACCTCTAACTGACTGCCTCAAGAAAGAGAAGTTCGAATGGACAAAAGCAATGGATATAAGCTTTAATGCTCTGAAAGAAAATCTTTGTATTGCGCCAATTCTTGTTTTACCAAATTTCGACAAGCCTTTTGAGATAGATTTCGATGCTTCTATTATTGGTATTGACATTGTTTTATCACAAGAGGGTCATCCAATTGCATATCACAGTGAAAAGAATTCAGATGCACAAAAAAAATGGTCTACCTATGAATTGGAATTACTTTCTCTTGTTCAGGCTCTCAAACAATGGCATACTTATTTGATACGTAGGGAATTTGTTGTTAATACTGACAACCATACACTGAAATTTTTGAATACTTCTGCTAAAGTTAAACAGGATGCATGATCGATGGTTAGCTACAATCAACAGATATACTTTCTCTGTGAAGCACAAAAGTGGAAAGTTGAACCAAGTTGCTGATGCTCTAAGTAGAAGAAGTCATCTATTAATCACAATTCGTAATCAGAGTTTTTCATTTGATTACATCAAAGACATCTATCCAGAGGATGAAGATTTCAGTAAATTATGGAACTTATGCAGTTCTCAAAGTCATGAAGTTGATGATTTTCTCATTCAAGATGACTTTTTTTTAAAGGTAATCGTTTATGTATTTCGCAAGGTTCTTTACGTTTACATCTTATACGTGAATTGCATGGTAGTGGTCTTGGCGGTCATTTTGGAAGAGATAAAACCATCGCACTTGTCGAAGAAAGATTTTATTGGCCTTCATTGAAAAGAGACGTACAAAAATTTGTACAAAAGTGCATGGTATGTCAGAGAGATAAGGGTACTATTCAAAAATACATGGCTATATACTCCACTACCAGTTCCTGATGCACCTTGGGTTGACGTTAGTATGGATTTTATACTTGGATTGCCTCGTATTGCTAGAGGTAATGACTCTGTAATGGTCGTAGTTGATCGTTATTCTAAAATGGCTCATTTTATTTCCTGTAAAAAGTCTACTGATGCTTCAAACGTAGCTGCCTTGTTCTTCAAGGAAATCGTACATCTACATGGAGTTCCAAAATCCATCATTTCTGATAGAGATACTAAGTTCTTAAGTTACTTTTGGAAGACTCTTTGGATACGTTTGGGAACTGCTTTACAGTTTAACAAAACTTCTCATCCACAAACTGATGGCCAGACGGAAGTAGTGAACCGTCCACTTGGTAATCTCATTCGAGCTAAATGTGTGGATAACAACAAAAAATGGGATATTTTACTTCCTCATATGGAGTTTGCTTTCAATACTTCTATCAACCGTTCTACAGGAAAAACTCCATTTGAGATTGTGTACTCTAAGGTTCCCAATCATACACTTGACTTGGTGGTATTACCCAACACTCAAAGTACAAGTACAGCTGCGGATTCTTTTGTGGACAAGGAAACTGAACTACACAAGTCAGTAAAGACTAAGCTGGAAAAATCTAATTCAAATTATAAAGAAGATGCTGATAAACACAAGCGACTAAAGATTTTTAAAGAAGGTGAATTAATCATGATCCATCTGCGAAAGGAAAGATTTCCAGTGGGGACCTATAACAAAACCAAGATGAAAAAGTATGGTCCTTTCAAGGTTTTAAAGAAGATCAGTGATAATGCACATGTCATTGATTTACCAAGTGACTGGAATATTTCAAATACATTTAATGTGCAAGAGTTTTCACTTTTCATGGTGATAATGACTTACTGATTTGCACAGACAACTCGAGGACGAGTTTCATTAAAGAAGGGGGATTGATGCAGAGCATACACTTGTTCCAGAAGATTCCGCATAGAAGCTTGGCTTCTAAGTTTACTTAGATTATGTCTTTCCTTATTTTAGGACTCTTTTAGGTTTCCTTTTTGTTTCACGTTTCCTAGTTTAGTTATTTACCTAAGCCTATATAATGTCTAGTCTTATTTCTTGTTTAGAAAAAACTTTTATCAATCAATTATTATTAACAAAACTATCTTATTCCTACGTTTCTTCTTCTTCTTACTCAATTCTCTTCTTTCTTAACCTACAACAATCTTTGCATTGCTTTCTTTCTCTTATACCACATCAAGCAAGCTCAAAAATCAATCAAGATCGGGATACTCGAGCTATCAAGATAAACAATAGCTGGACCTGGCTTCACGAATTCGTGTGAAGTCTTTGTAGTTTCTAAACCCTAGAAGAGTTTTAGGAAGATGACGACTCTAGTTTACAACTAGGACATTCCAAGAAAGTAGTGTCTGGATTCAAAGATCCCAGTTGCTTGAGGTTCTCTTTTTATAGACATTGAAAGCATTGGTTGCTTTAGGTTTAAGCTAAGATAGCTTTGGAACCAAGCAAACAATATCCACAGTTAGATGAATCTTTGAATCTGATTAACATACAAGATATACACTCTGGTTAGGATGAACCGTAACTGAACCGTTTACAAAGACCACGCTCATGAATGGTTAGTCGAAACTAGCCAACTGAACTATAAGCTTGGGCATTTTCATATAACACTTAAGACTTAACTTGAGTCACAATTATGTGATCAAATATGTCAATGGTGCTTTTAGAGATTATTTGAATGCTAATTATCTCGGAGAAATAATTTTATGTGCATATGAATTTAATCGACATGGTAAGTAGGCGTACTAGGTGCATATACTTAACCCGTTCGTGAATAGTTATGTCATGGTACGTGTACCGGTATGTACACCTTAAGACATAACCGAGTTCCGGAGTTCACAGAACTTTTTCGGTATGCGTACTAGAATGGATACCATTAAAAAATAACTGAGTTCCAGAGTCCACATAACTTTTACGGTATGCGTACCGGTATGGACACCAAACCGGTTCCGGGACCAACAGTTTCTTTTCTAGTATATGTATTGATCCGGGTTCACGAGTTCATAGACTTTTTAAGGTGTGCATACTAATATGCGTACCAAAAAGTTGTTGTCGATATATAGCTACTCCGATACGTGTACTGAGTACATGTATTACGTCTTCAGACCTTAACAATTTTCTCAGTTTGTAAGACTGATATGTATACTGTCTTATATCCGAAATTACAGTAGTTATATATTTCTCTTTAAATCAATTCGAAACATTCCCAAATAACATCAGTGACACATATCATTGTTCCAGGCTATTTTCGAATGATAATCTTGAATCACGATTTTGATTATGAGCAATAAATTTTTCTTAACCGAAATTCATCAAGTATGAATAAATGTTCATTAAGCTTAGTCATATTTCGAGAACTAATTAACAAGATAAACTTGACTCGAAATTCTTGATATACTTACAATAGTCTAATTAGTTATGCGACATCGTCTCATAGATAAAAAGATGAATATAACTTGAGATATAGGTGGTTCAGTCTTCACTTACCTTTTGTTGAAGACGTTCTCCAAAAGCTTCGGTTGATCTTCGCCTTCAAACGGCAGAGCGCAATGATGACTACCGTGATGTCCGTTTCTCAACTACATCTTTTATCCTAATCCAAGACTTAACTATTTATAGACTAGAAATCAAGATATAGTTTTGACAACTGAATTTGACAACAAGCTTGAGATAACAACACTTGTGAGTTCAACTGAGCAATGTTTTAATATACCGGTTCTTATACCCTTGGTCAGTCATCCCTCTTCCATAACTATGTTTTACTTCCTAATGCTCAACATAGCACTATTTTTAATTATGATCAAAAATTAATTAATGATCCTTACACCAAATTCTATGCAACTGACTTTGGTAAATGCTTAATCAAGCGTCTGGATGCCACCTGGTTGACTCGTCACCATAATGGTCGGTCTCTCTCTCACCTATTGGTTGACCTTCATTCAATCATCCATTGATTATCCACCAATTGAAATTAGGGTTTTGAACCTAATGCTCTGCATAATATAATTCTGAACAGGTCCGAACACCAATAATATTTGTATTGATCCAACAATCAATATGTAAATTTATTATTTTAATATTCAATCTAGCTACCAGTATTTTATTAATATTTTAATTTATATTTAATTAATATTTTATTGATTCAACTATGAATATTTGAATATTGATCCAGCTATCAATATTTTGTTGGTCCATCAACCAACACCTAGTTGGTTCTTTAGTTGACTAGTATTTTAATATTATAATCTCTCTTGTCATTCGACTTACTCGTGACATGTATCGAGGATGAACGATCTATCATAATTCAACAATGATCATCTTTATATGACTTCTATCATATGCTTGACGCATCAGCATAATGGTTTATGATTGATCCAAAACAATCTCATTCAACCTATGCTTATCAATCCAAGTCATTCGACTTAGTGCTTCAACTAGCACAATGATATGTCGCAATCATCAGTGACCCATCAGACTCAATATCTATGGTCCACAAAGCATATTACTGTTCCAGCAATCACTTCATGCTTTATCCATTATAACCTTGAATTACGAACTATGTTAAATTCATTATTTAAGACTCATAATCTAACTAGGTCAACGGTTGACCATATAAAATATGCCTGCAAGACAGACTTTCGCATGAGACATCAACTCATGTCACATGGGGTTCCATTCACTAGGGTTTTGGTCTGGAAGCCTAGAACATGTGCGATGTGCAATACATCCACGATGAGAAATGTGAGTAAGTCGTGTTGCCAGTTGAAGGAGTAGTAAAGGGACAATCAACCAAGTCTTCCACACAAAGTGGAACTGGTTCACACACGATTTCCCACTTCCCTATTCTTCCACTTCCGTCAATCATCACCACTTACAGGAGATCAATGTGCTGCAACAAATAGGTTCTTTAACCTACAATATGGGTAACTTAATACAACTTAGCAAGAACTGAATTTTTCTCATCAAATATTAGTCGTTCAACAACCATATCAAAAACACATAGAAGATTTCTCTTGGTCTTACACATAGAAATCATCTTGAAAGCAGTTCAACACATCACATCATCAATTGGTCAATCTTCACTGATCTCCACACATTCTCAGCTTCCCTCCCTACAGACCGACCATTCTCCTTCCTTGTGACCGATTTGAATCTGGAACGACTAAGATCTTGGTTTAGGACACAGTCTTAAGGATTAGCCTCTTGAAATCAAAGTACTCCCGTGCAATATATTTGTTTAAAGGTTCAGACGATTTGCTTCATGAAGCAGTTTCCTACTCCATCTATGTAATTTGGACTCGGGATAGGTTTCGGGATTATCTCGCAAATCATAGATATCCGAGTTTCTAGAATACATGAAGGTTGGAGAACCAATTCACAAGACGTAAAGTTCAAAATGATACAGTTCACCAAACCGGTTCACGAAACACGGTTATATGGAATTGGTGAAAGAACGACGGTTGGCTAACTAGTTCACTAACAGTTTCAACCTCAATTAGCCGGTTCACCGACCGTTCCAGTACCGAATAACAGTTCACCAACCGTCCCAATACTAAATTTTGCAGATGCTCATAAACTATTTTTATAAATATGTTTGAAATTATCACAACTCTCATAGACATTTCTAAGACAACTTTGTTCATTAAATCACTTAGTGTTTGTGGATTTTTATTTAGTCTTGAGTGTTATTGAACACGATTATTGCTTGAACGTTCACAACCTTTTTGGTCCATATGTGAACTTATGGTGCACGATTATTGTACATCTTCTTCTTTGTCAATGATATATTTTCATACGCTCTCGGTAGCCATTATTGGTGTAAATCCTTCAAAAAAGGTTAATTATTCCTTCTAAGAGTAAATAAAATCTTGTTGATACAAATTCGTATCTTATCTGATCTTCATGATTATATATTGTGTATTGTTTGATAACCATGAGATAATTTTAAATTGATTAGCAACACAATCTCATGGGAAACTTTTAATGGTTGATTCTTAGATCATATCTCCTTGTGGGATTGCTAAAATCCAATATAAAAATCCTTCTCTTTCAGAGAAAGGTCAATTTTTTTTTTGTTCTTTCGGGAATAACATCAAATGAGAAAAGTTCTTTTGAACTTGTGCTTAATTTTCATATCTCATTGGGTAGAGCGAATGTAGAATTGTAGGAGATGCTTGTACTTATATATCTCATTGATGAAAATATCGAGTTTACTTGGTGAAAACGTCCAAACTAAAAGCTGGTATGTGTTCTCTAGTTTTGATATATACTCTTTTGTTTAATTCATTATGGTCCCCGTTTTTCTCCTTTTCCAATTTTATTGACAAAAAGGGGGGGAATTATTAAGTATTATCTTACTATAACAAATGACTTTTCTGAGCATTATGTAAGGGAAGTGAGTTATAATATATAGGTTTTACCTATTATGCAAAAAGAGTAAGTATTGACTAAGGGGGAGAACATATCACTGTAGTATTTCTTCAAACTTGTGGTACAACTAGACTTTGAGCTAGGTAACCATACTACACTTTGGCATAACAACTTGAGTAGAGTGGTTATCATAAGTTTTTAATATGATATATTCAAAAAGTACATAATGAACACATGCAAAATCGAAGACATTGAAGATTCAAGAAATCAAGAAGCACAATGCATTAGAGCATATGTAAAATGGTTTTGTCATTAAAACTGACAAAGGGGGAGATTATTAGAGCATTGTTCGGTTTAACTCACTAGCGTTGGTATTTCATGTTAGTTGTCAAATTTAGATGATAAAACGTATTTTTGATTTAGTCTCGTAAAAGTCAGTTTCAGACTAGATTAGGTTTAAGAAGTAGAACATAAAGTCAAAGCTATTCTTGAAGAATGGAGATTGAGGACTATACGAAGACATCTTTGGGAACTCATTAAAGGTTAGTAACAAACACTTGATTCTCTTGTTTAGTCTACCTCTCTATCTATCAAACAAGTGCTCACTCTATGGAACAATTCCTATGACGCGGTAAATATACACATATGTATGCACTCGAGGATATTTGAGTCCAAGAATTTTGTTAGAATTACCTTTTTCCTTGAAAAGGTCCGCATGTTGTAGTGAATGAGAGTATGAATTCAAGGAGCCAAGAATCACTCAATTACGAATTATAACGAATAAGTTACTAGTGATTTATTAAAGCAACACTTATTATATATTGCCAAAACGATTCGTGAATAGGAAATCATATACTAACTTTTAGCAACAACTCGTGAACTAAAGCGGAAATACGTGAGTAAATGACTTTTTTAGTCCAATACTTTGTGTTTCCTTTCCTAGAAAACGTAGCTTTGTTTCCAAGAAACCTAGCCTTGATCATTCACTATAAATAGAGGTTTCATGTAACCGCACAAAATATCCCTTGAAAATTTGTATGTGTATTGCATAAGGTTGTTTTCCATATCTTTGTTCCTCACGAACAAGATTGACATTCCAACGAAGCTATCTTATTTGTTAGTTACGGAACCTGGTTCTAGGTGTATTTCATAAACCCTAGATTTGATAGATCGATATATCTCCATATTATTTCTAGGTGATCTTGTAAGGAAGAATGAGCATCTTCTAAAGAGAATTAACGTTCTGCTAGAAGATTTTCAAGAATATCTTCTAAAGAGAATTAGAGTTCTGCTAGAAGATTTACAACATCAATTCCTAAAAGGAATCGTTGTTCTTCTAGGAGTTTTTACAAGTGTACGAATACAACTGAAGGAGGTATTACATCTAGTCTGAAATCTGGTAGTAGGTGATAGACGCATTTATATGTCTATTTTGGACTCAATTATGTGTATTGTTAGTGCTCGATTTTGTAATTATTTGATTATTTTATGTTTTTGTAGGTGTTTTTGGAGAAATAAGCTTTTTGGAGAAATTGGCTCGAAAAATGGTCCCGGGAGAAAAAGGATAAGGGGCATCCAAATTACTAGGGGCACCCAGATTACTATCGGTACCCTAGAAGCAGGATAAGGGGCACCTTCTTCTTCATTTGAATTTCAGATTTTTGCGGGAAGCATGTTGCAGCGAAGTTCAGTTTTGGAATTCGATTTTTGAAGCCTTTGCAGAGAGATTCAATCACCAAAATTTGTTGCATTTGACTATATTTGGCTAAATAGGGTTAGTGTAAGCGATTTAACAGTGGATGATCAGTTCTTGCTAAAACAGGGGAGAAGAAGTATTCACGTAAAACAAAAAATTCCGGGCAGAGTTTGTTTGTTCTTCTTGGATATGGATTCATTTGGGCCTAATACACTAGACAGGGATGCTAATGTGTTTGGTATCGTAAAAAGGGAAGATATCTTTACATCTCGGTTAAACATGGAAAGACCGAAAAGAGAGTTTCACGGGAACTATAATTGGCAGTTGTGTGCGGGAAGAATCGGAGAAGATTGGAGAAAATATTTCTGCCGATTTGATTTCACTTTTCCGAAAGAATTTAAAGTAAAATAGGAGACGTGTGAGATTAAAAAGGAAAAATATCCCGTGACTTGCAAAGAAAATAAAGGGAAGAGCAGTGAAGATTTTCTGGAGGATTCTTGCACCTGTTGGTTATATATATGTTGTTAAGAGTTCCAAAAAGGTAAATCGGGAGTTGGGGAACCGAACAGAGGGTTTGGAGGAGCTGCAGAGCAAAAATCAATAGTTGCAGTTGTGTTCATCATCAACAGGAACGAGGAAGAAGAAGGCCAGAACCGTTGTCTAATCTTTCAAATTCAATATCTTTGTAACAGTTCTGCAACAATTATTCCTGTTAGCCTTTTTTCTGTAACACTAAACTCTGTAACAGTGGATTCTGTAAAAATTATATCTGTTACAGATTCACTTTTTCAATAAAAACACCTATTCGAGCCTTGATTAAATATTTTGAGCGTGTTTCTACCATGACGAGCTAAACCCCAACATTGGGATGACGGAGGAAACTAATTTTCACACTGGGTAATTATAATTAGTTCTTATATGACTTTTGTACTAATTAAAATTGAATTATAATTTTGATTAATTAGTTGTCATCTCATTTGATGGGTCATGCTTGCTTAGATGTTTTGATGTCCCATGCTTAGGATTTACAACTAATGTTTTAAGAATCTGCCTTGGCAAAAATAAGATTCCATGCCTTTTTTGAGCTATAGTTGTTAAAAGAATTAATATTTGAACCTTATGTTATGAGTTTGGTGGAATCCTAAGTCCCGGTTTCTCCGATATTGTTGTCATCTTTTTGTATATATTTATTAGAATTAATATTTAAGTATAGAATCGAGTCTACACAAGTCTAAGTTGAACGAACTTTACTACCACTTAAAAACTACATCAATTTTTGGCGCCGCCGATGCGGACTTGTATTTATAATTGTTTTAGATTTATTTTATTTTTTAGGTTTATTTATATTTTTATTATTTTTTGTTCTTTTTTACGCGTTTTGGTATTTCTTGTTTGCTTTCGGATTTGGAGATGAGCTAAAGAAAAAGAGAGAAAGTGCTGAAAAGAAAAGCGAAGCCAAATAAGGAAGGAAAAGAGGAATCCAAAAGGAGTGAAGAAGAAGATTTTGTATATAGTTATTTTGTTTTATTTTTAGAAACTGTAAATAGGGTTTTATTTTTTGTAATTTTTCTTTTCCTTTTTGGACATTTTTATTTTTGGACTTGACATTATTATTATTTTTAAAACCCTAAGGAAGGGTTAATTTGATAAAACTCCTGCAGGGAAGGACGACAGTTACAATACTGTCTCGGCCCCTCAGGTTCGTACACTGACATATGAGTCGGTGGCCTGAGTCGACTTCAACGGTTCATCGCCCGTCTGGTACGGGAGGTAAGACTCTATCCACCCACGAGTCCCCTGCCAGTGGGTTTCATTTCGTGGAAATACACACAAAAACGTGCACACACCAATTGCATTCGTCATACTACCGAATTTAGAAAAACTCATGGATTAGTAAGTTGAACCCGTGCCTTGGGCCTTATGGGAGTTACCAGCTGAAAGTACACAAACCTCAGCCTCGTACCTTTAGGTATATTTTGTTGTAGGTAACCCGAGCTTACCATTTTAGTCAACCTTGCATTTGCACGTGCACCATAGAATGTCGAACTTGTATTACAATAGCCAATACAATGAATATCCGACTGAGTTTCAAAATGGACGTTACAAATTTGACCATAGTGTGAATAGTGGTTGGGAACATCCACCTTTTCAAGGTTATGGCTCATACCATGGTGAGCTTAATTACTATACCCACACGGACCGGTCATACGAGCAAGAAAATAAGGAATATTATAGTACTAGTTCCTCGTCTTTGTACAATATAATGAAAATGTTGAAAACTAGTCCCTATTATGATCCTTCTGAACCTGTTCTTCCTCTAGAAGAGTCTCTCAAACAATTAACTGAGAATACAAATAGGTTTGTGTTAGAAATGAATAAACAAAATGCACCCATGAGTGAACCTTCGATACACGATACCATAAGAAAGTCATGTGAGTCGAGTCACAATACCATAAGGAAGTCATGTGAGTCGATTCAAAAGATTTTGTTAGAGGCCCAGAACAATTTTGCTCGAAATAATCTTAGTGTTTCCAATAATACCCTTAAAAATATGGATAGTTATTTACATAATCAAGATGACGAGGATAGAATTGGTAACACTACTTTAGATGAGGTTCAACCATTTTCATATTATTATGATGATTATGATGAGGATAGTGTTGATGAATCTGAAATATGTAGGCATAGTAATCAGGAATTTGTTACTCCAATTGAGATTTATGATGATAATATTATTTCTATTTCAAATCCAAATCCAAATCCAAATAATTTTAATGATTATTCACCTATTCAAAAGGACGAGGATTTGACTAGAGATACCACCGTTTTAGACGATGTACAATTTCCTTTTGATTACGAAGCCGATAATGGTTTTGAGGAACGAGTTTATTTCGAGAATAATACTTTAGAGTCTACAGATTTAGAAACAATAGTTTTAGATGAAGAAGATGAACTCGTAGAGCATTTAAATATGTGTGAGGAGGCATCACCTGAGTATAACCTAGAAGAAGCAATTGACCATTTTCAGGATTCTGATGATCTGGAAATTAGGGAAGTTGTATCTAGTCTATGTAGAGACACCCAAAACTCTAAGTTTGTGGGTGATTATCATTCTCCTTGTGCATTACCTTTAGCTCTTACATAGATCCCTCACTTGGGACTTGATATATGTACCTCCACCATTTTACAAGATCATCTTCAGATACGTTTTCCTGAACCTAGTGATGTCCATAAGGAAGTTCAGTTATTAGAAACCCATCCTCTAGTTGATGTGCTTTACCCAGGCTATAATACCCAGATTGATTTTGTTTTCCCACCAAATATTTTTCTTCCAATTGTGGGAACGTATAAGTTTTAGATGTGTTAATTATTAAGTTTTGAGACTAAACCTAATTACTTTAGGAGATTAGGGTCGAAACATTTGTTTAAGGAAGACCACCACCCTTATTGTGGTCAGTTGTGAAAGTCAAATCTGATTGACTTAGAGGATCCTCAATTATTCAGGATATTATTATGTGCTTCTAAGTTTTTATTTGAGTTTTTCCAGACTCTAGAACCTGAACATTCGGATCTAACTTATGAGGAAACGCAACCCATGAAAATATTTTATCTAGACCCACTTATAGAACCTGAACCTGAACCACAGCTAGATGTAGTTGTCTTAAACAGGAAACTAGACAATGGTGTGCTTTATTTGTTAATTTTCTTGGCATGTTGCAGATTCCTTTTACTTGTGATAGCTCTATTTGGTTTTGATGACCCACAATTGTTCCGGCTATTACTTTATGATTTCATGAGGTGACTAATCATCTATTAGTATGGCTGAAGACGTTAAACTTAGCACTTCTTGGGAGGTAACCCAATCTCATGCAACACGGTAGTATCTTTCCTTATCTCTTTTGCTTCAAATGGTAACAGTTTCTCCTTGTTCATGCTTTTAATTTTATCTTGAGAACATTGAGGACAATGTTAGATTTATGTTTGGGGGTATGGGAGAAAAATTTTAGTTGCATTAATAAATAAACTCCAGAGCCAAGGAATTTATGCCATTTAAGGATTGCACTAACTAATCTAAGTGGATGGAAGCATTTTGATTGTAGGAGTTGAGGAACCAATATGATTAGATGGAAACATCTAAAGAGTCTATTCATAAAAGCACAGAGCTCAGGTGTTAGAAATAACATGACATTTTCAACGTACCTCAGAATCATCTTATTACTTCTGTTTTTATTTTTGCACAATTTTTATGTTGATGTCTGCTGGGTTGAATTAGGGTGATTGAGTACTAAAAAAAAAAAGTTGAAAAAAAAAATTGAGACCAGACCATCAGACCAACAGGAATAAATTCAATAAAATCGACCACTGGTTCCCTTGTATATGCCAGCTGAGTTGATCTATAATTAGGTTGTCGACCACTGGTTCCCTTGTATATGCCAGTTGTGTTGATATTAGTCTAGATAAGTATCTCAATCCATTAGGTCATAGGTTCAACTTGGCATTGAAGTCCATTCGTAACCATCTATTTCTATTTCCATCTTCTTGATTTTTCATATGTTTTGTTTGATTCCGTTATATTGATGTCCATAGTGAGACTATTTGAGTAGAGGTCTGTCACTTATATATGAATTTTAGTATGCTTGAGTGCAAACGCGTGTACATCAATTGGAATTTCGCATCAGGGTACTTCCTCCTGTAGTCAATAAGTATGCCAACCAAGGAGATTCTTTAGTGCCTTCCAAGGTTCTGCGTAGATATCTAGGATCTGGAGTAAAGGTTTTGTGGGTACACCTCTTGTAAGCTCTCCCGAGACTATAACTCGACCACTAGGACCACCTAGGGGTTTAAAGGCTTGTTGCATACGCTAAATGCAACCGACGATGCCTGCGACAGTGAGTTACGATTTTATTTTCTAGATTTGATTTGCTCGAGGACTAGCAAATAATAAGTTTGGGGGTATTTGATAGACGCATTTATGTGTCTATTTTGGACTCAATTATGTGATTGTTAGTGCTCAATTTTGTAGTTATTTGATTATTTTATGTTTTTGTAGGTGTTTTTGGAGAAATAAGCTTTTGCGGAGAAATTGGCTCGAAAAGTGGTCCCGGGAGAAAAAGGATAAGGGGCATCCAAATTACTAAGGGGCACCCAGATTACTATCGGTACCCCAGCAGCAGGATAAAGGGCACCTTCTTCTTCATTTGAATTTCAGATTTTGGCGGGAAGCATGTTGCAGCGAAGTTCAGTTTTGGAATTCGATTTTTGAAGCCTTTACAGAGAGATTCAATCACCAAACTTTGTTGCATTTGACTATATTTGGCTAAAAAGTGTTATTGTCAGCGATTTAACATTGGATAATGGGATGGATGACCGGTTCTTGCTAAAACAGGGGAGAAAAAGTATTCACGTAAAACAGAGAATTCTGGGCAGAGTTTGTTTGAATTTTAACCGGAGTTCTTCTTGGATATGAATTCGTTTGGGACTAATACACTAGACAAGGATGCTAATATGTTTGGTATCGTAAAAAGGGAAGATATATTTACGTCTCGGTTAAACAGGGAAAGACCGAAATGAGAGTTTCACGAGAACTATAATTGGAAGTTGTGTGCGGGAAGAATCGGAGAAGATTGGAGAAAATATTTCTGCCGATTTGGTTTCACTTTTCCGAGAGAAGTTGGAGTAAAATAGGGAGACGTGTGAGATTAAAAAGGAAAAATATCTCGTGACTTGCAAAGAAAATAAAGCGAAGAGCAGTGAAGATTTTCTGGAGGATTCTTGCACCTGTTGGCTATATATTTGCTGTTAAGAGTTCAAAAAAGGGAAATCGGGAGTTGGGGGACCGAATGGAAGGTTTGGAGGAGTTGCAAAGCAAAAATCAATAGTTGTAGTAGTGTTCATCATCAACAGAAACGAGGAAGAAGAAGGCCAGAACCGTTGTATAATCTTTCAAATTCAATATCTTTGTAACAGTTCTGCAACGATTATTCATGTTAGCCTTTTCTCTGTAACACTGAACTCCGTAACAGTGGATTATGTAACAATTATATCTGTGACAGATTCGCTTCTTCAATGAAACACCTATTTGAGCCTTGATTAAATATTTTGAGCGTGTTTCTTCCATGACGAGCTAAACCCCAACACTGGGATGACGGAGGAAGCTAATTTTCGTACGTGGGATATTTAATTCTTATATGAATTTTGCACTAATTAAAACTGAATTATGATTTTGATTAAGTAGTTATCATCTCATTTGATGGGTCATGCTTTCTTAGATGTTTTGATGTCCCATGCTTAGGATTTACAACTAATGTTTTAAGAATCTGCCTTGGCAAAAATAAGAGTCCATTCCTTTGTTGAGCTATAATTGTTAAAAGAATTAATATTTGAACCTTATGTTATGAGTTTGGTGGAATCCTAAGTCCCAGTTTCTCCGATATTGCTATCATCTTTTTGTACATATTTATTAGAATTAATATTTAAGTCTAGAATCGAGTCTACACAAGTCCGAGTTGAACGAAGTTTACTACCACTTAAAAACTACATTAGTAGGTAACTGGTGTAACAACTAAAATTAGTGGGTATTCAATCTGGACTAGTTCCCGGGTTAGTCTACAAGATTGTAATTTTCCTCGTTAACAAAAATCTTCGGTGTTTATGTTATTTCTTTTTTACATTACATTATTTTATCGTTATAATTGAAATATCACAAATTGTACGTATCTAAACCTAGATAGTATTAACCCAGCTATAAAGAACATACAAGACTCGTTCTTGTTGAATTCATATCTTTCAATATAGATTACAAGACTCGTTCTTGTTGAATTCATATTTTTCAATATAGATTACAAGGCTCGTTCTTGTTGGAATTCAGTCGTGAACAGTCCGGATATATTCTAGGTTTACCTTGTTAAAACAATCCTAAATACAGTTTCATAACATAATGCATAGATTCTACAAGGATTGTCCATATAAGTTCCCAAACGCAAAAGTTGACGGTGTACTACTTACCTTCTCCTTTTCATAGTACTCAAAATTCTTGCGGAAATAGTACTTCCCTTGAACAAATACACCGGGAAGCAATTTTTTTTTTAAAATCCTCTATAATTCGGCCCAGTTTAGCCATTGTTTTATGTACAAATGACTCTGTTGGTCCCTTGATTGATAGGTAAAGCTTGTGCTCGTCACTAGGTTCAGGAATCATTTTTGGGGGATAATATTTCCCCTTGGTAGTAATGCAACTCCAGTGCATTCAGATATCAAACAATTACATAATCATATGACTTCAATCGTAGCAAGGTCAAGAGACTCTGTGCAGCAACTCAATTATTTCACATGTGTTATTGTCAGTCTTTACCTTTGTGGGATCTGGAGCTAGAGACCTGGTTGCACTCTAGTGAAACATCAATAAGTTCCGGACTTTCATAAATCTCTCCCCCGAGGCATGGTTGGATCCCATTGAAGGAACTATAGTCAAATTCCACTAAAGATATTTTCCTTAATGTGTAAAACATTCTCTAAAAAGTAAGAATGTTCTGGACATGAAACCCAATTAACCCAATTACTTGCGGGGTTGATAAAACAATGATACCTCACGTATTACCACTGAAATGTAGACGTGATGATGTTGAAATAAATCTGCTCTAAAATGATCAAACCTATACAAATAAGTGGCAGAAGATTCGTGGTACAAATAAGTGACAGAACTATAAAAATCACAAAAATGAAAAATCTAAAGTGGAACAAACATAATACTTATCCTTTGGGAGATCAAAACGTGGCGTGCCATAAAAATTTTCTAACATAGTTACTAAACCCTAGCAACAATCAATATGAAGCCAAAATATCTGAAAGGTGGTTCCAAAGTTTTTACCTAAGTTATGGCGTATATGAAGATGTTGTGTAGAGCTTAACTTTGGTCTTGTGGTCGGACTTGAGTGGTAGTAGGGAGATACTATTGTCGATATAAACTATGATTAAACAATGATAGTCTCTTTGGACTTAAATATACAACTAATATCCACAAACTTAACCTTTTCATACTACCACTAACATCTAAACTATATTTCTAGTATCTATATTGTGTCTGACAATTTAGAAGAATGGATAAGATCAGGGAAATTAGAAATTAAAAAAGAACACCATTTAGAACTAAACCCGACATGATAGCTGAGACAATTGGAGAAATCAGAAATTTCCCATAACCTCGATGTACGCTATGGATTTATTAGGCGACTTGAAAGCTTAGCATTTCCGAAACTATAACACTCAGATGAGCCTAAAGACTCATTCATTCTTAAGTTGTTTCAAAGTAACTAAGTCAAAAGCTTAACATATTATATTAATCACTATGCAAATTTTAGTATAGCTCCATGTTTGACAGGGGAATGAAAATGCCCAATTAAGGATGACCAACTGAACTACCGCAAACCTCGCAGTCTAGTTGGAGATTTTGCTTCCCTTCTTACAATAAGTACATAAATGCATCAGGCTCTATGAGTTGAAAAAAATCAAACTTATTAATTTCAAGTGGTAAAGGAAATAAATCCACAGGAAAGAAGAATAATTTGTTTGGCCTTTTCACAAACAGTTAAAGGTCATAAACTTAGTTGTATATTAAAAGTTGAAAGCACGTGTAGCATTTCCTTACTTCAACATGCTAGTGAGCAAACCATGGAAAAAATAAAATGTAAAAATCAGTAATTAAAAGATTCGAATTGGGTAGATTGAAAAAATTGGAGCTTTAAAAACTTGAAACCCCTCTTTCATTTGAAATAGTAAGAACTGAGTTCGTAAACAAAAACCAGAGAGAATTTAAAGATTTAAAAGCTTTATAACGAACCCGAAATTGGGGGTTTATTTTCACAAATTGAAGGATATTCATAAAAAAAAGACACTAATTATGGAGTAATTTGAATAACCCTTTATCCAAATAATTTTGATAAGGCTAAATGATCCTTGAGTATCTCCCAAAAAATATATTTTGATTTTAATTTTTTATTGTTAATAACAAAGTAATGCCGATTCTTGACATGCAAAAAAAAAGAAGAGCGCAACAGTTGAGTCAGCATTGTATTCATCCAACAAATCAATACCGACTCAACTGTCGGCATTGAACTCATCATTAGACCAATACCAACTCAACAAGGTCTAGTTCATCATCCATTTTCTCGTAAAAATCAGCTTAGAGGTATGTTTTGACACACGGCAACATCACATTCACATGATGAGACCGCCTTCTTTACAACATCCTCAACTTGGATGTCATCCCAATTCTGCTGGTCTTGTAAGGAATATTCCTTCTGCTGGTATTCATCATCCAAAGGTTTGATTTTTATGTGCCCTAGTTTTGATTCTAGTATTTTAGGGTGTGTCGTATCAAATTAGTTGTAGTAGTTGTTGCGCCAAAGCCTGCGAAGCGTTTAGGTTTAAGAGACACCAGAACTAGAAAGAGTTGTCTTCTTCTCTGCTTGAGCTTTGTATATTCCAACCTATACGGTGATATGTAAAATTGTTATTCCTTCCCGAGGATTCAACCTCGTTAAATACTTGTTCCTCTTGTGCGTGTGATTGTGTTCTTGGCGATATTGAGCTACCTCGTAGTAGTGCAAACCTAAACGCTTCCGCAGGCTTTGGATCAACAATTGGTATCAGAGCAAGGAGACGCTCTTGGATACGGGTACTCGAATTGCAGTTGAAGTGAATGTATTTTTTCTGAAGATTGCTTGAGGTAATACAAATCTCAAAGGTTCTGTTTTTATCTATATTTTGGTAGTTTGTGAACAATGGTTGACGGGGACGAAGATCCGAAAAATCCTTTAAGAGAACATTCGGAGTCCACAAATAAAGATAAAGAAACAAAAGAAGAAATACTTCATTCACATAGATCACAACTCAAGGTAGAAAAGTTTACAGGAACCAATAACTTTGGTTTATGGAGAACGGACGTAATGGATGCTCTTGTTCATCTTGACCTAGAAGAAGCTCTATAAAGTCATCTAGTGGAGATGTCTGAAAAGCAGTGGAACAAGATGAATAAATTATGTATTGCTTTGATACGAGGGTGTTCATCAACTACAGTAAGAGTTAATTATCAGCACGAGACTTCAGCTAAGGATCTCGGGGAAAAGCTAGAGAAGGAATACCTTGTGAAGAACGTGGCCAATAGGATACATCTTAAAAGGAATTTGTATCGCTATAACATGAAGAGAGGTGCAACCCTAACCGAGCACACTAGTGGAAAATTAAAATAATAAGTCCGCCAGAAAAGGACTTAACATCACTAAAAATGACTGTTTCTGGGAACCCTAGAATTGTAGTCTTATTTCTCAAAACGACTGTTTATGAGATTCTTTTAATTTTTTAAATTACGACTTACTTCAATAGACTCAACAAAATTGCTTACATAAACAGACGTTTTATATTCAATATTAAAAATTATAAATGCTAATATACAGTAATAAGGGTCTGAATAATTTCAAAAAAGTTGATTCATCTGAATCGCAGTCTAACTAGTATTTCTGACTGAACCTATTTCAAAAAATCTGATTCATCTGAATCCCCTGAATCATTTCTGACTGAAGATTAGAAACTCATTAAATTCAAATTAAAAACTCATTTCATACACCAATCAAAACATTCACCATTCAATTCAAATTTTGTTGTATCATATTAACTGAATTCACATGTGAATTGGGCCGACACTTACGTCAAAACCCCAAAAATCTCTGCACAACTACTGAATTCACACCAATTTAAGTTCTTACAGATGTATTTTCTTACAATAGGTGGAAACCAACCTACAAACAATGAAAAGAAACTAAAACTAGCAAAAAGATGAACTGCTCTGCCAACTGATCCAAATAGTATACCTGCAGCAAAATAAATTTGGGCATTAGAAGTTTAAAAACAAAGTTCTGACAGCATAGCACGACTGGTTCTCACAAACAAGAAATTCTTTAAGAGATGATGATGATAAAAAAAAAAGTAAGCTCTAAAATAGAAGTTGGTGATGACAAAAAAAAACTCAAGGAGCTGCTGCAAGCAACAATCAGAGAATAATGCAGTTCTAATCAGCTAATGGTGGTGCTCATTAACTTGTAAATAAGACATATACCTGAATGACAGGCTGCAATCCTTGGTTTTAGCTTGTTTCCTGATAACATGAATAGGACAATATGTTTAGTTCTCCATGTACATAGAAAAAAAAAAGAGAAAAAAGCAAAATCCAAGTATTCAGTCAAAAATTATTACCTGATCTCCATTCCAATACTCGTTGTTAGCTACAGATGCTGAAATTAGTGGAGCTTGATTCGCAGATGCAGTAAACACATAAGGATCTTCATAATCATTCACATTTACGGCTGATCTTTTGGGAGATTCTAATACAAGATGACAATGCTTCCTAGTCTCATCGCTGCAATGAAATACTTGGCTAGCTTGAGAAGCATGCCAATCCTCAACTGTCAGTTTATGTCTTTGACACTCCTTGCCTTGTTTATCAAAACAAGTCATCTGCCTTGTCCAGGTTAATAATCTTCCTAACTGATCTGCAACAATCCCAAAGAAAAAAACTATCAGAATAAGCTACGGAAAGACATCATAACTCATAATTACAAGCCTTAAAAAGTGAACAAAAAGTTTTGGTGAAGGAGAAGATGGTGATGATAGTACAACAATGGTAGTGCAATAAAAAATTGAAGTAGCTGTTGCAAGCAACAGTCATACAAGAACAGAGTTTTAATGTTGGTGTTCGTTAACTTGTAAAGGAGATATATACCTGACAACATTCTTCAATCCTTGGACGTAGCTTGTTTCCTGATAACATGAAGAGGTGACCATGTGTCAGCTCTCCATGTACATAGATAAAATACAAAGAAGCAAAATTCAAGAATTCATTCAATAATTATTACTTGATCTCCATTTCAATACTCGTTGTCATCGACAGATGTAGAAATTAGTAAAGCTGGATTTGCGGATGCAGTAACACACACATGATCATCATAAGCATTCACATATAGGCATGATCTTTTAGGAGATTCTAAAACACAGTTTTCAATGTGAACTAGGCAGGTGTGGACCTAAAACGACAATGCATACGAGAGTTATTCCAAATTGGACTCACCATCATTGTCACTACATGGCATATGTAGAAGAGAGAATTAAGTTTCCAATTAGAAATTAAACGGAAAGGATTGCATACCTTACCAACAATCTACATTTAGCATTCGGACTTTGAAAATTAACATGCTCAAGCTGAGACGAAGTGCAACTAATTTAATTTGTATTGGAGAATCATCATTACCAGCAAGGTCATCTTTCCTTGTAACTTAATGCACAAAAACGATGATACTTATAGTTTGCGTCTGGAGCATTCCAAAAAAAAATAATACATACAAGAAGTAAAACACAGTTTAAGTCCTTTATTATTTATCAGTTAAGATGACAAATACAAGTTGACAGAGATACTTCAAACAAACATTATGTGCACAAAAGAACTCCAAGACTAAGGTATTCCACTAAGCCGAACTGACCTGGTGTATACAACTGAACGAAATTTGAAATTACTTCAAATTAGTAACATGCCATTATTTTTCGGATTCATCCATAAGAAATCCAACTGGCCATAGGTAATGCACCTTAAGTAGTCTTATACTGGATATATAAATAGGTGATCCAAGTGCATGTGAGACTAACTAACCATTGACTCCACCATTATTAAAGATGAATCACATCAAAGAAAAAGTCAGAAGAATTTTACGACCCAGCAACATTATTAGTTACCTGGATTTGAATTGCTCCCACCATCACAAGCATGCACATTTTTAAGACTAGCACACTAGAGCAATAATGTACCTCACTCTCTCACACTGCAACAACATAGCAAACCATTAGTTCAGGTTTTCAGCCTATAAAATGCAGTAGATAAATGACTAGATCGACTGTAAGAAAATAGATGGATAATTGTAATGGGAGGTTTTCCTATTGTAACTCGAATGTCCCTTTACCTCATGACTCAACAAACTTCTATCAACCACCTAAAATTTTGACAATTGAGCAGTGTAACATTGATGAACATAAACAACAAAACAAATAATTTGGGAAATCAGTTTAGTGCCTCAACAGGGGACTTCATTTAGGCATAGTTCATTCTTTGTCCCCTCCTGTAAGACTCGAATCTATATATCTACAAATAAAGCAGAGAAAACATTCAGTAAATCATAAAAGGGCCGCGTACTAGCATCGTTTCAACTTCTCAAAATACATATGCAATACATAAACAATACATATAGTTAGTAAATACAGAGACAAAAAGATTTTGTTTTAAAAGCTATTAGATATGGTGCTCATAATCTCAATTTGTATTAAAAAGAATAGTCAGTAACCTATATCTACAAAAGGGTGTAAATGTATAACAATTACCTGTACAAGATAAGTTTTATTTTCAACAATCTTCTTCCCTCCTCTTCTACCCATGAATGAGACTGGCAATATGATCTTCATGAGATTCAAACTTAGTGTATTACGTAATCCTAACTTCAAAAGAGCCAAGCAAATCACAACTGCTAGCATACACAAACAAGAGCATAACAAAAGCAAACCGAACATAATCAGGCCAAAGTAAAATAAAAATCATCAACATATACTAAAGTAGTAGGAATCTAGAAAAAAAATCTTTTATTAAGTCACTATGAACATAAAACACACAAACATAAAAATTAACACACTACAGGCTTCATTGTTATTGAGAAATTGAGACAAATTGAAACAACATGGATAATTTTTCAAAACAAATACGAAATTTCAGTCAGAGAACTAGAAAAATCAACCCTTCAGTGATCATTAGAGTTCACATCTCAGTTAACAATTCATTAGATATGACGAAACCCCAACTAAATAAACGAAAAAGCCCAAAATTCCGTTCAACAATAAGAAATTTTAAATCCTGAATAACCCCTAGAGCTAAAATCATTTAGATCCGCACCCTTACTCACAAAAACCCAACTGAAAAATAGAAAGAAAAAAACCCAAATCAGAGTTGAATGTTCATTAGAAATGAAAAATCTTAGAATTCTGTAGGGGTTTCTTCAATTCGGTTCAGGGTTTTTACTGGTATTTGTTCAAATCGAAAAAAGGATAAGAACAATTTATGGTTTTGATCAAAGATTCAACTAAAAAATAGACCTAGGGTTTGGTAAATGATAATAAGAGATTGCATAAAATCCTAAAGGTGAAAGCGCGCTAGTGAGTAATTTAGAGAAGGAAACATAGGAATGAATAGTGGTGACTATTGTTAACTAGTATTAGAAGCATAGAGTGAAAAGCAGAGGATGTGGACGATCAAATTTTTTTTGCAGAGTTTTTCTCTGTAAGAGTGAAAGGAAGAAAGAGACGAAGGGAAATATAAGTGGTCAATAGAAACGAGATAAAGAGAGAGAAATCCACAGAAACTAGTCCCCCACGCAGTTTTAATCGTAATCCTTGTAGAATATTTTTTATTTAGCTTAGATCTAAGAGACAAACCTCTTAAGCTTCTATACTTAGGACACAAGTACTTGGTTTCCTTAACCAACTAGATTTCCTAATCTAGTCATTGACCATCCTACCAACAATTCTCCACCTCGGATAATGCATTCATGCATGAGACGATCAATAGACAAAATCACCTCCATCTTCCAACATCGATTGAACCATCACTGGCTGCCTACGTATCCTCAATAGGAATAAAACCCGACCGTAGTTCTCTTAAATAGCCTTGCTAGAAGACCTCCACCAGGTTCCTAAGAACCTCTACCGCAAAAAGGGTCTTTCACCAAACTGGAAGGATGTGGATCAATTTCAAACAATGTCGAAACTTGATCCCAGATACTACTTTAGTCAACATATCAGCTGGATTGTCTTTCGTATCGATCTTCACAAGTACAATGTCTTCTTCTTTAAGAATTCCTCTCACAAAGTGAAACCGTACGTCTATATGTTTGGTTCTAGAATGATGCACTTGATTCTTAGCCGAATAAATTGCACTTAGACTATCACAATGCACAGGCAGTTGGTCTTTTACAACTCCTAAGTCATCTAGTAAACCTTGTAACCATATAGCCTCCTTAAATGCCTCAGTCACTGCCATATACTCCGCCTCCGTAGTTGAAAGCGCCACAGCAGACTGCAAGATTGATCTCCAACTTACTGGTGCCCCTGCTACAGTAAATACATACCCTGTAGTTCAACGTCTCTTGTCCAAATCACCAGCATAGTCAAAATCCACATACCCAACACACAACTGATTGTTACTTATATCCTTCACAAACTCCAAGCCAACATCAATTGTACCATAAAGATACCTCACAATCCATTTCACAGCATGCCAATGTCCCTTACCAGGACAATGCATATAACGACTGACCATACTAACTTCATGTGAAATGTCCGGCCTTGTACATACCATCGTATACATCAAGCTACCAACAGCCTCAGCATATGGGACTTGGGCCATATACTTTCTCTCTTCTCCAGTAGTGGGAGACATACGAGCATTCAACTTAAAATGAGCAGCAAAGGGAGTACTTACAGATTTAGTTCCTTCGTAGACACCAAACTTCTGTAACACTTTCTTCAAATATGCCTTCTGAGACAAACAAACCTTACCCTTCTCTCTATCACGTTGAGTCTCCATACCAAGAATCTTCTTAGCCTATCCTAGATCTTTCATCTCAAACTAAGATGACAACTTGCACTTCAAATTATCGATCTCTTTCTTGTTATTCGATGCAATCAGCATATCATCGACATACAAGAGAAAATATATGAAAGATCCATCACGTAGCTTCTTTAAGTATACACAATGGTAATAGTGACTTCTTGTGTATGTATGGCCAATCATAAACTGATCAAATCGCTTGTACCACTGTCTTGGAGACTACTTCAGCCCATACAACGATTTTTTTAGCTTGCATATACAATCTTATTTTCCAACAACCTTGAACCCACTCGGCTGAGTCATATAGATCTTCTCTTCTAGATCACCATGTAAGAACGCCGTCTTAACATCTAGCTTAACTAGGTCTAAATCATATTGTGCTACCAAGGCCAACAAAATACGTATTGATGAGTGTTTTACTACCGGAGAGAACACCTCATTGTAGTCAATCCCTTATCTTTGGGCATAACCTTTTGCAACTAACCTTGCCTTGTAGCGTACTTGATTCACCGAAGATCCTTCTTTCTTAGCATATACCCACTTGCACCCTATGGCCTTCTTACCATTCGGAAGCTTCATAAGAATCCATGTGCCATTCTTGTAAAGAGACTCCATCTCGTCCTGCATTGCACCTTCCCATTATTTACACTCTACACTGCGTAAAACTTCTAAATAGGAAGTAGGAGTACCATCTTGAACAACTGGTAATGCATAAGCAATGTAATCATTCGTCCAACCAGGCTTCCTGGTTGATCTTCTCGGTTTGCTGGTTGCTATGGTCTCCATGACCGTAGCTTTTGTATCTTCTACTGACTATTGTTCCTCTTCCTCAACAGTGTCACTATCATTTGGAACTTCAGTAGTTACCTCTATTTCATATCCAATGTCTTCAGAAGTATTCTGAACAGATACAGACTTAACTGGAATTGGTGGAGTTGCATCAATCTCCACCTGCTGCAAAGGCTCACTAGTACTGGTGCTTCTGTCCTCCACCTGCCGAGAACCCAAAGACTTTACCATAGACATCTCATCAAATGTGACATCTCTACTCATGACTATCTTCTTCTCAAATGGATTCCAAATCTTGAACCCTTTTACTCCACTCTTCATACCCACAAAGATTCCTTTTACAGCGCGCCTATCTAGCTTGTTTTCACTAAAATGATACCACGCAGGACAACCAAAAATATGAATTGAGTCATAATTATAAGCTAGTTTACCAAAACACTTCTCCATAGGAGTTTTACCTTCTAATGCAGCTGATGGCAACCTATTAATGAGGAAGCACGCATACGTAACTGCCTCACCCAAAATGCTTTACCTAATCCAGCATTAGATAACATACATCGTACTTTCTCCAGCAAAGTACGATTCATGCGTTCATCTAACCCATTTTGTTGCAGTGTCTTCTTAATTGTGAAGTGCCTCTTTATTCCCTCATCCTGACATACTTGCAAGAACGGATCACTCTTGTACTCTCCACCATTGTCCGAACGTAGTACTTTGATGTTTCTGCTAGTTTGAGTCTCAGTTGCCTTTCTCCACCTCACAAAGATTTCTAGGACTTCATCCTTATGCCTCATGGTGTACACCCATGCGCGCCTAGAATAATCATCAATGAACGACACAAACCAATGTTTCCCTCCCAATGATGCATTCTTGGAAGGACCCCAAACATCTAAGTGAACATAGTCAAGAACTAAACTAGTATTGTGGATAGCTGTGCCAAAGCTTGTTCTTGTTTTCTTGCCCTTAACACAATGTTCACAAAATGCTAACTTGCAGGCAATAACACCTTTCAACAAGTATTGTTGAATCAACCTATGCAACGACTTATCACCTGGATGTGTAAGTTTCGTGTGCCATAGCTTCGTCTTCTCAGTAGCTGCTATTTCGATGTGTTAAGAGATAGACACATCCCTTGTTTTTGTACTCCCAATCAAGTAATACAATTTATGATGACGTGTGCCCTTCATGATTACCATAGATCCAGATATTACCTTTAGAACACCATTTTCAGCGACTATCTTATATCCCTTAGCTTCTAAAGTTCCGAGTGAAATCAGATTCTTCTTTATGGCAGGTACAAATCTTATTTCCTTCAGCTCTCTAACCATACCATCATGCATCTTGATACGAACACTACCAATCCCAATCACCCTGCAGGTATGATTGTTGCCCATACATACTTCTCCATCAAGCTCTTCAAAACTTGAGAACCAGTCCTGATATGGACATATATGATATGTTGCTCCAGTATCTAATACCCATGTACCATCTGTAATAGTACATGCTGATGGTGTCACAGTTAGCGAGAAATCATAAGCATCATCTGATTCTTCATTACCTTTAGCAATGTTCACCTCGGTATTACCGTTATCTCCTTCTCTCGCCTTACGCTTGGTACAATCCTTAGCCCAATGACCAAATCCATGGCACCAAGCACACTCATCTTTATGCAGTCGTGTTCTACTCTGAGAACGTCCTCTACCTTTACCATAACCATCAGTATTCCTTCTCCTGTCTATTGAACGACCTCTTGCAAGAAGCACATCATTATTAGCTTCACTTGCAAGATCTTCACGGTCCATATTCCTGAACTCCTCACTACGCAATGCTGTAGTGACCTCAGCATATGTTATCTTATCCTTGGCGTGCATTAATGCTTTAATCACGGGTTCATACTTTTCAGGAAGAGAGTTTATCAGACACAAAGCTTGTTCCTCGTCGTCGATGATCTCATCGTAGTTAACCAACTCAGCAAGAAGTTTATTATATGAATCTAGGTGCTCGGTTAGGGTTGCACCTCTCTTCATGTTATAGCGATACAAATTCCTTTTAATATGTATCCTATTGGCCACGTTCTTCACAAGGTATTCCTTCTCTAGATTTTCCCAAAGATCCTTAGATGAAGTCTCGTGCTGATAATTAACTCGTACTCTAGTTTCTAAACACCCTCGTATCGAAGCAAGATATAATTTAATCATCTTGTTCCACTGCTTTTCAGACATCTCCACTGGCTGACCTTCTAGAGCTTCTTCTAGGTCAAGATGAACAAGAGCATCCATCACGTCGGTTCTCCGTAAACCAAAGTTATTGGTTCATGTAAACTTTTCTACCTTGAGTTGTGATCTATGTGAATGAAGTATTTCTTCTTTTGTTTATTTATCTTTATTTGTGGAATCCGAATGTTCTCCTAAAGGATTTTTCGTATCTTCGTTCCCGTCAACCATTGTTCACAAACAACCAAATATAGATAAAAAACAGAACCTTTGAGATTTGCATTACCTCAAGCAATCTTCAGAAGAAAAAATACCTTCACTTCAACTGCAATTCGAGTACCCGTATCCAAGAGCGTCTCCTTGCTCTGATACCAATTGTTACGCCAAAGCCTGCGGAAGCGTTTAGGTTTGCACTACTACTACGAGGTAGATCAATATCGCCAAGAAAACAATCACACACACAAGAATAATAAGTATTTAACGAGGCTGAATACTCCGGAAGGAATAGCAATTTTATATATCACCATATAGGTTGGAATATACAAAGCTCAAGCTGAGAAGAAGAGAACTCTTACTAGTTCTGGTGTGTTTTTCTCTAGTTCTCTCTATGGCTATTTATACACATCAATAGGACTGGACATATTCCTTAATAAGGATTACTTTCCTACAAGTATAGGTTTTCCTAACTTAGCTCTAAGAGACAAACCTCTTAAGCTTCTATACTTAGGACACAAGTACTTGGTTTCCTTAACCAACTAGATTTCCTAATCTAGTCCTTGACCATTCTACCAACAGTAGTGTCATATCAAATTAGTTGTAGTTACTTGTTATTCATAGGTTAATTTAGGGTTTATAAATTATCATGAGGACAATTTGTATGACAGAGGTTTCAGATGGCTATTTGAGTATTTATAAATATAGTCGTACATGATGGGGAAATGATTGTGATTGGTGTTGGGAGCATCATGAGAGCAACGCCGACTGAGAAATAATGACAGTAGCAGATTTTTGTCAGAGGTATTTAAATTTTAAAAGGGAAAAAATGAGAAACCATTGTTCATCAATACAACATAAGAGAATTTGTAAAAGATTAATGATTTACCTCTAACTATAGGTGAATTCAGCCTTGAATCATCCCAATTCCAGAATAAAAAGGAAAGTAAAACATCCAGTTTAGTCAAATGCAACTCATTTATATTCAATAATCAAATGGATGAAAAACAATGAAGAGACGAACCTCGGGAAATTGATAAGAGATTATTGCTACAGGATTCATGGAGACTGCAGTAGAATTAGATCCTAGTAGTTTCTGTAATGAGTAAATTCGGGTGAAAGTTTATCCGCATTTGAATTTTGATTTTAGACTCTTTGATCCAGTTGATTAATGAGGATGAAGAAACCTCGAGAATCGTAATGTGTATTTTTGACACCATCATCTAGAGATTTAATGATCTTTTTCTCCCTTAAACTTTTAAACTTTTCATGAATTTGACTATCCCCCAATTTGATTAAGGATAATATAGTTATCTCACACCTAAAAAAAAGTCCCTCTTGGCTTAAATTTGGAGTATCCCCTAATTTGTGGGAGTATCCCCCAATAGTGGGTTTTTTATAACTCGAAACCGAGATTTCTATTGAAATTAAAAGAACTGAAAGTTAAGTTCGTTGATTTGGGAATATGAGGACGAAGATAAAAGAAAAGAAATGGGAAGATAGTTGATAAAATTACAAGTGAAGGAATTGAATCCAGATTTGAATTAAAATCTTAAGATTTAGTTTCAATTGAGGTTGCATTGAAAAACTAAAACTGAAATTTCAATTCGTGTTAGTTGACTTTGGGACGAAGAGAAAAGAGAAAAGAGATCGAACGAAAAAACATGACTTTCGCATCTACCCGTTGGTTGTTTCAAATCTACGAAAAATTGACATAGTGTCAAAAACATGGAGGGGTAACTTAGTCTTTTCCATAAAATCATAGAAAACACCTCTTTTCTTTATATTACTTATTATTATTAATAAATTATGAGTATCGAGGGATCACAGTATCGAGGGATCATAGATCAAAGAGAAAGGAAATGAGACAGATATTTTAATGTGGTTCGATCAACTCGACCTACATCCACAAACAACCCTGTAGGGTGAATAATGTTGATCTCCAGACTTATTATACTGGGATAATTATAATTACATTAACACTCTATATTTATAGAGTGAATACAAGAATAACTAAGATATTATATTATTTTCTGTAATATATCCTAATTAACTAGAATATATACATTATAGGAAATTAGCTAGATATTTAACTTATCTAGAAAACTACCTAATTTACACAAGATTTTCTAATCTCTATATCTTGGAAACTTGAATATATCTCGATCTTCTGCATTGCTTGATCTCCGTCGATCTTCCAATATCTAGATTGAATCTTGAGTTTTGACCATTTTGCCTTGAGCTTGATATTCATCTCGGTGTATAATTAAAAATAAATAGGAATTTTCCTTAAATAAGTAAATAAAAAACAAATAATTGTTCATGCATTTGATTTGAGTATGAGTTTACAGCCCACTCGGAAATCTTTAATACCACCGTGTTTTCCCTCGTTCGGCCCTCGATGACCTCGAGTACCATTTTAGTGTCATTGTCTTGTGGGAAGACTAATTAAATTTCCCTATAATAGAAGCCCAACAAATATACCCTCCCCCAATTGTAGGATTATAACGTTACGACACATTTACTGCACTATACGTTTCTTATCATTTGCACGATCTCTCTCTCCAGCTGCTTATTCTCCAAAAATTTCTGAAATCGCCACTGAAATAACTGAAGAAATCCTAAAATCAAAAACTGAATCATCGCCGTAACTGAATCAAACCGTCAATCTATATAAATCTCAATAATCTATTTGATTAAAATCATTTTTAGTTTCAAGGATTAAAAAAGCAGAGAAGAAATGATAGAAAACTAGGGTTTACTGAGTTTGAAGATTTAAACAAAGGATTCAAAAGGTAAACACGATTTTCATCTTCTACTTACTGTTATTGGTGAAGATTTTGATTTCGATTATGATTTTTTACGATTTTGAATTTGATTTCTTACGGTTTTGATTTTGAGTTTGGTTTTCTATTTCTGAAAAAAAAAATATGCATGTATGATTTGATGCCGATTACTGCTACTAGTTACTATGATTTGGTTTGGTTTGGGATATAATTAGTTTTGTATTAATTTTTCTTGTTTGATTTTGATTTTAGGTTAAGCTCATTTCAAAGTTGCAGTTGCAGTTGATAGAGGTAAGAAGTGATTTAAATTATTGTACCTTGTGTGTGTTTGTTCTTCATTATTTACATGTTAATTATACAGTTGTTTAAATTAGAAAATGGTTCTGCAAAACAATATTATTTTTCTCTGAATGTGTGTTCTTCAGTTGATGTTGATGCTAAATGTTATACCATAGATAGGGTCAACAATAGGGTTGATCCCATACAACTCAAATGATTACATGTTGTTGTTGTGTTTCATGTTGATTGTAAAGTATTTCTTCAGTATTCATAATGATTCTACATATCAACAATATTAAAGTTGTTGTTGATGCTAACGGTAGACCATAGATGGGGTCAACAATATGAGTTGATGTGTGTAGATGTGTGTGTTTTTCAGTATTCTGCTAGATATGAAACTAATAACTTACAAGTTGGTTCTCTTTCATGTAAGTTATATATGAACAACAGTAGCTGATGCCATAAAACTAAAAACTAGGGACATATTATACCAGTAAAATGGTTCAACAACAGAACTTGATCCAATTAATGGGATCAATAACAGTAGTTGATGCCATCAAACTGAAAACCAACCACAGTTATACAAGTAAAATGGGATCAACAACAGAAGTGGTCACATAAAATGGAATCAACAACAGGATGAGATCAACAACAGGACTTGATCCCATAAAACTGAAAACCAAGTAAAATTATACTATTAAAATGGTTTCAACAACAGAAGTTGATCCAATTGATAGGATCAACAATAGTAGTTAATCCAAATTTACGAATTGTTATTGTTGTGTCATTGAATGAATAAGAATGCTGACTAGATTACTGCTATTTGAAATAGATGAAAGAAATTAGAAAATCACCACAGTTAAATGCGAATAGTAGAGAAGAAGATGATTCACAACCGATTCAAGAAAATGTATAAACCAAAAGGAAGGTGAACAAGAAGATATTGGTTGAAGAACATCAACAGATTGAAAGAAAAAGAAAGCAGAAAAATGAACAACCAGAAGAAGATTCAGAAGACGAAGAATCGCAATAGAGTGAAAAAGTTAAAGAAACAAAAAGAAAGTGGGAGAACAAGAAGAAATTTGATGATGAACATATAGCAAAGGCGAAGAAGAAGAAGAAAAATGAATAAAAACTATCACGTAAAGGAAAGAAAAAGGTGGTAATCAAAGAAGGAGATTCAGAAGAACAAGACGTAGAATCAGAAGAAGATGAAAAAGAACCAGGGGAAGAAGAAAAATTAGCCGCAGATGACAAACCAGAGAAAGAACTAAAAGGTAAAAAAAATATCGAGTTGAGTTGTATCCTGCTACATAATTAAGTTCATTGTATATTAAAAATAAAAATGAATGAATGAGTCGCATGTATGCAGGTAGGTCAAGGGAAAACGAAAGCAAGTTCAAATTTTGTCTGATGTCGTTGGTTTAAATGGGTAAATTTCTACACAAACTGTCTGAAGTAAGAGATTTCGAAAATCAGAAGAATACAATCAACGGGAAAGCACTAAAGGCTTCTCCATTCTGGGACTTGTCCAACCCATTCTACATAGATGACATCAATAATATAATGACTGATAAGTGGTTAAACAAAATCAACCTTGCAATGCAGCTGCTTATTAGTGCATTCGATAAGAAAACGAAGAAGTTCAACTTTGGAAAACCTGAAGCTGCTTGTGAGTTCTCTCTAGAAGCATGAGATTTTTCCGTCATGTTTAAAATAAGAAGGGTTATCGAGAGTGAAAAGTTGAAGAAGATGTTGAAACAAAAGAATGGAGTTGAACCCGTTGCATGGTTAAAAACAAGTTCAGACCAGCGATAGATGCAGATTTGAGTGAGAAAATAACGAAGGCTGAAATTGAGCGTAAACTAAAAGATGCAGCTAAAGATGAGTCTGACCCACGGCATTTTGTGAGACTTTTTGTTATGTGGCTATGCACGATGTTGTTATTCACAGATTCTGGTGCAACATGATTAGCAAGGAAATGGTTGCCTCATGTTGTAAACATGGACGAAGTCTCATGGATAGATCACATTGTAGAGTACCTTCTTTCAAGCATTGGAAAGTAGAAAGGAAAGAAAGGAAGTGTTGCTGGCTGCACAACTCTACTACCGGTAAGAAAAGAAGTTCATTTCATATAAAGTAAAAAAAGGTTTATTTTTGAAGATAGTAAAATGCATATTGTATGTCAAACTAACCTCATTGATTCTCTGTATACAGTATTGGTTCTGCGAACGTACATGAAACTACATCACCAAGAGGAAGAATTTTGAAGGTTCAACTCCTTCCTGAGATGGAGCCAACACACATTTTGCCATAAACTTGTAAAAGACTCTGGAAAGAAAATTAACAAGGGAATAGACATGTCTTGGTTTAACCATCATGTAAAAAATTCATTTACTTTTGTATTTCAAAAAGATTCCAATTTTTATTGTTTCGGCAAAGGAAGTTGATCCCATTTTAGGGAGTCAACAACCAAAGTTTGTGTATCAACAATAGAATTTGATCCAATTGTATGAAGTCCCAAGGTTTACACATTAACTAAAATGTACCCCAGTTTGTTTGTGTCAACAATGGTAGTTGATCCCAGTGAATGGAGTCAACAACCAAAGTTGACACAAGTAACTGAAAAATATTTCAACTTCTGTGTATCATCTATGAAAGTTGATCCAATTGTATGGAGTCAACAATGCATATGAAAATAAATTTCACAGCAAACCAAAAAACAAACCATCTTAAAAATAGCGTTTTAGCTGCAAATTCATATACGTCGCACATCACTCGGGGGCTACGCTGAAAGATATATTAAGGGTAGAATGTGAGAAAAAACAGAAAAAAAGGTTATTTCACTGTCCAGATAATACTTTGCTCATTGTATTGCACAGTGATTTGCAGGTTCATGGAGATTTTGTTGATCCAGTTTCACAAGAAGAAATGTATTTGATTGATCTATCAGCACCAGTACGAGAATTAGAAGAAGAGAAGCAGAAGAATGACCAGCTAACAGAAGAAAACTTGTATCTTGAATGTGACAAGCAAGAAATAACTTATCAAAGAAGGGGTCAAACAAGAACATTTATGAGCAACATGATCTTCATGAGAAATATTATTGACAATAACAAGGACAAAATTCAGTTGCAACCTGTAGATGTGGAGAGACTTAAAGATATTGACAAACAAGTGAAGGAATGGAAAGAAAATTAAATGCACGTCAAGAAAGCAAGATCAGCGAGTAGTCAACAACAATACTATGAAACAGACATTACAAACTTTGTTCACTCAGAATACAAACGGAGAATAATCTGGAAAGGACAATGAAGCTGACTTGAACAATGCAAGTGACAAACCACAAACAGACGGAATGAATGTATATGAAGAACCAGAAACAAGTCAACTAACCTTGTCATTGTCGGATGCAAGTCCAAGTAATTTGGAAAAGAGCTTTGAGAAGGGTTTTCAAGGCAGACTGAGGATCCAGGTAAAACCTATGTTGAACGAGCACTTGGCAAACTAGAATATGGGATTCGAGGAAGTAAGAGAACAACTAAGAAGACAAGAAGCAAATCTTCAGATCAGTACTGTCGTTGCAAACATTAATTCAGCTCCACAGTTAGAAGAGAAGAATGAAGTCAAAGAAGGAGAGAGGAGTACAAACATGCAAGAAGCGAAGATGGTGGGAATTCAAATCCTCCAATTAAGGCTATACTTCCAGAGAGATCATATTATGTCCCTACAGGTACTATTTTACTAACTCAGTTGATGAAGTGATCAATTTACAAGAATCTGCTGAAACAGCGGATTAGTGTGTAACTCTGAAAGTGTTAGCTAACCGAACTATGTTCATGATCTTACAAGAAACATGTTAGTGTAGGTTAACAGATCCTAGTAAGTAAGAATATAGGTCTGCTTATTGGTAGTTGGTTTAAAATACATATTAGTTACTATAAAAAAAATGTATGCAAGTCTGTTTATCTTCTGCACAATTTGAATGATGTGTTAGTAATGGTTTGTTATGAATTAATATTAGTATTGGTTTGGTTTACTGATATCCGTCTGTAATGAATGAATGTTAGTATTACAGATAGTAGGTATACAACTAATGGAGTTTACTTGTGCATACAGATAAAACCATGCAATTTTTTTTTATTAAGTGTCAACAATGGAAGTTGATCCATGAAAGCAATGGGTCAACAACAATGAATGATTGGTTTGTTATCAAGTTAATGAGTGTTAGCATTAAAGATTGCAGGGTATGTACAGATAATAAAGTTTACTTGTGCATACAGATAAAACCATGTGGTTTTTTTTTAAGTGTCGACAGTGGAAGTTGATCCAATAATATGGGGTCAACAATGAAACTTGATCCCATAAAAGGACCAACAACAATTGTTGATTCCAAAATCAATGGGTTAATAATGAGAGTTGATATTGTTTACATAAGGTTGTTTCCTGTTAATCTAATCGGACTATGTCCCTATAGGTACTATCCCAAACTTCAATGCAATCACTGCCGGATTATTTGATACTCCTCAAATGAAAGATACTTTTACACGGCAAATGGAAGATACTCCTACACATGAAATGGAAAAGGATTATTCTGCGCCTATAGTGGGTGAGGATGTCTTAGAAGGGATGAAAGTGATATACAAAGTAGATACAATTGAAGGGACCACTGAAGAGGAAGAATGGGACAGCCAAGACAATGATTCTGAAGCAACGCAGAGCTAAAAGAATAAGTGCGACACTATTGAAGGAGGAGTGAAGCATAACACAAGTTCAAGGAAGCGCGAACTGGTATGGATGAATTCACACCTCAAGGTAAAGCGACAATGAAGCAGGAAAATAAGGGGAAGAAATGGGGAAGTGGGAAGAAGAATAGGAAGGAGGGAGGTGTTGAAATAATCGACCTCGAAGATTACATTGATGTGACGCATCTGAGCCAATAAAGCTGAAGAAGCCGTAAAAACTCAAACTCTGGAAATCTTGCACCGAGGAAGAAGAAAAGGTCCTTCGTCCATTTTTTGAGAATGTGACAGAAAGGTATGAAACTCTATAATAACTTACCTGTTTATTTATAGGTGTCAACAATCAAAGTTGATCCCATGAAACATCTGCGAAAAAACGATTGTAATACAAGTTACAATTATAATTTCTAATATGTTATGTCATGAAAATAATACTTTCATTTGAATAATGCAGTGACAGAGCTTGTAGCTTTTATTTCAATGACGTGGAAGAAATCGTCTTGGAAAGCATATCGAAGCTCTAATGGATAACCAAAATATTCACAGCGAGGTTGTTGATTACTACATCAAATTGCTGCAATCAAAGATAGATCATCCAAGTAAGCCGAGCTACTACGGCAAGAAGCACTTGATTCTGTCCACAAATGCCTATGTAAGTAACGGAAACTATTAATATGCCTTTTCAATAACTTGTTACATCAACTTATTTAGGTCTATGTATCATAGTTGACATCTTATTTAGGTGCGATGAAATAATTTATTGTTCTAGGGATGGTAAGTACAAGTATACATGAATGTATGAATGAATTATTGTTAGTTTGTTATAATACAAAAATAAATGGGGCCAATAACCAAAGTTAACATAAATAACTGAACAATACTACAATTTTTTTGCATCAACAATGGAAGTTGACCCTCAAAAATTTGGAATCTGAGAATACAAATTTCCAGATTATAGTGTCAATAAACAAATTTGACAAGACATTTATGATATACTTGTTGTTATATGATGCAGCAACTGTTGAGGGGCGTAATTGCCAATAAACATGCCATGAAAGTTGGTAAATGTGGGATTGCAAATAAGATAAGGAAGGAATACACAATGAATGGCGATGACACGTACCTTCTCATACCAATGTGTCTTCTTGACAAGGAAAAGAGACTATTCCGTTGGGTGTTGCTTGCGTTAATAGGTGGGAGATGGTTAATATTCAACACCTTATGGCACAATCCATGATACAACACACAATATACTGTCATGGTAAAACCATTGAATGATGTTCTGAACGAAATGGAAAAAACAGATGTCGAAACAGGTGAACTAATAAGTTTGGAATTTTCACACTCCTATGTACCACCATAAAAAGGGTTGAATTGTGCAATCCATATTTGATTATTCATTAAATGTTTGGTGAAGCGTGGACCCTGCTGAGATTTGGATGATAAGAAGATAAGATAATATAAATAGGAAGAGAGTGAAGATGGCGGCAAGATTGTTGGGGGGATTTGATGCATTGAAACCGATTTTAGAAATTACTTACTCACCTGCAAAAGTTAAAGAAGATCAACAACTTACTGACTCAGTCGAAGAGATTAAGGAAGGACAACAACTTACCAACTCAGTTGAAGAAATAGTCAATTTACAAGACTTTGTTGAAATATTAGATTAGTGCAATATACTATTCATGGTTTGACAAAAGAAACATCTTAGTGTAGTTTAACACATCCTGGTAAGTAAAATGTAGGTCTACTCATTTGAAGTTAGTTTAAAGTTATTGTAAAGAAATGTCTGCATGTCTGTTTATGTTCTGAACAATTTGGATGATGTGTGAGTAACGGTTTGTTATGAATTAATATTAGTATTTGTTTGTTTTACTGATTTCTATCTATAAAGATTGAATGAATGAATAATTGGTTTGTTATCAAGTTAATGAATGTTAGTATTAAAGATTGCAGGTATGTACATCTAATGGAGTTAACTTCTATATACAGATAAAACCATGCAATTTTTTTCTTTTTATTAAGTGTCAACAATGGAAGTTGATCCATGAATATGATCAACAATGATATGTTGATCCAATTACATAAGCATGTTTCTTGTAAATACCAGTAAACCTGGAATCTGCAAATTGACATAAGCTATAAAACACAAGAAATAACATTCATAACAAATAAAACAGAATGTATGCCATTAAAAACATAACAAATCCAAACAAGCAAACTAGGAAAAAACATAAAAAGAACTAACATAAATCCAAACAAGCAAAATAGGAAAAAGCATAAAAATAACTAACATCCAAGGTGACATAAAACAAAATGTATATCATAAAAAATTCGTTCACTAAACTAGAAAGCATTCACAGAACTTCAGAACAACATCCTCCTCAAAAAGTTGATCATCCTGGAATTAGACTCCTTGCGGAAAACTGATGCACGAGGAGACAAAGGAGCTCTGCGACATCTACGATGGTTGTGGAAGTCAAGCCTCCCACACTTACCACACTTCGTTTTCTTGAGAACTTTCTCTCGAGAACCCCTGTACCTTTCAGCAATTGGCCTTCCAACTGATGCTCAACCACCATTGAGAGGCAAGACATAACCATCCTCAGAAATTATAAGCGACCTCTTACTGTCTGGAATACGATAGATACGACGAGCATACAAATCTCTATAATACTCGGCCGTATAATATAGAATGGTGTACTTGTAAGGTTCATCTTCACCAATCTGCAACATCGCTTTCATCGAGTGGGTGCAAGGGAAACTGTGGTTCTGCCACTAATTTCAAGTGTGTGTCCTAGCATCCAAGTCAACTATATGCTTTCTAGTAGGAGAAATGATCTTAAAAACTTTCTCACTTGATCTTCGAAACTTGTAAAAATGACAATCAGTTACGCTCTTGTTCATCCTAGCCTGCATCCAGGGAGTAAGCTTTGTAGTCCACTTACTAGACTCCACCAACCTTTTTTAATTCTACTCCATTACCTTAGCACGAATAACATCGACAATCTCAAGTGATGGAAGCCGCTTATCATCCTTAATCACACTGTTAAAACTCTCAGCAATGTTGGACGTGTTCTCACCAAATCTTGCTCCTAAAAATGCATGAGCGTCCCAGTTGTGGAATGAAATCTTTACCATCCAATCACTAACTAAATCGAGCTTCAGATTGCTTATACTCTTTGCAACATCATAAAATTTCTCTTTTGTTAACGCAGTGTAACACTCTTCAAACAACTTTACAATAGTTTGCCTACTCTTGCCCTTTGGAACAAGAATATTCCCTTTCATGTCGTATATATAGTATGAATGGTGAGTGTTTGGGAATATCTGAGGGACATGCTTCAAAAGTCAAGTTCCACGGTATGATATGATGGTCAGCGGACAATCTTCATGGATAATATCCTTCAAATTGGTTAAGAACCATTCCCAACTCTCACAATTTTCACAAGGAACAATTCCAAATGTAACTGGATAGATCTCTACAAATATCAAAAACACCAAAAGTTCAAAAAGTGACCCATAAAACTGAAATCCATAAACAAGTTATGGGATCAACAACAAAAATTGATACAAAAATATGGGATCAACAACAAAAGTTGATCACAGACAACTGAAATCAATCCACAAGTTATGCGATCAACAACAAAGGTTATGGGATCAACAACAAAAATTATGGGATCAATAAAAGTTTTGGGATCCAAAGAAGAGAAATACAGGGACATATAAGACTATACAATGGTATCAACAAATCAAGTTGAAACAAAATCCCAGTACCAAAAACCAAAGTTGAAACACTTGATAATTAAAAAAGAGAAAAATTATTAAAAATCATACATTGGTTACCATTTTTCCCACAAGCAACCATAAGACCGCCCTTGAACTTCACAGTGAGAAAAGTAGCATCGATAAATAACATCGGACGACAGTAATTGTTGAAACCAGTAATTGAAGCTTCAAAAGCGACAAAAAACCTTTGGAACTGCTTCGCTACACCATCATACTCAAACTTGACGACAGTTCCAGTATTGTAACGTTCAATGGAATCTTTATACCAAACAAAGTATGAATAGGACTTTGAAAAGACGAGGGTACCCGAATACACCACAACCTTTTATTTTTGATCACAACTTATACAAGACCCACCGTGTATAAACCTCTTGAAGCAACAATCACTAAAGGAATATTTCAACATGTGTCCACTTGAGATAGGGTTAGTACGAACTGGCATAACACGTGAATATATATATCAGAGTCAAGTGGAGAAGTCCAACACACTTTGTGTGATCATCTATGGATATGAAATCGAGACAATACGACAACAAAGTGTTCACTTGATAATAGGTACGGTAATAACCGAAACCTTATAGGAACAATATCAAGTGCCTAGTTAACGTAAAGTGCAATTTACTTTAATTATAATAAAATAATTATAATGCGGAAAAGTATAGTAAATGGAACAACAATATTTTGTTAACGAGGAAACCGCAAATGCAGAAAAACCCCGCAAATGCAACTTCGTATAGTTGAGACCAAGCTGACTACCCGTAGATACTTAGTTCCCTCAGTATCCCTGGGCCTTCGATTTCTAGAGTCACGCACATGAATAGCAAGTCCTTTGGATCGTATTCCAAATAGAAAAGTAAGAATCTGTTTGGAAACCACTCTAATCAATCTTTGATATAAGATATAGATGAGTCGTTGACAAAGACTCTTCCATTTAATCTAATAAGCTCCCTTGTCTAGTTAGATCAATCTAACTTTAACTAACGAAATACTCAATTATAGATCCGCACTCAATCAAAATAAATCTCAAAGAGATACATTGTGAATGTCGATCTCACGCAACAAATCAACCGAATAAATCTGATTCTAGTTGGATTCCGGTCGATCAAGGTTTATGCACACAAATTCACAAGATACGAAAACCAATAAGAAATCTTCTTCGTTTTCAAATATTCTTTAATCTTCAATAACCTGCACAACACCACTTGATTTTTTTGTGATCAATCACGCACATAACAGAGTCTGTTAGCAATGGATTATCACAAGATGTCTTTAGATCTACAAACAGTTCTAAAGATCTTGTCGATACTTCGATCTAGTTTGAGTGAATTTTATATCAGAAGAGAAGATTCTCAAGAATAAACAAACCAGGTACAATCAAAGTTCAACAACCTTTAGTCAATCAAATCAATCAAAAACTAATAACATTGCAGTTATCTATTTTCCCACCAACGGTACTCTTAGAGCTTCTTGATCCCACAGAAGTCCTTAAACGAGCGGTCGTAAGAGATTTCACCTAATTAGGATATTTTCCCCTCCGAATAGATGGATCCATTAGAAACAACAAGAGATGAAGTTTACCTGGCTCTTAGGATAGTTTGCTAGAAATGCAAACTTAGGTATTTATAGACCAAGGATGTTTGGACACCAAGGAATTTTCAAAACCGAAAATATTCTCAAGATATGCTTTGAATGGAAAAATTCGGTTTTCATAATTCCAATAAATGCTTGTCCAATATTTCCGAAATCTTTCAATAGAAAATCTCGAACTAGTAAATGCACATTACTAATTTTTATTTTCTAGAGCTACACATTAATTGCTGGTAATTAATGTATATAAAATCAAAAACCTTAATTAAAAGATTCTTAATTTACTTCGGCACAGGATCACCGTGAGTATTAAGGAATATCTTTGAACAATAAATGATAAGAGTTACTGCTCGTGTTCAAAGTATGTTGATATCTTTTCACTGAAAATCATAATTTCATATTTAGGTGTGTTAGAGCATTGCTCGGTCGAACTCGCATGCGTTGTTATCTCAAGAATGTTTGCCAATATTAGTGATCAAAACTATATGTCTTGATTTCTAGTTTACTTATGACTAAGTCTCGGTCTAGGATAGTCAAGTTTAGTTAAAGTTCCAGACTCCATGGCTATCATCTTACGAAGACGAAGAACTACTCGAGGAACCGGTGGAACTTCATCTGACTAAAAGGTATGTGGAGACTTGAACCTATCTATCACTCAAAAGTATATTTTATCTCCTACTCTTGAGACAAAGTCGTATAAGTATAATAGTTTTCATGCATACACATTTTTTATTTCGAGCCGAGTTTACTTGCCTATCTTTTTCTCGAAATATGTGTTGGTAAGCTGTCGCTTTAACCATTTTCATCTTTACCCGTGATGAAAGTCATGATGACGTTTCAATCTTGAAAATAGCTTTGATGACGATAGTCGTGAATAACGATTGTTATAACATTATAGAAGCATGTTTCAATGATTGAAATGTAGAGTTGAGATTACCATCTATGGATATAAGCATATATAGTGCACATTACTGTATAAATCCATGTGCCGGAAACCAAGTGCGTGCATATGTGTGCATGAAGTATTGGTGAAGGAGACAGGTTGAGTACGCATACCCATGGAAGTTTTCATACCGAAAATTTCTGCTGGAGTTTGTAAGTGTGCAAACTAGTAAACCAATCACCTTAGGTACGCGTACCCGTACGCGTACTCATAGAAGTTTTCGAACCGAAAATTTCTGCTGAGTTTGTAATCTCAAATCCGATAGCTAAGGTACGCATACCCGTACGCGTACTAAAGATGGTGATATCTCAAATCGGTAGTTCATGAACTTAAAATAATAAATTATAAGGAATGCAATCTTTGCAAACCATGGCTATATTGTTCATGAACTGATTCAAGTGGATCAAACCGATTTTGTTTCAATTATGTCTATGAATAAAGACCTAAGCAATTGAACAACTCTTCAACTAGTTCTTATGAGTCATTTGAACTAGTTATGAGAAAGATGAATACGGTTAATATGAAAGTGCTCATATGGATAACCATTGGTTAACTATTTGTGAACCAACTAAGTGTACACGTTTAGGTACAGTTACTCAAACCTAAATGAATACATTTCATTTGTGTGTGTGACAGGATAAGTTTCGATCTAACGGTTCAAAGATATTAGCTTGGTTGAGTCAGGTTTTTCATCTAACGGTGATTATTGAATGATTTGTTATCAAGGTAACTTAGATTGCAAACCCTGATTTGAAAACTATATAAAGGAGACATCTAGCATCTGGAAAAACTAATCCCCACACCTCCTGTGTGGTACTAGTTGATTTTCTAGAGTCGATTATACTTTAACCATAGGTTTCTTCTCGAGACCTTGTAGGTTAACAATTGAAAGACTTCATTGTGATTGTGAAGCCATACGAAACTACTTTTCTTGTAGTTGGGCGATCTGATCTTGCCATTTTCTATCGTACGAGTTCAATTGAATAATTGTCTTGAGATTATATCTCTCATAGGGCAAGATAAAAGAAATCACAAACATATTCGTCTCATCGTTTGTGATTCCACAATATCTAGTTTCGTTACCATATGATTTATATTATTGTGAGGTGATTGATAATACTAGGTTGTTCTTCGGGAATATAAGCCTGGTTTATCAATTAGTTCATGTTTACCTTGATTTATCAAAAGACGGAACAAAAACTCTTTGGTATTTCTGTGGGAGACAGATTTATTCAATTCTATAAACTTTTCTGTGTGAGACATATTTGTTTATCAGGTCTTCAACTTTGGGTCGTAGTAACTCTTAGTTGTGGGTGAGATCAGCTAAGAGAATCAAGTGCGTAGTATCCTGATGGGATCAGAGACATAAGGAGCGCAACTGTACCTTGAATCTGTATGAGATTGATTAGGGTTCAACTACAGTCCAGACCGAAGTTAATTTGTAGTATGCTAGTGTCTGTAGCGGCTTAATACAGTGTGGTGTTCAATCTGGACTAGGTCCCGGGGTTTTTCTGCATTTGCGGTTTCCTCGTTAACAAAACTTCTGGTGTCTGTGTTATTTTTATTCTGCATTATATTTTGTTATATAATTGAAATATCACAGGTTGTGCGTTGTATCGATCAATTGTGAAATCCAACCTTTGGTTGTTGATTGGAAATTGATTGATCCTTGGATATTGGTCTTTGGTACCATCCAAGTTTTTATCCTTGTATCTGATAAAGACTCGCAGATTTCTATTTGCTTGAGTAAAGATCAAATCAAGAGATTGAGATATTAACTTCTTGATATACTTTTATCTAGATTGAGTATGACTGTCTAGTTGATTCTCTAGAAAGTATATTGGAGTTAGTTCATACAGATTGCTAACCAAAATATTGGGTGAGGTTGTTGTACCCCCGCATTTTCAAGGTGGATTTGCATTCTTGGAATCGGTTATACCACACTTCCAAACAAGTTTAGAATTGGTTCTCCTGTATTCCAAGACTATTATGTGACTGATCAAATACCAATCACATACATGGGTTCAATCGGTTCTACCAATCATTAGGATCGGTTATTCCTAAATATGGAAACACTTGTGATCGGTCACAGCAGTCACTAGGATCGTTTACACCTGTTACAAGGATCGGTTCCATCTATACATGGTATTACTTGTGATTGATCACACCAGTTACCAGGACCGGTTACACCAGTTACCAGGACCGGTTACCAATTACAAGGATCAGTCACACCAATTACTAGGATCGGTCATACTAATTACAAAGATCGATCATATCGTCACATGGTTATTAGTTAAGATCAGTTACACTAATTAATAAAAACTAGTCATACCAAATCATAAGTCAGGCATTGTGATTAGTTATACCAAGATACATAACATAAGTTAAGATCGGTTCTACCATCTCACACATATTGGTCATCCAAGGATTTGCAATGAATAGCCGGACCAATAAGTCTAATGATTTCCCATTCTATTCACAAAACAAGTTCATGAATGTACTTCCTTTAAATAAATGTAAAACATTGTTTCCTATGATGAAATCTTCACCATAACCCATTCACATAATCATAACAATGTATACAAGATTATGTCGATGTCATATGTACGAAGTTCAAAAGATAAGCGTTATACTTTGTAGTCTAATTCCCTAATACTATGATCATGTCATATCACTAGAGTATTATACAATATGTACAGTATATACAGCTTCGCAGTTATGTTTTCAATATAGAACGACTTGAAAGATACGTTAGGAATGAAACAGTTCAAGTCAATATTACTAACCTCAAGTGGAAGGATGATGTCGTCCTTTTATTTCGCCACTTCTTCTTATTCTTCATGTCTTCGGGGTAATACTTGTATGTCTCAACATTCCTAGACTTTCTAATCTAACCTAAACGAAGTTGACACTAGTATTTAATAAAGCAACTCTAGATGAGTTTTGATACTAAAATATGACAACCAAACTTGACATACCAACGCTTGGTGAGTTCAACCGAGCTATGCTCTAACAAACTTGATGTCATCACCCCAAAGACACTCTTTAGTGAATTGTAAACCATCGTATGCCTGACTATACGTGAGATCAACTCTATAGTCAAGATGCAGCAGATCTTTGACATCAACTCCAGTCTTCTTCTTCTTTGATGCTCGAAAATCATCTATTAAGATATCCTTTAGAAAAGGCTTCGTCATTCTGACTTTTGATGGATCGGAACGAGCTAAATCACATGAATGCTCTCCATGATACGTTTTTCACTTAAACACACCATTAATATTGTCAATGAGAGAGGCATGATCGAGCGATAATTTTGATTTTCCTTGTTCTTACACTCCACAATGTATCGTGTCCGGTCACTCTTACATAAGAAATATTTGCAACCACTATGAACTTCATACTTTTTAACAATTTTATGACAATCATCAACACTTTCAAAAACTTCCCTACTCTGGTTAAGATGTTGGCCCAAGCATCGTACCTCTTGGGGACCCTTTTTATCAAAGATGAATCACCCGTCAAGTCTTCTACAACAGCTACCTCGATGTTTGAAACACAACTTGATGAAGATGAAGAAGAAACAACAGAAGAATAAGGAGGAATAGAGTCAACACAAACCCTTAACTGGATGTTAAACTTCAACACATCAATCCCTATCGTGATGCATTAGGGAATCAAAAAACTCAAATCCAAATCGTGATGAATAACATTTGAAATCCCTTCCACAGTATAACCAAACAATATGAGGTCTTCAGAGACATAAGGCCAGTATTGTTTCACCACACTAATCATCTCGCTGACAGTAGCTGATTCCAAAACATCATGCGAAACGGTAAAATTGCAGAATGTGAACTCTGCAGCAACCATCTTTGGCCTACAAAAACCTTAACAAATCAACAAAACCACTAAAACATTAAAAAAAAAAAAAAAAAAGTTGTGATCAGAATTTGGGATCAACAAATCAATGTTGACACCATAATCTGTCAACAACCAATGTTGATCCAATAAAACATTTGTCAACAACCATTGTTGACACCATAATCAGAAAATTATCCAGGTTATTTGTGCCAACAATGAAAATTGATCCAATAAAACTGCATCAACAACCAATGTTGATACAATAATCTGAATATCGTGCAAATTTTCAGTGTCAACAATGAAAAACTATGTCAACAACCAAGATTTTGCTAAAAAAAAAGTGAACTCTGCAGCAACCATCTTTGGCCTGCAAAAACCATAACAGATGAATAAAACTAATAAAACATTAAAAAAAAAATACAAAGTTGTGATCATAAATTGGGATCAACAAACCAATGTTGACACCATAATCTGTCAACAACCAATGTTGGTCCAATAAAACATCTGTCAACAACCATTGTTGACACCATACTCAGAAAATTATCCAGGTTATTTGTACCAACTATGAAAGTTGATCCAATAAATTTGCATCAGCAACCAATGTTAATACAGTAATCTGAATATTGTACAAATTTTCAGTGTCAACAATGAAAAAACTATGTAAACAACCAAGATTTTGCTACAAAAAAACAGCATAAACAATATCATATATGTTACTTTGCATCGGATTAATATGCAATCGGTGCAAATGTTAACCTACTGCATGAAATACTACATGACTATACATGCTCCATGTTAAAAAATTCACTGCAAACCATAAGAAAACAACCTAAACCTAACATAAGCTACAAATTTAATTACGTTGCATATCACTCGGGGGGCTGCGCCCCCTCGTGAAAGTTATATTCAATGTCGAACGTTAGATATGTAAACTGATTTTATCAGCAAAAGCATGGTTACGCTAACTTCTACCACATATGTAAACTGAGTTTATGAACACTAACTTCTCTAACTTCTAACTTCTAATTGATTACACTAACTTCTAACTTCTAATTGATGCCAAAACTGATTATCAACACTCATTATTCTCTAAATAATTCATCAAAGAGATAAACACACAAATCATGACGAGAACTGGTTCATAAAAACTACTTTGAAGCTAAATTCATGAATCCAGTAGAATCAAACACACAAAATCAAGCTTCCAAAATCACGATATCTGCAACAGAAAATACGAATACACTAAAATCAAAGATGAAGATTCAGAAACTACAAATCGAACATGCAAATATCATATACATTTCTATTAATCTTCAATTAGGAATCACCATTACCAATTGTTGAGAAAAACAGATCGAGCAGATTCTGTTGATTCTGTTGTTGATGAAGAAACTTCTCTGAGATCTCAAATTTACAGATTCGATCATATAAATTGATGAAAATAGATTCAGTAGAAGAAGAAGAATATTTTATGTTGATTCAAACCATATATTTCTCAGAGAAATTTTTCGAATTTTTTTTCGAATTTTCAACTGATGAAGATCGACTGCTCTCTCTCTCTTTCAGTTTTTCTTTCCGTTATTAACTGATTTTGATTTAGATTAATAAATATATATGAAGGTAAATTTGTAATGTTGCAGAATCCTTAGTCGTGCTGTGACGAGGTCACCCTCGTGATAGTTTCCGTAAGGGTGCAACTAACAGCCGTTGGATATTATCTCATCAATATGTACGCATCGATAGGTAATAACAAAATAAAAATATATGTATTTTTTATCTTGTAATTTTTATTACAGTGTTATACCCCTATCTTTTATTTTATTTGTACTTTAATCCCTCTATCAAATCATAAGGATTTTAGCCCGTTATATGGATATGTCTTCCTTCCTCCTTTGCGCAATCTCCTGTTTCAGTACTAGATTGATCTCGCGAGTTCATCAGAAGTACTAAAGAAGCTCACGTCTATCACAATTGAGCAAGGTATGCGGGTCATTGCAGACCCATCAATAACTGGCTGGAGATGAATTTTAAGAAGGGATTTTTTCATATGATGATGTCTTAGTTAATCTACTCATGTTGTCAAGTGTGATAGGGGAACCATATTATTGTTTATCATGGTTAAGCCTTGAGAAAGCAACTATGTTCTTCTTGGTTAATTGGATTTGAATTCATAGTTAATTGGATTTGAATTGAAATATTTTTAAAGAGCTAAACAAAATCGATCAAAAAAAGAGTACTACTTTGATTAACCCCCTCATATTCATCATGATCAAAGTTTGATCGAGTCTTCTTCCACGCGAGAAAAACAAACGCTGTTGCGATAGGCTTTTATGAAGCAAGTGAAAACAACAATACAAGTTACGAGATAAAAACCAGGGATTTACTAAAAGTATTTTAGAATAAATAATATGGAATTTAGGGATTTATGAGATAAGAAAAATAACAAATATAACAAAAATATTTTTATTTTCTAAAAGTTGCCTCGATATCTAACTCTTTTAAAATCCTAAGTCATATGAGCCCCACGTCGCACGGTGACCCTCACCCTCCCCTCCCCAAATTGCATAGAAATTTTCTCTTTTTGTGCCATGTCATTCCTAGTTTTTCTCTTCTCCCTCGCCATGTCACTTGCCATCTCATTCCTACCTTAAAAACTCGAAAACTTTCGTGATAAAAGAAAAGAAAAATAACAAAAAATAAACAGAAAAATAAAAACAAAAACTTCAATGAGAGGAAAAAAAACCTAAACCAAACCATTAATGTTGGCACAAGCATGGTGATTGAGAGAAAAAAAAAACAACTTGCTAGGAGTCTTAGGCTTTCTATTTTGCTATACAAGAGATTCTATGTGGAGTTGAGATCTTTCAGACTTCAAACAGGAGATGATATGCTTGACCTGCAGAAAACAAAAATCCTACCAATTCTTCTTCACCTTTATTCTTAGTTTTCTGCAGCTTCTTCTTTCGTTTATTCTGTTCATTGTTTCTTTTTAGAAATTGTTTCATTGATCTACAAGTTTCCTGTTTCGATAGCAGCCGATAGTGTAGACCCTAATTTCGTCTCTAATGGACTAGAATACCAGGTAAAAACGATATTCCTTTTAGGGTTTAAGAATAAAAGAGGGTTTAATATTTTTGTTAAGATTTCGTTTGATTTAAATTGTACTTTATTGGCTTTGTTCTAATCATTTTTTTTTTGATTTGATTTCAGTGACAATGGAATCATAATATGGGAATCCATGATTGTGGAGCATCATGGGAAGGTCATATAGACTTGAAGTATTTTTGTCCTCTATAAATAACTTAATTCAACCAATGTGCCAGAAAGAGAAATTGGAGTTTATCATGAATTTTCTGTCAATGAAAATGCCACACGAAAAGCCTGTTTCAGAATTGATTTCATCGGGTGCTTATAATAACACACAAACTGTAGATGTTTAGGATTTTGATCTGATACCTTTTAAAATGTTGTCGGATTTGTTTGTTTTCCGGCTGTTTGAGGGTGAAAACAGTTTCTGCTGGTTTTGGTAATTTCGTGTATTGTGGGTGAGAAACGAGTCTAAACCCTAAACAATATATTGCAAGGGAGTACTTTAGATTCGAGAGATCAATCTGTAAAAATCCGGCCTAAACCAAGAAATGGTCGTTCCAGACTTGCTTCGGATACAAAGTGAAGGAGAAGGGTTGGTTTTGGGGAGGGAACCGAAGAGAGTGTTGAGACCAGAATAGTTGATTCTGGAAGAGTAGTTGTTTTGACTTGTATCAGAAAGCGTAAGCTAACAGATGGGAAAGCTAACACGTGATTTCTGAGTGTTGTATGCTCCTGACCAAAACTTGTTGTTCGGTGGTAATAGGTAAGACATATTTATACAAGTCGAAGTGAAACGTACTCTGATCTCGTAAAAAATGGAAACAAATGAGTAAATGGGAGGGGGTGGTAACCGGTAACGCCTGGAATTGATGTTCCATAATGAAGGAAAGCGTTTCACCATTACTCCCGGTATTTACTAACCGCCTCATTCTTATGACACTGTCTTGTAACGGGCGTAGTGTACGCCGCATGCTGTAAACCGCCAAACCAATACCCTAATGAGCATCCCCCAGCTTGTGACATGTGTTGATGTCTCGAGTTTTTTCGTGGAAAACATGTAGCAGGTTGCTGCTGTTTGGCAAGTTGAGCTTCGGAGACTTGCCGGCTCGGTGGTGACTCTCGACGGTCGAGATTTGCATCTTGAGAGGAAGGGTAGTCGTTGATTATTGCAACCCTTCGTTTGGTAGCCAGCAGCATGAAAGCATGGCCGGCATGGCTTTGACATGGTTAGGCGTGGCCAAGTTTGGATTTTGGCATAGTTTAGGCATGGCCAAGAACTAGGGTTTTGGCATAGTTTGGGCGCGGCCAAAATTAGGGCTTGGCGTTGGGCCAAAGGTTGCCACGCATTAGCTGGTGACCTTGGACGGCTAAGATCTGCATATTAAATGGAAGGGTGGCCGTTGATTGTCGCAACCCTTCGTTTTGGCATCCAACGACGTGGAGGAAAGGCTGGCATGGTTTTGGCGCAGCGGTGCGGCTGGCATGGTTGGCATTCCCTGGCGCGGAGATGTGGCTGGAACGGCATGCCATTGGCACATGTGGAGTGCTGGCATGGTTGGTATGCTTTGGGCGCAGAGATGTGGCGCGTCATGTCATTGGCACATGCGGCATGGTGGGCATGCCTTGGCGCGGAAAGGTTGCACGGCATGCCATTGGCACATATGGCACTGTTGGCGTGCCTTGGCGCGGAAAGGTTGCACGGCATGCCATTGGCACTTGTGGTACGGCTGGCATGGTTTAGTTTTGGCCAAGCTAGGATTTCGGCATATTTTAGGCGCGGCCAAAACTAGGGTTTCTGCATAGTTTGGGCGCAGCCAAAATTTGGGCCAAAGGCTACCACGCGTTAGCTGGCGACCTTGGACGGCTAAGATTTGTATCTTAGATGGAAGGGTGGTCGTTGATTGTTGTAACCCTTCGTTTTGGAAGCCGTGAAGGAAAGGCCGGTATGGCATGGTTTAGGCGTGGCCAAGCTAGGATTTTGGCATAGTTTAGGCGCCGCCAAAAACTAGAGTTTTGGCATAGTTTGGGCGCGGCCAAAATTTGGGCCAAAGGCTACCACGCGTTACCTAGCGACCTTGGACGGCTAAGATTTGCATCTCAGATGGAAGGGTGGTCGTTGATTGTTGTAACTCTTCGTTTAGGCAGCCGTGAAGGAAAGGCCGATATGGCATGGTTTAGGCGTGGCCAAGCTAGGATTTTGGCATAGTTTAGGCGCGGCCAAAAACTAGGGTTTTGGCATAGTTTGGGCGCGGCCAAAATTTGGGCCAAAGGCTACCACGCGTTACCTGGCGACCTTGGACGGCTAAGATTTTCATCTCAGATAGAAAGGTGGTCGTTGATTGTTGGAACCCTTCGTTTTGGAAGCCGTGAAGGAAAGGTCGATATGGTTTAGGCACGCCTTGGCGTGGAGACGTGGATGGCATGGTTTTCCATTGGCACGGTGGCGCGGCTCGCATGGTTGGCATGCCTTGGCGCGGAGACGTGGATGGCATGGTTTGCCATTGGCACGGTGGTGCGGCTGGCATGGTTGGCATGCCTTGGCGCGGAGAAGTGGCTGGCATGGTTTTACATTGGCACGGTGGCGCGGTTGGCATGGTTGGCATGCCTTGGCACGGAGACATGGCTGGCATGGTTTACCATTGGAACGGTGGCGCATCTGGCATGGTTGGCATGCCTTGGCGCAGAGACGTAGCTGGCATGGTTTGCCATTGGCACGGTGGTGCGGCTGGCATGCTTGGCATGCCTTGGTGCGGAGACGTGGCTGGCATGGTTTGCCATTGGCATGGTGGTGCGCCTGGCATGGTTGGCATGCCTTGGCGCGGAGACGTGGATGGCATGGTTTTCCATTGACACGGTGGTGCGGATGGCATGGTTGGCATGCCTTGGCGCGGGGACGTGGCTGGCATGGTTTGCCATTGGCACGGTGGTGCGGCTGGCATGGTCGGCATGCCTTGGCGCGGAGACGTGGCTAACATGGTTTGTCGTTGGCACTGTGGTGCGGCTGGCATGGTTGGCATGCCTTGGCGAGGAGACGTGATTGGCATGGTTTGCCATTGGCACGGTGGTGCGGCTGGCATGGTCGGCATGCCTTACGCGGAGACGTGGCTGGCATGGTTTGCCATTGGCACGGTGGTGCGGCTGGCATGGTCGGCATGCCTTGGCGCGGAGACGTGGCTGGCATGGTTTGCCATTGGCACGGTGGTGCGGCTGGCATGGTCGGCATGACTTCGCGCGGAGACGTGGATGGCATGGTTTTCCTTTGGCACGGTGGTGCGGCTGGCATGGTCGGCATACCTTGGCGCGGAGACGTGGCTGGCATGTTTTTCCATTGGCATGGTGGTGCGGATGGCATGGTCGGAATGCCTTGGCGCGGAGACGTGGATGGCATGGTTTGCCATTGGCACGGTGGCGTGAGATTTAGGGTTTGGTATGTATGAAAATGATGTCCGTCAATACTAAGGGTTCTGTCGTGGAACATGACACATGTATATAAAAAAAAGGTACCCTGATAATTCTTACGTAAGCATGTTGATTGATTCAATAAATGCACTAGTGGTCGTAGTGACGTCATGTCAGATGTAAGGTTTTACGATTTTAACCCTAAGCTAAAAACCACCATCAACACCGGCAAAATAATCTGTTCACATTAGAGCTGTCAATTTCTAACCCGGCCCGTTGGTTGGACCTAGCTTGGCTTGTTTTAACCCGGCTCGGCTTGGCTTGTTGTCTAAACAAGCCGGGTTAGGGTTGTCATATCTATCCCTAGTAAAAACAAGCCGGGCTAGGGTCAACCCGCGACCCGCCAACCCGTCAATTTCATGTGAGTTACTAATTTAGGAATTTTAAGTTACTAATTTAAGAATATTAGGGTTTTGTGCTAGAAATCAAAGTTCATATTTCCTTAAATGATTTAATACAATCCAAATTTCATTTGATTTAGGGTTACGGAGTAGTGTTCCCTCTGCCCACTAAATTTTTTATACATTTAAGTGATTTTACGTTTCAACCACCCCATTTAACAAGCCAACCCGCAACCCGTTAGATCCAACCCATCTAGGACTAGGGTTGGGGTTTTTGGCTTGTACATGAATAGTACTAGGGCTAGGGCTGACCCTAACCCGTCCATGGCTTGTCAAGCTAGGGCCGGGTTGACCCTAGCTTGCCCCGTTGACAGCTCTAGTTCACATAATACTACTGTGACCCTAGGTAATATTTTTGATCTATTTCTTAGATAAAATGATGGTATGTACGAGTAAGATTGAAATAATTTGTTCTGATGATGTACTTAAAAGATGATTTATTTCATAGATAGGTGTTTTTTTTTCTTTATGGATCTGATGGTCAAGGCAAAGTAATTGGTGATGCTGAACTTTAGGAGAATGCTATCGATGCCTGGGAACTTCGGGTTCTGGGTATCTTATCGTGGTCAGACTCTAGATAGGACAACTTATATAGTTCAATCTATTTTTCTAAAATGTTTTTGGAGATAGAATCACTTCAGCTGGAAATTTTAAGGGATCTTCAGTGCTTTATATGTACTTGCATCAAAAAAGTATTTCTGATTGTGTTTGGCCATTTTTGTTGGGTTGCAAGACATACATACTCAATAAAAGGCCCTGATGCAAAGCCATCTTGAAAGGAGAAGACTTGAGGTAACGGAAATGGATTGGTTGAACTTCTCTTTTTAAAAAATAATTGAAAAACATCTCATTTCGCAACTAAAAGGCGAAATTCTGCAGCTGAAGTGACTGAGTTTGTTGTTGCCGTCGTCCAGAAAATAAGCAAAGGAAGACCGAGTTGTGCATTCCTGTACTTGACAGCGAAGGTTAAATCTTGAAACAATAGCTTTTATTTTACTGTTAATGTGAAATGGATTGGTATTTATGAACATGGAACTAACTGGATACATTTACTTCCCTCTCTTTGATATGTATATAGTATACCGTATGCCACTTTTGTTCATGGATGGTTCTACTTCTCCGGTATCATATGTCAAAGATTATTTGTATTTTGATTTCATCTCACTCTTGGCTTGCAGGTTAATGGTTTTGTACAATGTATTCAGTATGCCACAACTGTACATTCTGTAACTCTGATGGCTCCACGGAAGTTGCATGTTAACCGTTTGAGCATATATATACATTCATAAATTGCTTGAGATGTTTGCTTCATCCATGGCATGATAGTTTGTGTTTAATTGACTGCATGAGAGAAAGAAATTGATGTAACCTTGTCTGTCTTAATTGGGGTACTGGAATGTTAGTTTGTCCAGGTACTATATCCTTCTATGTTTGTTGTTTTTTAAATATCCTTCTCTATTTTTTGTTTGCGTGCTTCTGCTTGAGCATTTACATTTATGGAAGGAATACCAATTGGGTGCGTCCATTTCTTATTAGTCGTGAAGCAAGTCTTGATATACAAGGGACGGATGAAAATCATCATGAGGACAATAAGAGAGGAAGGAGAAACGGATTATGTTGCAGTTTATATAAACTTTCATATACCGGAGCATTCCGATAGGGGGATATATTTAGTTTACCATGTGGAGTAATACTGCATTAGGGGCTTGGTATGGTATTAATCTTAATCTGTACAAGAAAGGTGTGTTTTGTGAAATTATTAAGATTTTAGACTACCAAAAGATTGAAAATTGAATTTAGATGTCAACTTCAATACTGTAAATTTGTATTTAGCTGCACGATTTAAGTTCTTGGTTATGACCCAATAACAACTGATAATAATGAAAGGTAGCCAACAAAATTAATAGTATTGCACTTTTCAATTTTATGTAACTTTTGAAATTTTCAGATCACCGGGTTGACCTAAAATGGTTAGTATCTGAGCTTCTTCTTATTCGAATTTTTGGGTTGATCATTGGGTTTGGTAGTAACACATTTTCTTTTATTTTTTTAGCAAAGAAGTGGAAAATTTATTGAAAGTAAAACCAAGTACAACTGACTGACTGATAGAACACAACCCAAACAAAGTACAAACTGACTGATGAAAGAACAAAGGAGAAACCCTAAAACAAACCACTAATACTTGCTTTCAGCTGCTAATATACTAGCGATTACATTAGGAGTCTCTTCTAGCCAAATTTGAAAACTGATACTAGTCCTAGCTTGTTTTGCTAGTTTATCTGCTGCATTGTTGCAAGATCTTGTCTTGAAAGTAACTTGACATGACTCTAACTTTTGTAAGAGATCTTGACAATCTAGAATAATATTTTGATCTTCCCACATAAAACATTCAACACTATCATTACAGCTTCTAATAACTGACCTATTATCCCCTTCAATGATGACTTTTTGGAACTACATTTCGTTGATCCAATGTAGAGCTCTGAGCAGCACCAAAGCTTCTGCTTGATTCACATCTCTGGATCTTGTTGAGTAGGCCATTGCTGCCAAGAACTTCCCTGTGGAATCACGAGAAATTAAGGCAAAACCAGCATTAGTATTATGGGAGTGAAAAGAAGCATCAATATTAATTTTTATCCAAGTTTCAAGAGGTTTTATCTATGTCTCTTGATGATTGATGCAAGTTCTATCAAGGTTATTATACTTATTTTCAGGTAAGTGCATGTTTATGCTATTAATGTAAGCTAATATTTTATGCACTATGCTCCTAGGGTGATACGACTTATTTTCATGCACTTTTTCACATTTGGCTTTCCATAAATGCCATAATGTGCAAGCAGCTATGCAAGTAAGATTGCTATGATTTTCCTCCAGAGATTGATTGTCAACAAACCAAGATATAATCCATTCCTTGGTTGAGTTATGCAAGTTTTTAGAGTGATGAAGGGCTTCTGAAATGCCAAACCAAACTACATCTGAGAATCTGCAACTGCAAAGTATATGTGTGCCGGTTTCTTCTTCCTCATTATAGAAACTACAAAGGCTGTTAACTTCTTTCTTGTATTTGCTAACTTTCATATTTACTGGAAGAATACCATAACAACATTTCCATAAGAACTGTTGGACTTTGTAAGGGACCTCCAGGTGCCATAACTTTAACCATTGAGATTCTTGCATTGGGTTTATTCGTTGGTGCTGATTTTGGTTCTCAGTCTTTATTAGTTCTCTGTAAATAGAATTTGAAGTAAATATGCCACATTTGTTTAAAGGCCACCTCAGCTTATCTTTGCCATTACTGGGAATTCTGGTGAGAAGTATTTCTTGTATCTTCTCACTTGTGAAGTGTTCTTGTAGCTTGTTCATATTCCAACTTTTTGTATCTTTATCAATGAGATCTGAGACTATGATATTTATATTACCTTGAGAATTCTGGGTTGTATTTGAATCTTCTCTTTTGTAAACATATGTGGTTATGAGCACTAACTGAAGTACCATCACCTATTTCCCATATGTAATGTGACTTTACAATTTTGAGTCCTTGCTGAATACTCTGTCAGATCCAAGAACTTCTCTTTTTTAAAGTATCATCTGATAATAATTCCTTTCCTTTGGAAATATCTTGCCTCCAAAATTTATACCACATAGCATGTTTCTAATGGAGCAATCTCCATGCTAGTTTGGCTAGAAGAGATAAATTGACAGCTTTCAAATTCTTGATACCCAATCCTGCATATCTTTTTTTTCTGTTGATTTTCTTCCAACGGATGCTATTTCCTCCCTTATTATTCTTCTTGCTCCAAAAATAATTTCTTTGTATTCTTTCCATTCTTGTGATGGTTTTGTTTGGTACTTCAAAAAGACCCATTTGATAGTTTGCTGTAGAACTGAGAGAAGCTTGAATTTGTGTAGTTCTGCCAGCTTGAGAAGTTAATTTTCCTTGCCATGTCTGTAATCTACTTCCCATTTTATCTACTGCCGAATCGAAGAATTTGTCTTTGCTTCTTGAAGTTTGCAAAATAGTCCCCAAATACTTTTATTTTTCTTCCATTTGCTTCATCTGCAGCATTTATATGAAGTCTGCACATTCCTATTTGCTTAGATTTTTGATGAAGAAAACACTAGATTTTTCCAGGTTGACCATTTGCCTAGAAAAAGAAGTAAATTTCTGAATTAAAATCTTTAAGTTGTTGATGGTTCTTTTTGTAGCTTTAGTGAACAGAATGCAGTCATCTGCAAACAACAAGTGAGAAAGTGTTGGTCCTGTTTTTGCTGGGATGACTGGTTCAATGATGTTTTCTGTTGATGCATTTGTGAGAAGCCTGCTAAAACCTTCCATACAAAGAATAAAAAGATATGGAGATATTGCATCACCTTGTCTGAGCCCTTTTGAGGGGGATAACTAATTCATGGGAGATCCATTAACAATAATTGAAATTTTTGTTGTGCTGATGCAGTGATGAATCGGTTGACACCATTTCTGAGAGAAGCCCAAATGAATCATTATTTCTTGCAAGAAGTCCCATTAAATCCTATCAAATGATTTGGTCATGTCCAGCTTGATTCCCACCACTCCCATATTAGCTTTAGTAGTCTTCATATATTGCATCATCTCATGTGCAATGATAACATTATCACAGATACTTCTTCCTGGAACATAAGTTGTCTGCCATGGTGATATGATCTTGTGAAGAATTGGTTTTAATCTGACTGCTAGGATTTTGGTGATGGCTTTGTAAGTAATATTGCACAGGCTTATAGGTATTAGATCATTTGGTTTGATGACTATTTCTTTTGTAGTAACACATTTTCTAAGCAGTAACTATGTTTTTCTAAATCCGATGTTGTTGCAGGAAGAGACAAAGCTACGCCACACCAAATTAAAAATTCTAAGGAACGGGGCGAGGCGCAGCCGAACCACACCCAATTAAAAATTCAACACCAAATCAAAAATACACGACGGGGCGAGGCAAAGCCGAGCCATGCCCAATCAAAATTCCTAAGGGACGGGGCTAGGCGAAGCCGAGCCATACCAATTAAAAAATGCACAACGAGGCGAGGCGAAGTCGTGCCACACCAAATAAAAAATTCTAAGGGACGGGGCGAGGCGAAGCCGAGCCACACCAAATAAAAAATACACGACCGGACGAGGTGAAGCCACATCACACCCCGTAATATATGGTTAAGAAAAAAGATGCCCAGCGCGTAGCACTTGCACAAAATCTAGTCTATAATAAGACATCCAACGGCTTTTAGGTGCGCCCTAACGGAAGTTGTCACGAAAGTGACTTCGTCACAGTAGGACTCAAATCCTTAATGAACTCCTGATGGGCTTTGAATCGAGATTGGTTTATTTAATAGTGAAAACTGCAATCACACTCATTTTTCAGATTTCTCCCACTGTGAAACCCACACCCAAAAATCTGAAGGCGCGCACCCATTTTTTAGGGAAAAAATATTCTTAAACCCAAAATTATAGAAATTAATTTTTATCGGGTTCTTTCTCTTTCTCCTCAGATCAGAATTCCACAACGACTCAATCAAGAAGACGAAAGAGAAAGGTGGAGATTTAGGGTTTCGTCAAATCAATCCAGAGATTCGAAATTCAAATTAGGGGTTTTTTCTGTATTGATTGATTGATTTCTGGAAGAAAAAAAAAATAAATTGAATCAAATGGCTTCTTCTTCATCATCTTATTTGGGAATCATATGTAGTGGCTCGATTCTGAAATCATGTATTGAATCATCTTCATCATCTTGTACTTGCCTTCATTTTCAGAATCATCAGCATCTCAAATTCAATCAGCAGAAGCAGAAGAGGATCATATGCTCGACTTTGATTAATGATTACAACAGCATAAGAGCTGTAGTGAGTAATTGCTCGGCATCAATCTTTTATGCTGCTACAGATGTTATTTTTTCTGATTCACGAATGTTAATAAGATGATCAATTTCTATACATACTACAGTATTTAGGTTCTTAGATGTTAACATCAATTAATTGTCTCCTGGCAGATAGACTGTTCAACCATTACTCTTGTTTGTCTCCTGGCAGATAGACTGTTCAACCATTACTCTTGTTTGAGTTGATCTCACTAAAGTTTGGGTGCACCATGACAAAAATCAACCCGGAAGAGGAATAAGAAAACAACCACCGAATTAAAATCTTTTAATAAAATTAAAAACTAAAGTTTCATGTGAATCCCGGGATAGATGGGTGCGTTTTTAGAAAATTAAAGTGGGGATGAGAGCAACGGAAGAAATATCATTTCTGGTAATTAGAATGAAGATTCTATATAGATAACCTGATAATTAAAATGAAGACTCTATATAGAGAACCGTAATTTCGTCTTAATATTCAGAAATTATATTTCTTCCATGGAAGATATTGTAGAGGTACTCCTTCACCTTGCAATCGGTAGTTGAAGAAAAATAATTCAAGCAGCTGAATCGGTAGATTTCAAACAGATCTATTACGAACAAAAGACAACAAACAATGGAAGTTATAGTCTCTCTTTTCACGATTTTTTTCTCCCTTCGTGAAACTCTTTTCTGAATTGTAGCTTATGGACCTTGGTGTAATACAGTAAAGAATAACATGTAAACCTAGATGTATGTTGTAGGAAATGGGTTGAATCTGGTATTGCAGTTGCAGCTTAGATAGAGGAGATGATATGGAGTCACAACTGGTGTCAATTTGAAGAAGCAAATGAATGAATGGGTATTGTTGTGTTTCAGGGAAGAAGAGCTTACAGTTGAAATTGATGTTGTAGGATTTGATGTGATGTTGGGGATATAAATGAAAGGGAAGTGACTGACGAAAATGGTGGTGTACTGGTGAGCTTAAGGAAGTAGTGGAATACGCAACTGCTGAGAATGAAACGGAAGTTGTGGATGTTACGCAATACCAGATTCTAACAATTTGCATTAAGTGTTAGTTTATGGTGTACGCAATAAATTTCTTATATTGTATTCTAACAGTACTGGTTGTCTTAGAGCATCCACAGTCACGACCAAATTTGAGGACTATACTCAAATTTGGTCTCAAAACCAGCCGTAATGGAACGGACTAAAACCATATTTAGTCGAGATAATTAGGGTTTGGGACCAAATCTGGTCGCCAACCCAGACTAAATCACGTTATAGTGGGGCGGAGGTATTGTGAGCGTATGAATCCAGGCGAGAGTCTAGTGAGCGCATCACACCGGGGGTTTATATAATCAACGTATGATATTGGGGCGGAGGTAAAACTAGCGTATGAGTGAGGCGCATTTATAAACACCGCCGGACCAAACGGATGTAATACATACGCCCCAGACCAAGCGTAATTGTCTTATACGTCCCAATGGGGCGCTGTTTTAATGTGCGCCTGGTTGGGGCGCTGTTTTAATGTGCGCCTGGTTATTTGATGTTTAACTTGTAGTGTCTAATTAAGTACAGTGCAATTAAGTACCAATTAAGTACTAATTAAGTACCAATTAAGCCAATTAAGTACCAATTAAGTACTAATTAAGTACTTGATGTTTAACCTGTTTTAATGTGCGCCTGTTTTAATAACACTTTAGCAATTAAGTACCAATTAAGTACAGTGCATGGTCCATACACTGTTTTATCCACCAACAAGACCACACGTCTTTTTGATGTTTAATTGTGGGGCATTACATGATTATACCTAATAACACTTTAGCAATTACTAATCAAACCCAATAATTAAACACAGCTCACCAGGCACACTTTGTATTTCCGTCCCACCCAGACGCACTTTATATTTTCGTTCCACCCAGACGCAATTTCTATCTCCGTCCCACCAAACGCACTTTCCATCTCCGTCCCGTGTCCGGCGTGAATTATACCTACGCCTCAATCAAGCGCGCATTATACCTCCGTTTCATTAAGACGCATATTATAAACACGCTCCATCAGGAAACGTGGGTATAAGTTCCGTCCCGCATCAAGCGTGGGTATAAGTTACGCTTCACCAAATTTTGGTCTTCTCCCACTACGCTTGAACACACAGAATACCAAATTTTTTTGGATTTTAGTCTGGCTTTTGGTATTTGGTTCGTCTCATGACTGTGGTTGCTCTTAGCTCACTCTCCCAATCCCAAATCAAAGATTCTAACAATTTGCAAAGCTATCGTACAAACTAAAAGTATCGGGAATGACTATCTCTAACACCTCTCAATGAATCGTTCTCACCTCCACGGCTCCACTATAAGAAATTTATCATGTCTAGTTTTCATTCAAAATTTCTTCCCACATTATGCAACATGTCGGCGTTGTTGGTTGGGAAGCTACTGATGTATTGATGTTGGTGTTGGTCATAATGGTTGAATAATTTGTTATGAAGTTGTGAAAATGGATGCATAACTTATTATGCATCTACAAATTTGCTGCATAACTTGTTATGCAGTCCAGAAAACGGTTGCATAACACGTTATGCAGCAACTTTTTTGCTGGTACTGAAACCAACTAAAACAAAGACTGCATAACTTGTCATGCACCTACAATAATATCTGCATAACATGTTATGCAGTCGCGAAAATGGGTGCATAACCTGTTATGCATCCGAAAATATGGCTACATAATGCATTATGCATCGAGAAAATTACTGCACAGTCTTTTATGCATCGAGAAAATAGATACATAATGCATTATGCATCAATTTTTTATGTAGTTACGCACTAATACAATGGATACATAACTTGTTATACATGCATAACTTTATTATGCAAAGGCATAATTTGTTATGCAGTGGAGAAAATGGTTGCATAATTCGTTATGCGTCTGCAGAATGTGCTATGCATCATTTTTGGTGGCTGCATAATGGTTATGTATCAAGTTTTCGAAAATTTTGCCTAAAATGATGATCACCTCCGATTTTTTCGTGAAAAACAAAAAATTGATATTCTTGTTTGTACTCATTGCATAGCTCTCTTAAAAAGATTTCCAACGATAAAAAATTTATAAAATTCCAAGGCGCGGATTTTTAGATATGTTATATCCAAGTTGTGTTGCCAATTATACCCCTGATGCATAACCCGTCATGCGAATGCATAATCCGTCACACATAAATTTTTAATAATTTCATATAATTATGGGTGTCACGGAACTAAAAATTAATTCTGGGCTTGACAATGAGAATATTTTTTTTTTGTGAAAACTACTACCACACCCATTTTTCAGATTTTGGCCACTGTGAAACCCACCGACCAAAAAGTTCAGGGGCGCACCCATTTCTTCGGTCAAAATTATTCTTAAACCCAGAATTTTCAGAATTTTGTTTTCGTTTTTCACATTCTAATCTCCTCTATTTGTATCTCTCTTTGTGTCTCTCCATATCTAAAGCAATGAAGGAATAAGAAACAAATCAGAAGAAGGAATATAAGAAAATCAGAAAAGATGTTTTCTCTCATGGCGAACTAAACAGCAGATCTAAAAATTGATGGAGAAAGATCATGATGATGGTGACTGCCGATGGGTTGCTGAAGGTGGTAGAAGACATGGGTCGTTGTTGGATATCGATTCTATTGGAAAAATGCTTGAGGCTCGATATATTGGTAACTTTTGCCATTAACAAGAGAAGGAAAGAGAGATTACTTTGTTTTCTTGTTCAGCTTGAAAAATTGAATCAAAAAAGTTCAGGAAAGAAATGGAGCGGATTTAGAGAAAGTACTGTAGCCGGAGTTGGGAAATTCTGCCGATAAATCAAGCAACTGACGAGACGGAGATGGTAACTGAATCGAAGGTTGTTGCTGTGGCCGAACCTGGATGAGTTGCTACTACAAGTCGAGAAGGTTCAGAAAGCGAGAAGTGTCGTTGTGGTTGGTGTTGGTTATGGCTGAGAACACATGAACGGACAAAGAGAGGAGGTGTTGGCTGATTGTGGCAGCAATGGATTTTGTGTTCTCGAATAGCTGCTGGTTTGGTGCTCCAAAGAATCTGAAATGATGACGAGATGTAAAAGCATGGAGTTCTGATTTTTAGCTGAACGGGCAAAGAGAGGAGGTCGAAGGTTTGGAGGCTTGATGAATCTCGTGTTGGCAGGTGAAGAAAGTTGTAAGAATGAGCTCATAAAGCAGTAAGGACACATCTCCTTTACGCACAAAAACTGAGCTTCAGCTGGTCGATACATTTCCCGAAAGAAGAAGTTTTAAGGGTCAGAAAATGAGAAGTTGGTGGCTCAATGTTGTGTTCGATATTGATGGTATCTCTGGTGTTGGCTGAACTTGTTTTTTGTGGATCGAAATGGAAGCTGTTAGGGAGTGTTAATGGCATGAAACAATAGCAGACGAAGATTAAATAAAAAATTAAGCTTTCATTGAATCTTGTGTTATTAAACATTCAGCTGCCAGTGGTGATGAGTTTTATCCCAATTTAGTTGTTGATTGATTTATAAAGCCAACTGTGAAGACCAAACTGATGGGACTGCAAAAAACTCTCACCAAAATTAACACGAGCGAGTTTTTTTTTTGTGCTTGACGGGAAAGTGATAATGTTGATCATCGAGAAGCCTGCAGCTAGGTACTATGTTTCCGTTAGTTTGGAAAATATGTTGGATGGTAAATATATATGAGGGTGCGCTTGTTGTCCGAGATCGAAGATTCTGATTTTTGCCGAGATATAGATGGGGAGATGTGAAGTTGGTGGCTAGTTATGCATAACATGTTCTTATGACTGCATAACATGTCATGCAGTCGAGAAAATGTCTGCATAATCTTTCATGCATCAATAAAATAGCTGCATAACCTGATATGCATCCAAAAATATGGCTACATAATGCATTATGCATCATTGTTTTCTGTATCCACAAAAATCAACCAAAACAGTGGCTACACAACTTGTCATAGATGCATAACTTGTTATGCAATCGAGAAAATGGATGCATAACCTGATATGCATCCAAAATATTGTTACATAATGCATTATGCATCGAGAAAATTGTTGCACACTCTTTTATGCATCGAGAAAATAGATGCATAAATTGATATGCATCTGTAAATATGGATGCATACTGCATTATGCATCAATTGTTTTATGTACGCACTAAAATCAACCAAAACAATGGTTACATAACTTGTTATAGATGCATAACTTTGTTATGCAGATGCATAATTTGTTATGCAATGGAGTAAATGGTTGCATAGTTCGTTATGCGTCTGCAGAATGTGTTATGCATCTTTTTTGGTGGCTGCATAATGGTTACGTATCAAGTTTTCGAAAATTTTACCTAAAATGATGATCATCTTCGATTTTTTCGTGAAAAACAAAAATTTAATATTCTTGTTTGTACTCGTTGCTTAGCTCTCTTAAAAAGATTTCCAACGATATAAAATTTGTAAAATTTCAAGGCATGGATTTTTAAATATGTTATATCCAAGTTGCATTGCCAATTATACCCCTGATGCATAACCTGTCATGCGGATGCATAATCCGTCATGCAGACATTTTTAATAATTTTATATAATTTTGGATGTCACGATAGCCAAAATTAATTATGGGCCTGACAATGAAAATATTATTTATTTTAGATCTCCCCTAATTTTCCAAAAAAGGGTTATCCACTTGTCTTTGGGACCGAAAAACCGGGACCAACCCCAGAAATAGTTTGGCAAAGGGAACATCGTAAATGTCAAAATGACAATGACCATCCGACCGGACCCGCATTGGTAGAGAGTCATACACTATTCTCTTAAAATAAAGAAAAAGATGCTTCTGAAGTAATCATAAACTACTGACACATGGGAAAGTGTGCCCTTTGATCTCACTTTTAGATTAAGATTAGATTCTTTGTAGTCAAATTTAGTCACATTTCTCTATCTCAATTCCTAGATTTCCCTTCAGCATAAGTGAGAATTCTTGAAATAATGGAAGACAAACAAGAAGTAGAAGTAATACATTCATGGTCAGCTCCAAGATCTCTCAGTACTAGTCTTATGTACTCTTTTTCTCAGGTACTCAATCTTTCCATAATTAGTAAAATTCATGATCATTTTGTTACTTGCATGTTAATTATGTTGTAATTTTGAAATCAGTAGTTAATTCTGAGGTATGGGTTTTCACTAGATAGTTTAGTTTCTGGCAAAAATATGTACTTCAGTCAAATGATACTAGTTTACAAAAAAAATCACTTTCAGAAAGAAACTTTGTCAAAGTTTGATAAGCAAGTAGTTCTTGGTTGCTGATTTTTATTTTTATTTTGTTGTAGAGGGATGATATTGAAGTTCTTGATGAACCTCTTTATGCGCATTTTCTTCGAGTAACGGGTGCGGAAAGGCCGTACCGAGATGAGGTTCTGTTGAAAATGGTATGTTTATAAAGGAAGCAAATTGTTTCATGCTTTCTTTTTGCTCTTGTAAGGAGGTTAAATGAACTAATGCTTTGTATTGGAATAGGATTCTGATGGTAATAGGGTTGTGGAAGAAATGATTTTTGGCCCTGGAGAAAAACGATACCGCTTTTGCAAGGTATATTTGAAGTACAAAGAAATTTAGCAACAAAACTTACAAGTCTTTTGTTAATGATGGAACTTTTAGGTCTTCGGAGGTAAGATCATGCATCTGAAATTCTTAGTGAATCATTTTGTGTTTTACATTATTTACCACAGCATATAGCGAAACAAAGGGTACCAGGATTGTCGAGTGATTTGATGAAGAAAGGGAAGCACTTCATATTGATACGCAACCCTCTTAATATTTTGGTATAATTTTCATAGAATTAGAATTCTCATTTCTAAGGAACCACATATCTGTATGACTGTCTTGGCAGTAGTTCAATTTACGTTAGCTGTGGAGTATTTTGGCTTATGGATTCTTCTGTTTATTCATGTCAGCCTTCATTTGACAAAGTTGTGCCACCATCATTTCTTGAGCTGGGTTTAGCAGAGCTAGTCTCCATATACAGTGAACTCGATGACCTTGGGACAGTTCCATCTGTCATTGATGCCGAGGACCTTCAACAAGATCCAGAGGTAATTATTTCTTAACTGAAACAATTCTAGTGTCGAGTTCTACAGTGTGAATTAGTCTCTTGGTAATTTATATGTAGGCTGTGTTGCGTGGACTTTGTGAAGACTTGCGCATTCCATTTCAGCCAGCAATGCTCAAGTATGGAAATGCTATTCTATTGTATACCAAACAGTAATCATAGCCAATTGCTCGTAGGCCAGTATTCTGTGTATTATATCAATATTAATGATCAGTTCTAATTTGAACATTTCAGATGGGAAGCGGGTCCAAAACCTGTAGATGGACTTTGGGCTCCATGGTGGTACAAAAGTGTACACAAGTCAACATGTTTCAAACCCGTGAAGGAGTATCCAACGGTGTGTTTCTTCTTTACCGTCAGAAAAGGCTACGTATAAGTACATTCATGTTTTCCATGTCTTTATATGCGTGATACCTTTTTCAGCCTCTTCCACCTTCGTTATATGACCTGTTAGAGGAAAGTCTTCCTTTCTACAACATGCTGAGGAAAAAAACTAGGCGGACATGTTCAGTAATTGGACCGTCATTACCTCTTCCTCCACTACCTGTTCCTGCCAATGATAAGATTCTTGTCTGGGTAGGGAATGAGATTGTACCTCGTGATAGTGCAAAGGTACTCATGAATGCACTTCTATATTAACTTCTGGATGCACATTCAACAGAATTATGTGTCTTCTCTGCCTCACTCTTTCTATTTAACTGCTTAAAGGTTTCAGTGTTTGACTCGGTTGTCCAAGGTGGTGATGCCGTGTGGGAAGGACTTCGGGTTTACAGTGGGAGGGTTTTTAAGCTTGATGAACATTTGGACCGGTAGGTAAAATTAGAATATTATCTTTCTGTCTGTTGACAAATGTGTACCAGTTGCTTCATCATAAGTAGTAGCACCCAATCATTTTTTCATTCATCTTAAATTGTTGCTCATCTTTTACAGGTTATCTGATTCAGCTAAAGCTTTGGCTTTTGTTAATGTCCCAACACGTAGAGAGGTGAAAAAACCCCAAAATTATGTAAATCTAGAATTTCAAGAAATTTATATATTCTGAATTATGAAATCTTGGTGTGCAGATTAAGAAGGCTATCTTTACAACTCTCATTTCAAATGGCATGTTTGAGAATGCACATATCCGGCTCACTCTAACACGCGGTAAAAAGGTTAAATCTTTTGGAACCTTTTTTTTCTTTTTAGACAAAGGCAAATTCTAAACCATTCATGTGATTTTATCTTACACTTTCAGGTTTTATTGTTGTCTCTTTACGAATTTTGGGCACTTATCTTTTCCTTTCTACAGGTCACCTCTGGAATGAGCCCAGCATTCAATCTGTATGGATGTACCTTAATCGGTAAAATATGTCCATCTCCGTGACTATCATTTCATTTCATTCTTTGAAAGTCCAGCATTAGCTCTTGCTGATATCTATTCTTGAGCACACTTTCTTCTGATGAAATAAGTATTTTCATATGAAAATGCAGTGCTTGCTGAGTGGAAACCTCCTGTTTATGACAACACAAGTGGAGTTACTTTGGTGACTGCTACCACACGTAGGAACTCACCAAATGTGAGACTCCTATAGTACTTGGTTGCGTCAATTAGATGCAAATTTATGCTCCAATTTATTAAGACATGGCCAGATAGGCTTGTCTTTCAAGAAAAATACGTATAATGCACTTGTTGTCGTTTACTATAAAGGAAGAAGCAAAGTTACATGTTTACTATAAAGGATATCATCCACTTGTTGTCGTTTCAAGTTTTAATTATTAATCATTTAGCTTGCCCTTTTCTCAGAATTTGGATTCGAAGATTCACCACAACAATCTTCTCAATAACATTCTAGCAAAGGTTTGTCCCTGCTTTCAAAGTGGAGACATCTATGTTGTCCAGCAGCAATGCAACATTTACATGATTTAAAGATGTACCCCTAACAATTTGAGCTGGTGCAGGTCGAAGGAAATTTAGCGAAGGCAGATGATGCGATTATGCTAGACAAAGATGGTTACGTTTCAGAGACAAATGCCACAAACATTGTGAGGACAAACAACTTAAACGTCTATAGCCTTTCCTAGTTGGCTATTGATCATTTAAGTCTCCATATTGATGTGTTTTGTTCTGTTTCATGACGCAGTTCTTAGTGAAAAAAGGCAATGTGTTGACTCCACATGCTGATTATTGCCTACCTGGCATTACCCGAGCAACGGTAAGCTTCATAATCCCCAGACTCATAATTTAAAAACATAGTTTGTTTTTGAGGGCGGTTAAAAACGTAGTCTGCTGCTATAAATAATTATGGTGGTATCGATCAGATCATTTATTCATCAATCATTTCTTGAGTTACAGGTTATGGAGCTTGTGGTGAAAGAAAATCTTGTCTTACAAGAAAGACGAATAAGTCTATCGGAGTTCCACACTGCAGACGAGGTTCATTACTAATTCTCTTTGGGCTTTACTACTTGTCGTGGGAATGTGCCTACTACGATTTATTTCATAATGCCTTGTTTCTTAAGATTTCATCATTCACAAATTTTCTGAAGACTGAATTGAATAACATAAAACATTCAAATGTCAGGTATGGACGACAGGAACAATGGGAGAACTTACCCCGGTAAGACACTCCAAAAGCCTTAACCCAAACATGCTTCTACTGAATCTACTCTCTTATCATGGTCATCTGTAGTTTGCCTCTTCCGTGGGATTATGTCTTCAATGGTGTACATGTACTTGTTACTTGATTTTTCCAGTTCAAACTGCATTTTTTTAATGAAAAGGTTGGATATTTTTTAGGTCGTCATGATCGATGGACGCGTTGTTGGAAATGGAAAAGTAGGCCCTATAACACGGCAAGTGCAGAATGCTTACAAGAACATGACAGCAGAATTAGGTGTTCCCATTCCCATGTATACTAAGGCCTAATTTAGTCCCAAACGTTGTAGTAATTTTTAGTGCCTATTGATGCATTTCCTGTATCCTTGAACGACTATTTGGTAATAAACTATTACAAGTTGTTACTTATAAATGTCCGTCTCCAAGTTATTTTCTTCTTGTGGGAAGCGTATCTGCAGAAGATCGGCGCTTTTCACCTGGTCACCTGTGAAGGTGTAAATAAGTAAAATGTGTACATTATGAGACCAACCTAGAATCTGCACCTCATATTCTTATCCATTGAAAGTATGTAGGAAAAGTCTGGAACTGTTTTATAAAATTGTAGGGTGAGGTGGGACTTCCCGTTCTTTACAAGATGCATTTCTAGGAAGCTCTACTTCTGATTGTGCTGTGCAAATCTGGATAGGAAGAAATGGGCTAACCTTGGAAAGTAGGGGGATGTGGAAATTTGTTTTGGGTCAAAATTTGAGGGACATTTGAGGGACTTCTTATCTAATGCACACAGCTGACACCCTCAGCTGATAGTTCTGGCTGTTTCGGATAATTTTTAGTATAGTGGTATTGGCAGTTGACATCTTTTACAGAACAATGTTCCTAGTTCCTAGTCAGCAGTCAGTCCTGTAAACCCTCTGTCTTGGCGCTCATGCCTAATATTTATGAAACTAATATTTAACTCTGAAACTAATAAATTACTCGCTGAAACTAATATTTGTGATGTACCCATTTCATTTCTGAATTTTTCATTTATCTAAACGCATATGGTGAAATTTTGAACCTACAAACATCTCCACAGAACTGCGGGGTAGTAGGTCAAGTTTCCATAAAACTAATGGTGCAGTAACAATGTACAAATCCATGAATGAAAGAAAAAAAATGTTCAAGAGACCATAGAATGATTAAAATGTCTTGCCTCATAGGAGTTTTCTTTTCCAAATGCTTGGACATCAAATACTGCCAGGAACACCATTTACAAGGGAATGTTTCTCCAAAACAAGGACGAAAACATAGAAAGAACTAGATGCTACATCTGATCAAGCATTTACTCCATATCACAAGGTCCCTTGCACCGATATTTTTAACAAGTTATTAAACCTTCATTTTGATCTTCTGGGCAGCAAGAGCTTCAGCCTCGAGTGTTGGTTCCCACAATAAAGTACTTTCTGCTAGCAGACCTGTCACGACATATGGATCCATGTTTGAAGATGGGCGGCGATCCTCTAAGTAACCTGGAGAAAGAGAAACATTTCAAGGATCATAATAAACTCTAATAAGCATTGCCAGTACCTATTATCAGTTCGGTTCAACTTTCCGAATTCGAGCCTGAATACCAGCTTGATAAACAGGAGGTAACTGCCTGAATTAAACATAAAAACAGCAAACAAATTGATATACACCTTTTCCTTCTTTCTCGGTGTCACGTCCAACACGGATTGAACAACCACGATTAGCGACTCCCTGCAAATTAAAATTACAGGGGCTTCTTAGACAGATGTTGTAAAGTATTTACTTCTGTTTTGCTAGAATTTGATGTTTTAAGTTGCTAAACATACCCATGAAAAGGTGTTAATGTCGGCTGTCTCATGCTTTCCGGTCAACCTTCGTTCATTTCCTTCTCCGTAGGCACTAATATGCTCTTTATGGCGAAGAGACAGATTCAGAATTGCCTTCTTTATCACGTCGAATCCTCCTTCCTCTCGCATGCTCTTAGTACTAAGATCACATTGATCATAATCCAATATTAACACTAAATTTGATTCATAATGTAAGGGAATTCTTCATAAAAACATCTCAACTCAAGTCTCAACATCCATAATAATGGATGGAATAAAAGATACATACCTGTAGTTAGTATGGCATCCTGCACCATTCCAGTCACCCTGTAAAATGATAACAGCGGGACACACTTATCAATCATTTTCAAGTGATGGTTATAGTCAAGTGCGGAAATGTGTATGACAAATTACCTCAATTGGTTTAGGATCAAGAGACAGAACAACACCAGCTTGTTCAGTAATTCTCTGTCAGAGAAGCGAAAACAACATGAGGATAAAAAATAGAATGTTTTAAGTTTCTTCTTCACGTTGAAACTAATATATTTCTTCGGAATGTAATTAGGTGAATTACCTCAAGAATGTATCTAGAACACCAAACATGGTCTCCAGCTTCAATGCCCACACTTGGACCGACTTGATACTCCCACTGCATTAGGATTTTGTCTATTAATAGCGATGAAGAATATGAAAATGGTATTGAGAGCACATAAACTTACAACTGTTTTTAAATCCAGACTGCTAAATGCCAAGTTTAATTTACATTTCATGTATTTGTAATAGCACATTCACTTTATATCTGGATTCAGGCATGTTTGGTGATGCTATATATAAGAAAAAGGTATGAAAGAGTAGAGAGAGAGAAAACCTGGCCAGGCATGACTTCTCCATTAGTGCCACTGATGTTAATACCAGCATATAAGCAAGCTTTGTAGTGAGCATCCGAAATGTCCCTTCCGAAGGATTTGTCGGCTCCAGCTGCACAGTAGTAAGGACCCTGAGAAAGAAAGTACAAATGTTAATGACTCATCAAAGAACTGGTTAATAAATACTGAATCACAAAAGACACGGACAAGGTTACCTGAGGACCGGGGAATCCTCCAACTGGCCAACCAAGAGGCCACTTCACATTTGGTTGGAGCAGGGTGTATTCCTGCTCAATACCGTACCTAATTTCCAGCAACCATGTAAAGTAAAAATTGATCATTTGAGCTATAAGCATAAGTTAAGCATACCAAACAACCACATATTTGTTCATTAGTTAGAGCCTAAGGAGAATTCTCCAAGTTACAAATATCACCCACACACAACTGAATTTCCTTAAGCTTGTCACTGTTCAAACTTGAAAACATCCTAAGTTGTGAAGAAATTACCATGGGATTTCGTCAATGACCTTCTGATTACTAAAGATCTGAGCAGCTTTGTAACGTTTGTTTGTTGGAATTGGCTCCCCTTGTGGTGTGTATGCATCGCATATAACCTACATATATTCCACAACAGTACCTTAACAAACTGAAACAGGTTCCTTCTGTGCTATATATCATTCATCAAAACCAATATTCAAGAACATATCCAAACTTCTGAACCATGTCTCTTTTGTAACAAATCGTGTTTCTTACAGAAGTCTATACAGATACTCACCAAGATATTGTTACCACCCCTGAAAGGATCCTTAAAAATCGCTTGAGGGCTGTAGAAAGTAACAGAAATTACAAATACTAATTAGCAATTTATCATTGAATATTAGAAATATGTGGTATTTTCATTTTCTTCAGTCATAGACCATACTATAAAATCACTTCACTATCCTCTCCTGGTGCTTGTCCAGTACTTGAACCGTCATAATTCCACTTGGGAAGGTCAGCAGGAGATTTAACAGGCTTTGAGATAGTCTGAAGAAAATATCAAAATACAATGAAACGATGTGTTAGGTATGAGCTTCTATAACTTAATGTTGGAAAAGCAAAACACAGAAGTATGAACATACCCTTGATTTGCTACGCATATCAATTCCTGTTCCACCAATCCTGAAGATCAAAAAATGTTCAAGTGGAAAAATCACAATCAGATAACACTTGCATTATTACATGCCAGGTTTCAGTTACAAAAGACAATTAGTTTTAAAACTATCAGGAGTCATTAAGTTTTACTACAACTAAAAAGATAACAGAACATACACTTCCACAGTTCTACTCAAAGACAAAAGGATACTAATATTTACCAGATGTATTCGGCGATGATCTTATCAGTGAACGGTGTAGTATCCAAATTTAATAGATCTTCCATTCTGTTGATGGTACCGTTTTCCGATTTAACAACCATAACTTTGAATTTAGAAGCGTTTTTAGTAAGTCCACTTCTTTTCTGGTTAAACGTTAGAGAACCCCACATCTTTGTTGTAATTGGGCTTGCAGCATTTGTTGTTGTATTTGTTATCTTCATCTGACATTGCAATGAAGGTGCTAAAATCTGTGCCATCTTCACCTGCCAATAATTTGGCCAAAACATTTTAGCAAAAAAACTACAACAAACACAAAACTTGGGGAAATTGAAAATTAAAGAACATTAACCTTTAATAAAGTGGAAAACTAAAAAGCTTAAAACTAGGTCCAACTCAAAGGATAACTCACAAAATTTTAAGACTTCAAAATATCATTGGCAAAAGATAGATGATTTCAATTGTAGCTTACATCCATTTGTATAGCTATAGCATCTCCTAGAACTTGTCCTACTTAAACTACAACTCTAGACTCCTAATATAAATGATTCTACTTATACTCCTGTCTTAAACTATTCCAATTTGATCGACAAAAAAATTCCTTGAGACAAAGGACCTCTTTAAGAATTCTAGCCGATGTCTAAGAGGGAATGCAGAAATATAGTATCCATTTTCCAGTTATTTTCTCAGCATCAATTTTACTCACACTTAAGAATAAAAATGACTACAACATTTGGCATTAAATAATGGTGATCATACACAACAATGTTGTGGCTGGCAATCCTTCAAAATGCCTCTCATCCCACATGTATTTTATCCATACCTACTTCACCCTTGACGTACATACTATATACTGCCTCATTTCAATTAGTACCACATGGAGTGAACTTGTATTAACATTCCGAAACTCTTAAAGAAATCAGATCCTTTCACATGCTATATGATGCAGATTCAGAGTGTGATTTAAGTGACAATGTTACAAACGTTGAGTAGAACATCCTCACCAAAATTCAGTCCTTTTTAAAAATTGTAACAACCTGTCACTTTGGCTGTGATAGCCAATAGCTTAATCACTGTCGGATATTGACAGTGATAATTGGATTGGCTCTTAACTACAGCCAGTAATTACACGGTGATGCAGTTAAGTTTCCGAAACACACTGAATTTTGGCGAAGAATATTCACTCAACATGTCGATCATCCATTTAGGCCCCAAATGGTATGCAGAGAACATTATTAGCAAGCAAATTTTCGTAAATGCAAAACTCTGCAGTTTGAAGTCTTGGAATAAGCAAAAAACTGCAGCTCAACAATTCCTATCAAGCATGGCCTTAAAGAGACTCTTTTACTAGAATCTGCTGAAAAAACAGAAGATACGGAGCTATCTCTTTGTAAAGGTAAACAAAATAAGTAGTGTGACTGTCAGATTCCGACCAAATGGTTCAGTTAGAATCACTTCAGTAAAGTGTTCACAGGAGTGTCAGACCCAGATATTATTTCGGATTATACCAAAACAGAAAGATCATTAACTACAAAGTACAAACAGAGATCTGACACATTCCGTACTTAGTAAGTAGATACTAATTAAGACTTACCGGAGATCGGGGAGAATGGCCGGGAGATGAAGTTGGTTTTGGTTTTGAACTATTGGGACTTGAAGTCAATGTAGTGCAGAGTTTCAAAGAGAGAGAGAGAGAGTGAGGTATGGAAGGGGAAAAGGTCGTGTAGAAAAGAAGGTTTATAATGAGAGGGAAAGATTCTTTGGCTTTTCCGTAGTAGATAGGGGTATTAATTTGGGTGGAGGAAAATGGACTTTTGGGGTACTCTTTTAAGACACCAAAGAGTTTTTTAACCTTAAAATAAGATAAGGCTTCTCTATCGTATGTCATGCATCATGATTCAATATTAACCTTTGGATTTTCATGGACCTAGAATGCAAAAAGAAACCAAAGCCATGCTTCAAAAAAAAAAACAAATCCACTGGCTAGGATTTGAGATGATTATGATGAACCAGAAAGTAACCCATGATGCTATACCGGGAGTGTGAAAATTTATAGCAAGCACATTTTGAGGCATCAGTCCTGATGTGTGTGTAAATATTACCCGAAAAAACTCATCCTGACCGTACCCGCCCAAGCCCGTCTGTACTTGAAATTGTCCAAAGTCTGTTATGGCCCGTTGCGGGCTACCCGGCCTGGCCTGGATTAATTTATTGGGCGGTCTCGGGCTTTGCGATTAATTATGATGCCCGGCCTGATACCCGGCCTGGTGCCCGGCCTGAAAGGCTTTTATGTGCTATTAATCATTTAATATCCTCTTAAAAAGACTTAAAAGTTACAATTTTATAATTGTCAATTTTGTGTCAAGAAAAATAAAATATATAATTGTTTTTACTTATAATTAACCTTTTCAAAACATTAATGGTAATATATTTTCTTATTAGAAAGTTTATTGTACTCTAATTAATTATTTATTATAGCCTAAAATGAAAAATTTGTCAGTGTAATTTAAATATAAAATTATACTATCACTTTACTTACGATATGTGATGTTGGAAAGGAAAGGATATTGTATTTAATACCGTTCATTTGAAAATTTAAACTTAACAAAAAAAAATCAAAATAGTGGCCTGTCCGGCCCGATCTGGCCTGCCCGTATAAAAAACGGGCTTTGGGCGGTCTTTGGGTAACAAATTATCTACTTGTACCCGGTCTGTCCGTCCTGAATTTGTTTACGGGTTCACAAATATTAAGCCTGGCCTGCCCGACCTGTCTTAGTTTTTGGGTCGGGCGGCCCGGCCTGCCCGAATTTACACCCCTAGATGTGTGTATATAAATGGGAAATGTAACAGGCAGGCGGACGTTTTAGCCAAACTATCTAGAAAGTCTCGTGTAATCAAGAAAAATGATACGTTTTTGTTTAGAGTTATTTAAGAAATATCCCAATTTTGTATGTAATTCTTTGCTTTTAATCGGGTTTATTTTCAACAAGAAAAAAAAACTGTTTCGAAGAGGACAGAGATGTGGTCAATAGTCAGACATGAATTAATTTACAGTAATTGGTCGAGTAATATAAGACCTTAATTGTTTTTTACATTGTTTTTACTTACGGGCCGTGAGTTATAACCCTAAAGATATCGCTATCTATCCATAAAAAACTCATCAAAACAAAAGTAACACAAAAACTCCAAATATCAAAAGTAACACAAAAACTCCAACGGTGTCACTATCCACCACCAATTCAGTAACACCACTACTAATCAACGGTAAAACAACATCACTGTCGCAATCCTACCATCACCAACCAGCAACACCATCATCGCCGCCACCACTACCATCACCAACCAGCAACACCATCATCGCCGCCACCACTACCATCACCAACCACCACCACCATATCCACCATCAATATATACCAGCCCCACCATCTCCACCAACCAGCACCACCCATCACCATCAGCTTCATAACCATCATTGCCATCACTATCTACCACTACTAGCAACCAACACCATGTTCACCAACAAATACTAGCATTACCAAATCCAAATCCAAAGCCTTTTCCAGTAGCAAGTACCGGGTCGGCTAGAGAATATCTCCTAAGAGTATAACATAGTTTTTACGTCGTCCTGTCACAGCCTTGCACAACTTGCACTACGGCAAGCAAAATACTTGACACTACCCGCGTCGCGATTGTTTTTGTATTGGACCAGATGGAAAGTAATCACCATGTTAATGGGATTACGAATTCTCGACCATTAATGCGGATATACTTACCCCATGTCCATGTTGTAGAAGTTACGGGGTGCTTCCCCTTCACTATAGAGTTGATGTCAAAGATCTGCTGCATCTTGACTATAGAGTTGATCTCACGTATAGTCAGGCATACGATGGTTTACAATTCACTAAAGAGTGTCTTTGGGGTGATGACATCAAGTCTGTTAGAGCATAGCTCGGTTAAACTCACCAAGCGTTGGTATGTCAAGTTTGGTTGTCATATTTTAGTATCAAAACTCATCTAGAGTTGCTTTATTAAATACTAGTGTCAACTTCGCTTAGGTTAGATTAGAAAGTCTAGGAATGTTGAGACATACAAGTATTACCCCGAAGACATGAAGAATAAGAAGAAGTGGCGAATTAAAAGGACGACATCATCCTTCCACTTGAGGTTAATAATATTGACTTGAACTGTTTCATTCCTAACGTATCTTTCAAGTCGTTTTACATTGAAAACATAACTGTGAAGCTGTATATACTGTACATATTGTATAATACTCTAGTGATATGACATGATCATAGTATTAGGGAATTAGTCTATGAAGTATAACGCTTATCTTTTGAACTTCGTAGATATGACATCGACATAATCTTGTATATATTGTTATGATTATGTGAATGGGTTATGGTGAAGATCTCATCCTAGGAAACAATGTTTTACATTTGTTTAAAGGAAATACATTCATGAAACTTGTTTCATCAATCGAAAGGGAAATCATTAGACTTATTGGTCCGGCTATTTATTGCAAATCTTTGGATGACCAATATGTGTGGGATGGTAGAACCGATCTTAACTTATGTTATGTATCTTGGTATAAATAATCATAATGCCTTACATATGATTTGATATGACTGGTGTAATCGATCCTAAGTAATCACCATGTGATGGTATGATCGATCCTTGTAATTTATGTGACCAATCCTAGTAATTGGTGTGACCGGTCACGAGTGTTGTGTAATTGATCCTTGTAATTGGTGTAACCAATCCTGGTAAATGGTGTGAACGATCACAAGAAATACCATGTGAAGATGGAACATATCCTTATGACTGGTGTAACCGATCCTAGTGACTGGTGTGACCGATCACAAGTATTTCCATAATTAGGTATAACTGATCCTAGCGATTGGTAGAAACGACTGAACCCATGCATGTCATTTGGTATTTGATCAATCACATAGTATTCTTGGAATACAGGTGAACCAATTTTAAACTTGTTTGGAAGTCTGGTATAATAGATTCCAAGAATGCAAATCCATGAAAATATGAAATAAGGATTTGCAGTAAAAAGATGTCAACATACTTTGAACATGAACGGTAACTCTTATAATTTATTGTTCAAAAATATTCTTTAGTACTCAAGGTGATCACGTGCCGAATAAATTGAGTATTTTTTAATTAAGGTTTTTGGTTTTGTATGCTTTAATTACCAGCAATTAAATGCATATCTCTAGAGAATAAAAATTAGTAATGTGCATTTACTAATTGGAGATTTTTTATTGAGAGATTTCGTACATATTGGACAAGCATTTATTGGAATTAGGAAAACCGAATTTGCCATTCATTGCAAATCTTGAGAATATTTTCGGTTTTGGAAATTCCTTGGTGTCCAAACATCCTTGGTCTATAAATACCTAAGTTTGCATTTCTAGCAAACTATCCTAAGAGCCATGCAAACTTCATTTCTTTTTGTTTGTCGTCTATTCGGAGAGAAAAGTATCCTAATTAGGTGAAATCTCTTACGGCCGCTCGTTTAAAGACTTATGTGGGATCAAGAAGCTCTACGAGTACCGTTGGTGGGAAACTGAATAATTGCAGTGTTATTCGTTTTCGATTGATTTGATTGACTAACGGTTGTTGAAACTTTGATTGCACCTAGTTTGTTTATTCTTGAGAATCTTCTCTTCTAATATAAGATTCACTCAAACTAGATCGAAGTATCGACGGGATCTTTAGAACTGTTTTTATATCGAAAGACATTTTGTGATAATCCATTGTTAACAGACTTTGTTCTGTGTGTGATTGATCACAAGAGATTCAAGTGGTGTTGTGCAGGTTATTGAAGATAAAAAAAGATTTGAAGACAGAGAAGATTTCTTATTAGTTTTCATATCTTGTGAATTTGTGTGCACAAACCTTGATCGGTTGGGATCCAACTAGAATCGGATTTATTCGATTGATTACTTACGTGAGATCAGCATCGCTTTATATTTTCTCTTTGAGATCTATATTGATTGATTGCGAATGTAGACTTGACTATTTCGATAGTTAAAATTAGATTGATCTAACCAGACAAAGGAGTTTATTAGATTAAACGGAAGAGCCTTTGTCGATTACTCGTCTATATCTTATAGCAAAAATTGATTAGAGTGGTTACCAAACAGATTGTTCCTTTGTTGTTTGGAATACGATCCAAAGGACTTGCTATTCACGTGCATGGCTCTAAAAGTCGAAGGCGCGGGGTTATTGAGGGAACTAAGTAGCTAGGGATAGTCTGCTTGGTCTCAACTATACGAAGTTGGTTTATATTTTGTATAGCGACTTAATTATGAGAGTATTCAAAAATGGACTAGGTCCCAGGGTTTTTCTGCATTTGGAGTTTCCTCGTTAACAAAATCTTGATGTGTCTTTTACTTTGATTTCCGGATTATAATTATTATTATAATAAAGTAAAATACACACACGTTAACTCCGATATACTTGATAGTGATCCTATAGAGTTTGGTTATTACCGAACCTCTCAAGTATCACACTTTGATTGTCGTATTGTCTCGATCTCGTATCCATAGACGATCACATAAAGTGTGATTACGGAAGTTGTTGTATTGTCTCGACTTTTTCCGTATACGATCACACTTGGTAAGAGGACTTATAGGTTGAAACAAAAAGATTTTGGTGTATTTGGGTACCCTCGTCTTTTCAGTCTTTACCATCCTTACTATTAAAAAACTTTATAAGTTTTATTTCATTAACTGAAACATCATCATTTCAGAAACTTTATAAATTTTAGTAACAATTTGTTTATTTTATGGTTTAGACAGGTACCATTAGGCAACCATCTATTTGTCCAAACCTCTATGTTTTTTTCCATTTCTAACTTCTTGACAATGGTTCTCCCTAATGACATCCAGATCTTTACAAATGCTAGTCCATACAAAATATTTGACGGAGTTCTTCTTATAATATAGAGGGTCAGTCTTGGGAAAACTCTTGTTTTTAAGGACAATACTCCAATGTTTATCAGGGATTTCTATGAGCCTCTAAGCAAGTCCAGTGAAAAGTGCAAGATTGAATTTGTGGATTTTTAATACCCAAACCTCCATTATCTTTGCTTGTGCATATACAAGTCCCTGCTTTAAGATAGAAACCTCAGCTGCATTATTTTTCTGTCACTAGAAGCCTCTTTGAAGAGCATTCATTATATTAAGGGTCTTTTTAGGAAGGGAGAAACCCATCATTTGGTACATCGGCATAACACTAGTCACAGAACTGATAAGTGGTGTTTTACCATCCTGAGAAAGCAATTTAGCTTTCCATCCTTGAGCCCTACTATGCACTTTATCAAGCATATTTTGATAATTAAAACACTTATGAGTATATATTAATAGAAAAGATGTGTCCCTAAGTAGGTATCAGTTTTTGTAATTCTATCGGTTTTAAGGATTTTAGTTGACAGTTCACAGTGCTTGTTCATAATTTTTTTACTAAAGATTTTTGGAAATTTATAACTTTACTAGTGCAATCACTGAAAATTTTTAGAACACTAAGAAGACTCGTAGCTTGGACAATACTAGCAAAAGTAAACAGAAAAGTAATCATCAACAGACATCAAATAACAAATCGGAAACAGAAGGGCAATTCATATTGGTTTCCACACCAGTAGTATTTCCTAATATTTCAGCATGCATAAGAAGTTATGTCAAAGCTTCCATACAAATAATGAAAATAGTTGGTGACAAAAGGTCACCCTTCCTAATTCCCCTAAATGAATTAAAAACTTCACTAAGATACCATTTACTAACACAACATACGAAACAGTTGAAATGCAAGTATAAATTATATCACATAATTCATTAGAAGACCCAAAATATTCAAATACATTAATTAAAAAATTACATTCAATTCATTCGAAGGTTTTTGACAAATCAAGCTTCTGGGCATAAATCCATTTTTTTCTTTTAATGGTCTTCATAGTATGTAAGATTTGATACTAAGATTATTTTTATAACTTGAAAAATGAAAACATTATCTCTAGAGGACATAAGGTTAGCAAAAACTCTCTGAAACCATGCAACAACAAAGCCTCCTGATCTAGCAATAGATGGAAATAAGAATTATTCTTTTGCATGAATTCCGTGAAGTATTTTCTTCATAATAGTATCTTTAACTTTTGCTTCAAACAAGAACAACATATCAAGGTTGTGATTTTTTCTTCCAACTAGTGTATTTTATTTTACATCCTCTCTCCTCTTTATCTTCTTCGTCTCTTCTGAAAAAAATAGAAAAAACCCTAGTAAACCATTCTTCTCCAATGGCGGCACATACCATTAGAGAGTAAATCTCTGGACCACTTGGGGCTGAAAGTTATGTCATGAGTTAGGGGTTACGGATCTGAAGGAACTGATGGAAACAACCATTATTTTGCACGTTATAATCATGTTTTTAGTTCTTCTTTTTTCTTTTTGTCTTGGATAGATCTAAGTCTTGTTTGCCCTGCTTAGTTGAATCTCTACATCTTCTTCTATTTTATGCTTTTTCAAGATTCTAATACTCTAATTCTAGATCTATGTTCTCTCTTATTGAGTTTGGTGTGGTCTTATTCTTTTTCCTTCCTTTCCTTCTTGTTATTTAGATTTCTAGACTATTTCTGGTTACTGCTGCTTGTTTCTTTTGTTGGAGTGTGATTGTATTTCTTTTTCTTTTCTTCTTCTATCTTCTCTTGTTGTGAGCAGTAAAATGGGGTTCTTAATCAAGTTGTTTTTGGGAAAAAATTTTGAAAAGAAAAAATTAAATTCTCTTCTTAATATTTGGCTATTTGTATTTGGAATATGAAATGGTTTTCTCTTAAGTTTTAGATGGTTGTATTCTCTGTATGGTCTCCCTTCTTGTGTAGATCTAATGCTTGTGTGCTTAGGTTGTCTTGTTGGATTCTTATCTTAATCCTTGTAGCTGATGCTTTCTTTATTTGGTGTTTGATCCCCCGATCTTGTTTAAATCTCTGGTTATTCTCTTATTTCTCTTCTTGCTTTTGAACAAGGATTATTGGGGTATTAAAATTGAATCTCTTAAAAATGTGATTTTTTGTTTAAGAAGGAAAATGAGAATATTCTTAATACTTTGTTCTCTAATATCTTGAAATTATTCTATTTCTTTCTAGTTTGTTCCGGTGGAAGAATCTTGTCCTGTTGTTGTTATTGATTTTTAGCTATGCTGGGTTACACCCTTTTCCTTTTGCTTTATCTTTTTCCTTCTTTGAGTTGTTTCTGGCTGACTCTCTCTTTTGGAGTCTTTTTGAAATGGGGTTAAGCCATTCTTATTGACCCAGTTCTTATTTGTTCCCCTATCTGTTTTCTCTTTGAGTACATGTTTGTAATCTTGACTCTTACATGTCTCTGCTTTCTTGTTAATTTTTAGGCCCTTTTTTGAAATCTTTTAGGATGTTGATTTTATGGCCTGTTATACCCTGATAAATAATGGTAAAAATGATGAATTATCCTCAGTTTCGAACCCTAACTCAGCCGATCTGACTAAGCCCCCCAGGTAAGTCCATCCATATTTCCCTTGGTATCTCTCATTTCGTTTTCAGTTTTCATATTTTTCGGATTCTAGAATTCCTTTCAATATTTCTGTAGTGACAAGTTTTGTCCTTTAAACCCTAACCTTTCTTTGCATTTTAGTTTGTTTTGGAACCTGTAGTTGATTTTTTTTCCAGGATTGAAGTCTCCTAGCAAGGAAAGCGACAAGACAAAATCGCCATTCGGCTTGGCTATACAGGGGCCCTCTTCTTTCACACTTCTCCATTGTTTTTTGTTTTCTTTTCATTAGTTATAATCGTGTCTCTGTTGTATTTTTAAGATGCATATAATTCAGGTTCACTAGCTTCCGATATTATTTAGAATCCAATCCTTTAGCTTTACTAAGCACTAAATTATAAGTTGACCCTGAATTTACGCTTTGTAATATTTTGTCTGTTTCTTCCTTTTATCTGCTTGAGGTTAGCTGCAACTTTTCCCCTGAATTAGTTGAAACTGGACAGACGACTAGGCTTTCTTATTTTCTCTCATCTTGTAGTGTTTTATTAACTTCTAGTTTCAGTATTTTTCATTTGGTGGTTGTTTCAATTAGAGTTTTTTTTTCCTGCTTACTAGCTTTCTCTTTTATAATGTATTATGTATGTGTAAGATTGATGTGTAATTTAATCTACTTTTGTGCTTCTTTTTGGCATAGGAAAATGAAGGCTCATGTGAAACAACATGATGTTGAAATCAATACTGGCTATGTTCCTTATGGTTGTATTTTTTTTGAAGATGCAACTTCAATCAAACAAATCTTCGATTGCGGGAAAGGCTAAATCGCCACCCTCAATCATTAAGAAGAGATATCTTTCCTATACAGGCCGTTGTGACACTTTTATCAGACTTGTTCGTGGTAAAAGGGCTCAGGAATACTATTTGATAGTTTTATCGCGAGCAAAGATGCTCAATCCACACACACTGCCAATATTAGAAGACTACTCATTGGGTACCGATGGAGAACGAATGCTTCCTGGGTTATTGAAGATTTACAAAAATTTGGTTATCTTTGTCATTTTAGTTTTAGAATTTGCTTTAGGACTCGTCGCATTGTGCTCTTTTCCTTCGTCGGGGTTTTATCCCTTTGGATTTGGGTTTTCCCTGTCAAGGTTTTTAACGAGGCAACAAATGCGTGTCCAACACCATTCAGTGGTTTTATTATTTACCTTCTATTTTTTGCGCTTTACTTTTTATGTAATTCCTAGCTATAACTCTATTGTAATCAAGGCTGCTAACGCCTTAAGTTAGCTTTCTTCCATAACTTGTCTTTGGTGTTATCTTTTCTTATCTTAAGAATGGTTAATTTGTTATGACTATTTAGATGAGCTGTCTTTGGTGTTATCTTTTCTTATCTTTTTGTGTAGTCATACTAGACCTACTGATAGTTAGATGCTTATCTATTCTTTCAGCGGCTAGTCATTTCAAGTCTACTCTGTTTGATGTCATTTTAGTAGTCCTCTGAAGTTTGAGCGAGTAGACTGTGTATATAGGATTTTCACCGTCCATTCTTATTGTATAGTCATATCAGGTCACTGACAAACACTTTATCTTTTTTGGAAAACACTTTATCTTTTTTGGAAATCAGTACCTCTCTTCTGTTGTCACTTTAATGCTCTTGAAAATGGGTTATAAATTAAAGACCTGATCACTCAATATATGAATAACAATACCTCTCTTCTGCTTCATATAGTAATGGAAAACTATGAGAAAACCGTTCATTATTGCTCTTCTGTTTCTTCTTCATCTTCTTCTTCTAACAGTAGTTTTTATTCCTCGGATGATGATGCAATAACAATTATGCAAAATAACATGGCCGTTAGTTTGGGAGTCCTTATTACAAATTCAAAATGGCCTCAAACTCGTATCAAAATACCAAGAGATCGTGAGTCAGGGGCTGAACTTCTATGGAACGACTATTTTTCTCCGTACCCAAACCAACCACCCAATGTTTTTCGCAGAAGATTTAGAATGCGTCGACAATTGTTTAACCGAATAGTGGAAGGTGTTACCAATGTAGACAGATATTTTGTTCAAAAGCCCGATGCTTGTGGAGTTCTAGGATTAAACCCTCATCAAAAAGTAACAGCAGCAGTACGAATGTTAGCTTACGGATGTGCGGCAGATGCAATAGACGAGTACTTACGCATAGAAGAAACCACTGTGCTGGAAGCTACTCGTAGGTTCTGTAAGACGATTATAAATGTGTATGGGAAAGAATATTTGCGTGAACCAATGGCTGGTGATATTGAACTGTTCCTCAAGCAAAACAAAGACCGGGGATTTCCTTGGATTCTGGGTAGTCTAGATTGCATGCATTGGAACTGGGATAAATGTCCATCGGCAGAATCCGGGGCTTACACCGCGTATAAAGGGAGAGAAAGTATCGTGTTGGAGGCAGTGGTGTCGTATGACTTATGGTTTTGGCATGCTTTTTTTGGTATGCCCGGCTCTAACAACGATATTAATGTTATGAACCGTTCATATGTTTTTCGAAGTCTTGTAATAGGAAAAGCACCGCCAGTGAGCTATGAGGTGAACGGAAATTCATATGATATGCCGTATTATCTAGGTGATGGCATATACCCAGAGATTCCTACTATTATTATGGCCATTAAACATCATGTTGGTAGGAAAAAGGAAATATTTTCATCGATGCAAGAGGGTGCAAGAAAAGATGTTGAACGGGGATTTGGTGTACTTCAACAACAATTTGGAATCATCAAACAACCTGCAAGAATGTGGAATCCAGATGTGCTTGCCTATATCATGAAAACCTGTATTATCTTACATAATATGATAGTCGAGGATGAGCGTCTACCCGGTGATTGGCCACATGTTTATGAACAACGTAGAAACGCAGCACCGGTTAATATATTAAGAGGCAATAGTGACGAGTTTTCCCAAATTATAGCTGAGCAACGCCGACGTGCAATGCGTAACAAAGATGCACATATTCGCTTGCGTGATGACTTGATCGAACATATATGGGTAGAATATGGGAATTAAAAATTGTCGTTTGTCATTTCATTTGTATGTTAACTTTGGATAATAATAAAATAATTAACTTTGGACAAATGATTTTGTTGTACGTTCTATTATCTCTTTGTATGTAACCATCCTCAAGTTTTAATTAAGGTCGTATGTTTCAAAAAAAATAGAAATTTAATTAAAATCAACGGAAGTAAACTTAAAATCCAAAAATTACATAATAATATGGCTAATTGTTCAGATAAAAAGAAATATTAAAACATAATAATACTAATAATACTACTAATCACTAAATAGGAGAAATAAGTAAGGTTTGAACTATTCCGCCTTTGTGTTAAGATTGGTTTCTTTTATTCCGAACTACGTCCGCCCTGCGAAGTTGGAAGTACTCTTGTTGTACAAGTTTCATTTTTTGAAGATCCATCATAATGATGCGAAATTCTTCGTCTTCAGCTTGCTTGGCTATTTTTGCCGTATGTTTAGCTTGTTTTGCTGCAAACTATGTTGATCTTTGTTCCATCTTGAATCTTGATTGTGCTTGGTAATGAGTATTGAAATTTTGTTGTTCTTTAATAATTATTCCCATCAATTCCTCTTGGTGACTGGATGTCTCTCTCCCTGTTTTCTTCAATCTTTTTGCTGCTTTTTTCCCCATCTTACGGAGATATGTGTTCTCTATGTCTCCCCCATCTGTGTCGTTACAAGTCTCTCCTTGGGTTGTTGTTTGCGGTCCTTCCTCATCTTCCTCGTTATTCTCATAAGTGTCCAAATCGTGAGTCGTATCGAATACAAAAGTCGATCGCCGATTATATTTTATATTTTCTAACACAATTGGATAGCACTCTTCGTACTTAAATTTTTTCCCATCGTTGCATTCCTTGAACCGCTTGTTCACTTCTTCAAGTTGTTAATGTTTTTAAAAAAACTTAAGTACATGGGCGCTTATTAAATATTAGAAAATAATTGTTCAAAAAATCAAGAATGCTTACCTTCTTTTCAGGACCCCATCCAGTATGATATTCACCTTCCACTTCTGCCTCTTTTGCCGAAAATAACGCCACATCTTTACTTATTCCCTGATATCGTTTTTGCCAGGAACTCCAAGACCGCTCTGGATTATTAGATAAATGAAGTTCAATATCATCCTTGATACGAGTCCACAGCGTCGCCTCTGATTGATCAGCTCCAACACTAGGATCTTGAGATATAGATAAATAAATTTTACACATTGTTACATCTTCAATTGTCGTAAAATTTGGACCTCGTGCTGTTCTTGGTGCCATTGTAAGCGAAATGCAGAAAAATTTCCAAATGATTTGAAAGCAGAAATAATATTTCTTCTTATTGGTGTGATAGATAGTTTGAAGTATTAGTTGTGGGAAAATGTTACAGCCTTTCATGTGTATATATAGGTGTTTTCTCAGTAAATTTCCAACGTTCGAAAATGTCTTCCAAACTTTCCAACGTTCCAAATTACCCAACGTTCGATTTTCTTCAACGTTCGATTTTCTTCAACGTTCGAATTACCAACGGTATAAAAAAATTTCAAAAACAAATAATAACGTTTTAAAATTTTCTGAAGCTTTAAACGGGGCGGAGCTATTAAGTCCGCTCAACAACAGGCGTTAACTATACATACGCCGGGCTGGGGCGTTGATATAATCTTCGTCTCATTGGGGCGTAAAGTTTATGAACGCCTGGCGTGGGGCGTAAACTTTACCAACGTCCCATCGGGCGAACATTTCAGCAACGCCTCATTCAGGCGTAAATTATATACACGTCTCTTTGTGGGGTGGTGTCTTTACGTACGTTTCACAACAGGCGTAGTTTATATACACGCCCGATGACAAACGGTGATTATACATCCGCTCCACTATATATAGTTTTGGTCTTGGTCCCAGACCAAATATGGTCCGGAATTTGGTTATGGTCCAGCTTTTAATCTTTACTCCGTCCCGCTGCGTCTCGTCCCTGGACCATAATTATAGGTTTGGTCGTCCACTGCAGTTGCTCTAATGAAATACCTAATTCACAAAAAAAAAAAAAAAGGTTATGAGTTTTATTAAGATGATTAGATGGTCTTGTTTAAGAAAAGATCTAATCCCCTGCAAATTCCAGGATAAAACCTTAAAGTCAACCAAAGGTTATTTCTTCCATAACAACAAAAGTGAAAAGACCACTATGGTTAAACGGAAACAAAGCATAAATAAATCAATATAAGAAAACTATAATGTATTTAATAGCCGAGAGAAATAAAGAGTTACGAAACATCTTTTGTAAAAGAATTAAAATAGAATTATAGCAAGCATAGTGAAAATTCATGTTGTCAAAGGCAATGTAATTGCACTTTAAGTTTTGAGGTTTTAGAAATTGGTCACCTCAATATTTTCCAAGGAAAGTGGTGTAGTTTCTTGATGCTCATCATTATCCTGTCTAGTCAATTCTCCATTTCTGGAAGTGCTACTGACTTGTTTATTTAAGTTACCATTCAGAATATTACCCCTTTTTTGGAACAAGGAAACTTGTTAACATCTTCATAATTCATTACAAGCAACGGATATTTCAAATAAAGATGTATTTTATTCTTGTCTTTACTAGTGTCACCCTCAGAAAGAGCTTTTTTGTAACTTCCACGGGAATAGTATCATCATTAACCACCATCCAATCATTCTTCGTCTTATCCTGAGTATATCCATCATTGATAACAATGCTTTTCTTCCTACTTATATCAGCTTATTGACTCAATAATCTAGACCATTATGATTATCTTTTCTTCTTTATATTTTTGTTGTTGTTAGCAGTTCCAGAAACTTCATCATTAACCACACTTTCATTAGCAATCATATGTGATTTTGTTTTTAAAGACTTCTTCAAGTCTTCAGCAATAACAATTCTTCTAGTAATTCCAGAATTTTCTACTCACCTTTGTTACTTTTACCATTTCCATTCTTATTTATTTCACTAATATTTTCAGTTTAAACTTCTTATATGCTTATCCTTCTTCTCTTGTTTCATCTGGATATATATTCTGCTTTGTTTATATCACTCTAACGGATTCTAAGTTCAACAGCCGCATAAGATAAAGACTCCATATTCCCGCTACCTTGAGTTCTTTTTCCATAAAAGATCATTGTAGTTTCTTCCTCATCTTTAATTATCACCTTAGGAAAATTTTTATGTAGTCTATTTTCCTAGTAAAGCAGCTCTGCTTATTGCGTTCAACAAACCAACACTCCCTGCAGGTAGCTAGCATGAGGCAACCCAATGAAATATATTTTCAATTTCACAGTTTCTCTATCTTTTCCATCCAGAATAACTATTTTGACTTGATGAACATGAGCTTTTGTATGATCAACCAAAATATGTGCTTTATAGTTAGCCAGCTTATCCAAAGTTCCAACAAGAGTGTGCACTTTGCCAACTTTTCTGTTATTTTTCTTACTGCATATCCTTTTGCTACAAGATCAATTCTTAATCTGAATTCAAACATAAATCATGGGTTGTGAAAACTATACCATTTATGTTCTCTTCACTATTACAGATGCACAAAGATGGAAGCTTTCCATGCACCTTGTTTGGATTTAAAAATATTTAAGTGGAGAAATCACTAAAATTGACTGGAGAGTGTTATAAACTTTAAGTTTATTTACTACTAAGATTCTCTTGCATCTAGTATTAGGGTTTCCACATACTTGAGCACCAGGCAAACAAGTTTTTTCCCCTATAAATAAAGGATTAAATCTATGTAATCACACACATTAATTATGATTTTCTTTGTTTGTTCTCGTTACTTTGTTCATAACATAAAGATAATTTAATAGTTAACCAAAATCACATAAAAAAACCTAGTAACTAGAAATTGAACTACTAAAACTTGTAAGATGTATAATGAGTTAAAAGTAGGGAACAAGCCCTAGTAATAACATAGATTTTGTTCCTTATAAATGAACAACAATAGCATCCTACACCATATTCAAGAGAGCTAGTTGGGTACCTACTTGTTATCACAAAAATAAGTAAATGTGTGTATATACACATTATCTATAATACAAAACAGAATGAGATTTTAATATTTGGACGGACGGATAATATTTTGAGAGGCAAACGTTACAATTGACCATTTCAATCTCATCCCAACCTAAAAAATCCGACAGTCGTCCTTTTGGTAACCTCATTCATTTTTTATTAATACGAAAATTTGGATTAAATGAAGTGAAGAATTACATGAGTTAATCCCTTTGGGGTACATTGTGTTACCCGAACTGGGAGAGGACTTAACCATTCTACTTCAGACAATATGTCCATACCATGTTTTTCCAGTTTATGGGCAACATGATTCACATCTCTAAGCACATGAGTGCATTTACAACTATCAAAAGAACTCAAAACATTGCCACAATCAATAACTAAGTTTCTTGTGGTCCATTTTATTGACTCTAGACTACCATTTAAAGCATTAATAACATTTAAACAATCTCCTTCCAGATGCACATTCCTGTATCCCTTTCTCTTTGCCCATAATGCAGCTTCCAACATAGCTTTAGCCTCAGCTTGTTCAAGATCGAATGCTTTATCTTTGCAGCATCTAGCTCCATTTGAGTTACCTGCAAAGTTTTTGCTTATTAGACCAATACATCATCAAAAGCAGCATCATAATTTATTTTTATGTAAGGATTGTCAGGATTCTGTCAAACTCTAGTGACCTGCACATCAGTAACATTAGTGTTTCTGGTAGTAGTAAGTAACATAGAATTACATTCAGAGAAATCAGTCTTAATCATGGGAACAAGTTGATTGAGATTCTCCTTCTGGTTTTCAAAAACTTTCCTACATCTTCCTTTGCATATGTGCCACAGAATAAAAGCAAACCATTTAAGAATTGTTTCATTCTGAACCTGATTATTATTAGTCTGGAACAAAGAACACAACCAATCATGTATATTCACATTAGAGATAGCATTTATCATGAAAAATCGTAACCTCATTCATTACGAATTCAAATTTAGTAACCTTTAATTAATTAATAGATCACCTCATAACTTGATATTCAAAGAAACATTAAATGAAACCATAATATCATATATTCATTATTGGATTTGGTGGTGGCAAGATGAATCCAGTGGGAAATAAGATTATTTTTTAAACCATAAGTGAGATATATACTTATAAATATATATATGCACACTATTACGTAAATGATCAGGTGTTGGTTTTTGGATGATGCATATGGATAATTTTACAATGTATGTGTGGACATTGTTTTGGCTTGAAACAATATAGAAAACTATCTCGCATGGAACATGATTTAAGAGCCGTAAAAAAAAATCAATCGTTGATCGGATTAAAACAGTGTGGTTACGACGCAGGTTATTTATAGTAAATTACAAAAAAATAAAAATAAACAATAAAAATATCAAATATATTTTTAATCCAAAATAATATAAAAACTATGTGCATAGCTAAGAAAAAGGTAAGAAATCGTGTAAATTATGGTGTGGTTTATATAAGGGTTTAAGAATCAACATCCAAAGAATACTTGGAAATGAAAAGGAAAATGGGTAGTGGTGTACCTATACATTTCAGTTATCTAAAGCAAGTATTTAGATTTTTAATATATATATATAAATATATGTGCTTATCTAATTCGGGTTACCATGTTAACGTTTTTATTGATCAAAGTATCTTTACAAAAATGATTTAATTGGTCAATTTTAAAGTGAGATAGGCATAAGTGAGTAAACACCATCCTTGAATAGAGAAAAATGAAAACATAAATCTTGAGTGTTTCTCAAATATATGTTCACCCAAACTTGTTAAAATAATCTCCTTACTTTTATTTACTCTAAATATTTATCACAAAATTATTTTAAACTATCCATTTTCATGTCGAACTAATCACTTTTGTGTTTTCTCTGTTTGATACAATTTGTTTAATCAGATTATGGAGTTTGTCGGATATATGGAAGTGGCCATTGTGTTTGTTGTCTTTGTTGTTAAGCTCGTTGAAGCTATGGAATCATGGTGTTTACCTTTTTAAAAATCAAAGGTTTGCTGGTAAGTATGATCAAGTATGATTGGAAGAATGATGAACCAGTTAGTACTGGAAATGTTTCAGTCAACTCAGTCTGATTCGTAAGAAATTGTTTTGTCCGCCATATGAAAATTTAAAAATTCAAACTTCAAAAACTAGTTACAATTTTTTTTCGTACCTGTTGACTTTCTCAAAAACAAAACTTTCCCTAAATAAACAAGAAATCTCGGCAAAATTTTTTTTAATCGATACCTATCCTAGGAATGAAATATTTTGTGATTGATTCCGAAACCTCCTTAATCTAGTACACTGCATAAGACCATGAAGCGACTATATCCTATTCATTCATCCTTACCTCTACAGACTTTTAAAAATGGAAAATCAAAACGCTACCGCATCAAAAGAAGTCTCAACCCTCTCTGATAAGCTCAAAGAACAATCTTCGAGAAAAGTGACTCAACATCATCACTTGTTCTTCATAACAATGAACTCTTTCAAGAGGAGCAATCTGAAGATGAAATAGATATTACTTTAATTGGGAAAATCATAATGAGATGTCAAATAAAAAGTGGAGAAGAATATGAAATTCACTTGGGATTTTATCCCGGAAGGAGAATTCAAAGTGAAAAGGCGGGGATCTAATAACCACACCCAATATTTCGCTTAGCAGTTTGTATGGACTAACTCCAATATACTTTTAAGAGAATCAACTAGACAGTCAGACTCAATCTTAATAAAAGTATATCAAAGAGTTATATCTCTCTTTCTCGATTCAATACTTCAAGCAAATAGAAATCTGCAATTATAATTGAATACAATAGAAATCACTTGAACGGCACCAAAGACCAATGTTCAAGTATCAATCAATTTCAATCAACAACCAAAGGTTGGATTTCCCAATTGATTGATTCAACGCATAACCTGTGATATTTCAATTATATAACAAAATATAATGCGGAAAAGAAATAACACAGACACCAGAAGTTTTTTTAATGAGGAAACCGCAAATGCAGAAAAACCCCGGGACCTAGTCCAGATTGAACACACACTATATTAAGTCGCGACAGACACTAGCCTACTACAAACTAACTTAGGTCTGGACTGCAGTTGAACCCCAATCAATCTCACATTGATCCAAGGTACAGTTGCGCTCCTTACGTCTCTGATCCCAGCAGGATACTACGCACTTGATTCCCTTAGCTGATCTCACCTACAACTAAGAGTTGTTACGACCCAAAGTCGAAGACTTTAATAAAAAAAATTGTATCACACAGAAAAGTTTACGGTAATAGATAAATTTGTCTCCCACATAAATACCTACGAGTTTTTGTTCTGTCTTTTGATAAATCAAGGTGAACATGAACCAATTGATAAACCAGACTTATATTCCCGAAGAGCAGCTCGGTATTATCAATCACCTCACAATAATCTTAATCGACTAGCGAAAGAAGATATTATGGAATCACAAACGATGAGACGAAGATGTTTGTGACTTCTTTTATATCTTTCCTATCGGAGAAATCAATCTCAAGTCAATCTTACGATTGTACTCAGTACGATACAAACAGCAAGATCAGATCACACAACTACAATAAAAGTAGTATCGGTCTGGCTTCACAATCCCAATGAAGTCTTCAAGTCGTTAACCTACAGGGTCTCGGTAGAAACCAAATGTTAAAGGAGAATCGATTCTAGCTAATATAACTAGTATCACACAGGAGGTGTGGGGATTAGGTTTCCTAGTTGTTAGATTTCTCCCTTATATAGTCTTTCAAATCAGGGTTTGCAATCAATGTTAGCTTAGTAACAAAGTATTCAATATTCACCGTTAGATGAAAACCTGATTAGATTCAAGCTAATATCTTTCAACCGTTAGATCGAAACTTAGCTTGTTACACACAAATGAAATGCATGTTTATTTAGGTTTATGTAACCGTACCCAAACATGTACATCTAGTTGGTTCAACAGTAGTTAACCAAATGTTTATCCATATGAGCACTTTCATATCAACCATATTCTTCTTTACCATAACTAGTTCAAATGACTAAAATGAACTAGTTAGAGAGTTTTTCAATTGCTTAGATCTTATAGAAGTATACAAGACACAATCGAAGCAAAAATGATTTGATTCACTCGAATCGTTTCATGAACTTTATAGCCACGGTTTGCAAACTTGCATTCCTTAGTTTATATAAGTTGAAGTTCACGAATAATCGTTTTTAGAAAATAACCAACTTAAGTACGCAGACTTAAGTACCCGGAATAAGTTTTTATACAATTCATAAACTCTAGCATAATTTCTCGGGAAGAGAACTTCTGATAGTACGCGGACTGGGTACACGGACTCTAGTTCCGGTTTTCCTGAGCAGCAAAGTACGCATACTTTGGTTCAAGGAATAAGGACTTATACATGTATGAGTTACCATATAATGCTTATATCCAACCATGGTTATATAATCTAAACTCTAATTTCAATCATTGAAACATTCTTAGAGGACGTTATATAGTTGTTGTTCACACACTATTTTCGTCAAAGCAATTTTCAAGTATTTGAAACTTAATATGACTTTCGTCACTAGTAAAGATGAACTTGGCTAAAGCGAAAGCTTACCAACACATATTTCGATAAATAGATAAGCGAGATAAACTCGGCTCGAAATAGCAAATGTGTATAATCAAAGTCTATATAGCAAAACGATTTTTGTCTCAAGATAGGAGATAGAGTAGATAGACTTTTGAGTGATAGATAAATTCAAGTCTCCACATACCTTTTAGTCGATGAAGTTCCACCAGTTCCTTGAGTAGTTCTTCGTCTTTGTATGATGATCGCCATGGAGTCTTGAGCTCAACTACACTTTCTATCCTAGTCCGAGACTTAGATATAAGTAGACTAGAAATCAAGAATTATAGTTTTGATCACTAACATTGAAAAACATGCTTGAGATAGCAACGCATGCGAGTTCGACCGAGCAGTGCTCTAACAATCTCTCCCTTTGTCAGTTTTAGTGACAAAACTATCAATACATATGGAATACAAAAATAGATAAATAAACTTTTGTAGCTTCTCTTCCACATGCCTGATCTTCTTGGTTCTTCAACATTACTCGAAATCTTCGTCACTTCCAAGTACTCCAATGATCCCAAAGGTTGTAAGTTTTGTGTCACCGTTGTTGAAAATGCGTAGTCATAACAATGAGAAAACAAGAATTCTCAATCATTGTTATACTGATACAGTGTTATAGTATTATTACACATCATCAAAGTTCAATTGTATCACAACTTTGACAACAATACCATGGTGATATGTATCACTCCCCCTTAGTCAATACTCCATCTCACATGGAAACCACTCCCCCTTACATAATGATTCGAAAACCATATGTATTTGTAGTGTGAACTACACATTAATTCTCCCCCTTTTTTCAATAAAATTGGCAAAGGTACGAAAACTAGTGGGATCCTAATGAAATTTCCATAGAGACATTTCATGACCAAAAAAAAAGAACATATTAACTTTTTAGATGCCATCATATAGCCGAAGCTAAATGCATTCATCAAGGAGTTTATAAAGATACAAGATAACCCCTATGATATTCCACAGCCGCACTCCCCACAAAGATTTCGCATTTAAGCACAAGTTCAATTAAGAACTCTCCCCCATAAAATGTCATTCCCGAAAGAACAACAAGAGCGACCTTACTTTCACAAGAAAAGAAGGATTTCTTTGGACATAACAAATCACATACGAATATGAATTTGAATCCAAAAATACTTAATTAAATTAACCACAAGAAAACCAATGATTAATTTAATCGGAAATGCTCAACATAAGAGAACTTACGGAGCCGCACAATATATACATAAAATATGTATCATGGAAGATCAATACTGCGGAATAGACAAGGATTCATTCTATTTTCCATCACTATTTGCACAATGAGATACAATAGACATAATCCTCGTAAGCAAAAGTTCATCGTATCTTCCATCAATATTTGCATAATGACATATAATAGTCTTAAAACTTTTGTAATGTCAAAAGTCTATTCATTCTTTTTATCAATACATGCATATCGACATACGAAAGACTTAATTTTTGACAAGTATGGGGCAATCATAGTTCACGGACGCAAACACACATATCCCACAATAAGTTTGCAATATATAAAACCATAAAGATTAATGCTGCAAAAATCATCTTCCAAACAATTTTTTAGAATTTAAGCAAATAAATCTAAAAACAGTGAAGATGAAAACGTTGGACATAACTGTGTGTAATCACAATAATGGCCATTCCAAACTCTAGTTATTGTTCTTAAAAACACAAGAACAGAATTATCATAAGAAGATTTACTAGACACTAAGACCTTTGAAGAATTCTTTATCATCCCCGAACTCCTTGTCGTCAACAACCATTGGTACATAAGGTTCATGAATACAGGAGTTAATATCAATAAACCTTCTTGACTGATGTCGAACCAGGGCCTTCTGAATCTCCAAGTCTTGACAGCAACAACCTTAATCTGTTGAATCTCCTTTCGTGTCTCCTTCAATACTTCAAGAACATCAGAAAACTTCTGAGAATTTGAAGGAACATCTCTTGGCTTCCTCACATTCCTTCTTTTTCTTTTTAAAGTTGGAGGAAACGGAGATGTCTCTTTTTCCTTCATGATTGATGGCTTGACAATCATATTAACAACTTTTCCATCAGAAGACATAATACTTGGAGTATCCATAAGCGTATGGGTTTGTGAGAGGAAATCACAATTCAACTCAACAAGTAGTCTTAAAATAAAAGAAGTTTCAGGGAAGGAAAAAGGAATGTAGGGTTACACAACCTTTAATAGGTTCGTGCACGCATAATTCTGAACCCTAGAGAGAGTAGAATTGTCGAGAATAACCTTCCTTTATTGATAGACAGGGAATTCCAAAAACAAAACTAAGAAAAGATGAAAGTAAACTTTTCCTAAAGCCTGAGAGGTGCACAACCTTGTCTCTTTTGATCAGGCACATGAGACAAGATCTATAAAACAACACAATCAAGTTGTGTTGCGGTGAACAACAATCTGTCCACCATGTTCCTCTTGAGAGAAATCCATAGACCTCTGTCTATCTAAACGATTGGACCATACTTTCTTCTCTAATGGTCTTGTTTTATCGTTAGAAACTAACTTCTTAGACGAAGATAAAATCTTACATACTTCAACGGTCTTTTGAACAAGTTTGAGCTTGTTTGCTAATCGATTTGCTATTCGTTGAAGTTTGTTGACATGTCTCAGTTTGTGTTTGTACTTGTAACACTTTGATAGTTCATGACCTTTGAGTGAACAATACGAGCACGTCAACCTTGAATATAACTCAGGCATCTGAGATGTGCAAGCTGCTAGACACATAGTTGAACCTGAAACATTATTCACAAAGTTTCCAATAGAAAGGTCAGTTTCATCTTCCAGACTGGTTGAGTTTTCTTCTGAAAGAATATCAAGATTGATGTATGTATTGCTACAATTATCAAAATCAATATTTTCACAAAGAAGTGCAACACTTGATTTATCGTCTTCATTAGAATTATAGTTGTCAGACATTTCATCAAGAGTTGCAGCAAGACCTTTGTTCCCAGTGTATTTCTTTCGATTTGGACATTCAGTAGCAAAATGACTAAAGCCTTTACACTTAAAACACTAACGCATATCCTCGTCATCAGTTTCATCATTATCCCTATTTTTAGGAGGAACACGATTGTGTGGTTTATCTGATGACTTGGATTTATATCTGGAGAACCGTCTACTTCTCTTCAAAAGAAGATCCCTAAACTGTCTTGTGATTAACGAGACTGACTTGTCAAGATCTTCATCTGATGAATCAACCTCAAAAAGATCATCTTCAGAGATGTAAACACTTTTACTTTTGTCAAGTAATTTAGTGTTCTTTAGTGCTTTGAAAGCAACATCCTTACTAGACTAGGACGTACGCTCATGATCAAATATCTTTAGCTTACCAACCAGAGTATTTCTGGATAACATTGGGAGATTATTTCCTTAAACGATGGCATGCTTCTTTGAATCGTATCTAGATGGCATCGATCTGAATTTTTTTTATCACAATGTCCTTTTCAGGAATGATCTTACCCAATGCAAAAGATGCATTAACAGTTTCATATACTTTGTGATTAAACTCATCAAATGTTTATTCATCTTCCATACGAAGGTTTTCCCAAACATAATTTAGGTTTTGAAACCTAGATTCTTTCTCACTAGTATTTCCTTCAAATAAGGTTTCTAAGATATCCCAGGATTCTTTAGACTTAGTGCACGCAATCACATGGTGCTGAAGATCTGGGGTAATGACATGTATGATAGCGTTTAAGCCCTCAGGATTTTGCTTTGCACAAGGATTTCTTCTGGACTATATCTACCAATATCCTTAGGTATAGATACACTCCTTCTGTATTAACCGGAGGATCATATACATCAACAACACGTACCCATTTTTGAAAATCACGAGCTTGAAGAAAAACACGCATAGAAATTTTCCACCATAGGTAGTTTGAGCCATCGAAGACTGGTGGTTCGTTTATGGAGATAAAATTCCTGTCCATAGAGTCAGATCGCTACAAACACAGACTTGTAAGGTCTTTAAACGTGTTTGCCTGTTCTGATACCAATTGAAAAAGCGGGGGTCTAACAATCACACCCAATATTTCGCTTAGCAATCTGTATGGACTAACTCCCAATATACTTTTAAGAGAATCAACTAGACAGTCAGACTCAATCTTAATAAAAGTATATCAAAGAGTTGTATCTCTCTTTCTCGATTCAATACTTACTCAAGCAAATAGAAATTTGCGAATCTAATTGAATACAAGAGAAATCACTTGAGCAGTACCAAAGACCAATGTCCAAGTATCAATTAATTTCAATCAACAACCAAAGGTTGGATTCCCAATTGATTGATTCAACGCACAACCTTTGATATTTCAGTTATATAACAAGATATAATGCGGAAAAGAAATAACACAGACACCAGAAGTTTTGTTAACGAGGAAACCACAAATGCATAAAAAACCCGGGACCTAGTCCAGATTGAACACACGTTGTATTAAGCCGCTACAAACACTAGCCCACTACAAACTAACTTCGGTATGGACTGTAGTTGAACCCCAATCAATCTCACACTGATCCAAGGTACAGTTGCGCTCCTTACATCTCTGATCCCAGCAGGATACTACGCACTTGATTCCCTTAGCCGATCTCACCCACAACTAAGAGTTGCTACAACCCAAAGTCGAAGACTTTAATAAACAAAATTGTATCACACATAAAAGTCTACGGTAATAGATAAATCTGTCTCCCACAAAAATACCTACGAGTTTTTTTATGTTTTTTGATAAATCAAGGTGAACAAGAACCAATTGATAAACCAGAATTATATTCCCGAAAAACAACTCAGTATTATCAATCACCTCACAATAATCTTAATCGACTAGCGAAAGAAGATATTGTGGAATCATAAAAGATGAGACGAAGATGTTTGTGACTTCTTTTATATATTGCATCGAAGAAATCAATCTCAAGTAAATATTACGATTATACTTAGTACGATAGAAACAACAAGATCAGATCACACAACTACAAGAAAAGTAGTATCGGTCTGGCTTCACAATCCCAATGAAGTCTTCAAGTCGTTAACCTACGGGGTCTCGGTAGAAACCTAAGGTTAAAGGAGAATCGACTCTAACTAATACAACTAGTATCACACTGGTGGTGTGGAGATTAGGTTTCCCAGTTGCTAAAGTTGTCCCTTATATAGTCTTTGAAATCAGGATTTGCAATCAATGTTAACTTAGTAACAAAGCATTCAATATTCACCGTCAGATGAAAACCTGATTAGATTCAAGCTAATATCTTTCAACCGTTAGATCAAAATTAGCTTGTTACACACAAATGAAATGTATGTTTATTTAGGTTTGTGTAACCGTACCCAAACATGTACATCTAGTTGGTTCAACAGTAGTTAACAAAATGGTTAGCCATATGAGCACTTTCATATCAACCATATTAATTCTTCTTTACCATAACTAGTTCAAATGAATAAAATGAACTAGTTAGAGAGTTGTTCAATTGCTTCTTATAGAAGTATACAAGACACAATCGAAGCAAAAACGATTTGATTCACTCGAATCGATTCATGAACTTTATAGCCACGGTTTGCAAACTTGCATTCCTTAGTTTATATAAGTTTAAGTTCATCAATAATCGTTTTTAGAAAATAACCAACTTAAGTACGCGGACTTAAGTACCCGGAATAAGTTTGTAAACAGTTCACAAACTCCAACAGAATTTCTGGGGAAGAGAACTTCCGACAGTACGCGGACTCTAGTTCCGGTTTTTCTGAGCAGCAAAGTATGCATACTTTGGTTCAAGGAATAAGGACCTATACATGTATGAGTTACCACACAATGCTTATATCAAACCATGATTGTATAATCTAAACTCTCATTTCAATCATTGAAACATTCTTAGAGGACGTTATATAGTTGTTGTTCACACACTATTTTTCGTCAAAGCAATTTTCAAGTAATTGAAACTTAATATGACTTTCGTCACTAGTAAAGATGAACTTGGCCAAAGTGAAAGCTTACCAACACATATTTTGAGAAATAGATAAGCGAGATAACCTCGGCTCGAAATAGCAGATGTGTATAATCAAAGTTTATATAGCAAAACGACTTTTGTCTCAAGATAGGAGATAAAGTAGATAGACTTTTGAGTGATATATAAGTTCAAGTCTCAACATACCTTTTAGTCGATGAAGTTCCAAAAGTTCCTTGAGTAGTTCTTCGTCTTTCTATGATGATCGCCATGGAGTCTTGAACTGAACTAAACTTTTTATCCTAGTTCGAGACTTATCTATAAGTAGACTATAAATCAAGACTTATAGTTTTTATCACTAACATTGAAAAACATGCTTGAGATAGCAACGCATGCGAGTTCTCCCGAGCAGTGCTCTAACGCAAAGTATTTGAACTAGAGCAAAGTACAATGGGTTTCACTTCCAAGGACTATGATCAACTCAACAAGGTATTTACTACTCGTCCTTGGAGTATCAATGGTCATCTGGTGGTGCCGCATAACTATTGTCCTTCGGTGGTATATCAAGATTTGGATTGGGAAACTTAGGAATTTTGGGTTCAATTGAAACATTTTTTACATGAGCATATGAATCAGAAAGCGGTACATGATACGGGGGAATCAATGGGAGAAGTTAGAGTCATAAAACCAAAAAGTGGATTTACTCCATCTTGTGAAATATTAAAAGTTTTTGTCAAGATTAACTTAAACTCCCCACTCAGAAGAGGAGCATTGGCAGTGATAGCAGTTGGGTCTACAAGGTGGATCCGATTCTTTTATGAGAAGCAACCTCATAAAATATGCAGAGAATGCTTTATCATTAAATACTCTAAAGCTTCTTGTGATGATATGGCTGCAAAATTGGTGGACATCCACAATGAACATTGAAATTTGGCAATTTCATAAGGATTAATAATAAATCAAGTGTGGGAGTTATGAACAATATTTCTAGTTACAACTCCAACAACAAGAAGATCGTAAGATTAACCCCTTTTATCCCACCAAAAAATGGCTGAATGGTTAAAGGTTTTAGCGTAGAAAAAGTAATGGAGAGATTAAATAATCTGAGACTAATGAAGGGCAAAATTTGAATGTAACGTCAGGAAAAAGACAGAGAAGCATAACTACCTCAAACAATTATCCAATACTGACTGATCTCGTTCCTTCCAATCTTACTGATGGTCAAGAGAAAGACTCCACAACAAATACAATGGAGAAAAAAATAAGAATGAACAAGTTTTTGCTCTGATTAAACAAACTGGAAAACCAAATGGAGAAAGCCAGGTAATCTTTTTCCTCAAATCCTTCCAATTTTCAGATTTTGTTTCCCTTAAACTGCTTGATCTGCATTTTACAACTATGTATCTGTCTTGTCAAAGAAAATAAACTATGAAAATCCTCTCTTGGAATGTGTGTGTCATTGGAAACAAAAACACAAGATACCATCTCAAAGACCTTATTAGGTCTGATGATCCAGACATAATTTTCTTAATAGAAACCAGAAATATTTGGGTAAAATGTCTTTTTACATTGCCCAATTCGACTATCCTAGTGGTCTTTATGAAGGTCTATGTTTGCTTTGGAAAGAGGGCATTGATATGCAAGTATTGTATATCTCTCTCAATATGATAAATTGTAAAGTGAAATTAGATGCTAAAAATGGGTACTCTTTAGTCACTTTTTTGTACGGTGCCTTAAATGATGTAAGTAGGAACCAACAATGGACTCATATGCAAAAATATCTATTCAAGCCAATATTCCCTGGATAGTTATGGGTGACCTAAATTTCATCTTGAAACAGGAGAAAAAAGAGGGTGGTATTCCAGTGAACCGCATAAATAATTTTAATGATCTATTAGATAGTAATGACCTCCACTATCTTCCTTATAGGAAACCCTTTTACATAGACAAATAGGAGAAATGATCATGAACTTATTCTTGAGAGGTTGGATAGAGTGGTTGTTGATACTACTTGCCTGTATAACTTTCCCAAAGCTATTACTTATGATATGAATTCCTTTAGAAAGTGACCAATGTCCCATAATGCTTGCAACCAATAGAGATAATGCTGATACCCATAAACCATTTAGATTGAACAAAATCTGGTTCAGAGACTCTAGGTGTAAGAATTTGATTACTAATAATTAGCATGTGAATGAAAATGGTTTTGTTGCTTTTGGATTTACTAGAACTCTTTTCAATAAAAAAAATATTTTAAGGAAATGAAACTATGAGCATTTTATACCAAAATTGTTAAAACTAAAGCAAAAAAGGAAAACTTGAATTCTCAAAATATTAATCCCAATAATAGACAGTTAATTCATCTTCAAGATATATTGACTTACTGTTGTACTGTTGAGGCTGATTTTTATGACCAAAGAGGTAAAGGGGATGATATGCTTTTAGGCGAAATGAATACATCTTACTTCCACCATAAAATAAATTTTAGAAGAAGAAGAACTCAGCTTAATACTATCCAATATTGTATGGGTATTTAGTTAACTGAGAGGAACGAGATTGCCAATTGTTTAAAATCTCACTTTCTTAGTATTAGTAGAACTTCTAACCCTCCTCTTGGCTCTTTCTAGTAATTATCATGCTTTCATTTCCTCATGTAATTCTAATGATGATAATGCCATGCTGACTGTTATTCCCTCTAGTGATAAAATTAAGGTTGTTATTTTTGATATGAAACCATGGACAACTCCAACATCTGATGGTTTTCCTCCTGGACTGTAGGTGATAACATTGTAAAATTTGTGCAAGCTTTTTTTCATTCTGGTCATATTCTTAAACAAATGAATCATAATTTCATTTCCCTGATTTCTAAGACCAACTGACCTAAGCATGCTGTTGATTTCATACCTATAAGTTTATGTAATACCTCTTATAAGGTTATTTCTAAATTATTATCTGCTATAATCAAAACCATTTTAGGAAAAATTATAACACTTTTCAAATTGCTTTCATTGCAGGGAAATTTATAACTGATAGCATTGCGATGACACATGAATTAGTATACTCCATGAAAAAGAATGATTCTATAAATGGTTGGATGGCTATGAAATTAGACATGTCCAAGGCCTTTGATAGGATAAAATGGACTTTCCTGATTGACACTCTTAAAGCTATGGGGTTTTGTGATTTCTTTTGTAATATGATATTTGAATGCATTAGTATAGTTTCAACTTCTATATTGCTTAATGGTTCTCCGAGTGAAATTTTTACACCTAAAAGAGGTTTGAGGCAAGGAGACCCACTATCTCCTTACCTGTTCATCCTTTGCATGGAATCATTCTCCAGAACTTTACTTCAAGCTGAACAAGACAACCACATTCATGGTATTCAGAATTGCCCTTATATTTCTCAATTTATTATTTTTATTTTTATTTTTTTTTGCAGATGATTGCTTAATTTTTTCTAGAGCAATTACTGCAAAATCTAGGCATTCAACCAATATTATTGATCAATTCAGTAAATACTCTGGACAATCTATCAATTTTTCAGAAATCAGTTTTGGCTTTTAGTACTGGAGTTTCTAATCAGGCTAAGAATGATATTTTTGGTATATTAAATATTAAAAAGCTTGCTTTAAATGATAAATATCTAGGAGTACCACTCTTATTGCAGAGGATTAAAGTTAAGTCTTTTTCTCCTCTTATTTTTGGTATACACAGAAGATTTTGGTGGGACAAAAACGAAGGTCAAAAAGGCATTTGTCTTACGAAGTGGGAGGGTGTTGCTCAACCCAAAATTTCAGGTGGTATAAACATAAAATAAACTGCCATATTGAATAAAGCTATATTTGCTAAACTTGCTTAGAGAATGATCAACTCTCCTGATGATTTATGGGTGAAGCTCATGAGAGGTAAGTATTTCTTTGATATTAATCCTCTTACTTATACCGTTTTTGTTAATGGGTCATGGGTTTGAAGGGTATCTGTGAAGGTTTAGATACTATCAGAAAATATGTTTGCTGTCAATTTATAGATAGTGATAGTAAAATATGGAATGTTGATATGCTTCACAGTCGTTTTAATGAACACATTGTTAACCGGATCAAGGAAATCAGGATTCCTTTATAGGGTACTGACCAAATTAGGTGGCAACCTAGCTTAAATGGTGAATTCAGTATTGAAAGTGCTTATAAAGCAATCTTGAATGATACTAATGTTGAGAATGGATTCATTCCAAATATTCTAGTGAACTGGAAGGTGTTTTGAAAGCAAAACTTTCCCAAAATATTCCACATTTTCTGTTAAAATGTATCAGTAATTACCTGCCCACTGTTGATAGGATGGCTAGATTTGTCATAACTTTAGCACACAATGCCCTTATCATACACACTTTTGGTGAATTAATGCAACACATGTTCGTCGACTGTGAATTTGACAAAGCTGTTTGGTCTGCTGTTGATGTTAATTTTCTCTATGAAATTGGTAATGTCAACATGCAGGAATGAATTCCGAATATGTTTTAGGTAAGTACTTTTCAACACATCAGCGCATCCATGTTGGATTGGTATGTGTTTGTTTTATGGCACATTTGGAAATCCAGGTGTAAAAAAGTCTTTAATAATTTACAACTGACACACTCTCAAGTTCTTCATAATATCAAGACAAAACATTCAACTTGGTTTAGATTAAATATTAATAATAATGAGATTGTTTTCGAAACAAATGTGGAATCCAGGAGATGGAAGATTCCTGAAAGTAGCTTTGTTAAAGTTAACTTTGATGCATCATTTATAGAGTTAACCAAAAATATTGGAATATGACTGATAATGCGTGATTTTGTAAGTGACTGTAATGTAGGTACATGTTGGCATTCTAAAGCCATACACCCGGAACAAGCTAAGGCTTTTGCACTCATGGAGGCGATAATTTGGGAACAAAAGAAAGGAGTTCGAAAGCTTCACTTGGAAAAATATTGCTCTGATGTTATTAGAGCCGTTAATGGTAGTTTTTATATTCAATAAAATGGACAAGAAAAAACATTATTTTGCATTGTCTAGAGTTATTAGTAGAGTTTGATGAATGGCTCTGCACTGATGTGCATAGAGACGCAAATCATGCAAAAACTCCGTGAATTCCCATGCAATAACTCTCTAAAACCATGCAATAACATAGCCTCCTGATTTACCAGTAGATGGAAATAGAAATCAGTCTTTTGCATGAATTTCGTGAAGTATTTTCTCCATAATAGTATCTTTAACTTTTGTTTCAAACAAGAACAACATATCAAGGTTATGAGTTTCATTAAGATAATTTGATGGTCTTGTTTAAAAAAAGATCTAATCTCCGCAAATTCCAAGATTAAACCTTAAAGTCATAACCAAAGGTTATTTTTTCCACAACAACAAAAGCGAAGAGACCACTATGGTTAAAATGAAACAAAGCACGAAAACATCATTTTAAGAAAACTATAATGTATTTAATAGGCGAGAGAAACAAAGACTTAGGAAATATCTTTGAAAAAGAATTAGAAAAAAATTATAGCATGCATATTGGAAACTCATGTTGTCACAAGCAATGCAATTGCACTTTAAGTTTTGAAGTTTTAGAAATTGGTTAGCTTAATGTTTTCTACGGAAAGTGGTATACTTTATTGATGCTCATCATTTTCCTTGTAGTCAATTCTCCATTTATGGAAGTGCTTCTGACTTGTTCATTGAAGTTACCGTTCAGAATCTTACCCTTTTTTGAACAAGAAAACTCATCAATATCTTTATAATTCATTACAAGAAGTAGATATTTCAAATAAAAATGTTTTTTTTTCTTCTTGTCTTTACTAGTGTCACCCTCACAAAGAAATTTTATGCAACTTCCATAGGAATAATATCATTATTAACCACTATCCGATCATTATTTGCCTTCGCCTGAGTATATCCATCGTTGATAATAATGCTTATAATATCCAGATATTCGGCAGTGGTTGCCCGAATGGAATATAAGTAATGGTTTGTCCTTTCTTATCACCGAGGCCTTTTCAACACAATTGGCTCTAGAGTTGACAGAAAACTCTGCAGTTAGGCGTGCTCGGGTGGGAGAAATTCAGGGATGGATGACCTCTCGGGAAGTTACTGTTGGGCTATCGCATCGATGCCAGTTAAAAATCCCACATTGGCAGATAACCACAGTGGTTAAGTGGAGACAGTATCAGTGGAGGGACCGGTCGTTACAATGCCATTATGATTTTTTATGTTACCCATATCAGCATATTGACTCAATAATCTAGACCATTATGATTGTCTTCTCTTCTTTATATATATTTTTTCATGTTACCAATTCCAAAAAATTCATCATTAACCACACTTTCATTATCAATCATATGTGATTTCCTTTTTAAATATTTCTTCAAATCTTCGGCAGTAATAATTCTTCTAGTAATTCCAGAAGTTTCTACCTCATCTTTGTTATCTTTACCATTTCCATTCTTATTCCTTTTACTAACAATTTCAGTTTAAAATTCTTATATGTTTATCCTTTTTTTCTTGTTTCATTTGGATATATATTCTTCTTTGTTTATCTCACTCTAATAATTCCTAAGTTAAGCAGCCGTAGAAGCCAAGGACTCCATATTCCTGCTACCTTGAGTTCTTTTTCCATCAAATATCATTATAGTTTCTTTTTGGTCTTGAATTATCACTTTAAGGTATACCTATATATAAATATGTGTGCTTATCTAATTCGTGTTACCACGTTAACGTTTTGATTGATCAAAGTATATATAGCAAAATGATTTAACTAGTCAATTTTAAAGTGGGATAGGTATAAGTGAGTAAACACCACCAAACTGGAATGTGTTACCAACAACAAAAAAAAAAGAAAAAAAAGAAGAAGATAAAATACGAGATAATATGGTATCTTTATTCGCTGAGTTTTTTTTTAATGGTTTTAGATGGTTGAATATATATGTTTTGAATATATATTGCAAAATTCCTAGGATTTTGGCCCTCCCTAACGTTTTCTAACGGGCAAATGCAAGTTTGAGTGTTTAAGACTTTTCTTTAAGGTTAGGAGATGAAGAGAGGCGAAGATACATTCCCCTTTTCCAACTTATTAGATTTTATATTGAGAGAGGTTCCCCTAGTAGGGTGCCGGAAAATGATTCAACTCAAAACTATACATATATTTTAAAGAACACAAAATCTAAATAAGCTAGGTCGCTAGATTTTTCCACACCGGTTGTAAATATTGTTCTTCAATAATGAAGTATACAATCAGTTGCGTCAGTTAGGTTGGACCTAGCCAATTGTGAATTTTATTATTCAAAAATAAAGAACGCATGGACTTGTATATATATACACACACATACAAGTAAGCCTTTTTAAAAAGCGTCCCACTCGCACCTGATCACACAAGGGGGATTTTTTTTCTTCTATGAAAGATAAATTAATTAAAACTACAGAAAAGAGATACATATTATGTCTTTCTCCATACTATCAAATAGGAAGTACGAAGTAATTATATCTCACCGACGTCTCCCATTGATTCTAGCATGTTTTGCAATTACATCAGCTATTTCATTAGCATCTCTTTTAACAAAATAACACGAGCAAAAACTAAAATATTTTAACAAAAAGATACACTTTTGGACCACACTATTTGTTGTCAAGTGAATATCCTCTAAAAAGCCATTAATGGTAGATACTACATTTTTATTATTTCCTTTTGGGTGGTGGTTATTGACTCCTTGGATGCTTGATAGCTTCAAGCGCAAATGTGTATTCCTTTTGTTTTTTCATATGCTCTGGTACATTCACCTTTTGCTCTCTTAAACTTACAAGGGAAGAAAAAACTTAGCCGATTGTAGGACATGTTGGTCATTAAATAAAATATAAAAATAAAAAATACTATGATGGGTTTAGGTGTAGAATTTTAAAGGTGGGATTTATGGGTTCATGAGATTCAGTGAAATTACAATTCTCTTTGTATTTTTGGTTGTCCAATTCTCTTTGATTCATGTTTCCTTCAGAATTTTAATTCCACGAAATCCCCCACTTTGAGTACCATATTCCCCCCTAAGATTTGCTGGGAAACTTACGAAGGATTTATGGACCCTTATTTTTAACCCTAAAAACTGTATATCCTTACTAAATTCTCCAAACAATACATAGGATTTAAAATATATAAATCCTAACTATAGGAATTTGCACTTAGTTACCAAATGTACGAGGAATTTGCAGGAATCTGTGTATTCCATATCATGACCTATAGTTTATCTTATCAAGTATCCCATGGAAAAATAAACAACCCCATAAATCGCATTCAAAAACATGTACAAATGAGCCTTTCTAGCAAGGACTATGGGGATTGAGAGTCTCTTTCAAAATGAAAGAGTTAATCAAATTAGGTTTAGAGGGAGACTCCTTTTCTCCCCAAACTCAATCACCTTCTATTTCATTCGAATGAGTGAGTGAAAGCCTAACCTATACGGCTAACAATTTGCCTTGAGAAATAAATATAGGAAAAACGAGAAACAGTTAGCCATAAATAAGTAAAATGAAAATAAAAGGGGAATTGTTTGCTGCCTATATAATTTTCTTTTCAAAAAACTTTTAAATTGCCGTGTAAATATGATAAAATCCTAAGTTAATAACTCAATTATCAAACCCCAAATGATGAATCCACAATCTACAAAATAATCATGTAGATCGTCTCACATATCAACTGAAAGTCTTGGAAGTAATTGAGTTTGAGTATGAGGGCTGGGGTTTGAGAAACAATGTTCAATTTTTGAAGTTTGAAAGAAGTGAAAAGGATATGGGGAGCTTCACTTTTTGATTTTTGAAGTTTGAAAGAAGTTTAGGAAGAATCGAGATTAAAACTCGATCTCTATAGTTTGAAAGCATAACACATACAATACGAAGTTTTTTTTCCTAAGTAATACTGACTGGCACATAATTCACCGTCCGAATTGGTTCTTTTCTGCCAAACGGCTAACGGTTCATTGTATAGCTTTTTGCCACTCTATTCCATCGTGGGATTTGCACTCTTTCTACTAGACACTCTTTCATTTTGAAAGGGATTGAGTATAGACTCTGAAACAATCTATGCCATAAAACTTGTAGTAAGATTATGAAAAAAGTCATTTCCTCGCTCTCACACCTAAACCAGTTCTATTAAGGGTTTTCTATCTTCTTCCTCGTAACCTAATGGAGAAAATCAAAGAAACCCCCCCCCCCCCCCTTTCTCAGTTAATTATATGTTTCCACCGGCCCTTGAGATGAATTAGGTATTAGTAGATGCTATATCTGAGGTAAGATCATCACACTTTTTCAATTTTAATTTTTGATTTGAGGGATTGAGGCGGTTTGGTCATGTTAAGGTTATGTTGTTCCTCTTCTGATATGTATTTTCTAGCTTTGTTTTTGGATTAAAAGCGATATTTTGGTATTCGGTACTGTAACAGTTATATTGGAAAGCTTTGATTTCCTGTGGTGTGGTCGTGTTTACAATGGGTTTTTCTGACTGCAACTTTCGTATTCAAATTCACCCTTACCAGGTATAATATTCCTTTCTATGAAAACAGTTAGGGGTTTTATGATTCAATTACAATCGGGTGTTTTTCAATTTGTATTTGGAATAGTGATTTAAGTGTTTTTATTGTGTAAAGTTTTAGTATCTTGAGATTGCAGTAAGAGAAGAAAATAGCTTGCATATCCCTACTCTATTACCTTTGCTATTATTCTCAAAGTAAATCCCTTTTCGGTTTTGAACTATCATCATATCTATCGTACCCACGTCATTGCAATACAATCAGTTGTTAAACCATAATATATCCCTTCTACAAGTTTACACTGCTCTTCAACATCTGCTCCCCTTCGTTATTGGCAACCTGAAACCTGTTTCCTCAATACCCATTCTTTAATATGCGGTTTGACTTGGTTTTTTTTTTAGTCCAGTCTCTGGGCTAATGAATATGTTTTTCCCATAACCTCTTAGGCTCCTTAAACTTGTTTTTTAGAACCATGTAAGGCGGTTTGTTCTTCATTAATAAAACACCAGACGATCCTTCTTTTGTCAGCACAGTTAGTCGGATTTATGTTTTAGATGGTGGTTTTTCCCAAGACCCCTAGAAAGTTTTTTAGTTGATAAAAAAATGCCTTGAATATAAGATGGTCCTTTTGTAGCACAGTTAGCTGGATTTCTGTTTTAGTTGTTGGTTTTTCTCAAGACCAGCAAAGTTCTTTCGTTGTTATTAAAAAAGTAAATAAAAATGCCTTCATTATTCGCTGAATGTTTGAAGGAGATTTCTATTATGAGGTTGGGATTATTTTCACATGAAATGGTTTGGTTTCAGGTATTAAGCAAAGGGGGTTAACGTCTTTTGAAGACTTATTTTTCATATAGATTTGGGATTCACTTGGATTTTCTTTCAACTCTTAAATGGAGACATTTATGTTTTGGGCTTAAAAACTTGAGTCTAGTTTGCTCTGGATATTATATTTAAATTACTAGATTAGATTGTTATGTTCCATAGATGAACAACAATCTCAAGGCATTCCAGTTCCACTATCAGAAAGCGAATATTTTCAACACCTTGAAGACCCTGATCCTAATGAATACTTCCTTAATGTTCCTATCCACCAACAACAACAATAGCAAGAAATACCACCTTCACTTTATGAATCATGAACAGTTTTTTCTCACGAAAAATTGAACATCCAATACCACAGTCTAGCACTAATATCTACTGCCTGTCGACAAACATCTTGGGTCGATGGACGCTCCACCTTTTATAGCCTACTTATACTTTAGCACTTAATCTGTAATCTAGTTTGTTCTCTGTTTAAGTAATTTAGTGTAATCTAGTTTGAGTCTGTAATTTCTTTTCTAGTTATTTACCTTAGGCTTAGTTTAATCTAGTCGAGTCTGTAATTTTCTTGTATCTTTTTCAGCTTTTTAGTAACTTTTATAATAACACTATTAACACTAATCCTTTAAGGGCGGAGATTGGATACTAGTACTTCAAGATACAATTAAAGGTACCGACTCAATTTGAAGTATGAACCAAGATGAGAAACAAGGGGGTCGACAAATATGGCTCTGACAGCACATCACAACATCAGGAGGATACAAAGGCATGAATAACATCTCAAATCAATTGCATGGAAACCCACCACCAACATCCAAGTTTCTTTTGGCACACCCATGTCCCAGTTTTTATTGTGGAAAGCATCCGTCGAAGATCTGCGGACCCTCGACAACTTAGACCATATCCATCTCATCAATTTTCGGTGCAATTTGGAGACCGTTGTTCGCATTCTGCTGCATTATCATGTTACACTAGATCTTTGGCTTACTGATTCAAGTGTAATTAATGAATCTGCCGATATCATTTACCCCATGTAATAGCTTATTAGTAGTATAACAAATTTCATGTTTCAAAAAAAAAGAAAATAAAATAAATCTTTCCCACAGTCGTTGCTTTAAGGAAAAATAAATTACAAAGCTTGACCGCCACTCCACATATTCCTGACGTGGCGAAAATCAACGCAGGTAACAACATATTAGGAAGCTCCTCGCAGAAGAGTAACATTTCCTTTACATCTCTAAAACCCTTCGTACTCAAAAGCTCACGAAAAAACCCCTTAAATATTTTTCGGCCTCACTCTGAATGGTTCTTCTCAATCTAGGGTTTCAATAATTCTCTCTCGATTTTTTCCTGATCAGTTGTCTAATCAATGGCTTCAGTTGTTCTTAGAAATCCTAATTCCAAACGTTTGGCTTCATTTTATAAATGTAGAGGAGCTCTATTAAGCAATCATTTCTCCATCTCTGAATCACACTCTGGAAATCAAGATTTAGCCTCAGATGTCTCTCCATGGTGGAGATCAATGGCTACATTTACACGGACGTGAGTAGCAAATTGACTAACTCTGTTGATTTTGTTTGTAGTTATTCATTTGTCGGTTAGACTTGATTATTCACTGAATCACATATGCGTTGAATAGATTATTATGTTACTGTTGATAGATAAGTTCTGGTTTGAAGGATTTGGGGTTTATGATGATTTAGGTTTTTTAGGATTGAGTATTAGCAACTAATCTTGAATGACCTAATTAGGATTTTACTTGATTGCAATATGGGATATTAGTGCAAAAATGGTAGAATCCTTGACGATTTGGTGCAAGCGTTCCTAATCACCTTACACCCTAATGGTGAAAAGGGCAAAATGGCATTCACTCGGGATATTCACAGTGTGCACTAATGCCGCACTCACCATAGCTAGTTTCATATTGTTTTCTTATCTATTTATTTTGGTCGAACTATTTGTTTTCTAACTAGAATGTACTTTGATCCCTGTCTGTTTTGTGTGTGACGGTGAGAGTGATTTTCTTATGTTTTGACTTTTTGCTCTTATGTTTTTTGTTGTTCTGGCAGGAAACCTCACGTAAATGTTGGGACCATTGGACATGTTGATCATGGAAAAACCACATTAACTGCTGCAATTACAAGGGTTGGTTAATTTTATGCTTACAGATCAGTGGAGGTTTTATCAATCTGTGTGATCAGCTTATACTGAAGTTCTTGTTTACTGTGTTTGATCATCAGGTTCTTTCAGAAGAAGGCAAAGCGAAGGCTATTGCTTTTGATGAGATTGACAAGGCTCCAGAGGAGAAAAAGAGAGGAATTACTATTGCAACGGTTAGGATATTAGTGTTCTCCACCTAAAGCTTACATGTCATTGGTTTATGTCATAAAGTACTGCAGTATCTGTGGACAACATACTTTTTTTTTTTGAACTCACTTTGCTTTCTTACTATTTGTAGGCACATGTGGAATATGAGACCGCTAAGAGGCATTATGCGCATGTCGATTGCCCAGGACATGCTGACTACGTGAAAGTAAGTCATGCATACATGCCAAACATTTAAATGTTTCTTAGGTACTTATGTTGTATGTTTGAACTGCAGAACATGATTACTGGAGCAGCCCAAATGGATGGAGGCATTCTTGTCGTATCAGCTCCTGATGGGCCCATGCCGCAGACCAAGGAACATATTTTATTGGCACGTCAGGTTGGTAATTTGAACAATTCCTGAATCACCTTTGTTAACATCTGTCTCTAGTAATGCTCTTGGGTGACTTGACATGCATTGACCAGTATATCTTTTGCTTTCATCCTCATATTAATTCATCTCTGGTTGGTAAGATGGACAGTTAACCGGTAGCAGTTAGGGAGGGTATTGATATATTGTTAATAATTGCATTGCCTAAGTCCTCTAACCACAAAATTTGCTGCTTTAATTTGCATGCGACAGGTTGGTGTGCCTTCACTTGTCTGCTTTATGAATAAGGTTGATGTTGTTGATGATCCAGAGTTACTGGACCTTGTGGAGATGGAACTGCGTGGTATGTTGACCTTTGACTGAACTGTTCATAGTACTTATTTTTTTAAGGTTATTGTGTCTCTGTGGTATTCACTAACAGGAAATTTCTTATGGCAGAACTTCTTAGCTTCTACAAGTTTCCTGGAGATGACATTCCAATTATTAGGGGTTCAGCTTTGTGTGCCTTACAGGGGACAAATGAGGAGTTAGGGAAAAAGGCCATTCTTAAGTTGATGGATGCGGTAGATGAATACATTCCCGACCCTGTACGTCAGCTTGACAAACCATTTTTGATGCCGGTTGAAGATGTTTTCTCAATACAGGTAATCAAAAATGATTATTGGAATATTTGGTGTTGGATGATAGTCTTATAATAAAGCCCTAAAGTCCCGATTCTGGCTAGCGTGTCACTGTTACAATTACTTCAGTGACCATTTTGTAGAAATGTCACTTTTGCGTAATTACTTGTCTTCATATATTTAATTATACTTGAACCCTAACTATCAAAATCCATCATTTTGGCAATGTGTTTTTTCTTTTCTTGTATTTAAGGGACGTGGAACTGTTGTTACTGGTCGCATTGAGCAAGGAATGATAAAAACTGGAGAAGACGTTGAGATTTTGGGATTAATGCAGGTAATATTTGAACTACAGCTGTTTTGCGCAGTTACTGCGATGGTTAATGAGGTGATATTGCAGCTGAGTGTCAATTGAGTTCCCTTAGTTTTCCACCCCATAGTGTTGGTCTTGATAGTGTCTTGCTACTAATAGAGTATTAGTCTGCCTACTTTTGACTTAACAATAACTGTTGTCTACAGGGTGGTCCTTTGAAGAGTACCGTGACTGGTGTAGAAATGTTCAAGAAGATCTTAGATCATGGGGAAGTAAGTGCTCGTTATCTTACCAGATTTTAATCGCCGAGTCTTATTTAATGATGTTGTCTAAATTGTTGAAGTGTCTATATTTTCCTAGGCTGGAGATAATGTGGGCCTTCTGTTACGTGGTTTAAAGCGTGATGATGTCCAACGAGGACAAGTAAGTATAGAAGATTTGCACCATATATTTTTTTATCTATCACTGATGGAATCTGTCAACTGCATAGAGATCTAAAATAGAATTCGATTTTTGTACCGCCCGTGCTGTTTTTTTTAGAATATAAGATACTTATCAAGAAGCAAAAAAGCTGAGTTCTTGGGTTAGATGGTTTCCTTCTTTACAAATGCTGTTCACATATTTTTGGTAACACTTATGACATCATTATGTCGAACACAGGTAATCTCAAAACCTGGTGCTCTGAAAACATATAAAAGATTCGAGGCAGAAATCTACGTCCTCACAAAGGATGAAGGTGGACGCCATACAGCTTTTTTCTCAAACTACAGGCCTCAGTTTTATCTGAGAACTGCTGATGTCACTGGGAAGGTCGAACTGCCTGAGGATGTCAAGATGGTTATGCCCGGTGATAACGTCACAGCAACTTTTGAGCTGATATCAGCCGTTCCACTTGAATCAGGTGTGTTTTTTTTAATTTTTTTTACAGTGGGCTAAAACTTTATGGTAGCACGGACTTTTAGGGCATCTTTTTTCACCTAGAAGCTGTGTTACAAGGACACTCAAACAAAAAAAAAAGCGCCGTGACGACACGCGATGAACGGACACAGGTCAATTACCAAGACAAGAATAAAATATTTAATAAAATTAAAAAATACTTCAGCTATACATTTCATATTTATATTAGGAAAGAAAATATTTTCTTCATTCTAACTTGTATAACCTTTGTCTTTAGTAAAAACATATTTTCTTAGCTTCAATAAGGAGTTTTGTCTTTAGTAATAAAAATAGAGACACTCCCGAATATCTCCACTGATCTCCATTAGATTTTATTAGCAAAAATGGAGATATTCTCCCGCAACTACAGCTATATCTATGAGATGATGGAGATACGTAGAAATATCAATGGAGTATGTATTTCTGATGCCTTTTTTGTAAATCATATACATGTGTAAGTATTTTGTTATGCTCGCTATCCGTGTCCCTGTTTTCGAGTTTTTTAAGTTGTTGTGTCAAGGTAACGTATTGGACACAATACACCGACACCGTGTCCGTGTCCTTGTAACACAGCCTAGAAGGCTTATGGTAGCAACTGCTAGTAATGTGTGTTGATGCGTGTTATCTGTAAAATATATAGTTGTACATTTCATGTTAGGTTATACCTTGTTGTAACTTGTTGTCATGCAGTTTTTCTAGATGACTAGAACTTAACCATTTTTTTTGTCAATTTTGTTTATCACTTGTCACTGTTATATGTACCCTTGAAAGCACTAAGCATTCTTAATTTCTTGTGCTAATTGTTTGTCAGGTCAAAGATTTGCCTTGAGAGAGGGAGGCAGGACAGTGGGTGCAGGAGTAGTTTCAAAGGTTATCAGCTAATCTGTTCCAACCACGCCATATTTCTGTTATTCTCTAATCTTGCGACTGAGGAAAATATTACCTATTCATGAAATATTGTCATGTGGTAGAATTGTAGCCCACACAGTAGATGTTCGTTTTGAGCATTCTTAGAGAAGTGAAATTGATGCTTTGAGATTTTGCATTAGTCTCAAAAATTCCAAAAATGATGATAGTATGCAGTTCTGTGAGGGTACAGTTTTCTTGGATATGTTAGAATTGTCATAAAGTTTTCTTTTACCTGTATCTTCAATAAATAGGGTTCAACAATATAATCAGACAAGTTATTTTTATATCCTTGCATAAATATCTGAATTTTGAAGATGCGTCATTGTGTATGTAGATTTGATGGTGTGTTTAAATATTTTCTTTTTGATGGAATGTTGTGTATATATGGTCCTTATATGATTTGAGCGTATTAATTCTTAGTACGAATGCTGGCCGGAATTGAGAGGCAGTTTGAGAACAGTACTAGAAATTAGTATGGTCTGGAATCCATTTATTGTTGCTCAAATAAAATAAAAAATGCAGGCATAAGTGTTCTCTTTAGTAAAATAAAGATACGCTTGAATTCACTCATCAGCCAAAAGGTCCGTTGCTGTTTCCACAAGTGAGTGAACTGTTGTGCTATCTCTGCTCAGACCAATTGTACCAGAGAAGACATTAAAACTCTCGAGCTCTGATGTCGTTTCTGTGACATTCTCTAGTTGTTTCTCCATTCCAAGATGCTTGAAAATTTTAATGTATTCTTTTTTCTCTTTCATCATCCAAATAGCCAGTTCAATTGTAAACCTTCTTATTCTAGGAACCTTTACTGGTGGGTACTCATAATGTTCCAGAATTTGAACCAACTTTTTAGCCAGTTCAATCGCTTTTATTCCAGTTTCTTCAAATATGATATCTGACTCTAGAGAAGTCATGAACCTGAATATCTTTGCTGCCAAGCCTAACATCACCTCTTGCATTTTGTTCCCTTCTAACATTATTGCTTGAAGTACCTGCCACAACATAAGGGTAGAAAGTTAGCTTCATTTGTTATAAACTGTGGGAGGAAATTGAGTGCAAAGAGAACTTACATATGGTGCTGCAGGAATGACTCCTCTTAACTGAATGAGACAATCAGATGAACTATATGAACATAAATTCCTTAAAATTCTCGCTGAATTTACGGATAGTGTTCGATCTTTCAATGCTGTCACAAGCTTCTCCACCATTTTTAGTTTCAAAATGCGACCGCAGTTACTTTCGCTTTCGAATGCTAGCATTGCTAATGCTTCACCAGCTGCAACTCTCACAGAATTCTGACTTTCTAATATATCCTTATTAAAGAAAATTCTGAATAGATCTTTGAGAACTCCACCTGTAGTGCCAATTCTTTCTGTTGCAACTTCTTCCAATGCTAAACTAGTTAATATCTCAATCCCTAGTTTTTGCAGTATTGTGTAATTTTCTCCGTAGCGTAGAATGTCTCTGATGTTGCTTATTGTGAAAACAATCTCTGAAATCTCCTGTCGCAGAAGTTTACCTGTTGCGCCGGTTGTGCTTGAGAGCATCTTTATGACTTGCAGTGATCGTTTCACCGTCATAACTTGAGATTCTGTTGCATGATTTTCTCTGAGAAACCTCTGTCCAGTGTGAGTAAAATCAATAATCTTGGGTAGAAGTCCTCTTGTGTTCCCAATCTTGCCGCAGTTATCATGATCACGAGCAAGTTTCTTCAGAATAAGAAGACCCAGATGATTAAATGCTGAAAACTCATAGTTTTCTCGGTCGCAGACGATGTTCTTTTGGCAAATTTCGTCTCCTGCACCCCTGGAGCTTTGGCCAGTATTGAGAAGTGACGATATTGATTCCATTGCACCAGGAATTCCTGCAACCCGGAGGGAGTTTTGTTTTTTGCCGGCTAGTATGGATAGTATTTCTGCCGCGGATCGCCGAATCTCTTCTTCTAAGGGGTCCTTCCAATTCAACATCTCTACAAATCTTTCCATTACAGATATCGAAATCCCAATCTTCTGTAGCGTATCTTCACTAAATCTCTCACTTGTCGCAAACTTCCGCAAGATTCTAGCTCCAGTAAGCTGTTCATCAGATGACTCAGAAGCTAACAGTTCCATAGAAAAAGAAACAAGATCCATTTTCAATCCATCAAAGACGCTTCCATTCACACATTTTGAGTAAGCATCATAGAAAAATCTCTTAATAGAGACCATACCAGAAGGATCGAACTCGCACTCCCTGTTTACATTTTCCAACAATTTATGATAAATTACCGTCCATTCCCAGTAGGCTTTCTCCAACAGAAATAACATAGCTTCAGCCAAGGCTAATGAGTAGAAAATGTTCAGAGCAGATTTTCTGTTTCTCTTGTCAGAATCTCCTTTGCTAATCTCTCCAAATTCTTGCTGAACGAGTCGAATCATTGATAGAGTAACACATGCAGAAGCTGAAAACAACTGAAGCCAATAAAGGAACTTGCTGATGTTTCTTGAAAGAAAAACCCATCCCGTGTATGGAATCAAAGGAACATCTGAAGTTCTCCAAGTTCGCGTCGACATCTTATCACCATTCTGATTTGCGTATTTTGCTATCTGGGCATCTTTTGTTATCGCTCGATCATGGTGACTTTGTGGACGAATTGTCAAAACAGGCTTAAAAATTGCCTTAACGGTTCGAACAAAGAAATGAGAACTAGATTTTAAAGCTCGAAAACTAAATTTGCCAGCATCTGAGAATGACCATGTAGCTTGATGTTGCCATTCAAGTTCATGACTCCTACTGAAAATCCTAGCTCCTTCAATAAGAAGTATAACAGTAACAAACCAAAAATCGTTGGTATCAAGAGTAATTGCGAAACCGCCAAGAAGTACAACAGTCGCCCATATGAACCCGAGTGTTCCTAATCCGGTTGCCATTTTTTCAAGAATGGCAAGCCGTAGAGCAAACAATGTAAGCTTTTGTTCTGGCGCACGAACACCTGGTCTTCCCAAAGAACCATTCTTCCCGTTATTACCATCTCTTGTTTCGATTTGATCAGAACCTTCTCTCCGAGGTTCGAATATAGTTGAAGAACCCCAATTATCACTGCTTTGCTTTATTTTGTTTATATCTACTCGAACAATCCCATCGCCTTCCATTGGAAAGATATCTCTAACTGTCAATAACTAACTTGAAGTTTTGAAAAAATGGGGTTTATAAATGAACTCATCAAGTATCTATTGAGTATAATTTCGTATACAATTATAAGATTTTGATGTGCTAATATATGAAGAAAAAGAGGTGATAAACATGAAGTAAATGAGCTTTGGGTACACGTTAATGGTGTGACTGAAAATGAGAAGTAAGGGTAACAGGTTTCTCTGTCTTGTCATTTTCCCATCTGTTTTTTGTTTGTTTGATTTTGATTTTTCTTTTTAACTTGATTACTAAGGTTGTTATATTATTGCAGTTTCCTGGAATTACTTTGTATCTTTTTCTCTACTTGTCTTTGAAGTGCATAATATCTCTTTCGTTTGAGTAGCTTAATTGTGCACATAAACTCATTCAAAAGTCTCTTTTTGCCATAACTAAAAGGTACATCTTTCCTACTTTGTGCTCTCATTTCTTCACCTTTTACCTAATTCTATGTCTTTAATGTAATAACGACCCCCTTTAGATCATTCCATGTTGTGCCTTGTTTAGCAATAGAATTTTTGGAATGCTTATTCATATCTAATTTGGTACATCATGCCACACATCTTATAAGTAGTACTCCCACCGTCTCTGAAAAATAGGCAGGTTTACACGCAAACCTGTCTATTTTTCAGAGACGAGGGAGTAGTTATTATGAGAACAACACATATTAAATTCAGATACTTCTTTCTCCATGACATAAGCTTTACACATAGTTGGTACAATTTTGAAAGAACATGGATTTTAGTTGACTTCAAGGTGACAAGAAAAATAATGGAATGCAAGCAAGAATGCGAACTTGCAACAAGCAATCCACACGGCGGTGGGATCTAATGCTTAATTCTAGACCTTGACCTTTTCTAGTATGCGTGTATTCTTACTTGCATTCTAGCACATTTGGTGAGATACATCTTGGTTCTTATGTAAAAGTTGGCCAGTCAGCTGATATGGGCTACCTTGATTATTTAATGAGTAGTAAGGAGTATAAAGTTTTCCTTTTGAACGTTTTGTTTTAGATTTTGTTTGTTTGTTAATTGTTTAAGCATGCAATTGTGTGCTGGCATGGGTTTTGCTTAGTTTGGAATTTCTTGCAAGTTTTACTAAACTTCTTGTATCTTCTCTCGTTTTCTCGCTTAGTATAAGTACTTTTTAGTGGCCTAGGTCACAGTGGCATAACATCTTTTTCCAGGGATTTCCGTCACAAGCCTTTTATTAAATTTTAGGGGTGAGCAACCATACCTGCTGATATCATCCGAGCCAATCTGAATTTTCGCAATTTAATGGATTGGACGTGAGTGAATCTCCTAAACCGGCTGCTTTTGTAGATTTGACGTGGGTGGCACGTCACCCATCCGTTGGACATCCAGCTCATGAAAATGCTTGAGAGGACTTGATCGGTGTGACGACATAAAAATGTCCACTATAGTGTCCCTGATGATATATACACTTATTTTCAGTGTCACAAGTCTGGTAGTTATGGTGAAGATGATATTATAATTTTTCGTGATCTCAACGCGAGTTGAATGCATAAGGAGTCATTTGACTTGTGCAAAGACAAATTGCTTATTTTGATAAATCCCTCTAGTTTGTTAAAAAACTTTTTTTTAGGGAGTAACTAATTGTCAAGTCTGTTTTCTTTGCGGATGATTGTATTTTGTTTTTCTCTGCAAATGTGAATTCTATAAATAACCTCAAATGCATAGTTAACAAATTCTATAAAGTGTCATGCCAGATGGTGAAATTGAACAAGTCAAGCCTTCACTTCAATAAAAAGATGAATGAGGAGGTTAAGCAACATATATGTGGTATCTTAGAAATGAACATGATGCCTCTGGAAGAGAAATATTTGGGCATTTGACAATGGAAAAACTAAATGCTTCAGTAGTGTTCAAGAAAAAATGCAATACATACTTCAACAATGGCAAGCAGGGATGACCAATCAAGCTGGTAGAAGTATTCAAATCCAATCAGTTACAAACTCGATGGCTCAATTTCAGATGAGTCGCTTCATTCTTCCCCAGCAAACTATAAACAACCTAGAAGCCATTCAAAGAAGATACTGGTGGAATAAAAAACAAGGCAAGGGTTGTTATTTCAAATCTTGTACAAGTGTCAGTATTCCAAAGAGATGTGGGGGACTAGGATTCAAAATTTTGAAGGTGTTTAATGAGGCTATGGTTACTAAACTGGCTTAGAGATTAGTTCAGGAAGAAGATAAGAAATGGGTAGAATTTCTTAAAGCTAAACATTTTGAAGAGGAAAAAATTATGCAAGATGATATTTCAAGCAATGAAAATGCCATCTGGAGAAGTATGTGTACATGTATTAAATGGGTGAAGCAATTTCATATTTGGCAGATTGGAAATGGGAAAAATGTTTATATTTCAATTGGATTGAAGGCTACACTGCTCAGCAAATTCAAAAAAAATCTCCACTTATGAAGAATATTCTTTCTATATGAAGGTAAATGAGCTGTTTGATACTCATACCCAAAGCTGGAATTTAAGTATTCTGCAGAACTACTTCACTCAAGATCAGATTGAGAAGATTCTAAATACCAGGCCTTTTACCCATCATGAAGACAAAAATTCTTTGGTCTCTTACAAGATGTGACACTTAACAGTAAATTCCACTTATAAGGAAATCCTTTGTCAGAAGAATAAAAACTTAGCAACCATGGAAAATGAAGCAAAATTTTGGCTCACCATATGGCACCTTCAGATTCCTCACAAATGCCAGTTATTTTTATGAAAAGTAGCTCATGATATCATTCCTGTCAATGAAAGATATGCTAGGAATGTTCAAGAATAGAATGTGCAATGCCCAAGATGCAACACATAAGCTGAAACTATTACCCATATGTTGCTGCAATGCAACTATGCTAGAAGTGTACGGAATAAAATATCAACTGAGATTGCTCAAGAGCCCAGTTCTGTCACAAATATCAATGAATGGCTAAGAAGTTGGTGCAATTCAGATAAAAACATTTCTTTCAGCAAGAAACCTAACATAAACCTAATATTCATTACTATGTTGTTATTATGGAAATCTAAATGTGAATTGATCTTCCACAGCAGCAGATGTTCAAGCTCAAGTCTAAAGCATATAATTATGACATTCTGCAGTGAAAATAAAATTCACACCAACCTTAGTGCTAACCAGGTTCATGTAGCTAGCAATATATCCAACAGAAATACAGCCAGTGTATTGACAACAAGACATGGAAACCCCCTCCTATAAGAAAACTGAAAATTAACATTGATGCCTCCGTTTTATCTGGAAATTTTATTGCTAGTATTGCTCTAATTAAAAGAGATTTTACAAGGAGGATGGTGGAGGCCTGGACTCTGGTAGAAAGGGTTATAAATGTGCACATGATGAAGCATTTGTATTTATAAAAGCTCTCCAGTGGATCACTACGTTGCAACTGCAGAATGTCATTGTGGAAGGAGATATCAACGAAGTGATGAACAACATAAATAGAGACTATATCATCACCAGATGGGAAGACAGAAATGTTGTTAGGGAGTGTCAGCATTTAGTTACGTGTTTAGGTAATGTTCACGTGTGCTTTGATAATAGGAAAAGTAATCAGGTAGCCGACCTTCTTGAAAAGTTTGCTAGAAATAACAATTGTGCTAGGATATAGAGATTTGAGCTCCCTGTGTATGTTAGTTCTAGATTAGAGTCAGACAAGATATCTTGTAATGCTTAATTTTTCTTTTCCTTGTGATTTAACGAAAACCTTTTATATTTTTCTTAAAAAAAACAACTAATTGTTTAGTCAATTTACCCGAAAGGACTAAAAATTCACTGCATATACTAAAAGTTTTTTCTTTTTCTTTTGTAGTCTTAGAAAGGCAGCTAGTTATCCTATAGAAAAATATATAAACATATTTATAAAGGAGGGAGGATCCATGAACAATCTTATATGTACACTATCCATACAAGATTGAACCTTTTTTTTTATAGTCCAAATGACAATGAATTTGAACCAAATATTTTGATGATATGTTCTTCTTGTTAAACTCTACATTCCTACTAAAAATGAGCACAATCCGAGATGTGAAATTGGTTTTATCTGTTCTTACCATATGATCTAACCGACCAGCAAAACTTCAAACAACACTGACAACACCTCAATACATAATGTGTATCAATTTGAATATGAAAGATAAAATAGTAATACTAATTTTGTATAATAATGTTTTGAAATCCGTTAATCCACCCGCTTCATCCGCTCACCCTCATATATCAAATTCGCCGGGTAATGGACTGGACGCGGATGCATTTCTAAAATCAGTCATTTTAATGGATTGGACGTGGGTGGTACCAATCCGTACCTACCAATCCGTTGCTCATCCCTACTCTTCCCATTTTCTTTTTCCTACTCTCAAGTCCAAGGTAATTTCAAGGTTATTCCTAGGCCCATATACTTTTTTGATTTTTTTTTTCAAATTATAAAAAGAGAGGAAAAAGATGCAAGTGCTCTTAACTTATTACAATGTTGAACAAATAAATCTCAGATTTTTTTTCTTCCCTCAGTAAAGTGGATACATAATTCTTTATGTATCCGTTTCGTAAAGATTTTTTCGGTTACACATAAAGGGATATTATAAACGTAATATAAGGAATTATACTTGCGAAACTATTTTTCGTAGTCAAAATAAAATTCAACATCGATCTCATGACAGATCCCAATTGTAGGACCGGTTCCTAGTAAGTACCGATCCATGGTAAGGACAGAACCCATGTCCGATCTCTTGTGGCAATGATCAATTCCATGACCGATTACGGGTGCAGGACCAATCCATGACCGATCCTATTTGAAGTTTAATCCCGTTTTTGCATTTTTAATATGTTTGGTGATCTTCGGGTTTGTAAAAACATCGAGATGTACACAGATTGAACTTGGGATGTTCACATAATGTCGAATAGTAATTTGAATATGAGCTAAACTCTTATTACTTAATATTCAAGTATTTTTCTTGGTGCACAAGGCGAGATCCTGAAAACCGAAATATTATATATATATCTTTTAAATATTGAATTTTTGTACTTACCATATCCTAGGGGTTTGCATATATCTAGTTACTATGTAAGTAAAGCATATGAATATATGCTAGCTAATTGTTTGTACCAAGAAATATTTCCAGGAACAAAACACGATTGATTTGATCGATGATGATGGTGTCAATTAGGGTTAATAACACGAAACAAACAAAAAAAAAAAACAGAGACACGAATTTAACGTGGTTCGGAAAATTTTGCATACATCCACGGACGAATCCCGTGGGGAGAGATTTTTATTGACGTATGGATTACAATGGTTTTTCTGATCCATTTAGGGTTTGTTCATGTACTCTCTTCTATCATGGCGTGTCTCCTTAGGGTTTAGATTCCCCTCTATTTATACAGTTGAATATATAGGTTAAACCTTAATTTCAAGATAAACTTCATATGGAAGTAACTTGGCCAGCAAGTCATCTGGGATATTCCAAAACTTCCCTCCAGTAACTTGGTCAGCAAGTCATCTGGAAACTTCCGGAATCTTCTTCCAGGGTTTTTGCACTGGATCGGTGGAAACAGGCCAAATTGACATGGGCTAGCTGGTTTGACCAACGACCTTGACTTTGTCTGACAGGGTTGACTTTTGTTGTTGATTACCACTGTCGATCTTTGACTGCCAGACTTCCTTGACTGGAAACATGGATGGAGACCGGATGGCTGGCAACACGGATGGAGGCTGGCTAACAACACGACTGGCAACATGGCTAAAAACTGGTTGGCAGCGCGGTTGGCAACATGGCTTCGACCGTTGACCAAGGGTTGACTTTGTCTGTTGACTTTGACTATTGAACAGTCGTGGACTTCATGGCAGACTGGGCAATCTGGTGGGATGTGTCGGTTGGCTGGATGGCATATTTGGATGACAGTTGAATGTGGTATAAACAGTATTCTGACGCAGCATGTGGCGATTTTATCATGGTACAAACATTAATATTAGTCGTCAACTAAGATGGATTTCAGTATGTTAATTGGAATACAGTCAGAACTTGCCAATACCAAAAATATACTTCTATTACATATCTTAAAGATTTTCAGATCTGGTAATTCGATGTCTTCCAAACAAGCATTGGTCATAAGATTATAAGTAGTGGAGCTTGTATTCTTACAAACTCATCCCTTGACACATTGCTTAATCGTTTGTGTGGAAAACCAACTTGTTGAGTAATCTAATTAGGTGAAATCTCATATGTTGCTTTCTTTTAAAGCCTTTTTTGGGATCAAGAAACTTTTAGTAGTACCGTTGGTGGGAAACTAAATCGTTATGTCTTTCTGATTTTTGATTATTAATTTGATTGACTAACGATATAGTTATCCTTAATAGACTGATTGTTCCATGGTCGTTTTCTTATGATATAAGCAATGGCAGAGCCACATATTACTTTCGGTTATCCATAGCCACTCCAATTTTTTTTAAAATCCTCACTGTACGTATATGATAACCTAAATTTTTTAGGTTACTTTTTTTTGAAGCATGCATTTTATTAAAAGAAACCAGTTTACAGCTTGTTGTGGGTATGTGGTACCCAAAGAATCATGAAATAAAATTTGGCTAATAAAATATGGGATTGCCTGGTCCCAGATTTTGGTTGAGAAGCTTCCTGTTTGACTTCCATCCGCCGCATGATTGGCCAATCCGTCGGCTGCTTGATTTCCTTCTCTGTAGTTGTGCTGAATATCAGCCTGCGGGATCTGTTGAAATCTAGTTTTTATTTCCTCGATCATTTTTGCTATGTGCCAAGGTGGAGGTGTAGAGGAAGTGATGAAACGCACTAGGTTTTCTGAGTCAGTTTCAAAGAGAACTCTTGGCCATTGTCTTTATGTTGCTGTTCTTGAAGCTAAAAGCATAACCCAAGTTTCTGCTGTTAAAGCAGTTGTGATTCCTAGTGGCTGAGATAGAGCCAATAAGGTTCGTGCGTCTGAATATCTGCAGATGAATCCTGCCCTGCAAATCCTGGAAGTCCTCTGGCTGCTTCATCGGTGTTAATATTGATCCAGTTTTTGTTTGGAATGGACCATTTTACCAATATTGTTGATATCCTTTTGTCTCTTATTGGATGGTTAAATATCGGTTCATCTCCTGGAATGATTAGTGGTGAAGAGTGTACATCCTTGTAGTATTCTTGTTGCAGTTTTTGTGCTTAAGCTAGGATTTCTTCCGAGGTTATTTGCTTTTGTTGGTATATTAGATCATTCCTAGCCAGCCATATGGTCCAAAATAGGAAACAGAAAGATGAGATTATAGATGTTGAAGCAGGTTGTTGGAGGATTTGGGAGATGGTTGTTTGTGGTGTTAAGATGAAAGTTTGGGGGGTATTGGAGTTTGGTGAATTTGTAATTTGATTTAATAAAGTGTTCCAAGATTTAGTTTCCGTTGGAAAATGAATTAGAAGGTGGCTTACCGATTCTGGATCTGTGTTGCATCTAGGGCATATGTCTGAGTTGGTCAAATGGATGTGATGTAAGAGAGAGAAGCTTGGTAATCCTTCATTGATCGCTTTCCACAAGAAAAGCCGAATTTTTGGTGGACACGGTAAATCCATAGAAATTTGGTTGGTGGTAGAGGGGTGTGAATTGGTTGACCTTGGGTTAGACATTTGTATCCTGAAGAGGTAGTGTAGCTTCCAGTTTTTGAGTGTGGCCAGATAATTTTATCCTGAGGACTATCTTAGGGAAGGTGGATGTTTATGATTTTTTGGATTATAGGATTCTATTAGGGTTGATAATCCATTTCCAATGAGATGAAAAATTAGTTGTTGCATGGTAGGCACTAATGCTGCCAGTTGTTTCCATTGAGGACTGGAGGAGGATGGTATAGAATCAATGCCTTGTAGAATTGGTTGAAGGTATTTTGCACTGAACAGACTTCCGCAGATAGAGTTAGGTTGTTCATGTAGGTTCCAGATTCTTTTCACGAGGAGTGCTTTATTATGATCACTGCTCTTCCTTATTCCTAGTCCTCCTTCTGATAACGGATTTGTTACTTTATCCCATCCTATAGGGTGTAGATTTTTAGTTATTGAGTCGTGTCCCCAGAAAATTTTTCCGGTGATACGATCTATTTGTTTGTGAATATTGGTAGGTAGGTTTTGTGTTTGCATGATGTGATTTGAGGTTGGAATTAGGGAGGTTTTTATTAGAGTGAGTCTTCCATCCGGAGTTAGGAATTTTGTCATCCATCCTTTAGTTTTTCGGGCTAATCTCTGTAGGAGGGGAGCGAAGGTTTGAATGGAAGTCCTTCCATGTTTGAACTGGAATCCTAGATAGGTTGGTGGTTTTGATATAGCCGGCATATTGAAAAATTGCTGGAGATTGTTTATCTTGGTTGGGTCTAGGTTTGGGTGGTGGATGATTACTGATTTGGTAGTATTGATTAGTTGTCCTGCAGAAGTGCTATAGGAGTGGAGCAGGATTTTAAGGTGTTGGTTACTCTGGTATGAGGCTTTGGAAGTGATTAGTAAATCATTCGCATACATTAAATGAATAATTGGTGGTGCTTTTTTTTGATATGTTAAGTCCTTGAACTAATTTTTGGTTTTGGAGGTTTCCTAGGTTTGTAGATAGTATTTCAGCACATATGATAAAAAATGTAGGAAGATGGTGAGTTTCCTTGTATGATACCTCTACTTGGGCTGATGTAGCCATGGGGTGTACCATTTATGTTGATCGAGTATGTAACTGTTGTTACTGCATGTGGCACCCTTAAATTTTTTTATAAAGTGAAGATTTGTCTGTCAAACACGGTCAATGTAAATCCATCATTTATCAGTTTTTAGATATTTTTTTAGTTACTTTTCAAGTTAACTTATAACATTTACTATTAAAGAGTTAATCTTCCCTCCCACCTTCTCTGCATTCAATCGCCACAGTTTTAAGTTTTAAGCCATAAGACTTGGCCTAAGCCTTCATATTTCGCACTTGTCTGCTAAGTTTTGAAATATCCACAACAACACAAGGTAGATTATTAATAGTGATCTAAATCAGTCGTTTTTGGGTTGCAAGTGTATATATAAGCTAAAAATGCATCAATCTTCATGACTTACAATGAGTTTCTGAATTGATTGATTTATATACTGCTCAATGGAACATTAATTTTCTGCGTCAATTGTTTACTCCTGAACAGGTGAGTTCAATTCTGACAATCCCTATTCAGCTAGATCATACGGATATTCTCATTTGGCCTTTCACAACATCATGTATTTTTACCACTTCTTCAACTTACAAAATGCTTCGTGCTAAGGATTCCTCTACTGATGTCTCTCTGCACTTATCCCAATCTTTTTGGCTTAAATTTTGGAAACCCAAAATGCCGTATAAGTTCCGAGTATTCTTATGGAAAAGTCTTCACAATGCTCTGACAGTTAAAGCCAGATTGTTTCGCCATATGAGTATTTTTGATCAACAATGTGTTCTCTGTAATACTGGTAATTCAGAAGATGTGGATCATTTGCTTCTCCAATGTTCTTTTTCCCAAGTTTTTTGGAGGAAGTTTCTACCACAACATTTTTCTTCCATAATGCAACATTCTATGCTTTTATCTTGGATTCGGAATTGGCAACTGCAAGATTCTCCAATCAACATATACAGTAACTCTATCTCTATTCACATCATTGTCTGCATCATGCACTTCATATGGAAACATAGGTGTAAAGTTATATCCAGTAACTTAAATCCAAACCTAAACACTGTCATTCATCAAATTAGTTATTACATATCCTTGCATCATTTAGATACTGTCGCTGATACCAGTCACACTCTGCATCATTCAGTAACTGTTAGAAATGCTTTGAACAGTACTTGGAGGCCTCCTCCTATAAATGTTTTAAAAGTATGCCTCCTTTAATCCTCAATCTTTAGTTGCTGGTATTTGAATTATAACAAGAAATTATGCAGGACAATATGTGGTGGGAAAAGGAGCTGTAAAAAGGGATATTAACGTTCACCAAGCTGAAGCATGGGCTTTGTTGGAAGCTATGGATATGGCAACTACTAATGGTTGGACTCAAGTTATTTTGAAACTGATAACTTGAATATCAGCTCTTACTTGCAACATCGTTCTTCTTTTTCTCCCTGGCAGAGTCTTCCTATACTTAGAATATGTGTGCATAATTGTAATATAAATGTTGTTTGGTCTTGTGAGTTTGTGTATAAAGTGTATAATAAAGCTGTTGATGCCTTGGCAAAAGCTACCGGGAATCATAATCTTTGTGGGGAATGGTGGTCACATCCACCTGATGTTGTAATTTCTCACTTAGCTAATGATGTAAGACTATGCTCTGTGTAATATGATGTTCTCTTTGTTCAGAAAAGGGAATTTTGATAAAATGACCCTGTTTTGAAATACACTAATAAAAGTTCCCCCGTTTTTTTAAACTTTTCAAAAGTGCCCCTTCTTTGACCGTTTTTTTCAAAAAAACAACTAACGGATTGTTAGGGCCGTTAAGTTCCAGCTAGTACCTGATAAAAGTCTCAAACGTCCTCAATAGAGTTGGTCTAAATTCAGATGATTCGTCTGAGTCACTGAGTTAGCGCCCAGCGAGTCACTGAGTCAACTCACTGAAGAATTAATCATGCAGAGTTCTGTCTGCTTCTGGTGCTATTCCTTCCATTTTGAAGCATATATTTCTTCTGACATGGACAACCTAGCATACATCTAATTTACAACTCAAGCATTCATTTATCAACCCATTAGAAGCATCAACAGTACCACATTCATCTTCCTTGTACAATTCCTGCTATTGCAGCAACACCAACCTAGTTTACTAAATCATTCATCAACACCCACAACTGCAGTTTTATCTATAATTCCAAATCAATCTAACTCCAATTTCATTGTATCTGAACCAAACCCATTGTTAATTCATCAACTCTTCACATTTAAAACTTCAATTTTATTAGCTCAAAACATTTTGTTTCATTCTCAGCCATCCCTGACTTGTTTACCCACAATCTCAGTTGCATTCTCTGCAATAAAAACTCAACTTTCTTCTGCAATACTGCAACACAGCCACCGCTGTTTAGATTACTATCAATGCCTTCACTGTACTTTCTTTTCCACTGAAGCACCAATTTCTGCAACTGCCAGAAACTCATACTCCACAAAACCAACCACCAATCTAACATGAGACACTGACCCTCCTTAATCCATTCTGCAAATTCCAATCTACAAAAACCACCATCACTTCCATTTTATACCCATCTCTATCTTAGCAAACCCATTCAAGCACCAACACCAACAACCAAGTTTCAGTCCTGTATGAACTTCAATTAATAGAAAAAAAACCATTCAAGTTCAAATCGGCAGCGACAACAAACATTTCTTTACTGTTTTAAAAAATTACACAAACCCTTGATTTCTCAATTTCATCCCAGATCTAAGATTGACAGCGACATCATGCGAATTATAAAAATCGACGGCAACGACATCTAAGACCTTCATCTCATCCCAGATTCGAATTCAAACAAAACCCATGTCTGATCTTCACCAATCTCCTTTTACCGTCTCTAAAATCAGCCATTTCAATTCCTTCTTCAAATCTCCATCAAAACAACACAGTAGTGACCACTTCTTTGTTGATTTCTCGGCCAACAATTCACCCACCAACATCAAACAATCATCATCATCATCACCGATACTCTTCACATGAAAGAAACAGAGAAGAAGAAGAAGAATGAGAAAGAAAGAGGCGAAGACACTATCTATTATAAAGCTTAGGGTTACGAAGGGCTTTACCGTAACATTGTATATCATATTGACTTGGTAAACTGGTGGTGACCAAAAAAAGTGAATTTGGATGGAAAAACAAACAGAAGGACACTTTTGAAAAGTTGAAAAAAACGGGGACAGTTTATTAAACCGGTAATTAGAAGTGGGCAGTTTATCAAAATTCCCTTGAAAAAAAAGCTTATATACTACAATTTTTTCAAGGAAATAAAAAACTGCCAGAAAAATGTTATCCCGCAAATGCTGAGCAGGAAAAATTAATGAAAAACTACAGAATCTGGAAACCAGATGTCCAGAGCTCCTAATACTCAACCTATAGCTCAGTTGTCAATTCTCATGACTAGAATAACCCCTTCTAAGCAGAAGGCGGAACTATCATAATATCCCATCAAGAAACTTAGATGCACAAAACTCTGTTCTTGTCTTTTCATATACACCGCTTCAATTGTATCTTCTTACAAGTTCTCATTTAACAAACAGTGCTAATATATTTATACCTCTCACTGAATCCTCCACTCACTCCACAACCACTACTTACACAACCAACTGCACCACCACTAATCCCTGGACTCTCAAGTGTTATAAAACCATGCACCAACTCATTATTACCTTTTGTTCTCAAGCGATCTTCAGCACTGCTACAGCCATTACCGTTGCGGCCCTAAAGAAAATCTCGTTGAAGCTTCTGTCCACCTTCTTCATCATTTCTTCATCTTGCAACCCTAACTTGTTTGGATTCTTGCTAATAGAGATGACACTTTCTCTCAGTTGGTTAACTGCCCAAGACAGCCAAACCAAACCAAACCCAAATCCGGTGTTAAGCATCTTTGATGTGCAGAAGGGTACCCTCCCCGCAATAACCTTAAAGACTACAGATAATAATACAACAAGACCAGTGCCTGCAATGCTAGCTGAAAATTGGGTCAATAGCTGAGGAAGTTCTGGAGCAGATTTCTTCAGAGAGAGGATTGCATTCTTCCCTTGTCTCTTTCCTAGAATTAGTGATAGAAGGCTCTCACATGCGTGGAGATCGTTTCTTCTATGTATATCTCCCTCTTTTCCTGCTTTCCTGCCGTTCGTCTTTGTTGGGGATTGTTTTATCTTGGTTCTCTTTGGACTGGATTGCAATGGAAGAATGAGAATGAGGAAGAGAAAAAAGTTGTGATTAAGAATATGCTAAAACCACAAAAGAGCGGAAAATGGATAGTTCCAAAAGCAACGGCATAATTGGGAATCCATCAATTCATCCTATCATATCATAACCTTCAATACTACATATCAACCATGTGAACGTATATCATGTGTAATTGAATAAAAGTCGAGTGTAAAAGTTCGTAATAGATACCTCTTCGCAGGAGCAACCATCACAGCTTCCAACTTCAAAGGAGATTCACAGACATTTGTTTGTGCTTCACCCATGTCCAGTCTATGCAATAGATTGGTAATCAAATCAAGTTAGCTTTCGGTAGTAGCAGTGGTGATAATGTAAAGAAGAAAGAATTAAAATTTTCATGAGAAGAGGGGCCAACAAGACATACATAGTAAAATGAGGAACCAAAAATGGCATTTCTCCTCTCTTAGTTGAGGTGCTTGAAAGGTAAAACTCTGCAATAATAGACATTAGATCTTTCACTTCAATCCCACTTCCAGTGAATAACACCCTACCATCTGGGTGAATAATTATTCTTGAATCACTGGACAAATCCCCCACGAAATCCAAGAGGGGCTTTGGAGCAAAAAATTTGCTCTCCGGATAGATAAGGGGAGGGTGAAACTCAACCGCTCCAGCATCGTCAAGAGAAACTTCATCTGTCAAGAAAGCTTCTGGCTGTGGATTCATGCAGATTGCCAATGCTTGAAACCCCGTGAGATCAGATGCAAAAGGAAAATTTACACCTTCTTTGCTGCTCCACTAGACGAAGACATGAAGAACTGAGAGATCTTCTCATGTTTTGTGCACTGTTCGGCAAACCCAAAGTTCAACAGTGCTGAGTCTAGACGGCTTTCTGCTGACAAAGTAAAAACAGATATGAATATATGACAATTATGGCACTTCAGACCAACAAAAAGCAAAAGTAAAGTTTAGCAAGAAGACCCCACTATATAAGGGCAACATCTACAAACATGCATATAGCTGCACTGCACATCTACACAAAATTTGATCCACCAGATAATTCCAACAATCCAATATAAAACATTACCGAACTGAAAGGCGAATGAGGGAGGAATCTAAAAGTTGAAAGATAAGCTGGTCATCCATATTCAATGAGATTCGCACTACAACTACAACTACTCCGCTAATTTCTCAAAATAAGCAAGTTCTGTGTATTTCTTGAAATGCAGAAAGTCTATACTGAGTTCTGATGAGGTGAACATATAAATTCACAATTGCTCTCTAAAATACAGTAGATAAAAATGATTACAAACCTTGTACATCAACAAGCACAGGTCTCCTCATTGCTGGGTCAAACTTGACATACTGATTAGAATCTGAAGACCATCCCATATGTCTGCGTGAATCTTCGAGCTGATGTGGCATGAGATTCAAGCCATCCGCTCTTAATATATCCTGCCTTGATGTACAGGGAACAACTGAGCGTAAATCCTGCACCAGCCAAAAGTTTAAGTAAATGATCACCAAAAATGTGAAAGTAGCAGACAATACAGTTAATCACAGACAAATACATAACCCTAAAAATTAGAACAGGAAAGTCAGTACAACAATCCATCAAACACAACAAATACAAGCCTAATTCCAATTGAACCAAGAAAAACGATACAAGGAAATCCAACATTTGCCCCCACAAAACACAACAACAACATAATCAAGAACACCTCAATTCAATTCAATTCATACAACAAACCCAGATCAAGAAACCTAACAAAACCATAAGAAAATCCCTGATTAGTTTTACCTTAGAAGTCCTGTAAACCCCCTGTTCTTGACGAAAAACAGCAATTGGGTATACTGAAGATGCCATTAAACAAAGCTCAACCATAGCCAAAATTCAAGAGCAACCCACTTCAGAAAGCCAAGTTCTTGAATAATAAAAGCAATCCTTTATCAAGAAGATTCCATGAAAATGAAATTTAATTCTTCCCAAAACCAGAATTATTAATTTTCAGTTTTATTTACGGAGGGTTTTGAGTGGTAGCAAGACAAACAGAGAAAGAAATCAATGGATTCTGGAGGTACTCGCAGTTGGTTTAATCGACATGTAGAATTTGTGGTTGGCAGAGATTCTGATATCCCAATTGGGAATTTGGGACAGTAACAAAGAATCTGTTGGAACCACTAAAAACTAGCAGGGGTTAGTCCACGGGTGAGTTTGGGGGAGTTCAATGTATTTTGAATCTTGGGGATTTTGAGGGAGTGTAAGAGAATGTGGGGAGTTTGAGAGAGTTTGGTGTTAAAAAGTGTGGGGAGTTCGAGAGACTCTCCAGAAATCTCTACTTTTTTGAGAGATTTGGAGTGAGGAAAAAATACACTATAAACTCCCCAGAACTCCCCCAAAAACACCAACTCCCTAGCATTCTAATTTTAACGACTAACAGGGAGTTTGAGAGTTTCTTTCAAACTCCCCCACGACTAACAGGGTTTTTAGGGAGTTTGGGAGACTCTTCCAAACTCTCCCACGACTAACAGAGATTTCGAGAGACTCCTTTGAACTCCCCCACGACTAACAGGAGAAAACCAAACTACACCAAATTCCCCCAACTCCCTCGAGGACTAACACCCTGTAGGTTTTGTTTTTGTTCTTCCTTTGTACTTACCTTCGATTAAGAGCAATCTTACGGTTTACAATAGTTCTTAATGTTAAAGTTTATTTGATCACAGCCGTTTATTGACGGTCTCGACTTTGGACGTTTTATTTGGCGACTAAGGGCTAGTCCAGTGAGACTTGCTGATTGCGATTTTGATGGTCCATATGGATGGGCAAAGCCAGTTAAACCGAAAATGAGTCATTTGTCCAAATATTTTTAAAACATGGTTCTACTGGACGAGTAAAAGTTAGTACGGGTAAAATGGACACCAAAAAAATAGTAAGAATGAAACTGGATTCATCCCGGCTTAAACTTAAAAAATAGCAAGGATGAAACTGGATGCATCTTGATGTAAATTAAAAATAAGAAAAAGTATTTCAAAATGGGTAGGATGAAACTGTTTACATCCTGACTGTTTTTACATTTTTGTCCATTTAAACAGTATCAAATTTTACATGTCTTTTTCACCCAAAAATTGTTGATTTTGGTCTTTTTAACCAATTTTGTCTTTATTGAATTGATCGTCCGAGTCTTGGAGGATCTGCTCAACTTGATCGATGCTCGACCAACTTGGGATGATCAGCTATCAGCTATGGCTTGGATGATCGATCCAACTTTAAACTGCAATGGTCATATTCTAACATTAATAAAACGGCTATATTTTTTTACATCCGCCTTTAAATACTTAGTTTACACCAAAATTCATTCTTTTCTACTATTCCTCGCTACTAAAATTTCATATTCAGTAATTTTCTGTTACTAAAATTTCATACCCAGTAAAGGAGTATAATTTATATTTTTGTTCCTTTAAAATTCTTGATTGAATAGTCTCAAATTTGTGATTTTCTGAAACCAAACTTGAAGCCGTTGTCGAAAAAATATGCGTTGTTTTTAAAAAAAACTTGAGAGGTAAAAGGGAAAGGAAAAAAAAACAATAAGTTCTAAAAGTTAACCCAGGAAAATTTATTTTTAAAAGGCAAAGAAGGCCAAGTTTTGAAAGGTAACAACCAAAGTTACAAAAACTAAAAGAGTCCTCTCAAGAGCGTATAGAATGGAAGTTACGCCAAATGAAGATAAACAAGAAACTAAAGTTTCTCCGACATTTTTTTTGAAGTTTATATTCGAGTTTTCATTAAATTAATAATAATCAAAGTTTATATCTTGTAAAAAAGGAAGCAGTATTGTAAGTTAATTAGGATTAGAAAATTAGAACTTAAATTAAGAAGTAAATTGAAACTTAGACTTTCAATTTTAATTTATCAGTATTTTTATCCTTACATTTAATTAACCTGGCTAAAATGGGGCCTATATGGATTATTTGGGGCCTATGGATTTCTTCATCCACTCAATGAAAAGAATAAGGGGTGTCTAAATTTGATGAAACTACCAATTTACTCTCTATGAAATTTTAATACTACCAATTTATCCTCATTAAATCCTAATAACAAAAAAAAAAAAAAAAACTAAATCAAATCATTTTCATTTTCATCTCCATTTCCATCAAAATTAAGAATTCTAAATCAAACGTAAACATTGTTGATAATCACCAAATTTACTAAAATAGGTAATCTTTCGTTTTAACTCGAATTAGGTACTTTTCTATTAACCCAATCCCCTAGAATAGGTTTCAATAACATGTAATCACTCAAACAATCCATTTTTTTTAAATCAAAGTTTTCTGGGTTTATAAGAATCGGTTTACGTCAATGCACTTATAAACCGATTTCATTTAGAAACGGTTGTTGTTTATACCCACAAAGACCGATTGTTTTGGATGGAATTCAGGTTGGAGGAAATTGAACCAGAATCGGTCTACGTTAATGCCCGCATAGCCCGATTCTGGTGTGGAAGAGAATTTTTTTCCCGTGTTTTTTTTTGTTAGAATCGGATTACATGAGAACTTTTATAAATCGATTCCTGTTGTGCAATGTCAGGAATCGGTTTTTGTATATGTATCATGTAAACCAATTCTGGTTAACCCATTTTTTTTCCAGTTAATACTGAAATACAAAATGAGTATGAAATCATACTCGATTTCATTTCGATTACAAATGAAAATAGTTCTGTATGATTTTACCCAATTTGAAAACGAGTATAACTTTATACTCGAATTGAAAACAAGTATAACTTTATACTCGAATTGAAAATGAGTACAACTTCTTAAACGATCTGAAATTGACTGAAGTCATACTCATTCTTAACTCGGGTAAAAAATGAATTTTAATTTTATATGGTGTTTAACAACACATAATTCACAGATAAAAAAGAAAAAATTTACCCACAATCGGTTTATGTTCATGCCCATATAAACCGATTATGGATAATCGGTTGATTTTCATGTTCATATAAACCGATTCTGGGTAGAAACAAGTTTCAAAAAATGTCTGTATGTTTTTGAGGTTACAATCGGTTGATACCAATGACAACATAAACCGATTCTGAGTCGGTGTTCTTCAAAAAATTCAAAATTTTAAATTTTTTCAAGTTTAGATGATTCATTAACAAAAATAAATTTCACATCTAACACGATATTTTACCACTAATCACCCTGAATTAACACTAATTAATCAGGGACAAATTAGCCGTTAAAAAATAGTTGGTTAAGGAGTTTCTATGAATTACTTCTTAATGACCCTATTTTGTCATGTAGCTATAGGCCCAATTAAGTGACATATGCTCCAATTTAGCCAGGTTATTTAACTACTTGTTCCATCATCAAACAACCATTATCGTTTAAGGGTTAGCTGTCAAAGGATATACTTTTTTGAGGTTATATGTTGTCTTATAAAAAACCACAAATTGCTACCAAGTCTTTTTAAATACGACCTACCGCAAAATTCTCAACCCATGACATCTATATGTATTTTAATAGTAAAGAAAAAAAGATACTCCCTCCGTCCCAAATTAGATGAGCTAGTTGTAGGTTGCACCACTTTCAAGGCAAGGAGGAAAGGGGAGTATATTTAAGTATCTTTTACAATTATATCCTTATGGATAATAACTAGTAAAACTTAGAAATGATTTACGTCTTAGACTATACCACGGTTTTTCGTTAACTTTATACCGGTGAAAAGCATTTTAGAACACCTATGCAACGAATATAAACATGACTATCAAATAATACATATTTCTTATAGTAACAATAATCAATTAAAAGGGTAGTTTTAGAAATACCCCCTTGATTAGTGAAATACCTCATCTATTTTGGGGCACAATGTAAAACCAACTAGCTCATCTAATTTGGGATGGAGGGAATATGTCTCTAGAATACAAAGCACAGTTTGGACAAATTAGGCAATATAAGGAGAGGTCTAGATTTTTCTAGGGAGAAGATAAATCAACGGCCTTGGTTTGTTCAACTTAAAACCATCATGAGTATTTTATTAATTAGTGTCTCATTAATTGCTCATAATGAATAATTTATTAGATTTTCACTATAAATGCCCTCTTAATTAATCTAATGATATATACTTCAATAATAAATAATTTGAATAGAAAATTATATTGATAGAAATTAATGGCGGTAGTGGAAGAAATAGTGTCTGGTAGAGCGGGTGTTAGTGAATAGTGGAGGCAATAATATTAGTGGTGGTGGAAAAAATAGTAGCGATGGGTGGATTTATGGTAGTGGATGTTGGTGAATAGTCGTGGACAATATTAGTTCTGAATATTTACAACACGGGAAACATTGCATCGTAAAACATGTAATTGACTGTTTTTAGCAAGGTTGATAAAAACAGATACCGTATTTTGAGGATGATACCATTATGAAAAGATGATTATGATCGTCGGATCACCTTGATGGTACCCCTTCTACCTTTAGTATTCGATCGTATAAATCATGGTTATAACCGTGAAAAATATAATGGAAAAAATTAATTGATAACCCAAGTTTGTTCAACCAAAATTTTTATACATGGTGTTTCTGATCTAAAATTAGAAATATGACCAATGCCCAAATGAGGTAGGCGGCGGTTATGGTGGATAAAGAAATATATCAGATGGTTTTATGGTGATGGTGGCGGTTGGTGAATAGTAATAGACTATGTTAATTTCGTGTCACCACAAAGTGGGTGACATTATAAATTAGAGATCGATATCTTAATGATAAAACAAACTCGGTTAAAGTACATGAAAGATTAAAAAAAAAGAAAAACAGAATGTCATGTTATATAATAACTAAAAACAATTGGCATAATTCAAAATCAATGCACAAAAAGTTACTTATTATCGAGATGTGTTGTTACGGTAAGGATTGTACCATAACTAGGTAGTTTTCTGCCTATTTCTTTGTATTGAATTATAAAATGAAGCTTTGCTAAGTTTGGCAAGATAAAGTTTGGTCTTGATTTTTCCTCCCAATTGATAAATTCACGACTGCGGTCTGTCCCATGAATACACGCTTTAAATGAGAAAATTCATTACATATTCTCTTCTTCTCGTTTCAAAATTCAAAATTAAAACAGAGTAATTTGGTCAATTTAAAAAAATAAACCTACCTTCCCATAAAACTGAACAATTGATTCTCTTGCTCACATCCGTAGGATGAGTGGATTTGGAAACTCTAACTCTCCCTTTGGAGTAAATGAAAAATCAGAAATAAAATTGAGAAGAGGAGTTATATTGCGGGGAGAAAAAAACTTAAATCCAAGAATAGATTTACGCTCAATCTTCTTTCAATTTTCTTTCAATGTTCTTTCAATCTTCTTCCATCAAAACGTACATCTCTGACTAATCAAACTACTCCGAGGTAACAATATTTGAGAAGCCCAGTTCTTTTAACATTGCTTCATGTATGTATTTTCGGAGTTTCTATTATTTTATTGAATTTCATTTGTTGTATATTTAACTGAAGTATCCATTTTCAAAGATAATCTAATTAATTACAATAATTTCATGGTTGAAATTTACGGGTGTCTGTATTTTTTCATTATCCAGACTATGAAAGTATGACTATTATAGGTCATCGGGGTTCCAATCCGTTCAAAAATTTTTGGTCTAGAAAGGTGACATTTTCTCAAGAACCACTTTCCTTTTTATTTGTTTAGACTTTAGCGGAAACAACTTTTTGGTTTCATCTTGTTGATGGTGGTTTTTAGTTTAGGGAGAAAATTGTAAAAGTTTATCTACCTGACCCGACATCAGAAGTAATAGACCTTGATATGTCTATATTCCGCAAGAAATTTGAATAATATATCAAAATATGATGAGTGCCTACGCCGCTCTTCATATTGTATTGAAACTCAAGCTCCTAGATGAATTGTTCACTAGTATAGAGCCTAATGAGTATTTAAGCTCCTAGTTGCATTATTCACTAATGAAATGGAGCCATTTAAAAGTGTTGAGTGCCTAAAGCCTCTTCGCTCATATATGTATTGAGCAATTCAATATATTTATGTATATAAAATTTACTCAGAATGGTGCATGTAGCAACAATCCCAAATATTCTATAAATTTTATCTTGCACCAGCATTATTCACTAATGCATAGAATGCCTAGTGTTTTCCTATGCTATATTCCCCAGCCGAACTCTCAATATTGGCATGACATGACGATTAATGTTCACTCGTAATGGAGTAGCATGAATCTCCCGAAGTCTCAGTATTGAGACCTGCGTGAAAACACCCACATAGGCTACACCACCCTCTGACAAAGAGATCAGCGCGTTCGCACACCTTTTAATTAAAAGTTGGCGCGATCGAACACGCTTAAATTCCTTAAGGAAAATCTAGACTGTTAATATTAGTCTCAAAAATAATCACGGCCGCACGATTTGTCCGCGCGATTCAATAGACCTAGCCTGCTCCTAACGGAATTAGGAAATTATTACGATGGCCATTGGCGGGCCCACTAAAGCCCTGGTTGATCGAGTTCTATTCAATTAACTCGGAAGCGCCCCGAACGTCAACTCTAAGATGGGTGTTCGCGCAAGCTCAAACGATCTAATACCGTTAAAAACGGTCTTAGAAGCATCACGAACGTCCAACTTTGACAGCCTGGTTGGACGGCTTGGATTCTCCTACGAACAGTTAAGGAAGCGAAGCATGATCATCAGTGGGCCCATTAGTGCCCTAGTCGATCGACTTGCATGTGTCAAACCTATAGAGTGCTCAATCCCTTACCCAAACATGGGCGTTCACGCTGTGTAAAATAGCTCAAACGAATTGAGACCGACAAAGACGATCTCAAAACGCATTACGTCCGTCCAACTTAGCCGGCCTAGTTGGACGGCTTAGATTGCATCTTGAGCGATCAAAGAAGCGCTGGCATGTCCACCGGCGACCCAACTACACCCATGGTTGATCGACTTGCTCACGGCAAGACGATAACATATAGAATTTTTCACCCAAAGTAGGGTGAACGCGCTTCTTTAGAAACCCTAAATTACGTTTGCGGCAACACACTACTGTCGCAAATCGATCACAACCATCCAACTTCGCTAGCCGAATTGAGTGGCTTAGATTTAATTTTAGGTGACCCAGGGGATGTCAGCGTGCTCGCTGGTAACCCACCTTTGTACATGGTCGATCGACCTACTCAAATCCAAATGCAATACCTCGAATCGCTCGCTCAAAAGGGAGTTGGTTGATCGGCCTCCAAACCCTAAAAATTGCGTCAACGGCGTTGAACAACTGCTGCAAATCAATCACGACCATCCAACTTCGCCAGCTTAGTAGGACGGTGTAGATTTATTCTCAGAAAATTAACAAAGTGGTGCTGTGAACACCGACCATCACTCCTCCATAGGGAGTGATCGACCAGATGGTAGTTTTCCCATAAGATACTCGAACGATCACCCAAAGTGGTCGACCCCGCTACCCTTTTAAGACGCTTATCCACGACTTATTCAATCAGGCTCTAAAACAATGATGCTTCATACACATCGATTAAATTGAGCTGCTTAAACACGATGCTTCACATGCATCAAATACATACGATATTTTATGTCGGCCTCATTAACAACTTGGTTGTTTCACCTAATAGCACCATGCTATTCTCTGCAGCAGGTCCCACGACTTGACCCACTTATTCGAGACATCAAACATGTCACAAACTGGGGGATGCTTACTGGGGTATTGGTCTGGCGGTTTACACCGTGCGGCGTGCAACTCGTCCATTACGAGAACGTGACAGGAAAGACGGACGGTTAACAGTAGTGAGAGTAGTGGAAGGACGTGTGATCAGTTTTCCTTCATAACGGAAACACGATAATCAATACCTTCAGCACAAATCCACTTCTATACTACTTCACTTCCTCCACTTCCTAAGAGATCAGGGTGCGTTCAATGACTTGTATAAATAGATTTTCAATCTATTTCAACAAAAGAGAACACAAGTGTTATCAACACACAAGTATCCATAAACCACTTTATGATACACAAGTCATAAATAGCCACACCTTCATAATTCAACACTTCGATCTCAAACACTTTCTCCGCTTCCCTCCCTAAGATCAACCCTTCTCCTTCACCTTGTGACCGAATTGAATCTGGAACGGCCATTTCTTGGTTTAGGCCGGAGTCTTACATATTGATTTCTCGAACCTAAAAGCATTCACATGCAGTGCATTTGTTTAGGGTTTGAATTCGTTTCTCATCAACATACCCCAAATTACCAAAAACAGCAGAATCAAATTTTACCCCCAAACACATCTTCATAAATACACTTAGAGATGATTTATAAAATTATATATGTATACAGAATGCACCGTTTTTCGGTTTTTAGTTTCAAAGTCCAGGAGAATTTGATTAAAACCTATTTTAAATAAATAATCTAACATAATTATACATAATTTATATAATACCCGTACAAAACAAAGTTTGGACAAGTTAGGCAAGATAAAGAACATCCGAGATTTGTCTAGGGAAAACATAAATCAATGGTTATGGTTTTCTCAATCCATGATTTATATTATTAATATTACATTAAATTTTAATAATAAACATCTTGTTGACAAGTTTTCCATTTTCTTTATTAATTAATGTAATAGATATATTTTCATTAATAAATAATAAATTATTTGACATTAACTATATAAGTAGACACTAACGGGTTGCGATGATGGTAGAAGGTAGGCGAGGCGGTGGCGATAATGTTGGTGACTGGTGGAGGGGTGACGTTAATGGTGGTAGTGGAAGAAGTAGTAGTAGCGGAGCAAAAAAAAGTATCTTAAGGTAGATAAGTTATTTAGTTACTCTTGATTAGTTTTTTTTTCCTTTTCTTTTTTTTTTTAATTATGCTTTAGTTTATGATTCTTTTTTTTTTAATTTTTAAAATTTAAAGATAAATAGATGGTTGTGATTTGCAGATGAAATACAAAGCTACGTACAAATTAATTGTAATTGATTTGCTTTCTCATATCTCTCTCCATTTATTTTCCTTTTTGTCTCCTGAACTTCATATGATTATGCTTGAGAAAGAGTTCATGGGAATAGGTAAATAGAGAAGATGAAGGGACGAGAAACAAAATGGATCAAAAATTACAGATTATTCAACTTTAGGAAAAAGAACAAACCAAACCTATGTAAATTTGGGACAATTTATATCACCCAAGGGAAAAAAGTAAGTAAGTAATGAAGCTCATCGATTTTGTAAGATTAATCTGGTTGATTTTGAAGTAATCTTGGATGCTTTTAGTTTTGTTAAAAATTTGGTGAATGACTGTGGATGATTTTTGGTTTTATTTTATTTTGTAGTAGGGATGATACTTAGTCTTTTGAAGTCATGTTCTATTTCTCATAGGATTCACTTTAACAATTAACAATGTTTGTCCTCCAGGGTTGTATGACTACCAAATATAATATTAAAATAAAAATATATGAGGATAAGGACATGTTTGCTAACCAACTCCTCTATATATCTTCCTGATATTATCCCAGCTACATAAGACCAACTTTCCGCAACAACTACAATATATAAGAATCGAGTGATACATTTAAATATATATATTCTTTTCCGTGCCATTACGGCACGGGTTAATCCCTAGTTGTATATAAACATAAGAGGTTTGTCAATTATGTTAGATGGATAATCATAAATGAGTAAAATGATCTTATATGTATTACGAGTGTCCACAAGTAGGTTGTGCTGGTATCAGAATAATCATTTAATCAACTAGAAAATTATGGTGTCTGTAATGCCAAATTCCAAAATGTGTTAATGAAGCACAATTGCTTGATGATGCTGTGAAAGCTAAAGAAGATGCAAAGGTAGTATCACTATGCAAAAAATTGAGACTCAAAGCCAAATTGAAAAAGTTACAGTGAGACCACTGTAAAGAAGAAGATCACCATAAAAGCATTGTCCGCAGGGAATTTTTGAATTCTCAAAACCTGATTGCAATGCTTATATGCACATGCATACTTATCCAGAAAAAGACACATATGGAAAGCATTTTTTGAAATGTCTTATGTGTAAAATGTTGGAGTGGACTCATTAAGTATATGAATTGATTAACTGCTGTTTTATGTTGTAGTTTGGCGTTATGTGGTTCTATGTTTAATCAATGAAAATATCTTTGTATTTGCATCATCAATGTTATTTGAACTTATGTTATTTTAAAGCAAACCACATTGGATTAAAACAAGCTACACATAATTAAGCTTTCCTTTTATTATAAATAAATTATAACTCGTTCTTACCTTTTCATCATTTTCCCTCCTTATTTTTCTTTTCGAACTTTAAACGATTTAACCGTCATTTAATCCAAAAACACAATCCATTAAATCTAAATTAGTTTTCTTTTCTCGATTGATTCATTTTCTTTTATATTAGTTAATTTTAATAGGTAACAAAAATTATATGATCTTTTTGCACTCCCAGATTGAGGTTCTGATAGGAAAAAAATCGGCTAGAAATTTTTGACCTAGGTGAACCTTAGTGTTGTTCTTTGCGTATGAAATGTAGACTGAGGTTTGGTTTGGTGTTTCAGATGTCATTCTTCACTTAAAAAAAAAACTAAGCTCATGACAGAGAAGATATGTTTCTACAGGGAGTAGACTAATGTTGATTAAAAGTGTTCTCTTAATCTTGCAAATATATAATCTTTCTCTTTCAAATACCTGCTTATGTGGAGAAACAAATGGAGAAGATAATGCGACATTTTTTGTGGGATCTTCAAACCATAAGATGAAGAAGAGTTGCGTAGGTTTGGAAAAACTTTGTTTTCTAAAGGAAGTGGTAGTGTCTAATATGGCTCTCCATGCTAAATGCATGGGAGGTATCAAATTTATGATAATGCATGTGGAGGAGGGTCATTAACCAGAAGTTTGGTGGCAACAAAAAGGCCTTCTATCGTAATTTGACAAAGAAGGTATTTGGTGAAACTCTATGGACAAATATTCTTAAGAGTAGCTCTCATGTGGAGATTAATTCTGTCTTACAAGTTAACAATGAAAATATGTGCATATTTTGGATAGATAGCTGGGTGAATAGAAATTTGTTGAAGTGATTATTTACAACATCATTCAAGTTATATTTAAAGATGCTAATGTTCAAGAGATGTATGCCAATTGTGCAAGATGTAATTTGAATTTTTGTAGGGCTTTGGATGACGCTGAGTTGGATGAGGTTGCTCGGTTAAAATTTTCTTCTAAGATATATCATTTCTGAATATGGTGGTGAAGATCAGAGATATTGGAAGTTTGGTAATACTTTCTCTATGGAAATATGTCATAAGGAACTTAAGGATGATGAATCAATCTCATTTCCTCATTGTAGTTTACGAAATCCAAGAGTCTTGTTAATAGGAGGGAAAGAATGGATTTGAGGAGGGAACTCAAATTTGGTAAGAGGGATTGACCATTTGGAAAATTAATAAAATGTCCATAACATCCTTGATATATGATGTAGATTGGTAATTTTGGTTCACATTTGGGTATCTTCTATGCATGAATAAGATTACACCGTATGGCAATACGTGGTGTGAATTGCGAGTTCACAATTATTTTTTTTAATGAAAAAAGAGGTCGTTCAGTACTGTAACTATGTTATCGAAGAAACACTAAATTAAATTCAACTGCTATTGTAACACCAATATTTGAATTAGCTCATCAAATCATCTCATTTGACTACAATTTCTTGAATAACTTTGATATACGAATATTAATAATGACAAAATATGATCAGGGAAGAGTTCCATAAAAGAATATCATGATTAATTTGTGATTCATGCAGTTGCTTATGACCAGGCAAGTATGGCGAACAATCTTCCTAGCCGAGCGGGTTTTCTTCCATGATTTCTTAAAATAGCGATCGCACATAAGGTTGTTCAATCGCTTTTATAAAAGTTTAGGGTTCTTGTTGGAAGAAGAACACGACTGATTCATGGGAGGGAGGGAGGGATCGGTTAGGTTAATAATGGTGAAACTGGAATTTTGAAGATATTTATTTCATTTTCTTGGATTTTTCTTTGACCAAGTTTGACTTAGAATTTGACAATTTTTCCCCTCGTCAAATTTGTTTTTTCCCTCCTAATAACAGGACTCAAATCCAAAGATCAAACAAAAGGTAATTTTTTTTTTTTTTGACATTATCTTATAATGCTGCTCCAACACTAAATACTTGGAAAATTTTTATTGTGATGAATGGGGGATTACTTTGTACAACGATTGCAAATAGCATTTTCTTGTATTGCCAAACTACAAAGTCAGTATGGTTATATTATCCGGCAAGTTACAACTTGCAATTGGTATTTTAACAATCTTCCATCCAACCTTTAAGGGAGTGAAACAAGAAAAAAGGCATTTATCTAACCCTTAAAAGAAAAATATGAGATACCATTCCATTTGCTATTTATTGGACAGTCTGGATTGAGAGAAATAATGTGTTATTCAATGGCACATATACGAAGTTCGATAAGAAAAATGATAATGTCAAATTTTTCATTTTCATTTTCAATTTGTTTGTCGGTTTCAATTCATTTAACGTCACTACTCCTAACTCTGTTTCGAGTAACTAAAATGCCCATTAGAGATCGGTCCTGTTATAGATCCCCAATTGGAATTGGACCACAATCCCATTGATTTATTTCAACTACAAAACAAGTTTTGCAAGTTTACTTCTTTAAACTCACATAGTTAAACATAATTTTCTAGGCATGAAATCAACCTAAAGTTCATCACACATTCTAGTAACAAGTTACAAAGATAATGTTTATGTCGCAATTACGAAGTTCAAAAGATAAACGTTATATTTTGTAATTCAATACACCAAAGTTATAATACAACTTGTATACTTTTCCTTTACACTTTGGTCGTAATGAAACGATCAAGTCTCCAATACTATATATTGATATATATATACAACTTCGCATGTTATGCTTCCAATATAAATGACTTGAAAGCAACGTAGATACAAATGGAAATAAGTCAAGTCTTGTATTACTAACCTCGACACAGAAGGATGATGTGTTCGTTGAAGTCGATATGTCTTCAGGTTTTTCAAAGTAAGACGAGTTTGTCTCAACATTTCTAGACATCCTAGTCTAACCTGACTAAGTTGAATCTAGTAATATAATCAAGCGACCTTGAGTTTTGAAACTAAAATATGGCAACCAAACTTGACATACCAACCTTGGTGGGTTCCACCAAGCAATGGTCTAACGAATTCACGCTAAATTTTAAAGTCTTGACAGGATATCCATAATTCGAAAGAAATCCATAATCAAACACAAAAGAAATCCATAATTCAATGTCTTAACACAAAAGAAATTTGTATATAATTCAAAATTTTACATAAAAATAAATTTAATATTATAATAATTTACCATCATTAAGGCTCTATCCTGCTAATACTTCACAACTTCAATAGCTCATTCTTGGATTTTGGACCATCCTCTTTGTTTTAAAGTTGTGTCGCTTTCGGATCCATATTAATCATATAAGTATGACTCAACTCAAGAAACCAAGCCAAATAGTCGTCATCGGCATTGCTGGTGCCAGGAATAGCTTCTAACAAAGTCGTTGGAAGTTAGTACTCACGTGAAGTGCGATATTTCCAAATAGCGATCCTTGTTGCTGGATTACAGATCAATTTCGCATTACTTATTGAAATTGTGGAGTGTTGTTTCTCCACTTCAAAACATTCTTTGGCGAATTTTCTATGGACAAACCCAACTTAACGAAGAACTCCACAAGGATTATACATCACGAACCATGTCAGATGATACAATGGTCCGTTGTAGCTTGACACACTTGAAAAGATTTGCTGGTCAACTTCATCATCATCGAGCTTTAGGTACGGGTCAAACACTACCTTGTCCACTGTCATAACATCCAAATTGAACCTAATCTCAGCCATAAACTTGTCTTTATGCTTTTCTTGAACTCCAGAGTAAGGGTATTTGCTTCTTGTAGGTAACCTTGCATACCATTTTGAATCCTCACTGGTCCTCAGGTAGGAAAATGGTCATAAACCCATGACTGCACAAATATAGAATCATATATAGTTGGTTATGCATTCAATAAAACTATAAGTACGACAGATTTGAAAATTGATCACCAAAAAATACATGGAGAAGATCAATATTTCCTGCAACTTGAATGCAATTCCATCCCGAAGCTTTACCAAGCCATCAAGCAAGTAAGAAAGGGTGACGGTGTTCCACGAGTATAATGGTAGCTCGTTCCTCCCCCGATCAAGAGAGAGTGTCTTCAGCAATTTGAGATAACAAGCATCGACCATGTTACCTGAAAGATCAGGTAAAATGATGGTGCCAAGAGCATACAACAAATAAGCTATAACTGTATGTCTAACACTTGCTTCGTCCATCAATCCATTTTCTTCCTTCTTCAATTAGTCTTAAAACTTTTCCCTCAAACTCTTCTATTTTATCTTTCTCATAATGGGGAATACTTCCTATTTCCTTTTTTCTTACCCTTTTGGATTTATATTTGTCTCTAACAGCAACTTCAAACTCTTCTTTGGCCATATTCTTGCCCCACCCAAGACATTCTTCAACCAACTCATATGCTTGTCAAATGGCATGGAGTTGTCAAAATCTTCAAAGACAACTTTACCTTCCACAGGGAATCCGATAATTTGAGAAGCATCGTCAGGGGTGATAGTCACTCGCCGAATGACAGATGAAAAGTGGAGGTTTCTGGCCAAAATCTTTCTCTAAATCCAGAAAAAGTAACAACATCAAATTCTTTCTGCGCATACTCAATTGCAGACCATAAACTCGAATCTTTTACCAAGGTGTTGATGGTGGTTTTTAGCTTAGGGTTAAAATCGTACCTTACATCTGACATTACGTCACTAGGACCACTAGCGCATTTATTGAATCATTCAACACGCCAACGTAAGAATTACCAGGGTACCTTTTTTTTACATATATATGTGTCATGTTCCACGGTAGAACCCTTAGTATTGACCGACATCACCTTCGTACACCAAACTCTAAATTCTTACACCACCGTGCCAATGGAAAACCATGCCAGCCACGTCTCCGCGCCAAGGCATGCCAACCATGACAGCCGCACCACCGTGCCAATGGCAAACCATGCCAGCCACGTCTCTGCGCCAAGGCATGCCAACCATGCCACCCGCATGTGCTAATGGAAAGACATGCCATCCAAATCTCCGTGCCAAGGCATGCCAACCATACCAGCCGCACCACCGTGCCAATGGCAAACCATGCCAGCCACGTCTCCGCTCCAAAGCATGCCAACCATGCCAGACGCGCCGCCGTGCCAGCCACGTCTCCGCGCCAAGTCATGCCAACCATGCCAGCCGCACCACCGTGCCAATGGAAAACCATGCCAACCACGTCTCCACGCCAAAGCATGCCAACCATGCCATCCGCGCCATCGTGCCAGCCACATCTCCGCACTAAGGCATGTCAACCATGCCAGACGCACCACCGTGCCAATGGCAAACCATGCCAGCCACGTCTCCGCGCCAAGGCATGCCAACCATGCCAGACGCACCACCGTGCCAATGGAAAACCATGCCAGCCACGTCTCCGCGCAAAAGCATGCCAACCATGCCAGCCGCGCCACCATGCCAATGGCAAACCATGCCAGCCACGTCTCCGCGCCAAGCCATGCCAACCATGCCATCCGCGCCACCGTGACAATGGCAAACCATGCCAGCCACGATTCCATGCCAAAGCCATGCCGGCCCCGCTACATGCCACTGGCTGCCAAAACGAAGAGTTGCAACAATCAACGGCCACCCTTCCATCTGAGATGCAGATCTTAGCCGTCCAAGGTCGCCATCCAACGCATGGTAACCTTTGGCCCAATGCCAAAACCCTAGTTTCAGCCACGCCTAAACCGCGCCAAGGCATACCGACCATGCCACATGTGCCAATGGCATGCCATCCACCTTGCCGTGCCTAAACTATACCATGTCGGCCTTCCCTTTACGGCTGCCAAAACGAAGGCGTGCGACAATCAACGGCCACCCTTCCATCTTAGATGCAAATCTTAGCCATCCAAGGTCGCCAGCCAAAGCAGGGTAACCTTTGGCCCAACGCCAAAACCCTAGTTTTGGCCAGGCCTAAACCGCGCCAAGGCATGCCAACCATGCCACATGTGTCAATGGCATGTTGTGCCAGCCACCTTGCAGCGCCTAAACCATACCATGACGGCCTTCCCTTTACGGCTGCCAAAACGAAGGCGTGCGACAATCAACGGCCACCCTTCCATCTTAGATGCAAATTTTAGCCGTCCAAGGTCACCAACCAACGGATGGTAACCTTTGGCCCAACGCCAAAATCCTAGTTTTGGCCACGCCTAAACCGCGCCAAGGCATGCCGACCATGCCACATGTGCCAATGGCATGCCGTGCCATCCACCTTGTCTCGCCTAAACCATACTATGCGGGCCTCCCCCTCACGGCTGCCAAAACGAAGGCGTGCGATAATCAATGGCCACCCTTCCATCTTAGATGCAAGTCTTAACCGTCCAAGGTCACCAACCAACGCATGGTAACCTTTGGCCCAACGCCAAAATCCTAGTTTTGGCCACGCCTAAACCGCGCCAAGGCATGCCGGCCATGCCACATGTGCCAATGGCATGCCGTACCATCCACCTTGTTGCGCCTAAACCATACCATGCCGGCCTTCCCCTCACAGCTGCCAAATTGAAGGCGTGCGACAATCAACGACCACCCTTCAATCTTAGATGCAAATCTTAGCCGTCCAAGGTCACCAACCGACGCATGGTAACCTTTGGCCCAACGCCAAAACCCTAGTTTTGGCCACGCCTAAACCGCGCCAAGGCATGTCGTGCCATCCACCTTGCTGCGCCTAAATCATACCATGCCGGCCTTCCCTTCACGACTTCCAAAACGAAGGCTTGCAACAATCGATGACCGCATTTCCATCTAAGACGCAGATCTTAGCCGTCCAAGGTTACCATCTAACGCAGGGCAACCTTTTGGCTCGACGCCAAGCACTAGTTTTGGTCGCGCCCAAACAATACCAAAAACCTAGATTTTGGCCACGCCTAAACTAGGCCATATTAAAGCCATGCTGGCCATGCTTTCATGCCACTGGCTACCAAACGAAGGGTTGCAATAATTAACGGATACCTTTCCTCTTAAGATGCAAAATCTCGACCGTCGAAGGTCACCACCGAGCCGGCAAGTCTCCCAAGCTGAACTTTCTAAACAACAGTAACATGCTACATGTTTTTCACGAAAACTCTCGAGACATCAACACATGTCACAAACTGGGGGATGCTCATTGGGTATTGGTTTGGCGGTTTACAGCGTGCGACGTGCACTACGCCCGTTACAAGACAGTGTCATAAGGATGAGGCGGTTAGTAAATACAGAGAGTGATGGTAAAACGCTTTCTTTTATGGAACATCAATTCTAGATGTTACCGGTTACAACCTCCTCCCATTTACTCATCCGTTTTCCATTTATTACGAGACCAGAGTACGTTTCACTTCGACTTGTATAAATAGGTATGACCTATTTCCACCGAACAAAAAGTTCTGGTCAGGAGCATACAACACTCAGAAAACGTTTTCTAGATTTCCCATTTGTTAGGTTCCCACTTTCTGATGCAAGTCACAAAACAACTACTCTTCCAGGATCAACTATTCTGGTCTCAACACTCTCTTCGCTTCCCTCTCCAAAACCAACCCTTCTCCTCCTCTTTGTGACCGAAGCAAGTCTGGAACGACCATTTCTTGGTTTAGGCCGGATTTGTACAGATTGATCTATTGAATCTAAAGTACTCCCTTGCAGTACATTGTTTAGGGTTTAGACTCGTTTCTCACCCACACACCCGAAATTACCGAAATCAGCAGAAACCGTTTTCACCCTCAAACAATTGGCGACAACAGTGGGAGATTGATCTTTCGGTTACAATGTCAACTTTCAATCCTCGATCTCATATTTCGACCCAGACGTCAGGGCGGTAGAATCCAAACGACCCGCCCAGGGATCGACGGCTCAGTTACCAGACGGCCCGGTTACCAGTCATGACACGACAAGGGATGACTGAGGACTTTCCACAGTTACGGCGGTGCTTCCCACAAAACTCGGTCTTACACCCTGGAGATTCCTTTTCATCATGAGATCCGAAAAAACGAGTAAGTCTTGCTAGACAAAATACATGGTCTAGTACTTCAAATCTTCACAGGGGAGATAAAAAACCGATAGCTATATTTTTCCCGTGTTTCATGCTTTCTACTATCGCACGACATTCACAATTCCATGACTTCCCTGGGGTACTCATGCCACTTATATTCATAACCAAAAACATCAATATTCTAAAATAGTTCATTCCCAATAATAATCCAAAACCCTCAGGGGTAATACTTGTCCATCAACCCAAAAATCCAGAAAATCAAAACCACAAACCAAGCGTTTTGTTTGCCTTTAAAAAAAAACAGTCACCTACCCGTACGTGCCTACTTTGCATAATAATGATTACCCGTCACCATTCATGAGGTATCCGACGTTACTACGGTGATATTCGAAGAGGAATTGTTTATGACGAAGTGTTTCTACAAGTTTATGAAAGGCATACCCACGACTAGGTTTTACACCAGTTCAGAAGAACAATATTACTACATATTTATGAAAGGCGTACCTACGGCTAGGGTTTGCACCAACACAAGAAAATAAGAAAATAAATTGAAAGAGAAACGCTAGAGTACATAGCTGGAATATGCTTGCCCACTTTATTGCTACCGCGCTACCGCTAACACCAGGACGTGAGAACAAAGATACGAGATAAAAAGGAGAGTCAACCCCTTTCATACGCATAAAACTTTTGGAATTTGAATAAGGAAATGATTTCCTATTTGAGCTACGTATGGAAAGAGGCAACTGGGCCCGCAAGAACAAGTTCGCGCCATGCCAAGCCAGCGCCCATTCCATGCCGATCCAGCGCTAACAACTTGCATCTTTCCAGCGCCAGCAGCTTGCATCCTTCCAGCGCTAACAACTTGCATCTTTACAGCAGCTTGCATCTTCCTTGCGCCAGCAGCTTGCATCCTTCCAGTGTTGCTCTTGAACGCCCAGTATAAGGGAATCAACAATCTAATTTCATTACATGAAAATATCAGGAACCACTTCTCCAAAATCGAAGCAAAGAAAAATCAACAACCCCCCTGAGTTTACAAAGACTCTTTTCCCTGTCAGGAGATGCATGATTTCTGGGGACTTCGCCCGCAAAATCGTGCAGTCTATGATGAAACATTTATGTGAGATTCTATATTTCCCAAGACGCAACGTCAAGGCATATTTGCATCCCTCAACCGCATTGCATCAGGAAAGCAGCTGTTTCCAACCAGAGAAGCCGTTCCCAAACCCTAACCTCTCCTGGAAAGCACGCTTGATAGATGGAACTGGGGACTCCTAACCATTGTTCGCTTGAAGGGTGTCCAGTTTGACAGCACACTGATTAACGCAGCCACTCCGCTTCAACATCCTCCAGCAGCGACTCCGCTTCAACGATCACTCCGAAAGCCACTCCGATTTAACGCTCGCTCCAGCAGCCGCTCCGTTTCAGCATTCTCTCCATAAGCTTCTCCAGGATCCGAAGACGAGGCTTCAGCGTTCGGCTTCTTAAGTTTCAACATCTTCTCCAAGAGCCGAAGCTGCTTCAACGATGCTTCTTCCTGCAAAGGGTCGTACCACCACGCTCCCCATGTCAAAGATCATGACCACAACCAACCAATCTTCGTAGTCATGGACAGTTTGATCGCTTACGCATCCATCCAATCCTTTTACTTCCACGGATGCCCGTACAACTCCAGCCAATCCTTTTACTTCCACGGATTCCCATACAATTCCAGGAAACCTACTTTGTTACCACGCCGATGTAGTCTCTTCTGATTACATCTGCTACCAAGAATTGTTACCGCTCATTTGTTGATACCAGCCATAGCTTCACCACAGCAGCAATCACTACAAAGATGGAAACATGTAAACCATACTTGAGTACTGAGGATATACACGGAATCCCTTCACTGTCAAAGATCAGAAGACACAGTCAACCAAAAGGCCATAGCCGCAACAAGGTCATCTACTCTTCAAGGGTGCAACGCAAGAATATCACCACCTCTCTGTCTAGAAGACTCCTTCAACACTTTACGAGGTCGCGGAGGATCCCAAGCCTTCTCAGAGGAAAACAACTTCAGAATCTGAAGAAAAATGCGACTGGGGACTTCTCTTCGCAGTCCATCGACGACCATCAAAGACTCATGAGATAACTCCAGAGACACGGCTGAAACATTTTCTTGAAGAAATAGAGGGAGCCATGATAAACAACATAACTCTCTCATTGCTACATCTTCGCTATCCAGAATATTTTGTCCATGCGATATCCTGAGCATCCCAGTGTCACATCCAGAAGAGTACGATAAGCTTGTATCAAATCACGTGGACGTGGATTCAAGGCGATGCAATCAAAATAGGATACACATGGGGACTACCAGCATGAGACGCTTTCACTCCCCTCAACCAGGTTATTTATGATTTCAACATCATCACTGTCGAAGTTTCACGAGCCGCAGGAATTTCTCAACATGAAGCCTTACATGTACACCGAAGACTTCAAGAGCACGCCACAAAGATACATTCACATATCCATCCATGCCATCGGATCAAACCGAAGTATAACTGGGGACTTCTTACCACATCTCATTCCATACGATAGTCCAAGATTCAGAAGATGGTTCAAAGGATGTCGCTTGGAACAAAGTCCTAGAAGACTTGATAGCAGCACATCGGCAACAGAACGTCTCCCTATTTCATCAGGGGGCGCCAGAAGTTTTCGACCATACAAGCATTCACAACACATCATCATCACGATCAGAAGGTCCAGGCAGTGAACAACCTAAAGTCGAGGATGAACCGACACCGCAACCACAATCTCCAAGATTAACCCTGATATGATCGTTGCCGAGCATATATTCCATCCAACCGTCCCAAGAATGCAATGAAGTTTGGTAAATTTTGGAATCCACTGGAGAGCCACTGCAGACGAAAGCGCGGATACAAACGAGAAACAGAAAACAGAAGAAGGTCAATACCTCTTTTCATATGGACGGAGTTTCTAGAGTTTTGCACAGAATAAAGTTCCCTTCTTGCTCCATGAACGGGAACAGATGACTCGGCGCGATTATGCTGCCCCAGGCCCATAACATCCCTCCTGAATTCTTCCTGAGTTTCACTGTCGGGCCGTTTTCACCTTTTAAACGAGCTCAAAACCTAAATATTCTTGCGTAAGCAGATAGGAAATTCTTTTCCGGTCAGATGGAGGGGCGGATCGTCAAAATCCGAGTTCGTACGAGAATTCTACAACGATTTTAGTAAGGAGCGCTAATTAGGGTTTTGGCATCCCAAACCCTGATTTCGACAAAGTTGCCAGGCGCCATCACTGCCATTTGATAACCGAAGTTCCAGCGTCATCACCATCGTTTGGTAGCCGAAGATCTGAAACCAGTTTACACCATTCTGCGGACTGAAGACAGTTTCCACCATTCCGCTGACTGAAGCCAGTTTCCTCCATTCCTAGCCGACCAATGCCTGCGGCTCCCATTCCAAGCTGACCAACGCCTGCGGCTCCCATTCCAAGCTGACCAACGCCTGTGGCTCCCATTCCAAGACGACCAACACATGCGGCTCCTATTACAAGCCGACAATCTACATCTCACCACTTCATGGTCTAGCCAACAACACCAAAAGTAGAATCTATGCAAGGCGGCCGCCAACACGAGAATCACGAACTCTCCTTACCTCTCGAAAAAGGTTAGTCGGGTCTTCTTGACCATCTTTTCGCGACTTGTCATTTCGATTTTGTCCTCGCCTGTCACCATCTTATGCTTACCTCGCAACAATGCTCCTGTTCCGAGCTAAGCAGGGGACTTAATGTTGATGGTGGTTTTTAGCTTAGGGTTAAAATCGTAAAACCTTACATCTGACATTACGTCACTAGGACCACTAGCGCATTTATTGAATCATTCAACACGCCTATGTAAGAATTACCAGGGTACCTTTTTTTTACATATATGTGTCATGTTCCACGGTAGAAACCTTAGTATTGACCGACATCACCTTCGTACACCAACCCTAAATTCTTACACCACCGTGCCAATGGAAAACCATGCCAGCCACGTCTCCGCGCCAAGGCATGCCAACCATGCCAGCCGCATGTGTCAATGACACGCCGTGCCAGCCACATCTCCGCGCCAAGGCATGCCAACCATGCCAGCCGCACCACCGTGACAATGACAAACCATGCCAGCCGCGTCGCTGTGCCAGCCACATCTCCGCTCCAAGTCATGCCAACCATGCCAGCCACACCACCGTGCCAATGACAAACCATGCCAGCCACGTCTCCGCGCCAAAGCATGCCAACCATGCTAGCCGCGCCACCGTGCCAATGGCAAGCCGTGCCAGCCACATCTCCACGCCAAGGCATGTCAACCATGCCACCCGCACCACCGTGACAATGGCAACCCATGCCAGCCGCACCACCGTGCCAATGGAAAACCAAGCCAGCCACGTCTCCGCGCCAAAGCATGCCAACCATGCCAGCCGTGCCACCGTGCCAGTGGAAAACTATGCCAGCCACGTCTCCGCGCCAAGGCATGCCAACCATGCCAGCCGCACCACATGTGCCAATGAAATGACGTGCCAGCCACACCTCCGCGCAAATGCATGCCAACCATGCCAGCCGCACCACCGTGCCAATGGGAAACCATGCCAGCCACGATTCCATGCCAAAGCCATGCCGGCCCCGCTACATGCCGCTGGCTGCCAAAACCGAAGGGTTGCAACAATCAACGGCCACCCTTCCATCTGAGATGCAAATTTTAGCCGTCCAAGGTCGCCAGCCAACGCATGGTAACTTTTGGCCCAACGCCAAAACCCAAGTTTTGGCCACGCCTAAATTGCGCCAAGACATACCAACCATGCCACATGTGCCAATGGCATGTCGTGCCATCCACCTTGCCGCGCCTAAACCATACCATGCCGGCCTTCCCTTTACGGCTGCCAAAACGAAGGTGTGCGACAATCAACGGCCACCCTTCCATCTTAGATGCAAATCTTAGCCTCCAAGGTCCCCAGCCAACGTATGGTAACCTTTGGCCCAACGCCAAAACCCTAGTTTTGGACACGCCTAAACCGCGCCAAGGCATGCCGACCATGCCACATGTGTCAATGGCATGTCGTGCCAGCCACCTTGCCGCGCCTAAACCATACCATGCCGGCCTTCCCTTAACGGCTGCCAAAACGAAGGCGTGCGACAATCAACAGCCACCCTTCCATCTTAGATGCAAATCTTGGCCGTCCAAGGTCACCAACCAACGCATGGTAACCTTTGGCCCAACGCCAAAACCCTAGTTTTGGCCACGCCTAAACCGCGCCAAGACATGCCGACCATGCCACATGTGCCAATGGCATGCCGTGCCAGCCACCTTGCCGCGCCTAAACCATACCATGCGGGACTTCCCCTCACGGCTGCCAAAAAGAAGGCGTGCGACAATCAATGGCCACCCTTCCATCTTAGATCCAAATCTTAACCGTCCAAGGTCACCAACCAACGCATGGTAACCTTTGGCCAAACGCCAAAACCCTAGTTTTGGCCACGTCTAAACCGCGCCAAGGCATGTCTTGCCAGCCACCTTGCCGCGCCTAAACCATACCATGCGGGCCTTCCCCTCACGGCTGCCAAAACGAAGGCGTGCGACAATCAATGGCCACCCTTCCATCTTAGATGCAAATCTTAGACGTCCAAGTTCACCAACCAATGCATGGTAACCTTTGGCCCAATGCCAAAATCCTAGTTTTGGCCACGCCTAAACCACGCCAAGGCATGCCGACCATGCCACATGTGCCAATGGCATGTCGTGCCAGCCACCTTGCTGCGCCTAAACCATACCATGCCGGCCTTCCCTTCACGGATTACAAAACGAGGGCTTGCAACAATCGACGGCCACATTTCCGTCTAAGACGCAAATCTTATTCCAAGGTTACCAGCTAACGCAGGGCAACCTTTTGGCTCGACGCCAAGCCCTAGTTTTGGTCACGCCCAAACAATGCCAAAACCCTAGTTTTTGGCCATGCCTAAACTAGGCCATATTAAAGCCATGCCGGCCATGCTTTCATGCCACTGGATACCAAACGAAGGGTTGCAATAATCAACGGCCACCCTTCCTCTCAAGATGCAAAATCTCGACCGTCGAGGGTCACCACCGAGCCGGCAAGTCTCCATAGATCAACTTTCCGAACAACAACAACATGCTACATGTTTTCCATGAAAACACTTGAGACATCAACACATGTCACAAACTGGGGGATGCTCATTGGGTATTGGTTTGGCGATTTACAGCGTGCGGCGTACACTATGCCTGTTACAAGACAGTGTCACAAGGATGAGGAGTTTAGTAAATACAGGGAGTAATGGTAAACGATTTCTCTTATGGAACATCAATTTCAGGCGTTACCGGTTACCACCTCCTCCCATTTACTCATCTGTTTTCCATTTCTTACGAGACCAGAGTACGTTTCACTTCGACTTGTATAAATAGGTCTTACCTATTTCCACCGAACAACAAGTTCTGGTCAGGAGCATACAACACTCAGAAAATGTTTGCTAGCTTTCCCATCTGTTAGCTTCCCACTTTTTGATGCAAGTCACAAAACAACTACTCTTCCAGGATCAACTATTCTGGTCTCAACACTCTCTTCGTTTCCCTCCCCAAAACCAACCCTTCTCCTCCTCTTTGTGACCGAAGCAAGTCTGGAATGTCCATTTCTTGGTTTAGGCCGGATTTGTACAGATTGATATCTTGAATCTAAAGTACCCTTGCAGTACATTGTTTAGGGTTTAGACTCGTTTCTCACCCACACACCCGAAATTACCGAAATCAGCAGAAACCGTTTTCACCCTCAAGCACAAGGCTATAACAACTTCACATTCTTTATCCAACGACCAAAAAAGAGTCGTTTGACGCTTTAGTTCAGGGCCTTCTTTTGTATGATCCTACACAAAACATAAAAATGTTAAAGAAAAATAAAACTATGGTAAATAAATTGACATATCTAATCTTAGGAAGATTTTTGCCTCTGCCGCACAAACTCTTGCAGGCCATGAAGTTCTCTAACCAAAGATGACTTTGGCCCCATCTCTTGGCCCCCCCAAGCAATGCCATCCGCCTTGGGCGGAAATAACTTCATAGACTCAATCACTTGTTTTGCTGAAGGTGGAGCTGAATATTTCTTGTTCACTTTGCCTTTGTTTGTAGGTTGAGAAATCGAAAGAACGACAAATGTATCTTTTTCTTGAATTCCATTTCTTTGTTGCCACTTCTTATCTTTTTCCACCAATGATTTTGCACCTTTGTTCTTTTGCTTTGCATCCTATGGTAGCTTTTTACGAAGGGTTACAGTTCGCTCATTACTTGGTGTCATTTATTGCGTTCTCTTCTTCTTTTCCTCGTCCTTTGGTTGTCGATTTCTAAAACATGCCAAAAACTATGTTCAATAAAGCAAAACTCCACTACTTAATACTCGATTATTTAATAAACTCTCATAAATATATTTTATGGCGGTCCTGATTTGGGGACAATGTGCCAAATCAATGATTCGCTAAAATTATAAGATAATATATTTTTGATTACCCATATAAATTCCATGTGAAATATAAATTAATAATGCATTATATATTATATTCACTACATTAATGATTTTTAAAGAACTTTTAAAAATTGATTCAATTTTATTTTATTTTTTGTTGAAATTAGTTTCATCTCTTATTTGTCTTACCATCGTAAGAACTTCTGGTGTTTTTTTCTCATAACTCAACAAAAAATTATTCAATATTCTGATTGCTGCTCTAATAGACTCATTTTGCCAAGGGGGTCTATTGTAAAACTTTCATCAGCTTCTTCCCCAACTTTATCAGTTCCCACAACGCTTTCAATTATTTCTTCGTCAGTCAACAACTGTGAAACTGCATTTTCTCCTGGGAGATTGAAGGATGCTTTGAAGATTGAATATCTTTTTAAGAAAATAAAACAATAAAATAATTACTTGATAATAAATTTATCTATAAGTTAACAAATTATTAATTAATATTATTTATTTTTAAAAAATTTTATTGGATAACAAGTACTTTTACAAGAAATTAGTTGGAAGCCTAACAACAAACTGAGCTCCAAGAGCATACTACATTGGTTGAACAGGTTGTCGTGCTAGCATACCCGCAAACCTCATGAGGAACCAACCAAGGAAGCTGAAGCAGATAGGGGGTTGATTATATCGCAAGTGGGGGCAAGATACCTCTACCTTCCAAGTCAAATCTGCAGTATTCGCCATCAGGGACTCAAACCTGGAACCTCCTATAGCGCATCAAACCTTTGAGAAACGAGAATGACCAGCTGAGATAGCTATCCGTTTTATCGATTAATATTAATTAATAATTTATTGGTTAATTAATATCTCGATTAATTAATAAATTTTGACGATCCTAATAATATTAATTTATAGAGTTTATACTCTACATTTAAAGTAAACAAAGCTTAAAAAATAGGAAAATCGAGATCAATTTTTTTTTTTGAAAGGTCATATACGGTTAGGAAATCAAATAGTAAGGATAACATACGGTTCGGAACTACAAAAATTTCCAACCATATACAAACTCAGGGAAGGCTACAGTTCGGAATCGAGTTACCTACTGTTGAGAAATTAAATTTGATTTGTAGGAAAATTCATTTTAGCGTAGGAAATTTCAGATGACCATACAGTTTGAGATAAGAACATATGGTGGGGAAATTGAGTTTGTTTTTTTTAGAAAATCCAAATCGTAGGCAAATTCAGATGAACTTACTGTTAGAAACTTTGGTTTCCATTTTTCATTTAAACAATAACCTATATTTTGGAAATATGATTTTGCAAAACATAAATAAACTCTACAATTTGGAAAATAAGAACTCCAAACCGTATGACTAATTTACTTTGGGGAAATACTTATTTCCCGATGGTAGATAGTTTTGAAACTGAATTTTGAACCCTAATTTGATCGAATCTATGTTTGTTTATTTATTTTGAAACACAAGAGATTGATTTTAATTAAACATGATTAGAGTTTACAAAAGGTATATTCTCCAAAAGCTGAGCATTAATAATGCCCGAAGGGTTTGCAGACCAAACTCTAATTATACTCTATCTACTCTAGCATGTTTTGACAAAATGTCAGTTACTTTATCACACTCTTTCGGCACAAAACAACATTGCCAAGAGATAAATAACTTAAAAAACTCTTTGATCTCTAGGATCATTTTATGCAATCTCCAGTCAATATTGAGATTTTTGTTGCTTACAACATCCACCACCTGCTTAGAGTCCAGTTCAAAGCGTACAACCTCTTCTCATTAGTCCATCATCCATCTCACTGCCTCCAAAAACCATTTACACTCTGCCTGCTCTGCACTGTCTACTACTTCTAGGTAGATACATCTGGAGCTCCTAAGGGTACCTGCGAAGTCACGTACAGTCAGACCAATACCACCAGACTTTGTTAAATCATTATAACTGCCATCACAACAGTAATAACATCAACAGGAGGGGGAATCTAGTGAAGGTTTACCCTATTAATTCTTGGCACAGTAGGAACACTCATGTTGGGTCTTGTTTCATGTTCTGAGATGTTTTTTCTGCAGTTGAAGATAATTTGATCCGGAGAGAAAGCTTTCTTCTGAAACACTGTATCACATCTTGTTGTACGAATGGACCACACCATTAAAGCTATTCGGCATATATCTTCTTCCATGATATGATTTCCTGAAGTTTATCAAGCCACTTACAGAGCCACTCTTCAAGAGATAAATAGTTAATGAGACGAAGATTTCAATACTGCAAACTAAACATCTTTGGAGACAGGACAATCTCTAATGATATGAGAAGGAGTTTCCTGAACTTGACAGCAGCAGGAGAAGCACGGATTTAAATCTTGAACCACATTTACCAACTTGTCTCTGGTAGGAAGAACATTTCTAACACACTTCCACATAAACTGGTTAACCCTAGGAATGGTAGGTAGCTTCCAAAGCTTCTTGTAAATCTTTTGCATTCTATATCCGAATGTTATTAGTATTAGATTCTTCAAGCAATTTCCTATAAGCTGATTTTTGACTGTAAATTTTCCATGCTTCTCCAACATCCAGTTTAATTTATCTTCATATTGGAGGTGAACTGAGATTTTAAGAATCAGACTTGCAATCTCTGGCACAAACAAGTTAAAAATAAGATCGGCGCCGTTCCTGGGAATTTTTCCCCCCAAAGCCAATATATTATGTTTTGCCCCCGCTAAAGAGAATATCATTTTACCACTGTGATTTACTATCATTATCACATTTGTTATCATGACCTTCAAAAATGAGTTTGTTCAAAGTGCTTCAGTATGCATGGAATATTTTTTGTATATGGCCAAAGGCCGCTTTAATTTATTTTATTATATTTTTCTTTACGACAAGTATTAGTTATGTATTGTTTAGTAATCTTATACCGCACAAACGGCTAACTAATCATAAGGATATAAAAAAATATTTATTTATAACCTAAATTAAAAAAACTCTCCAAAGCATCATGCATGTTAACAAATACAGTAAATTATATATGTTTTCCTAAACAGGAAATAAGACTATGTATGTAATTTTCTAGACTGCTTCAGTTTAATTATTAGTAAATTAAAACTTTGATCTCTAAAATCAATGAACCATATGAAATTTATATTTCATAGAAAAAAATGATTCAGTAATAATCAATGATATTTATTTACTTTTTAAAAATTATTCAATTATAATCAGGAAATATTAATTTGCAAAGAAAAACTGAAAATGGAAACAAAAGATGCAATCAAATTAGTACAGAGGGAGTATAACTATTTCAGTCCTAATTAACCTACTTTTTCCCTTATATTTTATGTAAATTATATGCAGGTCCCCAGTAATTATTTATTATACAAAGAACTCCAGATATAAAAGATATATTTGGTTGACCCCACCCCTTGTTGCCCCAAAGCCCCACTTGTTCTGCTTACCCTTCCCGTCCGGCCCCGAATAAGACTTACATTCCAGGAGGCAGAATTAGCATAGAAAAGCTGATGCAGACATGGAAACTGAGAATAATTGGTGGCACCTTGCTTTGGAGTTGGAGGGTCAGATAAATCAGGAATCTACCTATGTTTCCAGATCAATATTTTCCTCCCATTTCCCCAGACCAGCAGCTGTTTTTTGAATAAATTTTAGATCGGATGAGATGCTCCTCCAAGACCAAGTAGTATTTCTTTTTTGAACAAGATTAAAGATTTGACCATCAGGAAAGTATTTGGCTTTTAGAGACCTAGAAAATATCGAAGTATCATCTGAACATAGTATCCAAGATGATTTTGCTAAGAGAGCTCTATTGAAGATATGAAAATATCTGAAACCCAACCCTCCTTCTTCTTTGGGTTTGTTTACACTCCTCCAGGTAATGATATGTTTGCATTTAAAACTAGACATATGATGGTCAGGGATTGCGTTTATGACATTTCTAACCATAACCGACTTGGATGCTTCTGACATATTAATGGAGCACCATCTCGATATCATGTTGTCCATCTTCTCTATTAAAGTGGAAAAAAGAACTCGCTTATTTCTTCCAACAAAACAAGGAAGCCCTAAGTATTTCTCCTCATTAATATCTAATTGTCTAACCTGCATCAGTCCACTCAAGTCTCGGCAGGTTGAAGGTGTTACATTCCTGCTAAAATACACAGCTGACTTGTGGAAGTTTATTAACTGACCAGAGCATCACTAAACCTCTTAATTACTTTTAGAAGTTTTTGCGTTTGAGATAGATTAGCTTTACATAAAATTAAGCAATCACCCGCAAACAGTAAGTGACTAATTTTAGGCGCATATTGTGAGATCTTCATACCTGTCAGTTGCCTGGTGGATTCACAGTGAAAGAGATTCCTTGAAAAAGCCTCCATTGCAAGGATGAATAGGTAAGGGAAAAGAGGATCCCTTGCCTAATCCCTCTTGTAGGCTTAAAATGCTGTGTAGGAGAACCATTTAGCCTAATTTTAATTTCAGTTGTGTTGATACACTGAGATATTAGTTGGCAGCATCGAAACCAAACTGTTTCAAAACGTCCAATAAGAAAACCCATTCTAACCTGTCAAAGGCTTTCGAAATGTCCATCTAAGAGCTAGATGACCAGTTCTTCCTTTCTGTCTCTTCATGGCTTGAACTATCTCTTGGACTAGGCAGATATTTTCAGATATTAACCTACCAGGTACAAACGACTGGAGAGGGGAGATGATCTTACCATGTTTTTCTTGAGATGTAAAGCAATTATCTTGGAAATTAACTTGTAGACTGTGCTGCAGAGTGTAATGGGCCTAAAATCTTCTGGCTTGTGAGCATTATTAGACTTTGGAATAAGACTAATTTTCGTGCTATTGAGTTGCTTTAGCATGTAGCCTGACTGAAAAAAAAAAACTCTAACTATATGGCAGACATCATATTTGACCATTGCCCTTACGATTGGTAAAATCCTGGGAAACCATCTTGTTCTGGTGAAGTTCATGGTTCCATTATCACTAAAGCTGCATGAATTTCTTCCTTAGGGACAGATATGAGAGCCATATCGTCGTATTGAGTGATACATTGAGGATTATGCTGAATACCATTACCTTTTTAATGTTTTAAAACCAAAACCACCCACTAATAAATGGCACGGTTCGATTTACTAATCGGTTTGGTTAGGTTTTAGCGGATGACCGTTACCAACTTACCATCCACAACCTTATTCAAAACCCCAAAAAAAAAAAAAGGCCCGTAGCATACTTGTTGAACCCCCACCCGACCCCGACGCAAAAAGGCTTCCTATAACTAAGAAGAGAGAACAATTTGTCTTCGCCATCCAGGAAACAAAAATATCAGACCATTGGAACTTTCTTCACGGGCTGAGATTAAAACAAAAAATGGTAAATTTCTTGCTGAATCTATTCAAAGTTCCAATATTTCTTGTGGATTTTCTCCGATTAGTGTTTGTGATTCTTCTGGGTTCTAATATTTCTCTCTTTTTTTCTTTTTTTCTTTTGCAGTTGTTCTTTTCGTATTTTAAGGATTTAGTAGGAAGAGAAGTGACAGTGGAATTAAAGAATGATCTTGCAATAAGAGGAACTTTACATTCAGTAGATCAATACCTTAACATAAAGCTTGAGAATACTAGAGTAGTTGATCAAGACAAGTATCCTCACATGGTATGATTTCTTCTTTGCTCACTGGTTTGCTTGTATGATTTTTTCTTTTCTAGGGTTTATATTCACAAAGTTTCGACTTTTTATGAACTTTGATTTGTTAATGTTTGATTTTCTCGTGGGTATTTGGAGAATTGAAGTAGTTTAGAATTTGGGCACTTATGTGCAGACATTAGGGTTTTATTTGGGAATTTTGGGTTTTAGGGTTTGGAAAGTTTTATTATTTTTTTTTGAACTTAGGCTCTTAACAGATAGCTAATTTAGACACTTCAGTACAAGTTGACGTCTTAGGCAAAGCCAAGGAATTCACCAAAAATTGGTGTCCATTAAGTTGCCGTAATGTAGGCAACCCCTGACTACTGCAATGCACAGACAGATTTCATGAATTTGATTTAAACAAACTACTCTAGGCTACAACATTACTCGTTTTTTTTGGATGATGCGGTAAGAGTATGGACATTGGGATAAATCTTTAGTATTTTTTTGGGTCTGATAATAGTATCAATTAGTGTGGTAACGGTTAAAAAGCTGATTTAGCTGTTGAAGTAGAAAAACGGTGTCACTATTCTATAGTTGACACTATGGATGATATGAGGTTGTTGGGTATTGATTTAGTGAGGGAGGGACTTAGCGTGGTAAAGCATTGTCACAGAGTACTCTATAGTTGAGACATGTTATGAACGGATTTATTATTTTTTTTATTTGAGGTTGTTGCGGAGTAATTCAGGAGGGAGTGACTAAGCTGTGTAGTGAAGCCTTGTCACTGAGTTCTCTATACTCTATAGTCTAGACATGTTATGAAAAGATTAATTTTTTTTATATCAGGTCCCTGCGGAGTAATTTTCTGAGGAGTGACGAAGCTGTTTGTGTAGACTGTATAGTGAAGTTTTGTCACAAAGCACTGTATAGTCACCACATTTTATGAATGGATTGATTTTAAAAATGAGGCGGGAGTGACTCCAGCTACTAGGATCCCGAAGTTTGTTGTTGCGGAGAAATTTTAGCTAAACCCTATATTGAACTGATAAATTTGGTGTATGATGTGGGTAATCGCTAGTTTGAAATTTCGAAAATCAAGTCTGCTCTGCTTTGTGTAATGCGTTGCACTTGTTTCATTCAAGTTCACTGGCTTATAATTGGTTATGCATTAGTGTTGTCTCTTTTTCTTTTGAGAGGACTTTTCACTTATTGTCTTTCGATTTATCTGCAGCTTTCTGTAAGAAACTGCTTTATCAGGGGATCAGTGGTGAGGTATGTGCAATTGCCCCCAGATGGAGTTGATGTTGAACTTCTACATGATGCTACAAGGAGGGAGGCTCGTGGTGGCTGATACGCCCTCTACATTGTCTCCGTGGACCTGGAAGAATATTTGACTAAAAGGTCCTTAGTAGTTTATGGTCTTACTCTCTCTTATTATGCTGCTAGACTATGAACAGTCCATTTTGGAATTGTTGCTTGTAATGACCGATAAGGTTTATGATAGTTTTTCCAATACTATAAATTACTGAAAGCTTCTTTTTAGTGATCTGTTTCTGCAGCTTGAAGTTTGAGTTTCTTCTTTTTTGTCATATTAAATGCATATTAAATGATGTTAAGTGTATTTCATGAACAGTTTTCAAATGCGTATCTGATTTGTTGAGCATCTTGATATCAGATTATTCTTGAAAAACATATAGGACACTGTATATGCATCTTTTGTCCCAACAATGTTGCCACAGAAAATGAAACGAACAGTCCCAACATTATAAAAAATAGTGAAATTCTCACCACTAGTGAAATAGTGTCGATGAGCACAGTTTATAACATGTCGTCAGATCTGAGACAGCAATAGTCTTGGAGTGGCATTAGAAGTACTTTGTAAACCATTCCAGCATATCCTTTTGGGCTTCTCTGGGCGCCTCTACAGGTTACAGCTACTTCATCTCCCAGCGGCAGTTTAAAAAAGCAACAAACAGATTTACTAGCACCTCTCCAAGTGCCAATTTGGATGTTCAAGATATACAACAACAAACAGATTTACTAGCACTGTTCAAGATATATACAATATAAGAACTCCATAAATTAATAAACTTTATATAGGAGTAATAAAAAAATCATAGTCCCAACTTGGCTGGTTATAAATAATAATTACTTCCGCATTATAATATTAGTTTTCTTTGGTCCCGTTATAAAGAATTTACCTTCATATATTAATATGATCGTTATTATTGGAAACTTATAGGTTTTGTTATATCAAAATTTAAGATGAAGCAAAGTACGTATCTATAAGTTGTTTGAGAAAAGGATATAACGTTTTGGATTCTTATGCATCTTTTGATTTGAAGATGCATAAGACCTCATTTCTATGAACACCTTCTTGTTAAAGCCAAAAATTTACAACTTGTCGACCATGTGTAAAGCTTCTTGGCATGAAACATTTGATATCTATGTACTATCATCATCAGGATTATCTCCCTCCTCTATTTGTCTAATTCCTCCGTTCTTCGATTAAAACATATACGACTTGTTGCTCATTTGGATGATGAAGGAAGACATCCATATCCATTATTATCTTTATATCCTTTGAATTAGCATTTTTTTTTTTGTGTGTACCTCCTATATTAATAAACTCCATATATATTAATAATTTTGTGAAGTCCCAAAACTATTAATATATGGAGTTTTTACTGTAATAGCTAACAAGCTGACAATCAAGAATATACCATCAAAATGAGTGAGATCCAGAAAACTATTTGGAGATGCAACAGTCTGAAGAGCCAGTTTGCCAAAAGAGATGGTTCCTGGACCTGGTCATAAGCGACTTAATCATGTGTAAGCTCAAGTTCATTATCATATCCAAATTTCCTCAGGTTAACCCAAACTATCTCAACATGACCGCCGTTTATAAACACCGCATGAAGAGAAAGGAAACCAGTCAAGGTAAGACCACGGTCGTTAACTCCTTCGGATAAATTTTATTGGACAAGCTTGCAGTGGAATGTTGTTACATTTAACCTGTTCAAATGCATAATGGGGTCGATTAAGTAAGTTGGATGATATCAAAACTTAATTACAGATCATCCATGATGCAAGATCTGTTTAAATTGGCTGACACTCCAAAATACGGTATAACAACTTCAAAGTCCTTCTTTCATAAGCAAATTTGGAATCCAAGAGTTTCTTTAAATATATCTTTCTTGGTGTGGGCATTATGTCACAAAGGTGCACCAACTTTAAATTTTATCTGATCATGCTTGTCTTTTGTAACATGCGGTTGTTGAATCAAGTGACAACCTATTTGTTCATTGTAATGAGACAACAAAATTGGAATTATTTCCTTGATAGTTTTGGGTTAAAGTGGACGTATTATGAAGTTGTGAAATCAATTATATGGGAATGGAGAAATAGGAAAGGGAGAATGATGATCAAGAAAATTTAAGGTTTGTTTCCTTTCGCCATTTAGTGGATTATATGGAGTGAGAGGAACAATCGGTTATATTCCGGTAAGCATGGGCACTTTGAACAATGGATAATAGTTGTTAAGTGTACCATTTATAGATGGGATTTACATACTAAATTGTTTCAAGGAATTTATTTATCTTATCTAGTATGCAATTGGAAAATGTAAGGGATTTTTTATCTTCTCTGTTATGATCTTAGCCTTGTTAGCTTAATCTTTTAATTTCTCAGTACTACTTTAGTGAGTGTCACTTTTTAATTTGAATTTTCCTTTCCGTAAAATAAAAGCAACTTAAATGAAAAGATATGGTGACAATTTCAGTTGTAAAAAGTTATATATATGAGATGTATAAGTTGAAACATGTTAGAACTGGTTATTGTCAGAAGATACAGATTGAGTTTTTAATGTGCTCTAACAACCCCTATGAAACTTAGCATGCTGAAAATTCAAAAGTTTGCCTTTTAATATGCAGAAATGAGACTTGGAAAAACCCTTTGTGAACAACTATGTAATGTTCTCTAATGATGGCACATACTTGACAACTAAAAAACCAGTCATTACCAAAATTCTAAGAGAATTATAATCCAACTCCACATGTTTAATTCAAGCATTACAGAACAAATCACATGGATGCTTGATAGGTATCGCAAACTCATAAGGATGTAAGAGACCCATCTAACTTCAGATGTAGCGACAAATAAATCCTTTTATTCAGCTTCAAGTTTATCATTCTTCTTCGATTCTAAAACTCTTTTCGTTACTCTGCAACCTCTGTATTGCATTCCTCTTAATTGTTATACATTAGTTGGTATCATTCGACAGTCATTTAGATTTTTATCTTTTCTTAGATCCTCTTTCCGCTTACGCAGCCCTAATTTTTTAGATTGCTGTCATATGGCTGATTCTTTGGAAACTCAGGTTACCAAGCTTTCAAATGATGTCAACACCATAAAGGATCGTTATAACACCATGCGGGGTCAGTTAACAAAAATCTTGGAGCTGTTAAATATCCATACATAAGAATTTTCCGAATCTCCAAAGAAGACGTTTCAAGCATCCTCTAAACAACATCAGGAATCACACGTTACAAAATATGGGTTTGTTTATACATATGATATTCCAGAGAACATCTTAGAAGCTTTAAAAAAGAAGAAGCAACATGAAGCTTTTCTTAACATTCTAAGAAAGAAAATTTTAGTTTTTCAACTTGACAGTGATGATGATGATTCTCTTGAAGATGAACAACTTAATAGATGGTTGGAAGATATATGTCTTAAAACTGGACAAAACGTTTATGGTTCTTTACCTGAATACAAATTGAAAGCTGATATTCCTAATTTCAATGGAAGTTTCAGAATTGAAGAACTAATGGATTGCTTTTATGAAGTCGAAGCTTTCTTTCAATTTATGGAAGCACCTGATGAATCGAAGGTTAAACTTGTTTCTTATAAGCTCAAAGGTGGAGCTGCTGCTTGGTGGGAAAAGCTTTGTGTGGATAGAATCAAGTATTGTAGACCTCCAGTACGTACTTGGGAGCGTATGCGTAAAATACTTAGAGATAAGTTTATTCCTCAAGACTATAAACAACAATTATTTGTTAAACAGCAAAACTGTCAATAAGGTGCTAGACCTGTGGAAGAATACGTTGTTGAGTTTTATAATTTGGTTGCTCGTAATACATGAAACATAAGAACAATTGGTGGCACGGTTAATTGAAGGGTTAAATAGATTGATCAACATTGTTTGATATAATCTGTGTTTACCATGGTGGAAGCTATTGAACAAGCTATCAAAATTGAGAAACGTCTTTCACGTACTTCTAAGCTTCCTCAACCTTGTTATTCAAACAACTATAAGAAACAACAATTCTCGGCTGGTAACTATCAAGATAATTACTATTCTTCTTCTCCAAGTTATAGTTATCAAGAAAAAGTGTTCCTACACCTCAACGTCAATAACAATCACCGATTAATTTTTCTTTCACTCAGATACCATTACCTGCAAATACTTCATATATCTTGCCATTTCTTACTGAGATTCCATCCAGTCATCATCAACAATCGAAACCTACAGGTGTACGGTTTTGCAATAGAATGCAACAATAGTTTCCACCTCCATATAAACCAACAAACATATATTCAAAATTTCGTGGGAATAGTGCAATAAATGTAACCTTACTGGTCATTCTTCTTCTGGATGTCGTGGACTTAATGGTTTTATTGGATACAATCAAGTTCACAGTGATTCTAAAGATATTGAAGCCTTTGATGATGAATAATGTGATGAATTTGAAAATTCTGAGTTACATGAAGCGTATGGTTATCACTTTGTTGGTATGATTCGTCCACTCATGTTTACTGAACCATGTTATTCTCAAAGACATAGTATATTTAGAACAAAGTGTTTTGTTGGAGGCAAAGTTTGTGACATGATTATTGACAGTGGTAGTATGGATAATTACATGGAATCCATTGTTCTGGAAAATTTAGGACTGCCAGCTAATCCACATCCTAAACCTTATTCAGTAGGATGGTTTAATAATTCTTCTACTCAGTGTATTACATAACAATGTGTGGTACATCTTTCTTTTGTGGGATGTGAGGAATCTGTGTTGTGTGATGTTACAAACATGAATGCTATACATCTGCTTCTTGGTAGCCTGTGGCAGTATGATTTAAAAGCATTTTATAATTGTTTTGAGAATACTTATACATTTTACAAGGATGGTAAAAAGAAGATTCTTTTTCCTTCAAAATCTTCTTCAGTGGTCAAGGAACATAGTGATGACAAGAGTAGTGCATTGGTGGCTACTATCTCTCGTTCTTTGAATTCAATTCATACTTTGAGTTCCCATGAAGACAATAATCCAATGGTGATGATTCCTCCACATGTACAACCTTTATTGTTTCAATATAATGATTTATATCCTGAAGAATTACCTATGACTTTACTACTTTTAAGTAATGTTCAACATGGTATTGATTTCATACCTAGAGCTTCACTCCCTAATCAAGCTCATTATAGGTTAAGCCCTACATAACATGAAATTTTACAAGGTTAGGTTAATGATTTATTGGCTAAAGTTTTGATTAGACCTATCCCTAGTCCTTGTGCTTTTCATGCATTCTTAGTGCCTAAGAAAGACAATAGTTGGGAAATGTGCATAGACTGCAAAGCCTTGAATCGCATCACCATTCCTTATAGATTTCCCATTCCTCGCATTGAGGAAATGATTGATTTACTAGCTGGGTAAATTATTTTCACTAAACTTGATCTTCGAAGTGGGTATCATCAAATAAGAACCAGAGAAGGGGATGAATGGAAAACTGCTTTCAAAACAAGAGAAGGTTTGTATGAATGGCTTGTTATGCCATTTGGATAATATAATGCTCCTGGAACCTTTGTGAGACTCATGAATCAGGTGTTACAACCCTTTCTTAATCAGTTTTTCATTGTATATTTTGATGATATCTTGATCTTTAGTCGCAGTACAAAGGAACATCTCAGCCACCTATCTAAGGTGTTACGTGATAATTCTTTGTTTGTGAATTTGAAGAAATGCACTTTTATGTCAGCTGAAGTAACATTCTTGGGATATGTCATATCGACTAAGGGTATTCACGTGGATCCTTCTAAGATAAAGGTTATTATGGATTGGCATATTCCTACTTCTACCAAAGAGGTGAGAAGTTTTCATGGTTTAGCTTCCTTTTATAGGCGTTTTGTGCAAAATTTCAGCACCATTGCTGCCCCTCTTAGAGCAAGTCTTATGGTGGAATCCAACCTATTTCGAGTGTGGAAAATTCATGGAATGTCAAGTCTAGTGGCTTCCAAGTTGGGGTTTCCACAGAAAATCCAAGCAAGGTTCCATGGTTTGGTGGAAGGGTTCGTGGAATCCATCTAAACGCCAATAAGAATAGCGTTAAACGCAATTAAGAATGGAGCTAAAAAAACACAATTAAGAACTGCGTTTTTTTTAATCCGTAGATTTAAAATGAGTTGTTGAAATCTAACGGCTGAAAAAAAAGCTCCATTCTTAATTGCGTTTTATTAACTCCATTCTTAATTGCGTTTTTTTTTATCCGTAGATTTGAAATGAGTTGTTGAAATCTAACGGCTGAAAAAAAAACTCCATTCTTAATTGCGTTTTTTTAGCTCCATTCTTAATTGCGTTTTTTTAGCTCCATTAAGAATAGCGTTTCTACTATTCCACAATTACACTTGCGCTTCCATCCACAGTTCCAAATGCTGAGGTGGCGTGGAAGATGGAAGATGGATGGATTCCACCATAAGACTTTCTCTTACAAATTGTTTGAAAAAAAAAAGTTTATATGGACATAGGAAGCTGATAAAAGTTTCAATACTCTTAAAGAGAAACAATGTTCATCTCCTATTATTGTGATGCCTGACTTTTCTAAACCATTTCAAGTGGACTGTGATGCTTCAATAGTTGGAATTGGAGCAGTGTTATCTCAAGAAGGACATCCAGTTGCTTACCACAGTGAGAAAAGTTCTGATACACATAGGAAATGGTCTACATATGAGTTGGAATTATTTTCTTTGGTGCAAGCACTTAAGCAATGGCATACTTACTTAGTTCATCGTGAGTTTGTCATCAATACTGATGTCCATGCATTAAAATATTTACAGACTTCTGCAAAGGTTAATCGTATGCATGACAGTTGGTTATCAACAATTAATAAGTAAACTTTCTCTATCAAGCACAAAAGTGGAAAATTAAATCAAGTTGCAGATGCTCTTAGTAGAAGAAGTCATCTTTTGGAAACTATTCGCAATCAAACCTTTGCTTTTGGTTATATCAAAGACATCTGAGGATGCAGATTTCAAGTCACTTTGGGAACAATGCAGTTCTTTAGCTCATGAAGTTGATGATTTTCTCATTCAAGATGGTTTCTTATTCAAAGGTAATCATCTTTGTATCCCTAATAGTTCTTTACGTATGCATTTAATACGTGAATTGCATGGAACTTGTCTTGGTGGACATTTTGGTCGAGATAAAACCAATGGCCTTGTTGAAGAAAGATATTATTAGCCTTCTCTAAAGCGTGATGTCCAAAAATATGCAATGAAATGCATGGTTTGTCAACAATCTAATGATACATTTCAAAATACTGGTTTTTATACTCCTTTACCAATCTTTGATGCTCCTTGGGTCGATATTAGCATGGATTTTATTCTTGGTTTACCTCGCACAGTTAGAGGGAATGATTCAGTGATGGTTATTGTAGATAGATATTCGAAGATGGCTCGTTTTATTGCTTGTAAAAATTCTATTGATGCTTCTAATGCTGCATCTTTATTCTTCAAAGAGGTGGTTCGTTTACACGGCATTCCAACGTCTATTGATAGAGATACAAATTTTTTGAGATATTTCTGGAAAACATTGCGGATGCGTTTGGGAACTACTTTACAAGTTCAACACTACTTCTCATCCTAAAACAAATGGACATCCTGAGGTGGTCAATCGTTCTTTGGGTAATTTGGTTAGAGCTAAATGTATTGATAACAACAAAAACTGCGATAATTTACTACCTCACATGGAGTTTTCTTTTAACACATCGATAAATAGATCTACTGGTAAGCCTCCATTTGAGATTGTTTATTCTAAAAGTCCTTAATAATGTTTTAGACTTGGTTGTGCTTCCCAAGTTACATAATACTAATGTCAAAGCTGACAATTTGTTAGAACAAGCTTCTGAACTTCATCTTGAAGTAAAATCCAAACTTGAGGAATTTAATACCAAGTATAAGAAAGCTGCAGATAAGCATGAAAAGTTCAAATGATTTCCAGAAGGAGCGCTCGTCATGATTCATCTATGTAAGGAAAGATTTCGAGTTGAAACTTATAACAAGACTAAGATAAAGAAGTACGGTCCTTTTAAAGTTTTGAGGAAAATCAATGACAATGCCTATGCCAAAGAACTGGAACATTTCTAATGTGTTCAATTTTCAAGAGATTTTCACCTTTCATGGTGATGATGAACTCTTGCTAGTTTCTACCAACTCAGAGACGAGTTGATGCAGGACATCACTTATTGATTGCAGACGTAGCATAGGAGCTACCTATCTTTTGCATGTTTCCTAACTTGGGTTACGTCTCTTTATAGTTTTATTCTTTGTTTAGGAATTCTATATTTAGTTAGACTTCTTTATCTAGTTTTCTAGAAGGTTGTTTAAAGCCTATATTAACAGGCAGTCTCTTTGAAGGCAAGTACATTGTTATCAAGATTATTATTATCGAATTATTATTCATCTCAGCTTCTTAACTTCATCATTCTTCTTCGATTCTAAAACTCTTTTCGTTACTTTGCAATCTCTGCAATGCATTCCTCTTGATTGTTATACATTATGATAACTATATTAGTGTAATATATAAGACTGAAGATTAAGTTAGCGGTAAAAGCTAGACATGTGATAACTATATTACTATAATATACAGAACACGGTTGCAGAAGGCCAAGTCTAAAAATCTTCAAAGAGGTGACAACAGTGGAACAGTTAGTGCCTTGTTGGATCAGATAAAGTCTCGAACTCTTATAATTTATGGTCTATAAGTGGAATGAGTATATGAGATGTCACTGAAGAACCTGAGACTGCCCACCATGACTGTATTTGTCCATTGGCTTGGAGTTCAACCCAAAAATAAAATTTACACCTAAAAATTCAATGGGTGGGCATTCCTACTTTCATGGGTGCAAACAACAAGATCATGGTAAAGCATAAACACTTCTAGCTGATTAAAAGCGACGGATCAATTCACTCCTGTGAGATTCACATTAACGAGAGATGCAATGTCGATAAAGCCTTATTTGTAATACATAATAGAATTTGGAAACAACAGTAGTTATCTTGGTGTAACACTATATATAGATATAGATATAGATATTACTCCCTACTTGACATATTTGGCAAACCATTCCAGCATGTCCTTGTGAGCTTCTTCAGCAGGCTTCACAGCTGCTTCATCTTCATTATTGTATCTCACAGTCCATCCGTGTGAAACCCCAGGGAATATCTTTACAAAAGAATCAACCTACAAATCAGGAAACCAGAAGCTATGGATCAATGATCGTTAAAAGTCAATCACCTAGGCTCGAACAAACTTTAGTTCGCCGAACCATCAATATTTCAACAGACTTCCGAGAATGAAAATGATATTGCATTTCCGAGGAAAAGCATAAAACTGCAGCAGTTTCAAAAGTGTCTAGCAGCTATTAGTAGGACAAAATAGGCAGTCTTTACCTCAGTTTTAGTAGATAAAACCTCTTCAAATTGTTTCAAAAGCTCCGGTGGAGACATTTTGTCAGTCTCAGCTCCTAGTATAGAAATGGGTAACTTGATCTCTATAAAAGTTACAACACCATTGGTTGTTAGGTTAATACTCATACACATTAACAACAGTCAAGCGGAAATAAAATTGGAAGTTCAAAACGATTATTCATACCCTTAATGTCATCAACAGTGACAAAGGAAGGATGGGCCATTACAATAACTTTTAGCTCATCAGACTTTCCTAGTTCCCCAACCACCTTAGCTGAACGAGTCATCAAAACAATATTAATGATATTGAAGTTGAGCAACAAGAAAGAAAAGAAACACCAACAGTTTATTTACAAGTGCGATTTTCAAAAGCTTACCACCCCAGCACATCCCTGCAGCTCCAACTGCAGAAATCCCTTTACTTTTTAGAGCTTCAATAACTGGTTTGGCTTCTTCAGCTCCTTTATCCTGCACTGTTTTCCAATTGTTAATAAAGAAAGCAAATTGCATTGCAGAAAAGAATTTGGGAATAAATCTGAATCCTTGGCAGAGATGTCTGAATTAGGAAAACAAACTGTTCCGTGTGATTTGATCCAGATGGGTAGTGGCTTCTCAGCATTCTCGGGTACGTAAGGATCCCCATGAAGGAAGTCTGGAACTACAACATAGAATCCAGCTGCTGCAACCTTGTCTGCCAGGTTCCTTTAAATACCAAGGTAGAAGAATATTAATTCGTCCCCAGGTTACATTATACAGTAATATAACTATGAAAAGCTAAGCTAACATCATGCTTTGTTCATAATTGATATGATCGATTAGCCATTTCTTGATCAATATAAGTTGCTTAATCCAAACATCAGAATATTCTCAATTTTACACATAGATTACAAATTGAAAAATTATAAAAAGCTTAAAGCTTCAACTGTAAGTCCCAAAAAAAAAGAAAGAAAAAAAACAACAACACAAAGAAGACAATAGAATTAGATGCTTCAGGTTGAGCATCCCCCAAGTTTAAATATCAAGTTTCATTTAGAAAGTTTCAGGCCGATCAACAGCTGCTTCAAGTTAGGGCAATCTAAAAAGCTAAAGATTTCACTTAAAAGTCCTGAAACAGAAGTTAGATTTTGTAATTCTCTATAGATCAGTCTACAAACAGATAGATGAAAAAAGTGGGCATACCTCAAGTTAGGTGCTTCATATCCTGCAAAACAATAGGTCACAAGCAAAAATTAGGTTAGACCAAACTTGTAATTCTTGAAGGAAAGAAAAAAAAACTAAGTAAAACAGAAAAGGGTCAAAGTGGGAATACCAAAAATGTCAGAAACAAGAAGAATTCCAAGTTTGGAATCCAAAGAACCAGTAACGTAGGTTGGAAGACCACCAAGTTGTTGAACACATCCATTTCCTGAACTTGAACTCAGAGTTGGTGGATTCTCGCAACACTGAGCTCCTGACATTCTACTTTTCTTTTGTTTGATGAGTTGCAACTGATAACTACAAGTCAAGAGTTGCAGATGTAATTAGGGTTTGAGGTTTTATTCCCGATGAGATATTCCAATCTAAAGGAAACTCTGTTCTCACGGACGACGTCTCCTAAGATGTGGCAAATTAAGGACTGCATTTTTGTTGTCCTCCTGGAAAGACCACAATTCCAAGACCACTATTAAGCGTATTTACTCTCTGTGCCGGGGACCAAGGAGTAGGTCCATCATAGCATAGACATTTAAATTGGAAATGTCCAATTCAAGAATATATTTTAGGTAAAATTTCAGTGAAAAGGTATTAACCATGTGCGTTCCAAGACTCAGTCAACCAGGGCGAGTTGTCTGTTTTCGTTTCGGACCAAAATATCCTTTTAGTTGAGTTAGGTATAGATAATTCCCCCAATTTTTTTTATACTACCTTGTGTATCTAGTTTAATTTATATGACTCTCAAAATCAGTTACCCATCATAATATATAGTGCCGTGAAAAATAAGTACCCATTGAAATTTATACTACCATGTTAGCGAGGTAATCAATTTATTTTTTAGGACTGTTTCAAAAACAATATACACCGTTTTAACTATTCGGGTATACCAGCCAACAAAGTTTAATATGCTATCCTTAGCAAGCAACCGACATTTGTTCCTGATATAATTTGATTTTCCCTGGATGGCGCTTGGTCTACATCACTACACCGCGATAACTATTGGCCAAGTACTCCCAACTCTCAATGTTATAGCTTCGAAGTTATCAGTCAAGTCGATCTCTTGTTATAATTTTGGTATGAATTGTTCAAAAACCCTAAGTTTATTAAGATGCACCTTTACCATGCTAATCAAAACAACAAATATATTGTCCTTGTTGATACATGTTCCGTAGATTTTGATGTAACGTCCTCCCCATCTTACATAAGGGTGTTCAAACCGATCTATGCTCAGTGCTCATGGGGAGCCACAAGAAGGATGTATTGCTCAGTGTAGCGGTTAGGAACTCCCTTCTGTGAATTTTAAAGCCCGTTGCTATCTTTAACATCTCCAACTTCCGCATGAGAAGATTCTTGAGAATGTGTCACTGATTTATGATTGGTCAATGCCTCTTGACTTATGGTTAACACCTAATATGGATAGGATTCCTTCTGGTGTTTGTTAATTTAGACGGTAGCTGTAAGGATTTTGTACAATATAAATGGTTATGGAAAGTGGAAAGAGCAAATATTGCAATGCTGTTATATCTTTTTCGTCAAGTCGAGGGAAGAAACATTGCTAAAGATTTATGCCTGGAAAGAGAAAAGTCAGAGATAAAAAGAAGAAGAGGAAAAAAGTTTGGGGTTCATAATATTTTCAGCACTGAAGTCTGATGCTGGAGAACTTCTTGGAAGTCTTGAAGTGATGTATGAGAAAATTCGTGAAGCATGGGGAAGAATGGAAACGTAATTGTTGTATTGCATTTCAAATTTTAAAAATGCTTGGCTAATCGAAAACAATTGAAATAACTTGCGCTCTCTTGTCCAAGTTTTTATTTTGTAGGCTCTCAAATCTTATCGGTTCTTTGTTTGTTTCATTGACGGAAGGATCAGTGAACTTATCATCAATCTAAAATTGTGTAAGGATGTTGTCTTTGGAGCACCATAGCCATTATTAAAGAGGAGGCTATCAGAAACTATTAGAATTTTATGAACAACAAGAGGTATTTGTATTTCATTATTGACTTTTGGTGTTTTCGACTAGGGAGGGTATTATTGATATGAATCGGAGTTGGTGACTCGGCGGGTCACACTGAGTTGCGCTTGCACATGGTTGATACCTTGTTGCCGAGTTCGACTGTTATCGCACCTTTACCGAGAATACCTAATTTCTATGAACTTTTTATTTTATAGTTGTTGAAAAAGAGGACCATCATGAAGGCTTCAACCTATTTTGTTGAAAAAGAGCCCTATCAACGAGGCTTCACAGAATGTTAATATCCTAGATATGGATTGGGGCCTAATCTATTTAAAAAGTTAAATTTACTTTTCGTTATTAATCTAAATCTATTTTGAAATCAAATTGACGTAAATCTATTCTTCTTCTTCTCTAAAACAAATCAAATGAATTTTTTTTTTCTTTCTCTCTTCTTCTTTTGATTATAAACCTAAACCAATTTAAAATTTTGAATCATATCTCTTTCGAATTTCTGAATCTTATCTCTTTCGATTAAAAGATGACAACAAGATCAAGAGTGACAAGATCAGGTCGGCTGAATCCTGATTCAGAAATAAGCCAAGTTGTTAATGCAGTTAACAGATTTGGTGACTAAAGAAATTCAAACACCAGCAGATCCTCCAGAAATAGGCCACATTAGATAAGAATCGAAAAACCCGCCATTTATTTTATCTTTAGATTTCATAAATAGGTTAGATTGTTGAAGTTAAGGGTTTGAAATTGATTTTAGAAACAATTACGGCTAGGATATCTTGTCGACCAAGCCGTAAACCATTAATTACGGTTGGTACATTAAGAACTCCATAATGTATCTTACACTCAGTATAATAACAAACCCTAAATGTAACTTTCCCATTACGGTTGGACTTTCCTGGCCGTTGGTAGTTCTGTTTTTGTAGAAAAGTCAAAAATTCTTCTCATATTTCGGCTAGGAATTTCCCTACTGTAAACGCACATTTCCCAACTGTAATTTTTTTCCTAGTCGTAAGTTGCTTTCACACTTGGGTAATATGGAATTTTCTATCCATATATGAGCTTATGGTTGGGTCGTTAAAATATTTTCCACCCGTAAACACGTCTTTGGATCGTGTATTGTTTCTCAACCGTAACTGCATTAGTGAAACTGAATTGTTTCGATTATATTATATGTTCGTACCTTAACTAGGAATCGAGGAAAGGAAATAAGAAAGAACCAGAAAAACAATTAATGTATGATGTTTTTACGATGATGGTACGTATACTAACTATATCATTTTATTAGCGCATTGCTCGGTTGAACCCACTAGCATTGGTATGTCAAGTTAGTTTTAAAATTTAGTTGCTAAAACACATTCTTGATTTAGTATACTGAAGTTAGTTTCAGACTAGATTAGGTCTAAGAAGTAGAATCGAAGCTATCATTGAAGGATGAAGATTGAAGACTACAAGAAGACATCAACAAGGACTTCATCAACAAAGGTATGTGGTTATTGATTTCATTTTGGTTCTTGTCCAATTCTACCTTTCTAATCTGTCGAAACAAATTTTCGCTCTATGGAACAATTCCTATGACGGTAAATGTACATTTATGTATATGTGCTCGAGGTTATTTGATCCACGACTTTTGTGAAAATAACCTTTATCCCTAGAAAGGTTCTCATATTATAGTGAATGATCTTACGAATTCAACGAGCCAAGAATCACTCAATTCCGATTTATAACGATGAAATTATGAGTGATTTATTAAAGGAACAGTTATAAGTGTTGCCGTAACTGTTGCAGTTCGTTATTAGGAAACAATCCACGAACTGTTTGTAATGGTTCACGGACTTGAGCGCAAATAAGTGACTAGATGCCTTTTTTAGTCAAGTTTTTGATGTTTCCTTATCTAGGCAAGATGGCAATTACTCCAAACATATTTGATTACCATATTAAAGTGTTTGTGATATTTTAGATTTCGTTCCTGAGTTAAATTGTGTATCATTCACATAAATACAATATATGTTAAAGTAATTATTTATTTAATTATTTATGCAAGATATATTGTAATTTAGGAAAGACTCCCCAAATTAAGAGAGTCTTGAGAAAGGAAACTTGCTTAGGATTCAAGCTGAAAAAGCGGGGGTCTAACAACCACACCCAATATTTCGCTTAGCAATCTATATGGACTAACTCCAATATACTTTCAAGAGAATCAACTAAACAGTCAGACTCAATGTTAGTATATCCAAGAGTTATATCTCTATTTCTCAATTCAATCTGCAATCAAACAAATAGGAATTTGCGAGCCCGGTTGAATAAGATGAAAAAGCGTGGGTCTAACAACCACACCCAATATTTCGCTTAACAATCTTTATGGACTAACTCCAATATACTTTCAAGAGAATCAACTAGACAGTCAGACTCAATCTTAAGAAAAGTATATCCAAGAGTTATATCTTTATTTCTCAATTCAATCTGCAACCAAACAAATAGGAATTTGCGAGCCCGATTGAATATAAGAAATAACTTGGACGGTATCAAAAACCAATATCCAAGTGTCAATCAATTTAATCAACAAGCAAAGGTTGGATTCACAATTGATTGAACTTACGCACAACTTGTGATATTTCAATTATATAGAAAATATAATGTGGAAAAGAAATAACACAGACACCATAAATTTTGTTAACGAGGAAACCGCAAATGCAGAAAAACCCCGGGACTTAGTCCAGATTTGAACACCACACTGTATTAACCCGCTACGGACAATAGCCTACTCCAAGTTAACTTCGGACTGGAATGTAGTTGACCCCTAACCAATCTCACACTGATCAAGGTATAGTCGCGTTCCTTACGCCTCTATAACCACGTCGGATTCTGCGCATTTGATTCCCTTAGATGATCTTACCCACAACTAAGAGTTGCTACGACCCAAAGTCTAAGACTTGATAAACCAATTTGTGTCACACAGAAAAGTCTATTGTATAGATAAATTTGTCTCCCACAGATATACCTATGAGTTTTGTTCTGTCTTTTGATAAATCAAGGTGAACAGGAACCAATTGATACACGAGACTTATATTCCCGAAGAATAGCCTAGTAATATCAATCACCTCACAATAATCTTAATAATATTGTAGTGAAACAAGATATTGTGGAATCACAGACGATGAGACGAAGATGTTTGTGACTAATTTTTATCTTGCCTATTGGAGATTCAATCTCGAGCAAATCTTAGAGAAGATAGTACTGAACATGATAGAAATCAGCAAGATCAGAACACGCAACTACAGAGAAAATAGTTAGGTCTGGATTCATAATTCCAATGAAGTCTTCAAGTTGTGAACTTACTGGGTTTTGGAAAAACCTAAGTTTAAAGGAGAATCGACTCTAGTCGCAACTAGTATCACACATGAGGTGTGGGGATTAGGTTTCCCAGTTGCTAGAGTTATCCCTTATATAGTCTTCAAACCATGGTTTGCAATCAATGCTACCTTGGTAAAAAATCATTCAATATTCACCGTTAGATGAAAACCTGATTAGACTCAAGCTAATATCTTTTAACCGGTAGATCGAACTTAGCTTGTTACATACAAATGAAAAGTGACTTCATTTAGATATGAGTAACTGTACTTAAACATGTACACCTTATTGGCTCAACAATATGAAAAAGCAGGGGTCTAACAACCACACCCAATATTTTGTTTGGCAATCTGAATAGACAAACTCCAATATACTTTCAAGAGAATCAACTAGACAGTTAGACTCAATCTATAAAAAGTATATCAAAGAGTTTTATATCTCTATCTCTTGTTTCAATCTTCAATCAGCAAATAGAGATTTGCGAGCCTGATTGAATATAAGAGGATTAACTTGAACGGTACCAAAGACCAATGTTCAAGTGTCAATCAATTCACTCAATAACCCTAAGGCCGGATACAAGAACTGATTGATATTAACGTACAACCTGTAATATTTCTATTATATAAATAAAATATAATACAGAAAAGAAATAACACAGACACCAGAATTTTGTTAACGAGGAAACCACAAATGCAGAAAAACCCCGGGACCTAGTCCAAAATAAACACACACTAATTATAAGTTGTTACACCAATTTCCTACTACCTATTCGGACTAGATATAATACATTCTTCAACACTTGTAGAACTCCTAGCAGAATACCTATTCTCTTTAGAAATTCTTCACATAAATCTTCTAGCAGAACCCTAGGCTCTCTTTAGAAGATACCACAACACGATTGATACGATTAGATATTTTGTTTGCACTAAACACCGGTTTGATTTCCCTTTAGATATGAATCAAGGTTTTGAAAATCTTGTGTTTATTTTGATAAAAACAATTACTAGGTAAAAGTAATATCAAAACAAACTCGTGGATTAGGGATTATTATACTCTTCAAAAATAGGAAGAGAAACCTAATAACTCTACAACAAGAACAACTAGAATAAATCTAGAGATATCTTGTTTAAAACTTCTCAAGGATTTTATGAGATGCCTCAATAGAAGTTTTTCTTTCTAGTCTCCGATTTCGACTAACAAGTGTTGGTATAAGATTGGAAAATGAACTCTATCAAAACCTAGGGTTTATGATCAACAACTCTTGAATGGTTTTATATCAGAAGAGAAAACCTTAGAATAGACAAGAGGTGAAAAACCTAGATTACAAGTTGTATAATCAATCACGAAGATTTAATTCAACTTGGCTTTGTGATCCCCAATACAAAGACTTTATCTCATTCTTGTTCACGAAGAACAGAAGACATGGAAACAACCTGCAAAGCTTACGTCTATTTTCCAAAAGGAATGAAAAACATGTAAACTCACGAACCCTTTATTTATAATGAACAATAGCTTGGAAGATAAGCAAAGCTATTTTCCTTTTTCAAGACTCTCCTAAATATGGGAGTCTTTCCTAAGTTACAAATATTATGCATAAATAATTAGTTAGCAAATATTTATTTATGTGAATAAATCACATTCTAACTTAGGCAGGAATTAAAAGTTATCGCAAACACTTTAATACAGTAATCAAATATGTTTGGATTGATAACCATCTTGCTTAGACAAGGAAACATCACCAACTTGACCAAAAATAGCTTTTAGTCACATAATTGGGCCCAAGTCCATGAACTGTTACAAACACCCCATGAATTGTTTCCTACTAACGAACTTTAATAAATCACTCATAACTTCATAGTTATAACTCGGAATTGAGTGATTCTTGGCTCGTTGGATTCATAAGTTCATTCACTATAACATGGGATTCTTTATAAGGATAAAGGTTATTGTCTCCAAGGTCATGAATCAAATATCCTCAAGTATATATATATATAAATGTACATTTACCGTCATTGGATTTGTCCCATAGAGTGAGCATTTATCTTGATAGATTTGAAAGGTAGAATTGAACAAGAATACAAATGAAATAAATCAATCACATACCTTCAAAAGGTTGTTTTCCATGTCTTTTGTTCTTCTTGAACAAGAGTGAGATAATTAAGTCTTCGCTTTGAGGATCGCAAAGCCGAGTTTGTAACAATATTCGTGATAGTTACACAACTTGTAATCTAGGTTTTTCACCTCTTGTCTAGTCTAAGATATTCTCTTCTGATATAAAACCATTCAAGAGTTTTTTATCATAAACCCTCGGTTTTGATAGATTTCAGTTCTCGATCGTATACCGATAATAGTTGGTCGAAATTGGAGCTAGAAAGAAAAACTCCGATTAAGGTATCTTATAAAAAATCCTTAAGAAGTTTTAACAAGATATCTCTAGATTTATTCTAATTGTTCTTGTTGCAGAATAATTAGGTTTCTCTTCCAATTTTTGAAGAGTATAATAAACCCTAATCTACAAGTTTGTTTTGATATTACTTTTACCTAGTAATTGTTTTTCTCAAAACAAGCACAAGATTTACAAAACCTTGATTCACTTCTAAGGGAAATCAAACCGGTATTTTGTGAAAACAAATGATCGAAAAGTATCAACGTGTTGTTGCATCTGCTAAAGAAAACTAACATTCTTATAGAGGATTTTTGAGAGTGCTTTTGAAGAGAACTTTGTTCTCCCAGAATATTTCGAGAATAACTTCTAAAGAGAATTTGTGTTCTGCTAGAAGATTTACGAGAAGAATTCCTAAAGAGAACCGATTAACTGTTAGGAGTTCTTCAAGTGATTGAATACAGCTGAAGCAAGTATTACATCTAGTCCGAATAGGTAGTAGGTAATTGGTGTAATAGCTTATAATCAGTGTGTGTTTATTCTAGACTAGGTCCAGGGTTTTTTCTGCATTTCGGGTTTCCTCGTTAACAAAATTTCTGGTGTCTGCGTTATTTCTTTTCAAGCGTCCGAAAAATTTCTTAGTTAGTAATGATGTTAGTAGTGGTCTTGGTAGTTTTATTTTTCATAGGTTGGGTATTGCTATTCAAAAGGGTGTAGGTGCCCAGCTTATCGCTCGGCTGCCAATTAAAACCATGGTGTGTAATTTTTTCGGTTAATTAATAAAGTAAGTTTTCTATTACGCATTATATTTTATATAATTGAAATATCACATGTTGTGCGTAGTTCAATCAATTAAGAAATCCGACTTTGTTTGTTGGATAAATTCTGATTGGCACTTGGACATTGGTCTTTGGTACCGTCCAAGTGATTTTAATACCAATGAGTTCATGGATTCCATCCAATTAATTTACAAATTGATTTGAGAAAGAGATATAACTCTTTGGTATATTTCCTTGATTGAGTCTGGTTACCTAGTTGATTCTCTTGGAATTATATTGGAGTTTAGTCCATACAGATTGCCAAACGAATTATTGGGTGTGGTTATTAGACCCCCACTTTTTCAATTAGTATTATAGCAGGCAGACACGCTAAAACCTCATAAATCTGTGTTTGAAGCAATCTTATTTTTATGGACAACGTGCTATCTTTATAAACCTACCTGTTAGATCATAGCTCGGTTGAACCCACCGAGCATTGGTATGTCAAGTTTGGTTGTCATATTTTAGTGAATCAAAACTCATGTTAAGAGTCGCTTGATTATGTACTAGAGTCAATGTGACGTATCGGAAAATTACGCCTTTGGCGCGTTGCACCGCAGGCCGTAACTCCCCCGATGTGCCATGATGAAGCTACGATTCGGGCCTTTAAAGATAGGCAAATGCACGTCCATTTTCCCTTGAAAGCATGCTCGTGGGGAATGATGCATCTAACTTAGCTTCCACACCGTTCCATACGTACCCTTGTCCGCAAAAGGGTGTAAGGCCATTAGGCCAACGCCAATGCATTTTGCATGCATAACTGGCTCTTGTCTCAACGTAGGTAATTCATTACTGAATTTCCTATCTAGCTGACCAACCGTCATACCGCCGAGTCTTGTCCAGGCATAAGCCTTGGACTTTAGCATAGGCCGCACCAAGCCCTTTCCATTTCCCACCTTACCTCGCGTACCAACTCTTCGTAGCTAGATATGAAGTATGAGCATTCACTTGCTGGCATGCAACTAAGCCTCATCAAGCTTGGACGCAATCATCTCTTTCATCGAGCTACCGAGCTTAGATGATATGATGGGCCAATGTGCTAGACCGGAAATTCCCCAATATCATTGCGGATGCCTACGTACACTTCCCTACTCTAAAGGGATCAAACACAGACCGTAGTTCATCCACGAAGGGACAGAAGCTTAACCAACTCTTTTGCAAGGCCGTAGACCAGCAAAAATGGTATTGGCCTGGTCCGTAGGCCATCCTGAAAAAGCGGGGGTCTAACAACACCACCCAATATTTCTCTTAGCAATCTGTATGGACTAACTCCGAAATACTTTCTAGAGAATCAACTAGATAGTCATACTTAATCTAGGTAAAAGTATCTCAAGGAGTTAATATCTCTCTCTTGTTTTGATTTACTCGAGCTAATAGAAATCAACGAGTCTTTAATCAACCACAAGGAATAACTTTAATGGTACCAAAGACCAATATCCAAGGATTAATCAATGACAATCAACAACCAAAGGTTGGATTATTCTAATTGATGATCTAAACGCACAACCTGTATTATTTCAATTATAAAGATAAAACAATATAATGCGGAAATTGAAATAACACGGACACCAGAAATTTTGTTAACGAGGAAACCGCAAATGCAGAAAAATCCCGGGACCTAGTCCAGATTGAACACACACTGTATTAAGCCGCTACAGACACTAGCCTACTCCAAGCTAACTTCGGGCTGGACTGTAGTTGAACCCCCAATCAATCTCTCACTGATCCAAGGTACAGTTATGCTCCTACGCCTCTGATCCCAGCAAGATACTGCACACTTGATTCCCTTAGCTGATCTCACCCACAACTAAGAGTTGCTACGACCCAAAATCGCAGGCTTTAACAATAAACAAATCTGTCTCACACATACAAGTCTATCAAAGTATCAATCTGTCTCCCACAAAAAAAAACCTAAAGTTTTTGTTCCGTCTTTTGATAATAATCAAGGTGAAAAGGAACCAATTGATAATCCGATCTTATATTCCCGAAGAACAGCCTAGAGTTATCAATCACCTCACAACAATCTTAATCGTATGGTAGCGAAACAAGATATTGCGGAATCACAAACAATGAGACGAAGATGTTTGTGATTATTTTTTATATCTTGCCTATCGGAGATATCGATCTCAAGCAAATCAATCTGATTGTACTCATATGATAGAAGATGCCAGATCAGATCACACAACTATGATAAAACTAGTATCGGTCTGGCTTCACAATCCCAATGAAGTCTTTAAGTCGTTAACCTGGTTTTAGAAGAAGAAAACCAAAGGTTAAAGGAGAATCGACTCTAGTATGCAAACTAGTATCACAGGTGAGGTGTGGGGATTAGTTTTGCACAATACTAGATGTCTCCTTTATATAGTCTTTCAAATCAGGGTTTGCAATCAATGTTATCTTAGTAACAAAGCATTCAATATTCACCGTTAGATGAAATTATGATTTAGATTCAAGCTAATATTTCTGAACCGTTAGATCGAAAACTTAGCTTGTTACACACACTTGACAATGCACGCTTCTAGGTTTGTTAACCGTACCCAAACGTGTGCACTTGTTGGTTCAACAATAGTAAACCACAAGGTTAGTCATATGAGCATTTCATATCAACCATGTTCTTCTTCACCATAAATAGTTCAAATGAACTAGTTAGAGAGTTGTTCAATTGCAAGGAAATCTTATGTACTACATAAGACACAATTGAAGCAAAGATGATTTGATTCACTTGAATCGGTTCATGAACTTTTATAGCCACAGTTTGTAAACTGCATTCCTTAGTCTTTTTAAGTTTACGTTCAGAAATCATCTTCAGATATATAACCTTCTCAAGTTTGAAGACTAGGTTCGCGGACTTAAGTTACCGGGCAGAGTTTACAAACTCCAGCAGAAATTCTCGGGAATGAGAACTGCGCCGGTTCGCTGACTGGGTTCGCGGGCTTAGCTTCACGCAAATAGTTTGTCAAATCCAGCAGAAATTCTCGGGTTTGAGAACTTCGGCAGTTCGCGGACTTGGCTCATGCCATTCTTCCGGTTCTCTTGATCAATAAAGTTCGCAAACTTTGGTTCAAGGAATAAGACTTATACATAAATGTGTTTCCACAACAATGCTTATGTCCACCATTGGTTATGTAATCTAAACTCTCATTTCAATCGTTGAAACATTCTTAGAGGACGTTATATAGTTGTTGCACTATTTCTCGTCAAAGCAATTTTATAGATGATTGAAACATATCATGACTTTCGTCACATGGTAAAGATAAACTTGATCGAAGCAAAAAGCTTACCAACACATATTTCGAGATATAGATAGGCGAGGTATACTCAGCTCGAAATACCAAATGTGTATAATCCAAGTCTATATATATAGCATACGACTTCTTGTCTGAAAGAGTAGGAGATAGAGTAGATAGACTTTTGAGTGACAGATAAGTTCAAGTCTTCACATACCTTTTTGTCGAGAAGTTCCACTGGTTACTTGAGTAGTTCTTCTTCTTGTATGATGAATCTCCATAAAGTCCTTGAACTCAACTACACTTTCTATCCTAGTACGAGACTTAGCTATAATAGACTGGAATCAAGACTTTTTTGTATTCGAGTTCGACCGAGAAATGCTCTAACAATCTCCCCCTTTCTCAATTTTAGTGATAAAACTATCAATACATATAAAATACAAAAAAGATAAAGAAAATTTAATAGCTCATATTCCACATGTCTAATATTCAACATTCCTCGAAATCTTCGTCACTTCCAAATACTCCAATGATCCCAAATTAAGGTTGTAAGTTTAGCATCACCGCTATTGAAGATCCGTAGCTATAACAATGAGAAAGCATTGGTCTCGATCATTGTTATACAGTGTCATAGTATTATTACACAACGTCAAAGTTCAATTGTATCACAACTTCAACAATAATACTATGGTGATATGTATCACTCCCCCTTAGTCAATACTCCATCTCACATGGAAACCACTCCCCCTTACATAATGATCCGAAAACCATATGTATTTGTAGTGTGAACTACATATTAATTCTCCCCCCTTTTGTCAATAAAATTGGCAAAGGTACAAGAACGGGATCATAATGAAATTTCCGAAAGAGACATCTCATGAATAAAAGAAAAAAATACATACCAACTAATTTAGATGCAATCATAAAGCCGAAGCTAAATGCATTCATCAAGGAGTTTAAAGATACAAGATAACCCCTCTAAAATTCCACAGCCGCACACCCCTCAAGATATGACCATTAAGCACAAGTTCAAAAGAAATCTTCCCCATTTGATGTCATTCCCGAAGGAACAACAAGAGCGACCTTAATTTTAAAAGAAAAGAAGGATTTTTATTGGACACCAAAAACCATGAGAATGGCTTTCTATATCCAAAAACTCAATCAAATTAATCACTAGTAAACCTATGATTAATTTAATCGGAATACACAACCAAATTAAACACAAAAAGTGATCAATTTAATTGATTGTGCTCAACATAAGAGAACTTATGGAGACACGAAAATACTCAACTAGATTAATTACAAGAGAACCCATAATTAATCTAATTGGAATACACAACCAAACTAATTACAAAAGTAATCAATTTAATTGTCATATGTTTTGCTCGACATAAGAATACTTACAAAGCAATAACTAAATAACCAAACAAGATGATTAATTTAGTTCAATATGCTGGACATAACATATATCACGGAACAACAACTAAGCTAAGAAAATCAACTTGGTTGCATAATGCTCAACATAAGATACATTACGGAGCCTCACAGTAATACATAAAATATGGATAAGGGATGATCAATACTGCGGAATACACAAGGATTCATTCTATATTCAATCACTATTTGCATAACGACAATAATAAACATAATCCTTGAAGACAAAAGATTTTAACCTATCTTCCATAAAAATAATTGACAATATAGGCTTAACTTTTGTATTTGTCAAAATTCCATTCATTCTTTTACCAGTACGTGAATACCGAACACGAACGACTTTACTTTTGACAAAGTATCGGACAAATATAGTTCACGGACGTAAACACCAATCCCATAACCCATTGAAATATAACAAATCATAAATATTAATACTGCAACACATCATCCTCCAAATATTTTTAGAATTTAAACCAATAAACCTAAAAAAAACAAGAAGATGAAACATAATAGCTATGTGTAGTAACAATCATTGCTATTCAAAGCACTAGTTATTCTTCCAACTAAACCAAAAGTAAGATATACTAGGCAACAATATGAACACAAATTACTCATCTTCTTCCTCATCGGAGATACTCCAATATGCTTGAATTGTGTTCAAATCTTCCTTGAGCTCGGGAAACTTTGTTGCAACCTAAGACAATTGTTCTTGGACACACTTAACCCTTGAATCAACCTTACACACACATTTATGAATATTTTGAAGAAGGCTCACAGTGGTGGGGTCACTGAAATCAAGAGAAGCGATTCTTTGTCGCTTGTAAGCATTTTCCCTTATGCGCCTGAAGGTACATGGACGAACTGGTTTGGGAACCCCAAGAGAGTTGCCAATTGAATCAAAACCACGATTATGATATATTTGACTAATCAAGCAAGGGTAACCTAACGTCTTGACGGGTGAAGTCATCGAAAGCATTTGAAAGATAATGAAACCACAAATATCGAGACTTGGAATACCCGATTCAAGGAAATAGCCCAATTACGCAAACTCATGACTCCACCAAGAATTTCAATTGTGGAGGGACAAAGATTGGGGATACCAAGTTTTCCAAAAGCCAATAACGCAATACTAAGATCATTAGTAGGGAACTTTCCTTGACTCCAAACAACCTTCTTGCCACAAAGTCCAATTGAGATATCATCACACGAAGGACATTCATGACTTGGTCTAGGAAGCCGTACGTTCCCCAATGGTATTTTGGTAATCCTTTAAATTAATTATCTATTAACAAGAAAACTTTCTCTACTAATCATGGATTTGAATTCCATCTTGTTGTAATTAACAACATGAATGTTGGCATGGAAAATCTTTGTGAGAGAATCAAATCCTTCACCAAGACCATCAAAAATATTTCCAAGCTTGATTTTTTTAAGAAAGCCAAATCCTCTTCATGCCCACTAGAGAAATCCAATCTCTTTTCTAAAATGAACCCTTTTGAGGCCATCTTATCAAACACCCTATCACAAGACTCATTCACAAATCTAATTCTAGGAGAATTCAAGCTAGGGAAATTTGAGCTTTTTGAACACCTTTTTGAGCTTCTAGAATTCATCATAGATCTAGAAATAAGCAAGGATCAAGAGGAAAATACTTACTTGAAGTGAGCCTTGAAAACCCTTCCTTTTGATCTCTTCAAAGAAGCTTTGATGGAGGAAAATAATAAAACCCTAGAGGTTCACGTACGTGGACTGTTTGAGAAGATGAAGACGTCCGCGAACTTCTTATAAATACACTACATGGGCTTTGACCCGTGCACGAACCTTGACCCATTTGAGGAGTAGGATTTTTAAAGGTACAAGCAAAAAAAAGAAAAAGTACGTACTGAAGATCTCTTATCACAAAAACATAAGGAAAGAGAGAATAAAACAAAAATCAACCTGTTACTTGCCCCATTTCAAGTTATATACAAATGGGGTAGAGCCAATCCTGAAATCAGGTGTTGGAAACTGCATAGAATTTCCCATGCAATTTTTCTGGTTGATATTTGTGCCAAGAGTCAGGAGTATAATCGTAATGATAATACTTAGATTCGTGTGAGTTCTTTTTCTTATGACAAATATATGACCTTTTTTGACAAATGGTTCCTCTGCCTAATTCATACGAATCCTTTTTATCGGCTTCACATGAATCGGTGTTGAGAACAGTTTGTGCATCATTAGAAAATGATTTGACAGACACAAAACTCTTGTCAGAATAATTCAAATTCTCTATGGAATTAAGCTTTTCTAAGAATTTCAAAGCACTTTCAAAGGCTCTAAACATCTCCTTGTCAATGGAACCTTTATGGTAGTATTCTTCAGAGAGATTAAGAGTAATTCTTGTGAGAGTCCATACCCTTGAGCGTTGACCATGTTTCCTTCGACAATTCTTTTTATTCTTTTCCTTAGATCGTTTCTTCACATCTATATTTTCTTATATGCTAGATGGTATAGGATTATCACGTGCTTCCATAGGAATGAAGTGTGATAATCTCTGAACAACCTTTAAGAAAATCTGGTGTGCGTTACAGATGCCGCGAGCAAGCCTCCCAAAAAGATTTCCCATAGGAATAGACTTTTGAGGATCGAACAAACACAAACTTATAAGGTTTGAGGTGTTTTCCTGCTCTGATACCAATCGAAAAAGCGGGGGTCTAATAACACCACCCAATATTTCGCTTAGCAATATGTATGGACTAACTCCGAAATACTTTCTAGAGAATCAACTAGACAGTCAGACTCAATCTAGGTAAAAGTATCTCAAGGAGTTAATATCTCTCTCTTTTTTGATTTACTCGAGCTAATAGAAATCAACGAGTCTTTAATCAAACACAAGGAATAACTTGGATGGTACAAAAGACCAATATCCAAGGATCAATCAATGAAAATCAAAAACCAAAGGTTGGATTATTCTAATTGATGATCTAAACGCACAACCTGTATTATTTCAATTATGAAGATAAAAAAATATAATGCGGCAATTGAAATAACACAGACACCAGAAATTTTGTTAACGAGGAAACCGCAAATGCAGAAAAACCTCGGACCTAGTCCAGATTCAACACACACTGTATTAAGCCGCTACAGACACTAGCCTACTCCAAGATAACTTCGGACTGGATTATAGTAGAACCCCAATCAATCTCCCACTGATCCAAGGTACAGTTATGCTCCTACGCCTCTGATCCCAGCAGGATACTGCGGACTTGATTCCCTTAGCTGATCTCACCCACAACTAAGAGTTGCTACGAACCAAAATCGCAGGCTTTGACCATAAACAAATCTCTCTCCCACAGACAAGTCTATCAAAGGATCAATCTGTCTCCCACAGATAAACCTTAAAGGTTTTGTTCCGTCTTTTGATAATAATCAAGGTGAACAGGAACCAATTGATAATCCGGTCTTATATTCTCGAAGAACAGCCTAGAGTTATCAATCACCTCACAACAATCTTAATTGTATGGTAGCGAAACAAGATTTTGCGGAATCACAAACAATGAGACAAAGATGTTTGTGATTACTTTTTATATCTTTCCTATCAGAGATATCAATCTCAAGCTAATCAATCTGATTGTACTCATATGATAGAAGATGCAAGATCAGATCACACAACTACGATAAAAGTAGTATCGGTATGGCTTCACAATCCCAATGAAGTATTTAAGTAGTTAACCTGGTTTTAGAAGAAGAAAACCAAAGGTTAAAGGAGAATCGACTCTAGTATGCAAACTAGTATCACATGTGAGGTGTGGGGAATAGTTTTGCACAATACTAGATGTCTCCTTTATATAGTCTTTCAAATCAAGGTTTGCAATCAATGTTAGCTTAGTAACAAAGCATTCAATATTCACCGTTAGATGAAAACCTGATTTAGATTCAAGCTAATATTTCTCAACCGTTAGATCGAAAACTTAGCTTGTTACACACACTTGACAATGCACGCTTCTAGTTTTGTTAACTGTATCCAAACGTATGAACTTGTTGGTTCAACAACAGTTAACCAAAAGGTTAGCCTTATGAGCATTTCATATCCACCATGTTCTTCTTCACCATAACTAGTTCAAAGGACTTCAAATGAACTAGTTAGAGAGTTTTTCAATTGCAAGGAAATCTTATGTACTACACAAGACACAATTGAAGCAAATATGATTTGATTCACTTGAATCGGTTCATGAACTTTTATAGCCACGGTTTGCAAACTGCATTCCTTAGTCTTTTTAAGTTTAAGTTCAGAAATCATCTTCAGATATATAACCTTATCAAGCTCGCAGACTAGGTTCGCAGACTTAAGTTACCGGGCAGAGTTCACAAACTCCAGCAGAAATTCTCGGGAATGAGAACTTCGCCGGTTCGCGGACTGGGTTCGCGGACTTAGCTTCACGCAAATAGTTTGTCAACTCCAACAGAAATTCTCGGGTTTGATAACTTCGGCAGTTCGCGGACTGAGTTCGCGGACTTGGCACATGCCATTCTTCCGGTTCTCTTGATCAACAAAGTTCGCAAACTTTGGTTCAAGGAATATGACTTATACATAAATGTGTTTCCACAACAATATTTATGTCCACCGTTGGTTATGTAATCTAAACTCTCATTTCAATCATTGAAACATTCTTAGAGGATGTTATATAGTTGTTACACCATTTCTCGTCAAAGCAATTTTCAAGATGATTGAAACATATCATGACTTTCGTCACATGGTAAAGATAAACTTGATCGAAGCGAAAATCTTACCAACACATATTTCGAGATATAAATAGGCGAGGTATACTCGGCTCGAAATACCAAATGTGTATAATCCAAGTCTATATATATAGCATACAACTTATTGTCTCAAAGAGTAGGAGATAGAGTAGATAGACTTTTGAGTGACAGACAAGTTCAAGTCTTCACATACCTTTTTTTCGAGAAGTTCCACCGGTTTCTTGAGTAGTTCTTCTTCTTGTATGATGAATCTCCATGAAGTCCTTGAGCTCAACTACACTTTCTATCCTAGTCCGAGACTTAGCTATAATAGACTAGAAATCAAGACTTATAGTTTTGATCACAAACATTGACAAACATACTTGAGATAGCAATGCATGCGAGTTCGACCGAGCAATGCTCTAACACATTCCGTCAAGATGCACAATGATTATGCATCATCGGGTCTGCCGCATGGCATAGTGATGACTAAGTATCAAATGCCCTCTTCGCAAGGCTACACAACTATAAATGAGCTTTAGGCGTCATTTATACTCTTCCAGCTAAGCTATGAAGCTTACTTGGCGCGTATTCCGCATATGTACCTTCTACCAATTTACCCCTCCCTATATATGTCTTAATGGAATTTTTACAAGTATGTTTTAAGGACCAAAATGACATGCCTGCTTCACTGTTCATCACAATGATTGTGTTACTTCGCAATGATTGTGTTGATTCGCAATGATTGTGTTACTTTGCAATGATTGTGTTCATTCGCAATCATTGCGTACAATGATTGCGCAACACTCCTTCAGCCAACCCTCTCTAGCCTGATGCACAATGATTGTGCGATATTGGCTCTAAGCCAATAGCCTCCGTAATGCGCAATGATTACGCCGCAAGCTCAAGGCCACCTACCCAACTGGCCTAGTACATCATTTGATGAGATATTTGGCCCTTAGCCAAATGAAAAACATAATGCGCCATATTGACACGACATTGGTCTTAAGCCAATCTACTGCTTACCAACCAACGAAAGCTTTGGATGAAGCTTCATCTCGGGCCATGGAGCATCCTTTAGCATGCGCCATGCTTAAAACACTGGGTGTTACATTATTCACCCCTTTAAAGAATTTCTTACCCGAAATTCAAAACCAAAACTATTGTGGACAAACTGTTCGGTTTGGATTTCCTGAGCAAAAGTCTCATACCAGATGCTCAGATATTACGGGTTTCTTCAAGTTATCGTGAACAACAATTTAGACCTTCTGAGCAAACATCCCATACTTCCTACTCAAGAGTCCACAACATTACCAAGATTCTCAATTGGCTAGTGCCAAAAGGATATCTCAACAAGGTATCCTAAATTTGCATCCCATACTACACACTCAGGAGTTCCTAAAGTTCACCAGGTTGAAAGATGTCATCGAAATGACAAGGTTTTTGCGCAGTACTGTGTGGAAAAGCTTCCAGTTGCCCACCGTCCCTGACAGTCATCCAGGTTGACACTCGTAAGTGGGATGCTAGTCGGGCCTGACAACGCACACCCTTGGCCAGTTGCCAACGTGCGGGGATAAACTGTTTCATTGTTTACCCACCGTCCCAGACGGTCTTCCGGATATCCACTCGTAAGTGGGGTGCCACTTAGGCCAGGCAAACTCACAGTACTTAAACAAGCTCAACTCAATTCGCATAGTAACTGGCATAGCAGTTACAAATTCCTTTCCGCGCAAAAGTTGGCCTACTCTCCAACTTAAAGTTTTCATTAAGGAAAATACTCGCCAGTGAGTCCACTCCACACAAGTCCCTAGAGTTTTTCTCGGAACTTTCTCTGATACCAACTGTGACGGACCGGAAAATTACGCCTTTGGCGCGTTGCCTTGCAGGCCGTAACTCCCCCGATGCGCCATGATGAAGCTACGATCCGTACCTTTAAAGGTAGGCAAATGCACGCCCATTTGCCCCTGAAAGCATGCTCGTGGGGAATGATGCAACTAACTTAGCTTCCACACCGTTCCATACGTACCCTTGTCCGCAAAAGGGTGTAAGGCCATAAGGCCAACGCTAATGCATTTTGCATGCATAACTGGCTCTTGCCTCAACGTAGGGAATTCATTAATGAATTTCCTATCTAGCTGACCAACCGTCATACCGCCGAGTCTTTTCCAGGCATAAGCCTTGGACTTTGGCATAGGCCGCACCAAGCCCTTGAAATTTCCTACCTTACCTCGCGTACCAACTCTTCGTAGCTTGATAGGAAGTATGCGCATCCACTTGTTGGCATGCAACTAAGCCTCATCAATCTTGGCCGCAATCATCTATTGCATCGAGCTACCGAGCTTAGATGATATGAGGGGCCAACGTGCTAGACCGGCAATGCTGCAACTCATTTCGGATGCCTACGTACCCTTCCCTAATCTAAAGGGATCAAGCACAGACCGTAGTTCATCTACAAAGGAATAGACCTTAACCAACTCGTTTGCAAGGCCGTAGCCCAGAAAAAATGGTAATGTCGTGGTCTGTAGGCCATTCTGTCAAGATGCACAATGATTATGCATCATCGGGTCCGCGGCATGGCATAGTGATGCCTAAGCATCAAATGCCCTCTTCGCAAGGCTACACAACTATAAATGAGATTTAGGCATCATTTATACTCTTCTGACTAAGATATGAAGCTTACTTGGCGCATAGTCCGCATATGCACCTTCAACCAAGTACCCCTCCCTATATATGTCTTAATAGAATTTCTACAAGTATGTTTTAGGGACCAAAATGACATGTCTGCTTCACTGTTCATTGCAACGATTGCGTTACTTCGCAATGATTGTATTCATTCGCAATGATTGCGTTACTTCACAATGATTGTGTTCATTCGCAATCATTGCGTACAATGATTGCGCAACACTCGTTAGGCCATCCCTCTCTAGCCTGATGCATAATGATTGTGCGATATTGACTCTAAGCCAATAGCCTCCGTAATGCGCAATGATTACGCTGCAAGCTCAAGGCCACCTACCCAACTGGCCTAATGCATCATTTGATGCGATATTTGGCCCTTAGACAAATGACAAACATAATGTGCCATTTTGATGTGACATTGTCCTTAATCCAATCTACTGCTTACCAACCAACGGAAGCTTTGGATGAAGCTTCATCTCAGGCCATGGTGCGTCCTTTAGCATGTGCCATGCTAAAAACACTAGGTATTACAGTCAACTTCGTATAGGTTAGCTTGAAAGTATTAGGATATGAGACGTTACAAATATTGCGAAGACTTGAAGACGTGAAGGAGCAAGGAGCTATGACAACAATCATTCTTCCACTTGAGGTTAGTGATATTTGACTTGAACTGTTTCATTCCCTAACGTATCTTTCAAGTCGTGCATATTGAAAACAAAACTGCTTTGAACTCTACATAGACATAGTATTAAGGAATGCAATACGAGGTTTATTGCTAAACCATTAAACTTTGTAGATAAGACATCGCCATAATCATTTGAATGATACGAGGTAAAGATTTCATCATAGGGAACAATGTTTACATGTGTTCTAAGGAAGTAAGTTCATAAACTTGTTTGTGAACCGAAAAGGAAATTTCCAGGTGTTATTACTTTTGTTATTCATTGATTATCTTATGAACAACCAATATGTGTGATTGAGTATAACCGCTCACAACTTGTTTGTATTCTTGGTAAAACTATTCACAAAGGCCTGACTTATGTATTGGTATGACTTTTATTAGTGAAACCGATCTTAAGTAATCACCTGAGATGGTATGATCGGGTTTGTGATTTAATGTATGACCAAATATGGGAAAGGGTAACCGATCATAATAAAAGGTGCAGTACATCACAAAGGTGAACCGATCCTTGTATGAGGTGCAGCAGGTTTATAGCAGAAAGGGGAACCGATCCTATGGACATGTGCAACACGTTTTTAGGCAAAGGGGAACCGATATTATGGACATGTGAAACAGATTCAAGTTAGATACCATATATATGTGGGGAACCGATCCTAGTACCTAGTCAACCGAATTTTGGAAACCTAGTGTGACTATGCACAATACTCACATGGAGGTAACGCCGAAACTTGTTTTGGTAGAACCGTTAAACCCATGATTTTTGATTGAATGTTATTTGATCAATCGCATAGTTCTTGAAAGTCAGATGAACCAATTCTAAACTTGTTTGGAAGTGTTGCAAATCGGTTTCAAGGTTGTAAGTATGAAATAAAACTTACAAAGTTAGGATGTCAACATATTTTGAACACGTGCTATGAATGTTTATTATTTAATTGTTCAAAGTTATTCCTTAATAGCTAAGGGAAGAGAATCCCAGGATTGAAACATAAATAAGTTAAGAATCTTTTAATTAAGGTTATTAATTTCATTTTGTAGGGAAATAAGAATAGTAATGTGCATTTACTAATTAGAGATTTTCCAAGAGATTTCGATCATTATTTTTGGACAGAGCATTTCCAGGAATTATGGAAACCGAATTTGTGCTTTAATGAATATCTTGAGAATATTTTCGGTTTTGGAAATTCCTTGGTGTCCAAACTTCCTAGTCTATAAATACTGAAGTTTGCATTTCTAGCAAACTAATCCTTCGTAACAGCAAACTACCTCTTGTTGTACTGCTACTGGTGAAGCCGCCTATTCGGAGAGGAGAGTAACCTAATTAGGAGAAATCTCTTACGACCACTTGGTTTAAAGTCTTCTTTGGGATTGAGGGGCTCTAGTCAGTACCGTTGGTGGGAAACTAGATAATTGCGATTTATCTTTTGTTTTCATTGATTTTATTGACTAACGGTGGTTGAACTTTTATTGCACCTAGTTTGTTTATGCTTGAGAATCTTCTCTTCTGATATAATATTCACTCAAACTAGTTCAGAGTTTCGACAGGGATCGTTAAACTGTTGTTAGTTCTAAAGACGATCTTGTGATAATCCATTCTTAACAGAATCCGTTCTGTGCGTGATTGATCACAAGAGATTCAAGTGATTGTGTGCAGGTGTTTATTGAAGATCTAAGAAGATTTAAAGACGAAGAAGATATTGAAGATTTCTGATTTGTGAGTTCATAATCTTTGGTGTGCACAATACTTGTTTCGGTAAAAAGAGGATCCAATTAATAATCGGTTTTATCCTTGTGATAGAATTGGATTGATTAATTGAGTAGATCTGCATCAATACAATTCTTCGGATTAAGAGTTTTGATCTCAAAATCATAAAAATTACTTTGGTTGAACATATGGTAGATCTAAGGACCTGACGAAGGAGTTTATGTTAAGATAAACAAAAGAGCCTTTGTCCGACTCATATCACTTGGTTGAAGAGAGGTGATACCAAACAGATTTGTTGTTCCGTTACTGTTTGGAATACTAACTAAAGGAATTGATCCAAGTACGTGACTTATTTATAAGTTGGAGGCGTGGGAATACATACGGAACTAGGTGAACTATAGGTTTAGTTGCTTGGTCTCAACTATACGAAATTGGTGTAATTTTGTATAGCGGCTTAATCCTGAGAGTATTCAATTATGAACTGGGTCCCGGGGTTTTTCTGCATTTGCGGTTTCCTCGTTAACAAAATCTTGCTGTGTCATTTACTTTTATTTTCCGCATTATAATTATTTTATTATAATTAAAGTAAATCACACAAACGTTAATTCCTATTTACTTGATAAGTGAATCCTATTGTGTTTGGTTAAGTTTGAACCTTTTTATCAAGTAAACATACTTCGTTGTTGTATTGTATCGATGTCGTATCCATAGACGATCACACGAAGTGTGAACCTATTAGTTGTATTGCCTCGACTCAGTCCATAGACAGTCACTTTCAGAGAAAGGACTTATAGGTAGGAAAGTTTTAGATTTAGTTATATTTGGGTACCCTCGTCTTTTCAATTGGTATAAAAGCAGGCAAACACGAAAAGATCTAACAATCTGTGTTTGGTGCGATCCAACCTATAAGAAATTGAATCTAATGGTCGATTCAGTTAACGTAATGGCAGGATTTGATTACTTTATAAGATCGTGGTGGAAAACACGTATGAAGTATGTAATACTCTTATTCCTAAACCTATTAGGAATTATGCCTATGTATGTCTCGAGTGACTTACATAATCCTTTGGCTATCATAGGATTGTATATCATTATAGTGAACAATGATACAATGGCCTATGAGACATGTTGTATCTTGAAAATACATAAGAGTCTGCTCAATATTTTTATGAACATCGGCTATTGTGTTACAGAAAAATAAGGAATCTTAAATATATTTTGGATGGCCTACCAGAGTATACACATGTACATTTTCAGATCTTGGACTGTCAATGTTTCGCCGTCTAGGATGCGATTTTGAAAAATATGTATTCCTACAAGAAATGAGTTTTCGGTTAATAATTTTATTAACAATGAATTACTTCATACACCTCACAACTGTTTTAATGAAGCAAGTGATCTTTTGAAATATTACATGATTTATGATTCTAATGGTATTTTCAACAAATATCATATTTGGTTCAAACTTGTATCTGTGTACTCTAGTAAACTCTTGAGTAAATTTCAAGAGATATTATCAAAGTCTGGTAATAAAAGAGTAAACAGATTTTTGGACAAAAATATGGAACCAATCCGAAATAAAGATCCAGTCCACATAAAACCGGTTTTCCAAAAGAAATATCTAGACACAAAATCGGAATTGTTTCCCCGCAAGCCTTAGTTTTCGGTTTTGAGTGTGTTTCCTAAAAATAGTTATTTCCGGTTTTTAATGTCAAATCTTCATATAAAAGATAATCTCTTGCTATGTGTTCAAACATATTTGGGAAGATCGCTCAAAACCGTAACTAGGGTTTCTCATATTTTCGCAAGTATGAGAAAAAGGAAATCAAGAACCATATCCGCTAATAATCGGATCAGAATTAAAGATATTAATGAAATCAAATTTCCTAAAAGTATTGACAACAAGCATGAATTTGCACGTTTCATTGATACCTATTGCTTCAGGAAATACGAAACACTCAAGGGAATGGATTTTACCACTGAAAAGAAGTTTGATCCAGATGTCCAAAATAAGTATTATGTGAATTTTGTTCAAGATCGAAACTGGGGAAATCTTTTTAATCTTGAAGAATATTCACCTGACTTGGTAAGAGTGTTCTATGCCAATATACACAATGTTAACCACAAAAAACTTAGTTTTGTGACTTTTGTTGGTCGATGTATCTATTATATTGATCGTAAGACAATTTCTAATGCTATTAAGTACAATGAGGAATGTAATCACTTGATTACCGGAGTTGAAATTGAACATGATACCATTTCAACCTATCTCATTGGAAAGAAGGTTGCATGGAAAAATGATAGATTACCAACAAAGGATATACCCTTTCATCTTAGGGTTTTCGGTAAACTTGCTTTAGCAACCATATTTGCAAGTACAAGAGATAAACCAGTCTGGGATAAGACGTTTGCAGAATTTGTCTATTTTCTGTTGAAAAAGGATACTGTTAGAGCATTGCTCGGTCGAACTCGCATGCGTTTCTATCTCAACCATGTTTGTCAATGTTAGTGATCAAAACTATAAGTCTTGAGTTCTAGTATATTATAGCTAAGTCTTGGACTAGGATAGAAAGTGTAGTTGAGCTCAAGGACTTCATGGAGATTCATCATACAAGGAGAAGAACTACTCAAGGAACCGGTGGAACTTCTCGACAAAAAGGTATGTGAAGACTTGAACTTATCTATCACTCAAAAGTATATCTACTCTATCTCATACTCTTTGATACAAGAAGTCGTATTCTATATATATAGAATTTGATTATACACATTTGGTATTTCGAGACGAGTATACCTCTCCTATCTATATCTCGAAATATGAGTTGGTAAGCTTTTCGCTTTAACCAAGTTTATATTTACAATGTGAAGAGAGTCATGATATGTTTCAATCATCTTGAAAATTGCTTTGACGAGAAATGGTGTAACAACTGTATAACGTCCTCTAAGAATGTTTCAATGATTGAAATGAGAGTTTAGATTACATAACCAATGGTGGACATAAGCATTGTTGTGGAAACACATTTATGTATAAGTCCTATTCCTTGAACCAAAGTTTGCGAACTTTGTTGATAAAGAGAACCGGAAGAATGACGTGAGCCAAGTCCACGAACTCAGTCCGCGAACTGCCAAAGTTCTCAAACCCGAGAATTTCTGCTTGAATTGACAAACTATTTGCGTGAAACTCAGTCCGCGAACCGACGAAGTTCTCATACCGATAATTTCTGCTGGAGTTTGTAAACTCTGCCCGGTAACTCAAGTCCTCGAACCTAGTCTGCAAACTTGAGAAGGTTATATATCTGAAGATTATTTCTGAACTTAAACTTCAAAAGACTAAGGAATGCAGTTTGAAAACCGTGGCTATAAAAGTTCATGAACCGATTCAAGTGAATCAAATCATCTTTGCTTAAATTGTGTCTTGTGTAATACATGAGATCTCCTTGCAATTGAACAACTCTCTAACTAGTTCCTTTGAAATCATTCGAACTAGTTATGGTGAAGAAGAACGTGGTTGATACGAAATGCTCATATGGCTAACCATTTGGTTAACTATTGTTGAACCAACAAGTGCATACGTCTGGGTACGGTTAACAAACCTAGAAGTGTGCATTGTCAAGTGTGTATCACAAGCTAAGTTTTTGATCTAACGGTTGAGAAATATTAGTTTGAATCTAAATCAGGTTTTCATATAACGGTGGATATTGATTGCTTTGTTACCAAGGTAACTTAATTGCAAACCCTGATTTCAAAAACTATATAAGGGGAACTCTAGTATCTGTGCAAAACTAATCCCCACACCTCACGTGTGATACTAGTTTGCATACTAGAGTCGGTTCTCCTTTAACCTTTGGTTTTCTTCTTCTAAAACCAGGTTAACGATTTAAAGACTTCATTGGGATTGTGAAGCCAGACTGATACTACTTTTATCGTAGTTGTGTGATCTGATCTTGCATCTTCTATCGTATGAGTACAATCAGATTGATTGGCTTGAGATTGATATCTCCGATAGGCAAGATATAAAAAGTAATCACAAACATCTTCGTCTCATTATTTGTGATTCCGCAACATCTTGTTTCGCTATGATACGATTAATATTGTTGTGAGGTGATTGATAACTCTAGGCTATTCTTCGGGAATATAAGACCGGATTATCAATCGGTTCCTGTTCACCTTGATTATTATCAAAAGACGGAACAAAACCTTTTAGAGTTTATCTGTGGGAGACAGATTGACACTTTGATAGACTTGTATGTGTGAGACACATTTGTTTATTGTTAAGTCTTCGACTTTGGGTCGTAGCAACTCTTAGTTGTGGGTGGGATCAGCTAAGGGAATAAAGTACGCAGTATCCTGCTGGGATCATAGGCGTAGGGAGTACAACTGTACCTTGGATCAGTGGGAGACTGGTTGGGGTTCAACTACAGTCCAGTCCGAAGTTAGCTTGGAGTAGGCTAGTGTCTGTAGCGGCTTAATACAATGTGTGTTCAATCTGTACTAGGTCCCGGGGTTTCTATGCATTTGCAGTTTCCTCGTTAACAAAATTTCTTGTGTCCGTGTTATTTCCATTTCCGCATTATATTTGTTTATATAATTAAAATAATACAGGTTGTGCGTTAGATCATCAATTAGAGTAATCTGACCTTTGGTTGTTGATTGTCATTGATTGATCCTTGGATATTGGTCTTTGGTACCATCCTAGTTATTCTTTGTGTTTGATTAAGGACTCGTTGATTTCTTTTAGCTCGAGTAAATCAAAACAAGAGAGAGATATTAACTCCTCGATATACTTTAATCTAGATTGAGTCTGACTATCTAGTTGATTCTCTAGCAAAGTATATTGGATTTAGTCCATACAGATTGCTAAGCGAAATATTGGGTGGTGTTGTTAGACCCCCGATTTTTCAATTAGTTTCAGAGCAGGAAAACACGTTCAAGACCTCAAAAGTCTGTGTTTGTAGCGATCTGACTATATGGACCATAAAGTCTCAATTGACGCTTCACCAGGTTTAAAAACCAACTGTAGAAAAAGTCTGATAAACTGGTTACTCTTCAAAAGGGGTTGGATGAACAAATCCGGATCAAATCTGGTCTTGTTGCAAGAATTGAAATTATTAAGTGTTAGAGCATTGCTCGGTCGAACTCGCATGCGTTGCTATCTCAAGCATGTTTTTCAATGTTAGTGATCAAAACTATAAGTCTTGATTTCTAGTCTACTATAGCTAAGTCTCGGACTAGGATAGAAAGTGTAGTTGAGCTCAAGGACTTCAAGGAGATTTATCATACAAGAATAAGAACTACTCAAGGAACCGGTGGAACTTCTCGACAAAAAGATATGTGAAGACTTGAACTTATCTGTCACTCAAAAGTCTATCTACTTTATCTCATACTTCTTGAGACAAAAAGTCGTATGCTATATATAGACTTAGATTATCCACATTTGGTATTTCGAGCCGAGTATACCTCGCCTATCTATATCTCAAAATATGTGTTGGTAACCGTTTCACTTCGACCATGTTTATCTTTACCTAGTGACGAAAGTCATGATATGTTTCAATCACTTTGAAAATTGTTTGACGAGAAATAGAGTAACAACTATATAACGTCCTCTAAGAATGTTTCAATAGTTGGAATGAGAGTTTAGATTACATAACCAATGATGGACATAAGTATTGTTGTGGAAACACATATGTGCATAAGTTCTATTCCTTGAACCAAAATTTGCGAACTTTGTTGATCAAGAGAAACCGGAAGAATGGCTTGTTGCCAAGTCCGCGAACTGCCGAAATTCTCATCCCGAGAAATTCTGCTGGAGTTAACAAACTTGTTACGTGAGTACCATTCCGCGAATCGGCGGAAAGTCTTTGCCGAGGTTTTCTGCTGGAGTTTGTAAACTCTGCCCGGTTTCTTAAGTTCGCGAACCTAGTGTGCGAACTTAAGAAGGTTATGTATCTGAAGATGATTTCTGAAATTAAACTTGTAAAGACTAAGGAATGCAAATTGCAAACCGTGGCTATAAAGTTCATGAAACGATTCAAGTGAATCAAATCATCTTTTCTTCAATTGTGTCTTGTGTAGAACATGAGATTTCCTTGCGATTGAACAACTCTCTAACTAGTTCATTTGAGTAACTTGAACTAGTTATGGTGAAGAAGAATATGGTTGGTATAAAATGCTCACATGGCTAACCTTTTGGTTAACTATTGTTGAAACAACAATGTACACGTTTGTGTACGGATTAACAAACCTAGAAGCGTACATTTCATTTGTGTATAACAAGCTAAGTTTTCGATCTAACGGTTGAGAAATATTAGCTTGAATCTAAACCAGGTTTTCATCTAACGGTGAATATTGTTTGCTTTGTGACCAAGGCGAAACCCTGATTTGAAAGACTATATAATGGGACATCTAGCAACTCTGCAAAACTAATCCCCACAACTCGCGTGTGATACTAGTTTGCGTGCTAGAGTCGCTTCTCCTTTAAGCTTTGGTTTTCTTCTTTTAAAACCAGGTTAACGACTTAAAGACTTCATTGGGATTGTTAAGCCAGACCGATACTACTTTTATCATAGTTGTGTGATCTGATCTTGCATCTTTTATCGTACGAGTACAATCAGATTGATTGGCTTGAGATTAATATCTCTGATAGGCAAGATATAAAAAGTAGTAACAAACATCTTCGGCTCATTGTTTGTGATTGTGCAACATCTTGTTTCGCTACCGTACGATTAAGATTGTTGTGAGGTGATTGATTTATCTAGGCTGTTCTTCGGGAATATAAGACCGGATTATCAATTGGTTCATGGTCACCTTGATTATTATCAAAAAACGGAACAAAAAATTTAGGGTTTTTTATGTGGGAGACAGATTAATCCTTTGATAGACTTGTCTGTGTGAGAGAGATTTATTTATTGTTAAATCCTGCAATTTTGGGTCGTAGAAACTCTTAGTTGTGGGTGAGATCAGCTAAGGGAATCAAGTGCGCAGTATCCTGCTGGGATCAGAGGCGTAGGGAGTAAAACTGTACAAGCGTGTCTTAAACATGTACTTCCACGTTTTCTCACTAAACTCTAATTTACCTCACGTGGCTAGGCATTCCCTTATGTTCGCTAGTAGAAAACGGTTTCATTTGAATCTGATATCACACCTCAATCCGAGGCTGATAGGAGGCTTTCCTTTTAGGGACCTCATCGCTCTGCTGGTTATAAGAGATGATCTTGAATCCTTCATTTGCACAGGTCGTGCTGAAATCGTGTCTATCCTCTATTCTTTCTCTGGTTTTGTAGCGCATAATGGGATATTCCAATGACAGACATGTCTCCAATTTTTTGGGGAGAAACTTTGGAATCGACGAAAACCAGTCTTCTTCTCATGGGGAGGCGTTGAATAGAATTGAATCTCCGTTTCGTGAAGCTGGCGAAATCATTCGGGACATACCTTTGGAGAAAGAACGGGAAGGCGGCGAAGCATCCCAGTGGGTTGGGAGGATTTGGTGCAACAAAACATCTTCACGACCCACTGTTAGGACGGGACAGTTTGCTTCTCAGTTGAAACGGGGGAAGACCGAGCTTGTGAAACTTTTAAGGAAAAATCAACGTAGCTCCCCTGTCCAGGACGGTGTCATAACCCTTGATTCTGATGAATCAGGAAATTCTCCTCGAAAGGTCGCTGAGAAGACTTCCGAGGAAGATGATGTTGCGGTTGATGAAACTGAAACAACTTTCGGAGAAGATGACGAAACTGTTGTCGGTGGCATTGGAAAAGTCGTGATGGCATATGCTGGGTTGGTTGCCGAGGAGGATGTCGGTAAGAAGACGGATGATATTGCTGCTGAGACGACTTCCGGGTGGGATGTTGAGGCTGCTATTGCTGACGTGGCTTCCGGATGGAACCTTTGCTGCCCGAAAGATTGTTGGGGAAAGTGTTTGAAAAAAAAAGCTCTGACCGAGGCATTGGAAATTCACACATTAGCTTTCTATTACTAGCTTCTTCTTCTTCATTGTTTCTATTCGTCGCTTAGTTGTCCTGATGTTTTGCAGACTTATTTCTTTTTTTACCTTCCTTGTATTCGCGACGAAGTTAGGGTTTCTTCAATTAGCATCCCGCTTGAGGTTTCTGTCTTCGAATAAAACTTCTCATTTTTTTTTTGAAAGACCCAATCCTTCCCTTAGAATGGGTTGGTGTTTCTGGTTGTGATTGGATGGTTAATGGATTCTCAATGATTTGGGATTTGTGTTGGTATATTTTTCTGAGATTTGGAAAACTCATTAGGAAAGAAATGTATGCCTTTTGAATAAAAACGAAACCCTAAAGAAGAATAAAAACGGTGCATTCATCTTGGGGAAATATAGATATCAAGTGGAAGGAGAAATTGCTGAAGGAATACTAAAGGGAGAGTGCTGGAAGAGCGTAGTACAGCGTTTTAGGGATTGAAAAGCTTGAGCCATCGCGAGTGAAATATCACACCTCACAGCTTGTCTGTGTTGATGAGCTTGCAGTAACCTCCCAAAAGGATGTCTGCCACCAGATATGGCTCGTCTTCTTTTTCCTTGGGTGAATCGGTCCGAACAACTATCTTTACCGTCATCTTCCCAACTTGAAACGAGTTCACTTTGACCACCATATCTCTGATTTGAAACGAGTTCGGGTGTTGTGTAACCATTTGAATCTTGGTCTCGTCAGTTTCGATGGCAGCTTCCAAATTCTTTGCAAAGCGTTTGAATGGCCCAGCGCCCCACTCACATCTCTTGACAACGTCCATGCCAGTAATCGCGCTGAGTCCCCATGACGGAATAGGGGAAGAAATGACTGGTTATAGAGAAGATCGTTCGGCCAAACTTACTTGCGTTTGGAATCTATGAGTTAGCACCAACGGGTCATCTCCAGGTATCCGGGTTCTATCGGTAACTCGCCGATGCGGTAGCAAGTGGGATAGTTTGATGGAGATTATTTCGGGCGTTGACATCGGCAGAGGGGATGTTCCCAATTTTGCCTTGTTTTCGAGTACCCACAAGTGCCCCAATATCATGTCGTAACCCAGTTCTTTGACAATGTGGAATTTACTATGCGTTATAGCGTCTCCCATCTTTATCTCGAGGTTAATGTAGCCGTGCGCGTTTAAGGCTTACCCTCCCGGGTTCTTAATCACGGATGGGGAATGGGTAGCCTCTTGTTTCGTAAATCCCGCAGCTTTCAGAGTCTTGAAAGTAACAATGTTGAAGTCAGAGGCCGTGTCGATTAGCGTGTTGTCGAATTCAATACCTCTTAAATAGGACGTGGTCAGAAGTCCCCAGTTGTCCTTTTCGATTCCGCTCGCTGAGAGAGCTTGGGCTCTTGGCGTGGCTTCTATGGAGGGAAAAATCCGTTTTCCCGACACGACACGATTGAGAGCCGTGAAGATATCTTGGAGCTGCACCTTATAAAGGTAGAGAATTTCGCATACGTGCTGCATCATGGATCACACAGTCTCGTGCACGGAGTCCCCAGAGATTCCACAATTCCTCACCGGAAGTGGGTCTCGATGTATTCCCTCGTTTCCTAGTTGAAGTTCCCCTGCTTCTATCTTTTCTTTGAAGATATGCTTCAGTCTGTTGCAATCACTGGTTGGGTGGTGAACAAATCTGTGGTAGTGGCAGTATTTGGGGTTTGCCATCTCGGCCTCAGTCGGTGGGCGTCTAGGACATGGTAGTCTGATAACATCATCTTGAATCCATGCTTTTAAGAGATCGATCACTTCCTCAATAATAAACGGCAAATCCAGGGTATTTCCTTCAGCTTCGTGATGAGGCATGAGAGCTTTAGCGGCGGCCTTCCGAGGCGGAGTTGCTCGTCGTGCTGGTGCTTCGCGTTTAGGCTGCTGGTCTGCAGCTGGGGCCTTCTTTTTTCCTCCTTCGTTTACTATGCTCACCGAGGAGGGACCAGCGTTGTACTGTTTTTTGATGAGACGTCTATTCCCGCGAGTTTCGCGTACATCTTCGGCTCTGGTTGGTCTAACTCTTTCTAATAATGCTGGTGTTGTCGTTGCTGATCGCCTGGCAGCCTCATGGAGCCCAGAGAATGTTTGGAAACGCAGGTTCTCTAGCAAGGCGCGATAAATGAGAGCCATACCGTTGATGCATGAATTCACCAGTTGTTGCTCGGTCACGTTTGGGTCATGACAGTCTATTGCTTGAACCCTGAATCTCTTAACAAAATCATTTGGATGTTCGTTGTCCCGTTGGTACATCCTTCCTAGGTCCGAGAAGGTAACTTGTTCAGACACAAAGAAGTACTTCTTGTAAAATGCGGTAACCATGCCACCCCAGTTGGGGATGCTGTTTGGCGCGATGCTGTTGTACCATGTGTACGCTCTTCTGGTAAGCGATTTCGAAAACTCCCTCAGACGAAGAACGTGATTGTATTCATGTTCGCCTAGGGACTCCAAGAAGCGAGAGACATGCTCATGTGCATTTTCGGTGCCATCGTACAGGGTGAATTGAGGAGAGGAGTATCCTCTTGGAAGAGGAATTCTTTGTATTTCAGGTGGGTAAGGAGTTTGATGCCGATGCATGTCTATTTCATCATTCTTGATTCGATTCCGGAGAAGTTGTTCCAGATCCTCTCGTGTGACAAAATTGGACGGTTGACTTCTTTCCAATGGGTTTCTGACACGAATCTCCTCGTCCGCGGAGACGTGTTCCGCCGAGGTGCTAGCGTCGGGGGTGTTGGAGGTGTTTCTGATCGGCTCTGGAGGGCATGACTCACGCGGAAGCCGCTTTGTCAGGGCTTTGAGAAAGACGAGTACTTCTTTCTGTGTCGAAACCATATCCATCTGGGCTCTACCAAGAACCTCCCGCCGTTCCATCAAATCAGCAATGCTGATATAGGGTCGGCTTCCTCTGGTTCCTCCGGTTTCTCGTCCTGTTGGTGGGGTAGTTGCAGTCTTAGTGGCGGTTGAAGGTGACATATTTGACGAAGCGTTAGGAGCGGTAGCGGAAGTTCTGTCCCTGGTGACCGGTGGCGTAACGCCTGAAGAAGCGCTTTCAGTACTGCCAGGATTAGCAAGTTGCGCAGGGGCATTAAAGGCGGCAGCGTCTCTGTCCCTGGTGATCGGCGGTGTTACACCTAAAGGAGTGCTTTCGGTGTTACTGGGGTCAGTAGGTGGCGTAGTGATGTTGTTGGAAGTAGCGTTAACACCAGGGACAGATTTTACGTTGGTGTTCTTGGCAGCTGATCCGGATCTAAGTTCCACCATGTTGGAGTTGGAAGTGAAAGGTGATATAGGAAATTTGGAAATCGATATTGCAACCGAGAGATTGATCTCCCGCTGTGGTCGCCAATTGTTTGAGGGTGAAAAAAGTTTCTGCTGGTTTCGGTAATTTCGTGTGATGTGGGTGAGAAACAAGTCTAAACCCTAAACAATGTACTGTAAGGGAGTACTTTAGGTTCAAGAGATCAATCTGTACAAGTCTGGCCTAAACCAAGAAATGGTCGTTCCAGACTTGCTTCGGTCACAAAGTGGAGGAGAAGGGTTGGTTTTGGTGAGGGAAGTGAAGAGAGTGTTGAGACCAGAATAGTTGATTCTGGAAGAGTAGTTATTTTGACTTGTATCAGAAAGCGTAAGCTAACAGATGGGAAAGCTAACATGTGATTTCTGAGTGTTGTATGCTCCTGACCAAAAACTTGTTTTCGGTGGAAATAGGTAATGCTTATTTATACAAGTCGAAGTGAAACGTACTCTGGTCTCTTTAAGAAATGGAAAACGGGTGAGTAAATGGGAGGAGGTGGTAACCGGTAACGCATGGAATTGATGTTCCATAAAATAAAGCGTTTCACCATTACTCCCGGTATTTACTAACCTCCTCATCCTTATGACACTTTCTTATAACGGGCATAGTGTACGGCGCACGCTGTAAACCGCCAAACTAATACCCAATGAGCATCCCCCAGTTTGTGACATGCGTTGATGTCTCGAGTGTTTTCTTGGAAAACATGTAGCACGTTGTTGTCGTCTTGCAAGTTGAGCTTGGGAGACTTGCCGGCTCGGTGGTGACCTTCGACGGTCGAGATTTTGCATCTTAAGAGGAAAGGTAGCCGTTGATTATTGCAACCGTTCGTTTGGTAGCCAGTGGCATGAAAGCATGATCAGTATGACTTTAATATGGCCTAGTTTAGGCACGGACAAAAGTTAGGGTTTTGGCTTTGTTTAGGCGCGACCAAACTAGGGCCAAAGGTTGCCATGCGTTAGCTGGTAACCTTGGACGGCTAAGATATTCACCTTAGATGAAAAAGTGGCCGTTGATTGTTGCAGGCCTTTGTTTTGGTAGCCGCATAGGAAAGGCCGGTATGGCATGGCCAAAACTAGGGTTTTGGGACAAAGGTTACCATGCGTTGTTTGGAAACCTTGGACGGCTAGGATTCACATCTAGGATGGAAGGGTGGCCGTTGATCATCGCACGCCTTCGTTTTGGTAGCCGCATAGGGAAGGCCGGCATGGTATGTCGCGGCAAGGTGGTTGGCATGTCATTGGCACATGCGGCATGGCATGCCTTGGCGCGGTTTGGCGTGGCCAAAACTAGAGTTTTGGGCCAAAGGTTACCATGCGTGGTTTGGCGACCTTGGACGGCTAGGATTTGCATCTAGTATGGAAGGGTGGGATTTGATCGTCGCACTCCTTCGTTTTGGTAGCCGCGTAGGGAAGGTCGGCATGGTATGGCGCGACAAGGTGGTTAGCATGCCGTTGGCACATGTGGCATGCCATGCCTTGGCGCGGTTTGGCGTGGCCAAAACTAGGGTTTTGGGCCAAAGTTTACCATGCTTTGTTTAGCAACCTTGGACGGTTAGGATTTGCATCTAGGATGGAAGGGTGGTCGTTGATCGTCGCACGCCTTTTTTTGGTAGCCGCGTAGGAAGGCCGACATGGTATGGCGCAGCAAGGTGGTTATCATGCCATTGGAACATGTGGGATGGCATGCCTTGGCACGGTTTGGCGTGGCCAAAACTAGGGTTTTTGGCCAAAGGTTACCATGCATTGTTTGGCGACCTTGGACGGCTAGGATTTGCATCTAGGATGGAAGGGTGGCCATTGATCGTCTCACGCCTTCGTTTTGGTAGCTGCCTAGGGAAGGCCAGCATGGTGGGGTCAAGGAAAATGGCGTGCATGGCTTGGCATAGTGGGGCCAAGGGTTTGACACGGACGGCTTGGCATGGTGGGGCCAAGGGTTTGGCATGTCATTGGCGCATGGTGCGGATATCATGGTTGGGGCCAAGGTAAGGTGCGGTTGGCTTGGCATGGTGGGGACAAGGGTTTGGCATGCCATTGGCGCATGTTGCGGATAACATGGTTTGCCATTGGCGCAGTGGTGAGTCTGGCATGGTTGGCATGCCTTGGAGCGGAGATGTGGCTTGCATGGTTGGCATGCCTTGGCGCGGAGATGTGGCTGACATGATTTGCCATTGGCACAGTGGTGCGGCTGGCATGGTTGGAATGCCTTGGCGCGGAGATGTGGTTGGAATGGTTTGCCATTGTCACAGTGGTGCGGCTGGCATGGTTGGGACGCCTTGGCGCGGAGATGTGGCTGGCATGGTTTTCCATTGGCACAGTGGTGCGGCTGGCATGGTTGGCATGCCTTGGCGCGGAGATGTGGCTGGCATGGTTTTCCATTGGAAAAGTGGTGCGGCTGGCATGGTTGGCATGCCTTGGCACGGTAGCATGAGAATTAGGGTTTGGCATAAATGATGTTGGTCAATGTTAAGGGTTCTGCCGTGGAACATGACACATAAAAAAAAGGTACCTTGGCAATTCTTACATAGGCATGTTGATCGATTCAATAAATGTGCTAATGGTCACAGTGACGTCATGTCAGATGTGCGGTTTTACGATTTCAACCCTAAGCTAAAAAGCACCATCAACACCATGGTAACTTAATTTCAAACCCTAATTTGAAAGACTATATAAGGGGAACTCTAGTATCTGTGCAAAACTAATCCCCACACCTCACGTATGATACTAGTTTGCATACTAGAGACGGTTCTCCTTTAACCTTTGGTTTTCTTCTTCTAAAACCAGGTTAACGACTTAAAGACTTCATTGGGATTGTGAAGCTAGACCGATACTACTTTATCGTAGTTGTGTGATCTGATCTTGCATCTTCTATCGTACGAGTACAATCAGATTGATTGGCTTGAGATTAAGATCTTCGATAGGCAAGATATAAAAAGTAATCACGAACATCTTTGTCTCATTGTTTGTGATTCCTCAACATCTTGTTTCGCTACCATACGATTAATATTGTTGTGAGGTGATTGATAACTCTAGGTTGTTCTTCGGGAATATAAGACCGGATTATCAATTGGTTCCTGTTCACCTTGATTATTATCAAAAAACGGAACAAAACCTTTTAGGGTTTATCTGTGGGAGACAGATTGATCCTTTGATAGACTTGTCTGTGTGAGACAAATTTGTTTATTGTTAAGTCTTCGACTTTGGGTCATAGCAACTCTTAGTTGTGGGTAAGATCAGCTAAGGGAATCAAGTGCGCAGTATCCTGCTGGGATCAGTGGTGTAGGGAGTACAACTGTACCTTGGATCAGTGAGAGACTGATTGGGATTCAACTACAATCCAGTCCGAAGTTTGCTTGGAGTAGGCTAGTGTCTGTAGCGGCTTAATACAATGTGTGTTCAATCTGGACTAGGTCCCTGGGTTTTTCTGCATTTGCGGCTTCATCGTTAACAAAATTTCTGGTGTCTGTGTTATTTATATTTCTGCATTATATTTGTTTATATAATTGAAATAATACAAGTTGTGTGTTAGATCATCAATTAGAGTAATCCAACCTTTGGTTGTTGATTGTCATTGATTGATCCTTGGATATTGGTCTTTGGTACCATCCAAGTTATTCCTTGTGTTTGATTAAGGGCTCGCTGATTTCTGTTAGCTCGAGTAAATCAAAACAAGAGAGAGATATTAACTCCTCGATATACCTTAATCTAGATTGAGTCTGACTATCTAGTTGATTCTCTAGAAAAGTATATTGGAGTTAGTCCATACAAATTGCTAAGCGAAATATTGGGTGGTGTTATTAGACCCCCGCTTTTTCAGATGCTCAAATAGATTTTTGTGGTATCATTGTCAGTCAAATGATCAGGGTATCAGATTCTATCTCATCTTCTGGTATGAAGAGACATCTCGGTTTTCCGTGCATTATTACCAAAATATGTGAATCGGTCAGAGGAGAAGATTTTGACGAGATGGTGAGCATTAATGTTGTGACTAATAAGACTATAAGTCAAATGATTTGGGTACACACCCACCATGAAGTTGTTAAAAGAATTACACCAAATTCCAACAAAAAGTCTCTTCTTGTTTATCTTGAAAAACTTGGTAAACAACTTGATTGTTTTCAGAAACAGCTAGGCTTTGCTGCTCAAAAAGATCCAGAAACTCTTAAAGGAATTCAAAAAATTGAGTCAGATTTTTGGAACCAATAATCTGAAATTGAAGAAGAGCGAAAAAAATTACTTAGTCTCAAGGAATGGGCTTTCCTATGATTGAGTATTCAATAAAAAGAAAAATAGACAATAGTTTTTGATTATTTCAATAAAGTCTATTATGAATAAAACTATCTTATTATGAATAAAATTATTTGATTTATAATTTTCTTGTGATAGTTTTCGGTTTACATAACCTGTACTTGAATGCTTTTATATTTGCTATGTATGTGTATGGGATGTTTGATTTCGATTTTTACTACCTTAATATTCGATCTCATATATTGTGAAACCTTGTGGTTTGGGTGACTTTTTGATTTAGAAGGATTAAGTTCTAGCCCATGTTGGTAGGATTTATCAAAGAATCATGAGGGGTTATGATAGAAACAGTATGTGAAAAAGTCACAATATGTTGAATCGGTTTTGGTTTAGCATAAAAGCATATGTGTTTCGACGGTTTTAAACTTTTGCGTGCAATTGTTAAAACCGATTTTCAACCTTTCTATGGTAAAGGTTGGTTGTTGTTATTTTTTTGTTTTTGCATAAGGATGACAACATAAAGATATTTCTATATCAATTCTCCCTGGACGAAGATGGGAACTTATTTGAGAAGTGGATGTGAAATTTGAGATAACAATGTTGTTAGTTAATTGTTTTCCTGTTTAAGAAAAGCCTGAGTTTATTTAATATATATTTATTTCTTTTGCTTAACAAAATTTCGGTACAATTGATGTTTATTCCATTATTTGTGTATGGATGTATGTGTGATTCAATTGGTTCCGGTTAAGAAAAACTATTTTTATCTTTCTTTATTGTATGGTATCAATTGTTTAGGATTACAAAATTTCGGTGCAATTGCGGTGCTTTAATGTCTATGTTGTTTCAATTGCTTCCGGTTGAGGTGGATAATTATGCAAGTTGATTTATTTGGTTTGTGTTAATTATTTATGGCTTAACGAAATAAAAGGTTTACGGGATGAGTTGTTTAGTCCAATTCGATTCTGGATAAGAGAAACTAAGTTAATTCTGATCTTAGTTAGACTTATCGAAGTGAGGTTTCGGTTATTCAAGTCTAATCGAATGCCTTAACAAGAAATGCTAGTTAACTAAAATAGAAAAATAAAGTTATCTTTATTTTGGTCATATCGAATAAGCGATTGTTTTTGTACAATCAGTTTAGCAAAGGAACTAATATGTGTTGTTGATTTTTGGTTTGCTAAACTAAAGTGGAAAAATTGTTTCGGACAATTGTTTCCTTGATAACATATCAAAATAAAACTACTTGTAGTTTCAATTTTGATATTGGTTATCAGAACATGGTGTGTGGAACCCTCGTACCTAATTCTACAGGTTGCAAGTCTATTTTAATATTTGTAAGATTCTTTTCGTGTTGTCCTTTATTTTTTCGTTTCTTTGTCATTTTGTGACAAAAAGGGGGAGAAATATATGGAGTAAACAAGTGATACTGGCATTGATTTATATTGATTGGTATCGCTAAGGAAAAGAACATTGGTGCTTTAACGTTTATCTAAACGAAAGAGTGAAAGCACAGTATAAGAGGGAGTAACATGTCATATTAATGGTATAACAAATACGTGCGGATTGAATATAAACCTATCTTCCTTAGGGGGATTACTAGCTTTATTATTATAATGTCAACAACGATATTTTTGAGGATTGAATGTATGCAGTTTACTGTGCTGTTGAATTCGGGAATCAAGCGTATGTGTAATGAATTCTTGTAATTTGTTTATTCATATGATGCAAGAGTTTTGTTACTAAAATTGACAAAGGGGGAGATTGTTAGAGCATAGCTCGGTTGAACCCACCAAGCATTGGTATGTCAAGTTTGATCGTCATATTTTAGTGAATCAAAACTCATGTTAAGAGTCGCTTGATTATGTACTAGAGTCAACTTCGTATAGGTTAACTTGAAAGTATTAGGATATGAGATATTACAAATATTGCGAATACTTGAAGACGTGAATAATCAAGGAGATACAACGACAACAATCATCCTTCCACTTGAGGTTACTGATATTTGACTTGAAATGTTTCATTCCCTAACGTATCTTTCAAGTCGTGCATATTGAAAACAAAACTGCGAAGCATATTTGAACTCTAGATAAACATAGTATTAAGGAATACAATACGAGGTTTATTGCTTAACCATTAAACTTTGTAGATAAGACATAACCATAATCATTTGAATGCTATTGTGATTATGTATGGGTATGAGGTGAGTATTTCATCCTAGGGAACAATGTTTACATGTGTTCTAAGGAAGTAAGTTCATAAACTTGTTTGTGAACCGAAAAGGAAACTGCCAGGTGTTATTGGTTTTGTTATTCATTGATTATCTTATGAACAACCAATATGTGTGATTGAGTATAACCGCTCACAACTTGTTTGTGTTCTTGGTATAACTATTCACAAAGGCCCGACTTATGTATTGGTATGACTTTTATTAGTGAAACCGATCTTAAGTAATCACCTGAGATGGTATGACCGGGTTTGTGATTTTATGTCTGACCAAATATGGGAAAGGAGAACCGATCCTAGTAAGAGGTGCAGTACATCACAAAGGGGAACCGATCCTTGTATGAGGTGCAATAGGTTTATAGCAGAAAGGGGAACTGATCCTACGGACATGTGCAACACGTTTTTAGGCAAAGAGGAAACGATCCTATGGGCATATGCAACACATTCAAGTTAGATACCATATATATGTGGGGAACCGATCCTAGTACATAGTCAACCGAATTTTGGAAAGCTAGTGTGACTATGCACAATACTCACATGGAGGTAGAACCGAAACTTGTTTTGGTAGAACCGTTAAACCCATGATTTGTGATTGAATGTTATTTGATCAATCACATAGTTCTTGAAAGTCATATGAACCAATTCTAAACTTGTTTGGAAGTGTGGAAAATCGGTTTCAAGGTTGTACGTATGAAAGAGAACTTACAAAGTTAGGATGTCGACATACTTTGAACACGTGCTGTGAATGTTTATTATTTAATTGTTTAAAGTTATTCCTTAATAGCTAAGGGAAGAGAATCCCAGGATCGAAATATAAATAAGTTAAGAATATTTTAATTAAGGTTATTAATTTCATTTTGTAGGGAAATAAGAATTAGTAATGTGCATTTACTAATTAGAGATTTTCCAAGAGATTTCGATCATTATTTTTGGACAGAGCATTTCCAGGAATTATGGAAACTGAATTTAATGAATATCTTGAGAATATTTTTGGTTTGGAAATTCCTTGGTGTCCAAACTTCCTAGTCTATAAATACTGAAGTTTGCATTTCTAGCAAACTAATCCTTCGTAACAGCAAACTACCTCTTGTTGTGCTGCTACTGGTGAAGCCGCCTATTCGGAGAGGAGAGTAACCTAATTAGGCGAAATCTCTTACGGCCGCTCGGTTTAAAGTCTTCTTTGGGATTGAGAAGCTCTAGTCAGTACCGTTGGTGGGAAACTAGATAATTGCGGTTTATCTTTTGTTTTCATTGATTTGATTGACTAACGGCGGTTGAATTTTGATTGCACCTAGTTTGTTTATGCTTGAGAATATTCTCTTATGATATAAGATTCACTCAAACTAGTTCAGAGTTTCGACAGGGATCTTTAGAATGTTGTTAGTTCTAAAAACGGTCTTGTGATAATCCACTGTTAACAGACTCCATTCTGTGCGTGATTGATCACAAGAGATTCAAGTAATTGTGTGTAGGTGTTTATTGAAGATCTAAGAAGATTTGAAGACGAAGAAGATATTGAAGATTTCTGATTTTTGAGTTCATAATCTTTGGTGTGCACAATACTTGTTTCGGTAAAAAGAGGATCCAATTAATAATCGGTTTTATCCTTGTGATAGAATTGGATTGATTAATTGAGTAGATCTACATCAACACAATTCTTTGGATTAAGAGTGTTGATTGCAAAATCTTAACGACTACTTTGGTAATTGAACATAAGATAGATCTAAGGACCTGACAAAGGAGTTTATGTTAAGATAAAGAGAAAATCCTTTGTCCGATTCATATCACTTGGTTGAAGAGAGTTGATACCAAACAAATTTGTTGTTCCTTTACTGTTTGGAATACGAACCAAAGGAATTGATCCAAGTACGTGACTTATTTATAAGTTGGAGGCGTGGGAATACATACGGAACTAGGTGAACTATAGGTTTAGTTACTTGGTCTCAACTATACGAAGTTGGTGTAATTTTGTGTAGCGGCTTAATCCTGAGAGTATTCAATTCTGAGTTAGGTCCCGGGATTTTTATGCATTTGCGGTTTCCTTGTTAACAAAATCTTGCTGTATCATTTACTTTTATTTTCCGCATTATAATTGTTTTATTATAATTAAAGTAAATCACACAAACGTTAATTCCTATTTACTTGATAAGTGCCTATTGTGTTTGGTTAAGTCCGAACTTTTTTTATCAAGTAAACATACTTCGTTGTTGTATTGTCTCGATCTCGTATCCATAGTCGATCACACGAAGTGTGAACCGATTAGTTGTATTGTCTCGACTCAGTCCATAGACAATCACTTTCGGAGAAAGGATTTATAGGTAAGAAAAGTTTTAGATTGAGGTATATTTGGGTACGCTCGTATTTTCAGTACCGCCAGCCTTCGATGGATCGAATTACTTATGGTGGAAAATTGATATGCGTGCCTTTCTTCAAGCGCGTGATATTCAATCATGGGTTCGTGTTATAAATGGATATAATCCTCCATTAGTTACAATAGATGGTGTAACTGTTGAAAATGATATTGGTGAGCATGATGATTTTGATATTCTTGATGCAAAGCAAAATTCTGACGGATTCAACGCTATCATACGTGCCATTACCCCAGATCTTCAGCACACGTGACTAGGTGCAATAAGTCTAAAGATGCTTGGGATATCTTAGAAACCGTATTTGAAGGGAATACCACAGAGAAAGAAGCAAGGATTCAAAACCTAGCATCTGAATAGGAAAATCTTCGCATGTCTGATGATGAAACCTTTGATGAGTTTCTAGAAATACTCTTGTTGGGAAGTTAAAGATCTTTGGTAATGAACACCAGTCTGAAAAAGAGGTGATTTCTCTAAAAGCTGTTTTTAGAGCATAGCTCGGTTGAACCCACCAAGCGTTGATATGTCAAGTTTGGTTGTCATATTTTAGTGAGTTAAAAATCATCTAAGAGTCGCTTGAATATGTACTAGAGACAACTTCGTTTAGGTTAGACTGGAAAGTCTAGGAATGTTGAGACATACAAGTATTACTCGAAGAACTGAAGAACGTGAAGAAGTAACGAGCTACAACGACGACATCATCCTTCCTCTTGAGGTTAATAATATTGAGTGGAACTGTTTCATTCATAACATATCTTTCAAGTCATGCTATATTGAAAACATAACTACGAATCTGTGTATGGATATATTACTCTAGTAGTGAGACATGATCATATAATCATAGTATTAGGGAATTAGACTACGAAGTATAACACTTATCTTTTGAACTTCGTAGATATGACATCGACATAATCTTATGAATGCTGTTATGATTATGTGAATGGGTAAAGGTGAAGATTTCATCCTAAGAAACAATGTTTTACATTTGTTTAAAGGAAGTACATTCATGAACTTGTTTTATGAATCGAAAGGGAAATCACTAGGCTTATTAGTATGGCTATTCATTGTAAATATTTGGATTACCAATATGTGTGAGATGGTAGAACCGATCGTAACTTTGTTATGTATCTTGGTACAATTAATCACAATGCCCGACTTATGATTTGGTATGACTAGTTTTGATTAATTAGTGTAACCGATCCTAAGTAATCACCTGAGATGGTATGATCGATATTTGTAATTGGTGTGACCGATCCTAGTAATTGGTGTGACGGATCACATATAAGTTTTGTAATCGATCCTTTTAATTGGTGTAACCGGTCCTAGTAATTGGTGTAACCGATCCTGGTAATTGGTGTAACCGATCCTAGTGACTGGTGTGGCCGATCACAAGCAATACCATGTGTATATGGTAACCGGTCCTGGTAATTAATGTAACCGATCCTGTAACTAATGTAACCGGTCCTGGTAACTTATGTGATCGATCACAAGTGCTTCCATATTAGGGTATAACCGATCCCAATGATTGGTAGAACCGATTGAACCCATGGATGTGATTTGATACTTGATCAATCACACTGTTGTCTTGGAATACATATGAACCAATTCTAAACTTGTTCGGAAGTGTGGTATAATCTATTTCAAGATTGTAAATATGTAAGAGGATTTACAAAGAAGAGATGTAAACATTCTTTGAAATAAATTAACTCTTATCTTTTATTGTTCAAAGATATTCCTTAGTACTCAAGGAGATCCTGTTCCGAAATAAATTAAGAATTTTTTAATTAAGGTTATTAATTTTATATGCGTAAATTACCAGCAATTAAATGCATATCTGTATAGAATAAAAATTAAATAATATGCATTTACTAATTGGATATTTTCTATTGATAGATTTCGGGAAATTTTGGACAAAACATTTACTGGGATTATGAAAACCGAATGGGCATTTATTGGATATCTTGATAATAGTTTAGGTTTTGGAAATTCCTTGGTGCCTAAACATCCTTGGTCTATAAATACTTAAGTTTTCATTTCTAGCAAACTATCCTAAGAGCCAGGCAAACTTCATCTTTTTTTTTTTTCTGGAGGAGCCGTCTAATCGGAGAGGAAAGTACCCTAATTAGGCGAAATATCTTACGACCGCTTGTTTAAATACTTCTGTGGGATCAAGAAGCTCTACGAGTGTCGTTGGTGGGAAAATAGATAATTGCAGTATTATTAGTTTTCAATTGATTTGATTGACTAACAGTTGTTGAAACTTTGATTGCACCTAGTTTGTTTATTCTTGAGAATCTTCTCTTCTGATATAAGATTCACTCAATACTGATCGAAGTATCGACGGGATCTTTAGAACTATTTGTAGATCTAAATACATCTTGAGATAATCCATTGTTAACAGACTCCATTCAGTGCGTGATTGATCACAAGATATTCAAGTGATGTTGTGCAGGTTTAATTGAAGATTAAAGAAGATTTGAAGACGAAGAATATTTCATATTGGTTTCTCATATATTTTTGTTGCACAAACCTTGATCGGATGGGATCCAACTAGAATCGGATTTGTTCGATTGATTAGTTGCGTGAGATCGGAATTAGATTTCTTATTAGTTTCTCTTTGAGATTTATTTGAATTGAGTGCGAATCTAGACTCTGCTACTTCGGTAGTTGTTGGATAGATTGATCTAACCAGGAAAAGGAGTTTATTAGCTTAAAAGGAAGAGCCTTTGCATATGACTTGAGATATCTTATCTTAAAAAATCAAGAGAGTCGTTACCAAACATATTTGTTGTTACTTTACTGTTTCGAATATGATCCAAAGGAATTGTTCCAGTGCGTGCACTCATCGAAGTGGGAAGCGCAGGGATACTGAGGAAACTAAGTAAACTAGGGTTAGTTTCTCGGTCTCAACCATACGAAGTTGGTTTAGATTTTGTATAACGACTTAATTCTGAGAGTATTCAATTTTGGACTAGGTCCCGGGGTTTTTCTGCATTTGCGGTTTCCTCGTTAACAAAATCTTACTGTGTCATTTACTTGATAGTGATCCTATAGAGTTTGGTCATGTACGAACCTATTATCAAGTAATCACACTTTGGAAGTCGTATTGTCTCGATCTCGTATCCATAGAAAATCATACAAAGTGTGAATACTAATTTTTAGTATTGTCTCGACTTTGTCCATAGACAATCACTTTCGGTAAAAGGACTTATATGTGGATAAATTAAATATTGTGGTGTATTTGGGTACCCTCGTCTTTTCAACTGGTATAGAGCAGGCAAACACGAAAATATTTAACAATCCGTGTTTGGTGCGATCCAACCTATAAGACTGGAACCAAAAAATGGTTTTTATTGAACCTGAGAATGATTCAGTTAACGTAAAGCAAGGTATCAAGAGTTTTGAATTAACACTTGCTGATGGCATCTAAGAATCAATATCTGAAGATCTTCATGAAATCATCTCAAGAGAATCTCCTAGATGATGGCATTTAAAGTTTGTCTACAAAAGGGGTTGGATGAAATTTCCGATGATGATGACTCAGATTTTGAACGAGATGTAGAAGAGGATATCTCAGAATACACTAAACTACACGATCTTTTGAAAAATAAAAACTGAGAATTTCGGATTTTCTTGGTGTTATGACTCCTCTTTATCGTGAGAACACGAAACTGAAGAGGGTTTTTCAAGGATATTATACTGTTACTACACCAATGATTCTCTTCTTAAAGATCGTGCAAACGATCTAAATTCTAAGAAATTAGAACGTAAAATCTTCGAAGAGATCTCTTTTGTCGGAAAAGAAACTTGCTGAATCTGAAGCAAGGGTTAACTCTCAACAAAAGAGTTTTGAAGAGAAAGAAGGTGAATATCTCTTACGAGAAAAACGCCTTGAGGCTAATCTAGCTGATGCTCTTGATAAAATCAAGACGCTGGAAGAAGAAAATTTTTACTTGAAAAAGTCCAATGATAGCAGAAACAATTTATCCTCATTGTTATAAGCAGGAAGATATCATGGTGATACACGTGGATTTGGATATAAGGAATCAAGTGCTCCCAACGATAACAATGAGATAAAATTTGTTAAAGCTACAAATTCTTCTCAACCAGAGGCTTCCACTGATGTCAAAGATTCTCCTATTTCTTGTAAATAAAAGCTCGTCAAGCCTAAGAATTGTGTTCGAACAGCAGCAAGCAAAGAGAGCAATTATGTTAATGTCAAGAGACCAACAATTTTGAACAAGATAAGAAGAAGAAGAAAACTCGTCGAGCTCCAAAGCAAGCGGATCCACAAAAAGGTAACATTAAAACTCAGACTTCGTATATTACTAAGCTTTATTATTATTGTGGTAATAAAGGACACTTGCAATGGGGGTGAAAATTTCATAAGATGCAAGATGCACTTTCTTTTGTATCAAACGAATTGGCTAAGTTTGCTCCACGAAAGAACTCAGATCGTTATTGTCCTAAGTTTAGGCAAAAGAATCATTATAATGATAGTTCAAATTTTGCCTATCGTTCGAAAATGTCATCTCATAAAAGACCTGAATATAGAAAGAGAGATGACTTTGTAAATGCAAAGACAAGATCTGATGTTCCAAATTGGAGAAAGGTTGTTTCGCAAAATATCCAAAAGGACAATGGTCCTAATGGTATGAAGGAGAAAGATACTCCTGCGAAACCCAACTCTAAATGGGTTCCAAAGTCCTCCATAGCCAAGAAGGGACCAAAAGTTAGTCACAAGAATGACACTCAATTGATAAATATTGGTAACAATGTTTTTGAAAGTCTTCTTAAAAGACTAAAGAAAGATATCATGTTTAAAGTCTCTTGTACTAGTGAATATTGTGATAATGACACTCTTCATTACAAGTCAAAGAAGAAAAACAAGAAATGAACAAGAGTAAGCAAACCAAGCAAGATTTCAAGAATGATGATTCTGTTTTAGTCCCTTATGACGAAAAAGACAAGGCTTAAATAAACACAACCTAGTTGTGTTGGAATGTGCATGCTCACCTTTGTGCTCACTCTTATGAAGGGTGAGGAAGCACATGAAACTGAGCACATAACCTCTTGGTTATTATATGACTAATTAACATCTTTAGGGAGATTTTTCTCTTCTATACTCATACCTTCTCTATCTATATTTAAGCTTTTGATAGAAACGGTAATTTTGAGTTCATGGTGTTGATATCTACAGGTCATATATGTGTAGATCTTGTTTTTACGGTTAAAATGAGCCAAAAATCATTGAATTCCGACATTGTATGCAAAAGTTATGTCTAAAACAGTTTCGTGTTTGGATTCATGTTGTAACCGGTCTTGGTGATTGGTAGTAATTGATGTAACCGGTCCTAGTGATTAGTGTGTTGGTCCAATCGAAGGAGTGTAAAACTGTTTTTCCCATAACTTCTCTGTCCGAACTCGGAATGACCTCATTCTTTTTGTGTTGGTTTGGTAATTCAATTTTATACAAGTTTGAGGTAATTGCAACACTTTATTTTCTGTTGAATATTTGTGGTGTATTGCATTTGAGTTTATGAGATAAATCATTGTGTTTCAGCCTCATATATTGGCTCACTTCCTTATAGTTAGTGACTTTTGAGTATAGCCGATCTTTGGATCATATCTTAGTGATTGCTATATCATAATCATAAGAAAGTTGTGATGTTGTAGCTCATATGTTAAATCACATATACCAATGTTTGTTATGTTCTATAAACTAAATATTTGGTATACATATGAGTACTCTAGATATATGAGATAATTGTCGGTTTTCATTAACTTTATGTTTCGATCTCATATGGTGTAACCCTTATGGTTTGTTTTACGTTTTGATTTAGCGGGATTAAGTTCTACCCCATGTTGGTAGGATTATTCAAAGGATCATAAGGTGTTCCGATTGAAACTCATATGTGAAAAATCACAATATGTTGAATCAATTTGTGTTTACATGAGTTGTGTTTAGCATAAACATATGTGTTTTAGGTTTTCAACTTTTTCTATTGGCACGCATTAGTTAAAATCCGTTTCAACCTTTGTCTGGTAAAGGTTGCTCTTGTTGTTGTTCTCTTGTTCTTGCGAGAGGATGACAACATACTGGGGGAGAGTTCTTATATGAAATTGCGCTTAATGATATATCTTTCTGGGGAGAAGAGTATGCGGAATCTGAGGTAACAAATTAGTTAGTTAATCATCTTCCTATTTAAGAAAAACATGTTTATGTTGCATATATTTTGCCTTTGCTTAACAAAATTTCGGTACAATTGATACATTCCATTATTATATGTATGGATGTGTTTGTGTGTGATTCAATTATATGCGGTTAAGAAAAACTGTGTCAATTTGTTTGGCTTACTGTTTGGTATCTTCTTTATTGTTGGGTATCAAGTGTTTTTGCTTAACGAAATTTCGGTGCAATTGCGGTGCTATAATGTCTATGTTTGTTTCAATTGCTTCCGGTTAAGAAAATAATTATGCAAGTCAATTTATTTTGGTTTGTACGTATTGTTTATGGTTTAACGAAATACGAGATCATTTGTCTAGTCCAATTCGATTCCAGATAAGAGAAACTAAGTTAATTCTGATCTTAGTTAGACTTATCAAATTGAAGGATTCGGTTATTCAAGTCTAATCGAATTCCTTGAAAAGAAACCAGTTAACTAACCTAGTGCTTGTCTTCTCTAAAGACAAAGGTATAAGTTATTGTATGAATAATTAGAACCAGATGAGAGAAATGAAGTTAATCCTGGTCTTTATTTTGGTCTTATCGAAATAAGCGATTATATGTGTACAATCGGTTTAACACGGGAACTAAGTTTCTTAGTCAATTTGTTAAACTATTAGGGAAAATTGCTTAGGGAAATAGTTTTCTTTGATAACATATTGAAACTAAATTACTTGTAATTTTGGTTTTAATATTGGTTGTCTAAAAGTGGTATGTGAAACCTTCGTGCTTAACTCTTGTAGGTTATTTACAAGTCTTTTGGATTTGTAAGATCCTTTCGGTTTGACCTGTATTTGCTAGAACCTTTGTCATTTTGTGACAAAAAGGGGGAGAAATATATGGAGTAAACAAGTGATTTGCAATCACTAAGGAAAGGACAATTGTGCTTAAGCATTATATCTAACAAAAGAGTAAAGCATTGATTAAGGGGGAGAAACATATCATATTGTTGTGTAGTCATTTTGTACTACAAAAGTGGAATAACAAAGATGTTCGGATTGAATATCTACCTATATTACATTTAGGGGGAGTATAAGCATTGTTATTCAAATGTCAACAACGACATTTATTGATTGAACATATCCAGGATATTGTGCTGTTGAAACTTGGAATCAAGCGTATATATAATGAATTCTTGTAATTTGTTTATCCATATGTATTAAGGGTTTTGCCACTAAAATTGACAAAGGGGGAGACTTCTAGAGCATAGCTCGGTTGAACCCACCAAGCGTTGGTATGTCAAGTTTGGTTTTCATATTTTAGTGAGTCAAAACTCATCTAAGAATCGATTGATTATGTACTAGAGACAACTTTGTTTAGGTTAGACTAAAAAGTCTAGGAATGTTGAGACATACAAGTATTACTCGAAGACCCGAAGAACGTGAAGAAGTAACGATCTACAACAACGACATCATCCTTCCTCTGGAGGTTAGTAATATTGACTTGAACTGTTTCATTCCTAACGTATCTTTCAAGTCGTTCTATATTGAAAACAAAACTACGAAGCTGTGTTTGGATATATTACTCTAGTAGCGAGACATGATCATATGATCATAGTATTAGGGAATTAGACTATGAAGTATAACACTTATCTTTTGAACTTCGTAAATATGACATCGACATAATCTTATGAATGTTGTTATGATTATGTGAATGGGTAAAGGTGAAGATTTCATCCTAGGAAACAATGTTTTACATTTGTTTAAAGGAAGTATATTCATGAACTTGTTTTATGAATCGAAAGGGAAATCGCTAGGATTATTGGTACGTTTATTCATTGCAACTCTTTGGATTACCCATATGTGTGAGATGGTAGAACCAATCGTAACTTTGTTATGTATCTTGGTACAACAAATCACAGTGCATGACTTATGATTTGGTATGACTAGTTTTGATTAATTAGTGTAACCGATCCTAATTAATCACCTGAGATGGTATGATCGATATTTCTAATTGGTGTGACCGATCGCAGAGAAGTGGTGTAAATCCTTGTAATTGGTGTAACCGGTCCTAGTAATTGGTGTAACCGATCCTGGTAATTGGTGTAACCGATCCTAGTGATTGGTGTGACCGATCACAAGCAATACCATGTGTATATGGTAACTGGTCTTGGTAATTGATGTAATCGGTCCTGGTAACTGATGTAACCGGTCCTGGTAACTTGCGTGACCGATCACAAGTGCTTCCATGTTAGGGTATAACTGATCTCAGTGATTGGGAGAACCGATCGAACCCATGGATGTGATTTGATACTTGATCAATCACATAGTTGTCTTGGAATACAGATGAACCAATTATAAACTTGTTTGGAAGTGTGGTATAATCAATTCCAATATTGTAAATATTAAAGAGGATTTACAAAGAAAATATGTCAACATTATTTGAACACGTACAATAACTCTTATCTTTTATTGTTTAAAGATATTTTTTAGTACTCAAGGAGATCCTGTTCCGAAATAAATTAAGAATCTTTTAATTAAGGTTATTAGTTTTATATGCTTTAATTACAAGCAATTAAATGCATATCTCTAGAGAATAAAAATTAGTAATTTGCAGTTACTAATTTGAGATTTTCTATTGAGAGATTTCAAGAAATATTGGACAAGCATTTACTGGGATTACGAAAAGCGAATGGGCATTTATTGCATATCTTGATAATAATTTCGGTTTTGGAAATTCCTTGGTGTCAAAACATCCTTGGTCTATAAATACCTAAGTTTGCATTTTTAGCAAACTATCCTAAGAGCCAGGCAAACTTCATCTTTTTGTTGTTTCTGGTGGAGCCGTCTAATCGGAGAGGAAAGTACCATAATTAGGCGAAATATCTTACGACTGCTCGTTTAAAGACTTCTATGGGATCAAGAAGTTCTACGGGTACCATTGGTGGGAAACTAGATAAATTGCATTATTATTAGTTTTCTATTGATTTGATTGACTAACGGTTGTTGAAACTTTTATTGCACCTAGTTTGTTTATTCTTGAGAATCTTCTTTTCTGATATAAGATTCACTCAAAGTAGATCGAAGTATCGACGGGATCTTTAGAACTGTTTGTGGATCTAAAGACATCTTATTGAAGATCAAAGAAGATTTGAAGATGAAGAAGATTTCTTATTGGTTTCTCATATCTTTGTGTTGCACAAACCTTGATCGGCTGGGATCCAACTAGAAACAGATTTAGTTGATTAGTTGCGTGAGATCGACATTAACAATATATCTCTTTGAGATTTATTTGGATTGAGTGTGAATCTAGACTGTGCTACTTCGGTAGTTGTTGGATAGATTGATCTAACCAGGCAAAGGAGTTTATCAGCTTAAAAGGAAGAGCCTTTGCATATGACTTGATATTTCTTATCTTAAAGAATCAAGAGAGTTGTTACCAAACAGATTTATTTTTTCCTTTACTGTTTGGAATACGATCCAAAGGAATTATTCCAGTGCGTGCACTCATCGAAGTCGAAAGCGCAGGGATACTGAGGAAACTAAGTGAACTAAGATTAGTTGCATGGTCTCAACTACACGAAGTTGGTTTAGATTTTGTATAGCGGCTTAATTCTGAGAGTATTCAATTCTGGACTAGGTCCCGGGGTTTTTCTGCATTTGCGGTTTCCTCGTTAACAAAATATTGTTTTGTCATTTACTTTTCCTTTCCGCAATTGTAATTGTTTTTATTATAATTTAAAGTAAATTAAACAAAATTTAACTCCGTTTTACTTGATAGTGATCGTATATAGTTTGGTTAAGTCCGAACCTATTATCAAGTACTCACACTTTGGTAGTCGTATTGTATCGATCTCGTATCCATAGACAATCACAGAAAGTGTAAATACCAATTTGTAGTATTTTCTCGACTTTATCCATAGACAATCACTTTCGGTAAGAATACTTATAGGTTGATAAATTAAAGATTATGGTGTATTTGGGTACCCTCGTCCAGACAATTCTGAATCCTCTGAGGATAAATATGGTTCGTCAGACGACAATTTAGAAAATTATTATGAAATAGGAAAAAGAGATTTTCAGAAGATACAACATCTCCTAATGATGATGTACAATGATTTAACTGTCATGGTTTCGGGCACTTTTCCTCGGCATTCCCTAGCTGGAACAGTAGACAACCGACATATGCAGATGCTATTCCTACTCTTGATGATGTACCTGAATATTATGATCACCAAGAGTACGGAGGCGAGGTTGCATTAGCTACCGGAAAAGGTTTTTCGGATACTGATTCGGATTCTGACGAAGAAGTGTTCCATGTAGATCCAGTTGCTAATAAACTTATTAAGAAATGTCATCAGAAACTTTTTGAAGCTGAAAGCACCATATTCAGTGAGAAAGTTAAATATGACAGGATTCGTATCCGAAATAAAAACTTGCAAGACCAACTTGATTCTAGTGGTGCAAGAGATTATCTCAACGAAATACGAATGCTTAGAGAAGAAATTGTTGGAGGTCATGATCGGGAAATTATCCTTCAAGCAAAGCTAGATAACTTGGAGAACACTAAGATGAACTTTTTATTTGATTCGAAACGAGAATATCTTAAAGTTCAATATGAATCATCCAAGAATGATCTAGTTATTGCGCATGAAAAGGTCAAAAGTTTGGAAGAAGAAAACTCGAGCTTAAAAGAGAGTTTGTCTAAAAGTAGCAGCTCAGATAAATTAACCTCGATATTGGGAGAAGGTAGAATTCATTGTGATACACGAGGACTGGGATATAAAAGAATAGGTGCTCGTGGTATTTGCAAAGAGGTTATATTTTTCAAAGCTAAAGATTCTTATCAACCAAAATCCTCCTCGGATAACGAAAGTGAATTATCAACCAACTGCTGATGATGAAAAGCATATACACATTCAGGTAACACTAGACATGACTTTTTCCATTCTACTAAATATTTCTTTTATTGTGGAAACCCAGGTCACTTGCAAAGGAATTGCAGATTTCTTAAACGAGATAAAACCATATCTGATTTTGTTAAGATAACAAGATCTGATGTTCCAAACTAAAGAAAAACTGAGTCACATAATATTAGTTCTTCCAGTATTCCCCCTGAGAAGTTTCGTAATAATATCGGGGAGAAAAATGAATACGTTGCTCCAAAAGCTACTTAGAAATGGGTACCAAAGAAGATTAATAAAGCAACGAGTGCCATTAAGAAGGATATCCCATACAAGAGTACGACAAGGGAAAACATCTTAATGAGGTATGCAACAGTTATTTAAAGTTTCAAAGAAGTTGTTAAATTACTAGAGTCTATGCATGATTTTGTTTCGATTACCTGTGGTGAGCAAGATTTTGTTCACCTCGACACAACTTGATTGTGTTGGAAGTACATCCTAACCAAGAAGCCCTAGTAAATTCGGTGAGGAAAACAAAAGAATCGGGGTGCACATATTATGTTGGCTAAATTTTTGAACATGTGGAACAATTTATTGTTATGAGCTAGATTATGACTCATGTTGATCATGTGAAAATTACCTTGAACATCTTATATGATTTGTGTGAGACAGTCATTTGATGTTAGCTTGGGAAGTTTCTTATTGATCATTAGATCACTTGAAAATTACCTAAAAGCTAATGGTATGTGTGAGACATCCATTGTCGTCTTCTAAGGATGTTTCAATGGTTGAAATGAGAGTTTAGAACAATTAACTATGTCTGCATACAACACGGTATGCGTACCTAGTATGCAAACTGTTTTCGTACGATTAAGGTCCGGGAATCTTGTTTGCGTACCTAGTATGCGAACGGTTTTAACTGTAAAGTCCGGGAACCGTGTTTGCATACCAGTATGTGAACGGTTCTATCTGAGTTAGGTCCGGGACGGCTGTTTGCATACCTGTTTGCAAACGGCTGGACAAGACCAAAGTCCGAAAGCTATAGTTTGCGTACCTGTTTGCAAACTTAACGGTTAAAGTTATAAAATCGGTTAAGTATGATTTTCATACTCATGAACAAATAAGGAATGCAATCTTTGCAAATCGTGGCTTAAGGTTCATGAATTGATTCTTGTATATGTACTTTGTACGATTACGAATCAAACCGATTCTGATTCAATTGGTTCATATATTTTTCTAATGAGATAGTGAACAATTGAAAAACTCTATTTGAAACACAGTTAGATTCATTTAATTATCTTTGATGATTGATTGATCATCATATTTGATCTAAAAGTGTTAGATGAATATGGCTAAATTAGCTATATACCACGTATGTGATTTTTAATTAACTAACTTGAATCGTATTGAAATTCTTAAGTATAACAGGTTAGAAGAAATAATCAAAGTCAATGGATTTTGGTTTTTACTGTCAAGGAAACTTTTTCATACACTTATGGTAGCCATTCTTGGTATAAATCCTTATGGAAAAAGTTGTTCTTCCTTCTAATGATATCAATTCTTGTATATACAAGTTTGTATCTTAGAAAATATGATCACAATATTTGATTCTCATGATTACATATTGTGTATTGTTTGTTTACCATGAGATAGTTATAATTTTGCAGTAACACGATCTCATGAGAGACTTTCAATGATTGGTTCTTAGCTCATATATCCTTGTGGGATTTCTAAAATCCAATATATATAAATCCTTATCCCTGAAGTAAGGTCACTCGTGTTTTTCTTTTGGGAATGACACAAATGGGGGAGGTCTTTTTTGAATTTGTGCTTAATTGTTATATCTTTGTAGGGAGAAGCGGGTTTGGAACATGTAGGGGTTACTTGTATCTTAATAAACTCTTTGATGAATACACTAAGTTTCGACTCTGTGATATCATCTAAAGTAAAAGTTGATATGTCTCATTAGTCATGATTTTTTTTTTTTGAGAATTCATTACGATCCCATAGTTTTCGTACCTTTGCTAATTTATATTAACAAAAAGGGGAAGAATTATTTAGTATTTCACACTACATACATATGGTTTACGGATCATTATTTAAGGGGGAGTGGATTCCAAATTATAGGTTTCACCTATTATGCAAAAGATGAAAGTATTGATCAAGAGGGAGAAACATATCACCGTAGTATTATTTCGATATTATGATACAAGTGGACTTTGATAAAGATAATAATACCATGATATGGATTTTCAATAAGTACCGAATGAACACACGCATGGTTGAAGAACCAAGGAAATCAAGCATGATGGATTCTGGAGCTGTAATGCTTTTATTTGTTTAGATCAATATGTAAAATGGTTTTGTCACTAAAATTGACAAAGAGGGAGATTGTTAGAGCATTGCTCGGTTGAACCCACTAGCATTGGTATGTCAAGTTAGTTGTCAAACTTTGTTTCCAAAACATATCTTGATTTAGTATACTGAAGTTAGTTTCAGACTAGTTTAGGTCTAAGAAGTAGAATCGAAGCTATCCTTGAAGTTTGAAGATTGAAGACTATAAGAATAAATCAACAAGGACTTCATCAAAAAAGGTACGTGGTTATGGATTCCATTTGGGTTCTTGTTAAATTTTACCTTTCTAATCTGTCGAAACAAATGTTCACTCTACGGATCTTCCTATGACGGTAAATGTACATTTTTATATATATGCTAGAGGTTATTTGAGCCACGAATTTTGTGACAATAACCTTTATCCATGGAAAGGTTCTAATATTATAGTGAATGAGCTTAGGAATTTAAATAGCCAAGAATCACTAAATTCTGAGTTATATCGATGAAGTTATGAGTGATTTATTAAAGGAACAATTATAAGTGTTGCTATAACTGTTGCAGTTCGTTAGTAGGAAACAATCCACGAACTGTTTGTAACGGTTCACGGACTTGAGCGCAAATAGGTGACTAGAGGCCTTTTTTAGTCAATTTTTTGATGTTTCCTTATCTCGGCAAGATGACTATTACTCCAAACATATTTGATTACTATATTAAAGTGTTTGTGATATTTTAGATTTCCTTCCAAAGTTAAATTGTGGTTTATTCACATAAATACAATATATTGATAGGCACATTTTTGTGTCTTATATAATCTCAATTGTATATATTATTAGTGCTCGATTTTATATTTATTATGGTTTTTTATGTCCCTGTAGGTATTTTGGAGAAATAAGCTTTTGCGGCGAAATTGGCTCGAAAAGCGGTTTTTGTGCTCGTGGGAGAAAATTACTATACGGACTCTCATTTTGGATAAGGGGTAACCTAATTACTAAGGGGTGACCTATTTCCAGGCAGCTGCTAAAGGGAGAACAACACGGGATAGGAGGACACCCACCTTCTTCACGTTTCAAATTAGAAATATTGGCGGGAAAAGAGACTTCACGTCTGCAGATTTTGGACATGAAGCTTTGGGCAGTTTTAAAGAGATTCAACACCGGAAATTGATTGGGCTGGACTTCTCATGGCTATACAAGTTTACTAGAAGCAATTGGATCGATCGAATTGGGCTGGAATGGCCGGAAAAGAGAAACAGAGGTGAATAAGGAAATATGGCTATGTGGATTTGTTTTAGGAAATTCAGAGAGAATAAAGACCTAAAATTCGTTCCAAAGGTACATATTCTATCTAAGGAAGAGTTTGATATAAGTGGGAGAGCTCAGAAACGCGTAAAACAATTTCTGGAAGGAATTATTGCCGTGACTGCCAAGGAAAGAAAAAAGAGATTTTGATGCGATTTGGGAAAGATTCAATGACCCTTTTATGTACAAATAGGATGCTTAGGTCCCCTAGAAGAAGGAACGGAGAGGTTTGGGGTCGAGAGGAGAGCTCAGGAGGCGAGAGTCAGAGTTGCAGGAAGTTACGTCTCTGCTGCTGCTGCTGCCATTGAAGAGCACGAAGAACACGAAGAACAGACTTCCAAAGACAGTCGTTCTGCTACAGTGAAAAGGACAGACGGTTGGCAGTCTTAAAACAACAGAAACAACACTTCAGTTTTATCGTTCATTTCTGGACGCCTTCTGTGGGTCGCAGATTCACTGATTTTATTCTTTTCACTCTTTTAATCAACTTTTGGGCTATAAACATGTATTTTGAGCAAGTGATTAATATGAGGAGTTAAACCCCAACACTGGGATGACGGAGGAAGCCCTATTTCACGCATGTGGTAATTCTAATAATTCTTTTATGACTATTTGCATTGATTTTTAATCGATTTATGATTTTTATTGAATGGGTGTGATTTCGTTTGATGGTGTATGCTTGGTCTATGTATTTTTGATACATCATGCTTTTTATTTACAATCATTACTTTTCAAAAATCTACTTTTTGGCAAAGAATAAGAGTCCATATTTTTAATATTTGATCTATAATTGATTGGAATTATTATTTGAATCACATGAATGGAATTTGGTGGAATCCTGAGTCTCATTCTCTCTCGATATTCGTGACAACCTTGTGAATATATTTTTAGTATTTTTATTCTTAGTTCTTAAAACAAACCTTTACACAATCCGAGTTGAACGAATCTTATTACCACTTTCAAAACTACATCATATATGCTACAATAATTATTCATTTAATTATTTATGCAAGATATATTGTAATTTAGGAAAGACTCCGAAAATTAGGAGAGTCTTGAGAAAGGAAACTTTCTTAGGATTAAAGCTACCTTTGGTTAGCTTTCAAGCTAACTTGTTCACTATATAAATAAAGTGTTGGTGAATGCTAAACCTTTTTTATTCCCTTTGAAAAATTGGTGTAAGCTTCATAAGGTTGTTTTCCATCTCTTTTGTTCTTCGTGAACAAGAGTGAGATAATTAAGTTTTCGCTTTGGGGATCGCAAAACCGAGTTAGTAATAATCTTCATGATAGTTGCATAAGTTGTAATCTAGGTTTTTCACCTCTTGTCTATTCTAAGGTATTCTCTTCTGATATAAGACCATTCAAGATTTATTTATCATAAATCCTAGGTTTTGATAGATTTCAGTTCTTGATCGCATACTGACACTAGTTCGTCGAAATCGGAGCTAGAAAGAACAAATTCGATTAAGGTATCTCGTAAAAATCCTTAAGAAGTTTTAACAAGATGTCTCTAGATTTATTCTAGTTATTCTTGTTGTAGATTAAAGTAGGGTTCTCTTCCAATTTTTGAAGATTATAATAAACCCTAATCTACAAGTTTGTTTTGATATTACTTTTACCTAGTAATTGTTTTTCTCAAAACAAATACAAGATTTCAAAACCTTGATTCACATCTAAAGGGAAATCAAACCGGTGTTTTGTGAAAACAAATATCGAAAAGTATCAACGTGTTGTTGCATCTTATAAAGAGAACTAACATTCTGCTAGAAGATTTTTGAGAGTGCTTCTGAAAAGAACTGTGTTCTGCCAGAAGATTTCGAGAAACTTCTAAAGAGAATATGTGTTCTGCTAGAAGATTTACGAGAAGAATTCCTAAAGAGAATCAGTGTTTTGCTAGGAGTTCCACAAGTGCTTGAATACAGCTGAAGCAGGTATTATATCTAGTCCGAATAGGTAGTAGGTAATTGGCGTAACAACTTATAATCAGTGTGTGTTTATTCTGGACTAGGTCCCTGGGTTTTTCTGCATTTGCGGTTTCTTCGTTAACAAAATTTCTGGTGTCTGTGTTATATCTTTTCTGCATTATATTTTATATAATTAAAATATCACAGGTTGTGCGTAGTTCAATCAATTGAGAAATCTGACCTTGTTTGTTGGATATAAATTGATTGGCACTTGGACATTAGTCTTTGGTACTGTCCAAGTGATTCTCATGCCTATCAGTTCATGGATTCCATCCTGTTGATTTTATGATTGATTTGAGAAAGAGATATAACTCTTTGGTATCTTTCCTTGATTGATTCTGAATGTCTGGTTGATTCTCTTGAAATTATATTAGATTTTAGTCCATATAGATTGCCAGACGAATTATTGGGTGTGGTTGTTAGACCCCCGCTTTTTCACATTTATTTTTGTATAGCTTTTTCAAATTATATACAAGTATTTGAAATTTGTGAATTTGATATGAAAATAGGACGACCGAGGTAAGTGTTTGGTGAGGGACCTGGCCTGATGCTGGAAGATGTTGTGTGTTAAACAATAAATAAATTGCTTCTCAGACTTCATGAGTTAGGCAATCCTCAATAGAATATTGGTCGTAGTGTATGAATGGGTTATGGACTTATTCAAGGGAACTTTACGACTTGGTATACCACTACAAAACCTAGCCTTTTTTGCTTACGGCTAGGAAGTCTAGGCCATAAATGTTAATTTCCCAACCGAAATTAATCATACCCATCTGTAAGTAGTTTCAAAAAACTTATTGGGAATGATTTGATTCTTGTTTACGTGGAAGCATTTCATTGAAACAAAACTCCATACATATTTTATAGCATGATTGAAGGAAAATACATAACATAGATCATTATATTGCACTTAAACACTTAATAATAGAAGCTGAAATCGGTAAAGGTACTTTCTTCCAAGATACGATAGCAACCACCATGGTCAATTTTTTTTCCATGGATAGCCTCATATCCGGCTTCAGCCATCCCCCACCGAAAAAACAAATCAATTAGAAGTTAGTATTATGCAAAGTTATTTTTGATGAACGACTTATTGATAAACTTACTCTTATAACACGTGGCGTAGTGGGATTGGCTTCCTTTACGGCTTTCATTTCCTCTTTGAAAGTCTTCTATTGTGGAAATAGCTTCTCGAATCTTTTCTAAATGATTTTGAACGATCTTCCATTAGGATTTCCGTCTAACGACACAAAAACTATATATACACATGTTTGAGGGTGAAAATAATTTCTGCTGATTTTGGTAATTTCGAGTATGTGGGTGAGAAACGAGTCCAAACCATAAACAATGTACTGCAAGGGAGTACTTTGATTCGAGAGATAAATCTGTACAAATCCGTCCTAAACCAAGAAATGGACGTTCCAGACTTGCTTCGGTCACAAAGTGAAGGAGAAGGGTTGGTCTAGGGATGGAAGCGAAGAGAGTGTTGAGACCAGAATAGTTGATTCGGGAAGAGTAGTTGTTTGAAGACTTGTATCAGAAAGTGGAAAGCTAACAGATGGGAAAGCTAACAAGTGATTTCTGAGTGTTTTATTCTCCTGACCAAAAACTTGTTCTTTGGTGGAAATAGGTGAGACTTATTTATACAAGTCGCAACGAAACGTATCCTGGTCTCGTAAGAAGTGGAAACGGTTGAGTAAATGGAAGAAGCGGTAACGGGTAACGCCTGGAATTGATGTTTCCATAATGAAGGAAACGTTTCACCATTACTTCTTGTATTTACTAACCGCCTCACTCTTATGACGCTTTCTTGTAACGGGCGTAGTGTACGCCGCACGCTGTAAACCGCCAAACCAATACCCTGATGAGCATCCCCCAGTTTGTGACATGTTTTGATGTCTCGAGTGTTTTGTGTAGCATGTTGCTATTGTTTGGCAAGTTGAGCTTGGGAGGATTGCCGGCTCGGTGGTGACCTTTGACGGTCGAGATTTTGTATCTTGAGAGGAAGATTAGCCGTTGATTGTGGTTACCTTACGTTGGTAGCCAGTGGCGTGGCCATGGTGCTGGCATGGCTTGCGCATGTTCTTGGCATGGCTAATTAGGGTTTGGTGCCGTGACCATAGAATTGGTATAGCTAAGTGTGTGCGTGGCCAAAGAGTTGGCAGCGTAGCCAAAGGTTGCGACAATTTTTTTGGTTTAGTGGAGAGCTTGTACGGCTGAGATTTGCATCTCAGAAGGAAGGATAGATGTTGATTGTTCCAACCTTCCGTTTGGCATCCAGCGGCATGGAGGCATGGCCGGCATGGCTTTCGGCTGGAAAAATTAGGGTTTTGTCCATGGCTAAGAGTTGGCATCGTAGCCAAGAGATTTCCACAAGTCGTTTGGTGGCAAGTTTGTACGGCTGAGATTTGCATCTCAGAGGGAAGGGTAGCCGTTGATTGTTGCAACCCTCCGTTTGACAGCCAGCGGCATGGAGGCATGGCCGGCATGGCTTTGGCGTGGCCAAATTAGGGTTTTGGCACCGTGGCCAAGAGTTGGCACCGTATCCAAGAGATTTCCACAAGTCGTTTGGTGGAAATTTTGTACGCTGAGATCTGCATCTCAGGAGGAAGGATAGCCGTTGATTGTTGCAACCTTCCGTTTGGAAGCCAGCGACATAGAGGTATGGCCGGCATGGCTTTGGAGTGAAGTGGAGCCGCTGGCAGTGTGCGGCTTGGAAGGGAGTTGTTTGCGGCTTGGAAGGGAGTCACCTGCGACTTGGAAGAGAGACGCTGACAGCGTGCAGCTTGGAAGGGAGTCGCTTGCGGATTAGAAGGGAAGCACTTGCGGCTTGTAAGGGAGTTGCTGGCAGCGTGCGGCTTTGTCTAAATTAGGGTTTGACATGCCGAAACCCTAATTAGCGCCCTTTACTAGAATCGCTGTAGAATTCCCGTACAGACTCGGATTTTGACGGTCCGACCCTCCATTCTAATCGTAAAAGAATTCTTTATCTCCTTACGAGGGAATATTTAGGTTTTGGGCTCGTTTAGAGGGTGAAAACAGCCCGACAGTAAAACTCAGGAAGAATTAAGGAGGGATGGCGGCATGGCCAAAGTTAGGTTTTGGTGGCACAAGCCAAAGAATTTGGCGTTGTGGCCAAAAAAGTCGTCACAAGTCTTTTAGTTCGGTGGCGGACTTGGATAGCTGAGATTTGCATCTCAGGAGGAAGGGTAGTCGTTGATTATGGCTACATTCCGTCTGGCAGCCAGCGGCATGGAGGCGTGGCTGGCATGGCTTTGGCATGTTTTAGGCGCGGCCAAATTAGGGTTTTGGCATAAACCGTGAAATTTGGTATTGGGCCAGAAGTTGCCACACGTTTGGTGACGAACTTGTACGGGTGAGATTTGCATATCATAGGGAAGGGTAGCCGTTGATTGTTGCAACCTCCGTTTGGCGGCCAGCGACATGGAGGCATGGCCGGCATGGCTTTGGCATGTTTTAGGCGCGACCAAATTAGGGTTTTGGCATAAACCGTGGAATTTGGAATTGGGCCAGAAGTTGCCACGCGTTTTGTGGCGAACTTGTACGGCTAAGATTTACATCTCAGAGGGAAGGGTAGCCGTTGATTGTTGCAACCCTCTGTTTTCGTAGCCAGCAGCATGGAGTCATGGTCGGCATGGCTTTGGCATGCCGTTGGCACCGCGACGCGGCTGGGATGGTTGGGACTTTGGCGCGTGAGGTGTGGCTGGCATGGTTGGCATGCCGTTGGCACGGTGGTGCGTCTGGCATAGTTGGCATGCCTTTAGCGCGGAGGTGTGGCTGGCATGGTTGGCATGCCATTGGCACGGTGGTGCGGCTAGCATGGTTGTAATACCTTTGGCGCGGAGGTGTGGCTTGCATGGTTGGCACGCCGTTGGCACGGTGGTGAGGCAGGAATGGTTGGCATGCCTTTAGTGCGGAGATGTGGCTGGCATAGTTGGAATGCCATTGGCACGGTGGTCCGGCTGGCATGGTTGGCATGACTTTGGCGCGAAGATGTGGCTGGCATGCCTTTGGCACGGTGGTGCGGCTGGCATGCCTTTGGCGCGGAGGTGTGGCTGGCATGGTTGGCATGTCGTTGGCACGGTGGTGCGGCTGGCATGGTTGGCATTCCTTTGGCGCGAAGATGTGGCTGACATGACGTTGGCACGGTGGTACGGCGGGCATGGTTGGCATGCCTTTGGCACGGATATGTGGATGGCATTTTTAGCATGCCGTTGGCACGGTGGTGTGGCTGGCATGGTTGGCATGCCTTTGGCGCGGAGGTGTGGCTGGCATGGTTGGCATGCCGTTGGCACGGTGGTGCGGCTGGCATGGTTGGCATTCCTTTGGCGCGGTGACATGGCTAAGGCCATATAGGTGTGGAAATTAGGGTTTAGCGTGTCGAAACCCTAGTTAGAATATACGGCATGCGCGGTTGGCACACTTTACCAGCATGCGTGGCTGGCATGTGCGGAGATGATGCCAGTCAGTACTGAGGGTTCTACGTGGAACATAGCATATATGTAAAAAAAAAAAGGTACCCTGGTAAATTTCTCGCAGACGTATTGAAAGGCTCAATAAATGTGCTAGTGGTACTTACGGCTCTGTTTCCTTACAGAGTGACGCCATGTCAGACTAAGGTTTTACGATTTTAACCCTAAGCTAAAAACCACCATCAACAACACGGTTCCGAAAAGAATCGGAGGTTTGATCCATTTTATATATATTTATCTTTGTAATGCTTTGTGACTATCATCCAAGCTCACAACAAAAATCTATCCATTAGTAATTCTTTTATGTAAAATGACCTTCTCCAACAAACAATTTGTACTAAAATTCTCAAAATTTTAAGATTGCCTATAATTTATTCCAACAAAAAATAAGAAACACGAATACTCCATACACTACCAAAGAAGATGTTGCAATCGTTTGAGCGTCCTGACGGTCACAAAGCATTACAAAGTTCAAGCCATTAACATGGAGCAAAGTAATGATTTTCAATGAAACCGTGTATTTATCGTCTTTGTGGCGCTAGAAGGTTATCGAAACGGAAGATTATTCAACCTCATAAAGGAAACATTCGGGGAGATCTACCAAGAAATGAAAGATTTTAGAGGGCAATTGGAACGAGTGAATGAGAGACATCCCACAATGTCCTTTTGGAGAAGAATAAATATGTCTAAAAGTTGTTCATCAAATAAGTTTTGAACGACGCTAAATTATCCTTGATTTATTTTTTAGGAAGTCTTGGCTTTTTCCTGATATGAAGTTATTTGTCGCAAGAAATTTAAGCATGAGCAATGCTATCAAATCTTGAAAGAGCTTTTGAATATTTCAACCAGAATTGACTATTTAAGAATTCCTATTTAAGTGTAATGCTATAAGCTTTATCTTTCAATGCGATCTAATGAGATGTACCGTGGTTTAATTATGTAATGGGTTACAATGTGGTTTGATACATGAAATTTCAAAACTTTGATGAATTACGGCCAGAAAAAACCATTTTCGAAACTATCGACCTAGCCGTAAGTATAGAAGAAACTTTGAACATCCCAGATTGCGGCTAGGATTCCAAGCCATATTTCTAGAAACCACCACCCACGGCTAGGAATCTTAGCCGTAAATCTGATTATCACAGGTGAAACCTCATTTACGTTAGTTTTCCCGGCCGTAAATCTCTGTGTCCAGTGAGGAAATTTTGGCTAGGTTGACACTACATAAAACCTAGCCGTAAGTACTTATAAATTCCAAATTTTCATTTTTTTTTCTATAAAAAAATGAGCAAACATGAAACATAATAGACCAAAATAGTTTTTCATCAATAGTGAGTTTTTTTTTTCTTGAAAATACATAGCTTAACATATAATCACTACCCTTCCACACATTTACTCATCCTCATTGTCATTCATGTGTATACATGGGTAAGTTGATGGTGGATTTTCAACAAAGGTCAAATTGGTAAAATCATGATACTGCATGTTTCTGACCTGGCTTCAGTAACGCATGTGAAGATTCATATTTTATGATCCGTGAATCGTTTCACGATCTCTGATCGAGTTCCTCTCAGATCCATGATGAATATGATTCTCGAAAAGCCTCCCACTAGCTGAGCGTTCGATGTTGTGCATTTCATCATGACCTATTTACGTAGAAGAATGATTGGCGGTCCTCCATACATAATTTTTGAGAGGGCAAAACGACTTCAGGACGTCGGTGACACTCAGTGTTCCATGACTATGTAGAGAGACTGTGTATAGATTCAGGCGGTTCTCCATACATAATTGTTAAGAGGGAAAAATTCCTTCAGGACGTCGGTGACACTCACTGTTCCTTGACTATGCACCTTTCAGAATGGGTATGACGCTTTAACTGGATAATATTCCTTCTGCAATAGATTAATTCAACCGTGACATTCACCACTGAATTCCTAGAAGATAATCTATTTTATCTCATTACTCCTATTTCATGATCGAATCCACGACTGATCTCATGGAATGGTAATGGATAATCTCATTACTCCAATTTCATGATCGAATCCACGGCTGATCTCACGAAATGGTAATAAAAAATTCTATTACTTCTATCTTGTAGTCGAATCCACGATCCTATAGGTTGGTAATGCTCATTTTATTATTCCGAATCCGTAATCGAATCCACGGCTGATCTTATGGATTGATAATAAATAACTACTCACCTTTATTACTCGGTTTCATAAATCATTCTATACTCAATTTCATTAATTAGTAATAAATACTCGATAATCGGGCATCTGGATTATCACTGAGTAAGCCCCAAGAAAATGGTTTAAGTGTACTCAACAATGATGCACGAATGAGCACCCAAATGCACGAACGAGCATTCGGGAAATATGGACAAACGAGGAATCTTACACAAAAAGGAGAGAGAGAATAATAATATTAAAATAATAAAGAGGCACCCAGTAATCGGGCCCACTGGCCGGCCGATCCCCATGCCTCTTCCGTTATTTTTTCTTATTTTATTATTTTCATGAACTAATGGAAACTCCTTCATTCTAGCAACTTTCCATGTTTGGGCAAAACTCATGGTTTCTCCATATTTTCACGGTTTCATGAAAAACAATAAAAATAGGGAAAGGTATTGCGAAACCGGGCTACCTGGACGTCCCGCCATGCCCTAGCCGTGGCCGGTCCCACACCTTACAATCTCTAGTCTTTCATAATTTTTAATTCCCTCATCTCATGAAACTCCTCAGTTTGAGCAAAAATCATGATTTCTTCATATTTTCTTAAATATTGTTCAAACCATGAAAAAGCCCCAAAGTCAAATGATTACATGACCGACTAGGCTACTCATGTCGAATATTAAAATATTATTATTTTAATATTTTCCAAATTTTGATCAAACGAGCAAAGTTCTACTTGCTCATTCGAGCAAAATCAAGAATTTCAGTCAAATATCGAACTCTTCTGAAAATTGAAAATATTGCTCAAACGTACATCAGAAAAAACCGAAACTCTCAGGACTGAGACATGGAAATTATGGTGACACGGGCGTGCTCCCTCGACCGACCAAGGTCATCTCTAAGACTTGCAACGAGCCGGTCCCACACGTTTTCATAATTTTGACCTAACTTGTGGAATCGCTCATACTAGGTCCAAACTCTTTTCAACCAACCTGGAGTTTGCTCAAACGACTATCAGCTGGTCCCACGACCACCAAGGTCCAGTCTCATGCCCTCTTGGTCGTTCCCCTTACTTTTCCATAATTAGGTTTTATCACCTAATGCTCAATTGAGCACTATTTCAGTAAATGATGAAACCGGCATTTAATCATCATTCTTTCACCAACTGGCCAACTAAGGACCCCGGTGCATGCTCACTTGAGCACTTGGGCGCCACATGGACGTCCATCATCCCATGTGGTTGGTCCCTCTATCACTCATGACCTATTTTCTGCAATTAATCAATTGACGAACAATTGATCAAAAATTAGGGTTTCGACTAAACGCTCCACAAATCATCATTCTGAGAAAGATTCAAACACTAATAAATTTATGTTGATTCAGCAATCAACATATGGATTAATTATATAATATTCGATAGCTTACCAATATTTTAATTAATATTTTATTAGGTCACGTTACCAATAAATAATCCGTCGAATCGAGCAGTACTTGCTCAATTGCTCGAATATTGATCCAACTATCAATATTTAGTAATTCGTCGAATCGAGAAATACTTGCTCGGTTGCTCGAATTTAACAGTATTTTCTCATACGAGCAATATCAACATAAGAACACGTATGTTTAATCCATGAAACACTAAGCATTCGTCACTCATGCTCAATTCTACAAAACTTAGACTCATTATCTAATAAGTCAATAACTGAATAATTAATACACATCTGCCTTGCAGACTTCACAAATCATGAGACATCAATCATGTCACATGGGGGGATATCAATTAGGGTTTTGGTATGGCGGCCTACGACACGTGGATTCATCCACGACGATAAATGTGAGTAAGTCGTGAAAACGGTTGAAGGAGTTAGCAAAGTAGTGGGTGGACAGTTAACCAAGTCTCCGCACGACCTGGAAATGGTTTCACCACGATTTCCCACTTTCCCACTCATTCACTCAAGAAACCGTCACACTAACAGGGATCAAGGTGTTTACTATTCTGACAATATCAATAAGTCTCTGAATCCATGATTGAGGAGGACAACCGTCTTCTACACAGAATTTCTCGAGCAATTACTCTCAAGAATTCATCAATCTATCAGAACTTATTCGAACTCATCAGTTCACAGAAAACTTGCAGAAACCTTCAACACATCCACAATCCTTGATCATCACTGATCCACACAATTCTCATCTTCCCTTCTACAGATCAACCCATCTCCCTTTTTGAGACCGAATTGACTCTGGAACGGCCATTAACTTGGTTTAGGCCGGAGTCCTACAGACTGATCTCTCGAATCTAAGCACTCCCTTTGCAGTGCATCTGTGTGAGGTTGAACAGTTTGCTCGGTTGAGGAGTCTCGACAATACGCTCGTCTCTTCACGTCCCTAAAAACCAGCGAATCATTTTTCCTCATCTACAGATTGGCGACCACAGTGGGAGACTAATCTCTCGGTTGCAATCTCACATTTTCACAAAATGGTTTGTCTTAGGTATAACTCAAATACTTCAGACTCCAAGCAGAATCTTTCGAATGAAAATGTTCCTCCTTCCAACACTCCATCCAATGGAACAATCAACGCAGAAATCCCGACCTTGATCGAGTTGGCACGAGTACAGGAGATTCATACAAGGAACATGGACCTGATGAAAGAGATGTTGAACAACATATTGGATTTCCTCGTTAGACTGATATCGTATTTGAGCGGTGCCCCTGCTCAAGAAATTCCGGCGCTGATGGCTAATCCCTCAACTGATGATCATCCTCGAGCCAACAACTTCACCACTTATGAAAAACCGGTGGAACAGGAGGTCGCGCATTTAATTGAGAATATATGTGAACTCCTGCATTTCTCCAGAGATCAGCGTACGAACACGTTTGCCGCACTCAACAAAATATCAACTGACGCACGAATAGTTCCATCATCTCTGGTGGTTGAGAAAGTGTCCATGGTGTCTGAACCTTCGATCAAAAACATCACCTTCACTGAGGAAGATCGAATGGCGGAGGAAAGACATAACCGAGCCCTGTTCGTAATTTCTTCTATTAGGGGTTCCGAATTCAGGAGAGTCCTCATCGATACAGGTGTTTCTACAAATCTCATCACTATGAAGACTTTCAAGGAGGAAAAAGTTCCCAAAGAAAGATCGTTCATCACCCCATATTGATAACGGGTTTTGAGGGAAGCCAGAGTCACACATATGGATATGTCTATGTGGATCTGAAAGTAGGGCCAATTCAATCTACTGTCAAGTTTCATGTGATTGAGAAAGATCCTGATTATCACATGATACTTGGGAAACCGTGGCTTCATGACAATAAAGTTGTTCCTTCGACATACCATCAATGTATGAAAGCTTTACTCAACAACAAAATTGTTAGCATTGCATCTTCAGTGTCTCCTTATGCTCCGGTTCATGATGCCGAGTTCCTGGAACCTCCAAAGAGCATCCCCGAACCTCTAAGAAAGATCTACGGTACTCCATTCCCAAGTTGGAAATATATTGAAAAAACTGACAAACCATCATCAACAGATGCTAAATCCATCAAACCGTCTACCACACCGCTCAAGCGTCGTCAGGGTCAAGGTACAGTCCATAAGAAATCCAATTTTATTACTGATTATGATGCGGAAGGGAGAATCATTTATATCCGTCGAAAAGATTAGCAATTAATAGGGGAGGTCGATGAAAAGTCTCCCCGCCCTGAAGAATCATGCCAGAGTGAGCAATCTCCCGATGAAGAAATTCGAGATGTGCCATGACAGCTGCAAGATGGCACGGATTCCACAACTGACGATCTTGAGACCATCAACATCGGAACAGAAGAAAACCCGAGGCCGATTTTAATCAGCTCTCCTCTCTCTCATCTGAGGAACGAGAAGGATTTACAGGTCTGTTGAAAGAATATCAAGATATATTTGCCTGGACATACGAAGAGATTCCCGGCCTAGATGACAAACTGGTCACTCATCATCTCCACATCACCCCCGGATCCAAACCTGTCAAGCAACCTCCCAGGAAGTTCAGACACAAGGTTGAGGAACAAATCAAAGTGGAGATCCAGAAATTACTAACAACAGGATTCATCAAACCCATTCAACATCCAACGTGGCTGGCGAATATTGTCCCAGTCAAGAAGAAAAATGGCCATATCTGATGTTGTGTGGATTTCAGAAACCTGAACAAGTGTTTCCTAAAGGATTAATTTCCATTTCCAAACATCGATATACTTGTTTATGCAACCAGTGGTCGTGACATGTTCTCATTCATGGATGGTTATAATGGATACAACCAAATCAAAATGTACGAGCATGATGCTAACAAGACCGTGTTCCGAACTCCCATTGGAAACTTTCACTACACAGTGATGCCTTTTGGACTGAAGAATGCAGGAGTCATTTATCAGCGAGCCATAACTGTAATATTCCATGACATGATGCACAAGCAAGTAGAAGATTACGTTGATGATGTGGTGGTGAAATCGAAGACTGGGGCATCCTACTTAGACATTCTGAGGCAGGTCCTTGAAAGATATAGAGAATACAAACTAAAGTTGAACCCTCTGAAGTGCGCTTTTGGTGTCTCTTACGAAAAGTTCCTTGGATTTCTGGTTACTTCAAAAGGAATCAAGGTCGACCCAGACAAGACGAAAGCCATTACTACCATGCCTCCTCCACGAACTGTGAAAGATCTCTAGAGTTTCATGGGCAAGGTAAACTATATTTGGCATTTCATTCCCGGACTAGCTCAACTCATTGCTTTATTCACTCCTCTGCTGAAGAAAGGAGCAAGTTTTACATGGACAACCGTTCAACAAGAAGCGTTCCAGAAAATACAGCAGATATTACTATCACTCGCTGTCATGAAATCTCCGATGTAAGGACGACCACTAATACTTTAACAGCCTCTAGTGATGTTTCTATTGGAGCGCTCCTCGATCAAGAAGACGAAGAAGGCATCGAATGCCCGATCTATTATTTTAGTCGCACAGTGAGGGATGCTCAACTCCGATACCCAAAGGCTGAAAGGGTGTGCCTAGCATTGGTTCACACAATTCAGAGATTCAAGCATTATCTTTTGTCAAACAGAGTTGTGCTGGTGGCCAAAGCTAATCCTATAAAATTCTTACTGTCAAAACCTGCACTAATTGGAAGACCGGCAAAGTGTCTACTTCAGATGTCAGAGTTTGACATAGCATGTGTCCCGTCTAAAGAAACCAAGGGACAAGCAGTTGTAGACTTACTTGCTGCTTTCCCTAGAGAAGGCATTACAATGCTACACGAAGAAGTGCTCGGTGAGTTTCCGGAAATCTCAATCATCCAGGAAGAAACATGGCTATTGTATTTTGATGGGTCCTCCACCCCGAGTAATGATACTGGTGGAGCAGGAGTTGTACTAGTATCTCCATCCGGTGAAGTTTTCTCACATTCCTTCAAGCTGGATTTCCACTGCACCAACAACTCGGCAAAATATGAAGCTTTCCTTTTAGGGTTGTTCTTGGCCAAGCAAGCAGGAGCAATGCATCTGGAGATAAGAGGAGATTCGAAGTTGTTGGTCAATCAAATGAATGGCGTGTATTCTCTCAAAGAAGTAACACTCACTCCATTCAGGGTTGAAGCACAAAAACTATTAGCTCATTTCTCTGATGCAACAATTGTGCTTACTGGACACACCAACAACAGACACGCTGACTGCCTAGAAACTCTAGCGTCCAAGCCGCAGTTTGAAGGGTTGGAAAAATCCATCACTGTGCAAAGACGTCCTGTATCATCTACCTGGTGTACTCAAGTTGAATATGCTCAATCAAACGACTAGCGGGCACCCATTATTCATGAATTAAGCAGTTCACTTACAGAAGGGAAAATCAGCCTCAAAGAGTTGAAGAACTTTTTTTTGTTGCATGGAGCGTTATATTATCGCAATCCTGATGGATCCTTGTCACGATGCCTTGGATGTGAAGGAGCGAGCGAGAAACTCAAACGTATACATGAGGAAATATGCGGACAAACCCTGGTAGTCATACTTTACAAAAATCTTCAAAGACTCGGGTACTATTGTCCTTCCATGGAGGCTCAGTCGAGAAATTTACAAGGATCCTGTCCCAATTGTCAGACACCACCTCATCATTTGGAGGTTTTAACATTTCACCACACTGGCGACTGGAGAGAACCTCACATGAAATATCTTCGTGACAACGATCTACCGTCGGAGAATAAAGGAGCGATCAAACTCATCCAGAGGGCCAAACATTTTGTCTACTTGGAAGGGATTTTGTATCGCAAAATCTTTGGTAAGAACCTCCTGAGATGCTTAGCCGAGCATGAAATTCCTACAATCTTGAAAGAGATGCACGAAGGTGAACACCAAGGGAAGAAGAAATTATTTCTCCAAGTCCATGAGAAATATTATTGGCCAACCATGGAAGACGATGCAACTTCCTATGTTCGGATATGTCATCAATGACAAGTCCATGGTAACCTCATCCACACTCCTTGTCTTCCATTACATTCCGTGAACAGTCCATGGCCATTCTATAGCTGGGGACTGGATATCATTGGAAAAATCAATCCAGCATCTTCGAAGCGGCATGAATACATCATCACAACAACGAAGTACTTCACCAAATGGGTCGAGGCTATTCCTCTTCGAAGCACCACTGGAGTCACAATTGCATCTTTCATCAAAGAGTACATCATATGCATATTCGGCGTTCTTAAACATATCATCACGGATAATGGAACTCCTTTTTCCAAACATGTTGCATAATTGCTCGAGGAATACGGAATCAAGCAGATTTTCTCCATACCATACTATCCCCAAGAAAACGGACAAGTGGAGAGCACCAACAAAACCTTGATCCGGATTCTTAGTCGAACAGTTCATGACAATCCACGAACGTGGCATGAATAATTGACCATGGCTTTATGGGCTTACCGTACTGCACCAAGAAGTTCAATTGGGACTTCACCGTATTCCCTCGTTTATGGCGCTGATGCTATTCTCCCAACTGAGAAGAAGATTCCTTCTGCAAGAATCGTGGCGGTCAGCGGAGGACAGTGGAATGAAGCCGAAGTATCTAATTCGATAAGGGAAAAGGTAGAAAAATATGTGGAAACCTACAAACAGAGAATTTCCAAGGCATACAACAAAATGGTAAGACCTCGAAGATTTCAAGTAGGAGATTTGGTTTTGAAAACAACAAAACATATTCAACAAGACATGTCCGCTCCCAAATTCTCTCCGAAATGGGAAGGGCCTTATGTAATCATCAAGGCAGTATCCAACAGATATTACAAAATCTTAGCTGTTAATGGAGGGGTAGACGGAAACATCATCAATGGCAAGTGGCTCAATCCGTATTATGCTTGAGTGATCAGTAAACAAATTTTCATTATGTTGCAGAATGTAATTTCCATTCCTCCAAAGAGTATGCAATATGCTCATTCATTCAAAAATCCAAAATGTATTTCATGAATCGCACAAATTCATCATCCTACTCTGTTCAGTCTCAAAACCTACAAAAAGAAAATTCTCTCAAACGCTCACTCAGAGCAAACCATCCAACAATGAATAAATTTTATAGAAGGCCATGTCAAGCCTCTTCTGGAAATTTTTAGTCTTCACTTTCAAGTCATGGAAAATTTTTTCAAATCTTGCCGACTCCAAAGCAAGTGCCTTCTCCTCTTCCAAGATGGCAGTTGTAGCAGAAATCGCATCAGCTGCTTCCCTGTCAATTTTGATCATCTCGAGCCGATGAAGAATCCAGTATATGTTGAATCGCAAGGTTTCGCAATTAGAAATCATGTCATCCCATCTATGCAGTTCATGATTCTTGACGTCTCGTAGATTCGTCTGGATCATCTCTTCAATGATCAGTAATAATCCAACGACGGTAGTCAGGAGGGTTGACAGAAAGCCTATCCATACTTCGGTCGTAACAATGTGTCCGTACCTTCTCCAAATATTGGTATACAGGGAAGTGTGACGTTTGGGAATGATGAAGCTACCAACTACCTCATTTTCCGGGCAAGTATTAACCATGGGAGTCTCAAATGGGAGTTCAGCCGCTGGGTACTCAGGAGCATGAGATCTAACACTAGTCTCCACGGAATTGGTGGAGTTTTCATCAACACGGTTTCCTCCATCATCAGATACGATCACGGACTTCCTATTCTTCCGCTTCCTAGCATCGACAAAAACATGAACATCAACCTGCGATGGAAAAGTTCCAAATTTCAATAAAGATTGGATAAACCATTGAGCGTGATAAAACTTCAGTCGAGAAGTCATGAAATTACTCACAGATGTTCCAGCTTTAGTAAGAGCCGACATGTACGTGGCAGGAGCCTTAATAGTCCGCTTGGGTCTCAAGCTACAATAAGGCTGATTCCTCTAGTTATCCTACAACAAATTATTTTCTTTGATCAGTCATCCTGATCAAATGGAGATAAAGAAAAACGTGCGACTCACCGAGACGGACACTTCCACATCATGCTTCGACCGAGATTCATTTCGAGAAGAAACACTATTGCCAGACATGGTGATGAGAGGTATGATCGTGATCAAAATTTCTTCTGATAATACACAGGGACAGGAGACGGTGTCCCGTTTAAATAGAAAACCCTAAGCGTTGAAGGTCAATACGTGATACTTATCCTATAACGGGTAGTCAAATCTGTTGCGGTTTCTACTAAAACCCTAAATCTCGAATCAGAGTATATAGTGATGTGGTAGAAACGTAACAATACTGGGGATTGACAGTTCAGGCGGTCAATGTTACGACTACGGATGGATCATCTGGCAGATTATGTGTCTGCTTGTGCACTCACGTTGCACGGTCAATTTGCACCTATATGGACATCGGTTGATCTCATCCAATTAGAGGCATGGAAAAGACTTGGCAGAAAATGCGATAAGAGATTATTGTTCAAAAACTAATAATGATAATAATGATCTTTAACGCAACATCTCTATGGTCAAGCTGCTCAAACAACCAAAACAATATCTACATCAACGAAAAATAAATAATCTCAGAAAACTCGCGAGCAAGACTAATCATCAGACTCGTCGTCACCATCATCGTCTTCCGTGGAATCTTCTTCATGTTCTTCCTCAGAATCACTGTTAGAATCATCACCAAAGTCCTCTCTCTCATCAGGATCGCGGTACATTGCATCCCATTACTCTTCTTTTTTGCGTTCAACTTCGAGGTCAGCCTCAACTAATCTCTCAATCTCCCTGGTAAGACGATGTGGCTTAATTTTGATCTCCTGTGGCTCCCATATGGGTTCATCTTCCTCAGCATCTGAATTTGAAGCTACACCGTCGGCGCGAGATCGAAGATTCTCCTCAGCTGCTAACCTTTTACGCTGGAGTCGGTTTCTCCTTTGACGATTAGCAGCTAACATCTCGTCCTCAATTTTTCTCTTCAAGAAGTTATCATGAACGGCCTTCGAGTGGTCGAAGGGCATACCATTCATAATCTTCTTAGAATTCTTCGATGATTTTTCCATATTGGCACGTGCTTTAGATGCAGAAGTCTTGGAATCTTCTTCAGAAGAGCTAGAAGAATAATCATAATCATAATCGCTACTGCTGGAAGTCACCATTATCTGAAACCAGAAGCGCACAATTAATTACAGATATGCTGATATCGAATTCACAACAAAAATGGTAATCCTCAACTCTTACCTATTTACGGTTTCACAAACTTAGTGATAACAGTGTAAAACTTCGAAAATTTGCTCGTTCTTTCAAACCTGCAAAGACGAGAAAAACTTATGATTCAAGAGTCAACACTGAATTTTCACGAAACTATGAAAAATTCACATAAACTCTTCATGTGAACGTTCCATGATTTTATGCCGCAAACACACATCATAAAATCATAAAATACAATTGTTTATCTCTAACAATTACTCAAAAATTGCTATTTGATTTTTTATCACAAATTAAAAAAACAAAAAAAACTCACGTGTGAAAAAGAAAATTCCTTTTTTTACGTGAGTTAATAAAAAAAAAACTTATTTTGCTCGAACGGGCATTCGTCTATGAAACGAGGGTCTTTTCTATTTTTGCAAGGGTCCACATATTCCAAATAAAATTTTGAAAGTTCACAAGTAAATTTTATCATGAACTACAGGTCTTTTCAAAATTCCTCTAACTCTAAAGGTCATTATTTATTACTTCTACTACGAACGAACCTATGTTCCTAAAAGTATTTGTGAAAGTTCATGCTTTGAAAAACAAATTTGGATTTTTATGAAACCTCATAAACAAAATTTTCTCTACTGAAACTAGATCATGTCTATTCAAGAATTTATGTATCTCTTTCATATTAGGGATTTTTGCTCGTTTCTTAAACTAAAGAACGAACGGGCATATATACGTTTTCTAAACAAATTCTTCATAAAACCTAGGCATGCATACAACTATGAAATTTTGTTTTGAACAACTCATGGAAAACTCTTGAATTCATAGCAATCAAAAAAAAAAAAACTTACCTGTTAGGCGCCGGAAGTTGGCCGACGGTGAGAGGATCGCCGGCGACGACTGGATTTTCGGCGAACATTTTTTTTCTTTTTCTTTTCTGCTCGTGAAGAAGAGAGGGAAAGGGAGATGGTCGATCACTAATTTTTTTTAGGGTTCTTCCTTTTATATCAATTTTTTTTCCAAAACCTAAGAAAACATGGATTTCCTTTTTTGGGCTTGGGCCGCAAACGCTAAAGCGACCAAAATTGGACGTTCAACCGACCAAGTCAGCGGTGCTTCATCTCTCTGTGCTCATGAGATGGCACTCTATCTTACTATCAGGGTCCTTACCTGATCATTTTCTCGTACATGACACCATCGAAGCAAATCGAGGATTCTGAGAATACCATTGTACGACGAGTTCAACCACTGATCTCGTTGACAAAAAAATCACCATCTAATGCTTATTGCGGAACATGATTGTCCCTCACTAAGCAGGGGACTTAATGTTGATGGTATATTTTCAACAAAGGTCAAAATCGTAAAATCATGATACTTCATGTTTCTGACCCGGCTTCAGGAACGCATGTGGCGATTCATATTTTACGATCCGTGAACCGTTTCACGATCTCTGATCGAGGTCCTCTCAGAGCCATGATGAATATGATTCTCGAAAAGCCTCCCACTAGCTGAGCATTCGATGTTGTGCATTTCATCATGACCTCTTTACATAGAAGAATGATCGGCGATCCTCAATACATAATTTTCGAGAGGGCAAAACGCCTCCAGGACGTCGGTGACACTCACTGTTCCCTGACTATGTAGAGAGACTGTGTATAGATTCAGGCGGTTCTCCATACATAATTGCTGAGAGGGAAAAAAGCCTTCAAGACGTCGATGACACTCACTGTTCCCTGACTATGCACCTTTCAGAATGGGTATGACGCTTTAACTGGCTAATATTCCTTCTGCAATAGATTAATTCTACCGTGACATTCACCACTGAATTCCTAGAAAATAATCTATTTTATCTCATTACTCCGATTTCATGATCGAATCCACGACAGATCTCATGGAATGGTAATGGATAATCTCATTACTCCGATTTCATGATCGAATCCACGGCTAATCTCACGAAATGGTAATAAACAATTCTATTACTTTTATCCTGTAGTCGAATCCACGATCCTGTAGGTTTGTAATGCTCATTTTATTGTCTGAATCCGTAATCGAATCCACGGCTGATCTTATGGATTGATAATAAATAACTACTCACCTTTATTACTCAGTTTCATGAATCATTCTCTACTAAATTTCATGAATTAGTAATAAATACTCGACAATCGGGCATCTGGATTATCACTGAGTAAGCCCCAAGAAAATGGTGAAAGTATACTCAACAATGATGCACGAATGAGTACCTAAATGCACGAACGAGCATTCAAAAATATGGAAAAACGAGGAATCCTACACAAAACATGAGAGAGAGAATAATAATTTTAAAATAATTGTTTATGGGTGAAAACTATTTATGCTGGTTTTGGTAATTTTGGGTGTGTGTGGGTGAGAAATGAATCTAAACCCTAAACAAATGCACTGCACGGGAGTGCTTTCTGATTCGAGAGATCAAGCTATACAATTCTGGCCTAAACCAAGAAATGGTCGTTCCAAACTTGCTTCGGTCACAAAGTGAAGGAGATGGGGTCGATCTTAGGGAGGGAAGCGAAGAAGGTGTTGAGATTGTGAAGGTGTTGGCTTTTTATGACTTGTATCAGAATGAAGAACTGGCTTGCAATAATGTAAGAAATCAGCTCTGGATGTTTTCTGGATACGGATGACAACACTTGGTTATTCTGTGTTTTTGGAAATGGGCGAAGGACCTATTTATACATGTCGTTGAGGGCAAACCCTCATCTCGTAGGAAGTGGAGGAAGTTGAGTGATGGAGTAGTGGGGTCGTGTAGGTGATTGCACGATCACGTCTTAGCCCACTTCCCTCATCATCTTAACCGTCCATGCCTCCTGACACGTTCTTATATAGGGGAAAGTTGCACGCCACACGCTGTAAACCGCCACACGTTGTATCAACACTTGATTTCTGTCTGTCTTGGAAATAGGGAGGAGAACCTATTTATACAAGTCATTGAGCACAACCCTCGTCTCTCATAGGAATTGGAGGAAGTGGAGTGATGGAATAGTGGGGTCGTGTTAGTGTCACATGATCAGTATTTGCCTACTTCTCCCATCACTACTAACCGTCCATGCCTCCTGACACGTTCTTGTGATGGCGCGTTGCTCGCTGCACGCTGTAAACCGCCAGACCAATACCCCAGTAAGTATCCCCCATTTTGTGACATGTTTGATGTGTCGAGTTAGTGGGTCGAGTTGTGGGACCCGCAAGAAATAACACGTGATGCTATTAGGTTAAATAACTAAGTTATTTAAGAAATCGATATTCATAAAATATCGTGTATATTCTATGCATGTAATGCATCGAATATGATCAATATGTATGAAGCATCGCTGTTTTAAATCTTAATAGAGTATGTCGCAGATTAAGCGTCTTAAAATAACAACATGTTCAAACATATTCAAGGGATCGTTTGAAGGCCACATGTGCGGGCCATCCCTTGGCCGATCACTCCCTGTGGTAGAGTGATGGACGGAGATCACCAAGGTGCCTCATTGGCTGTTTAACTTTTAGCCTAGGTTGTCCAACCAAGCTGGCAAAGTTGGACAGACGAGATGATCTGCGGCACATGTTTGCGACCGTTGATGGATTAGGGTTTTAAAGAGGTGCGCAAGCATCACTCTTTAGCTTGACCGAAATTAAGCATGGAAAAGTTTTTGGTGGGACCGAACGGGCATGCGTGTAGAAGGATTGTCGGTGTACAAGTCCATGCCACTCTGTCTTACGCAGGTGTGATTTAGGCCACTCAGTTTGTCTGGAAAAGATGAGTGGTCTTGATTGATTTGCGATGGAAATCCTTTGCCGCAAAGGATTTTAGGTGGCACGACATGCCATCTTTGGGTGCGCGTTTCGAGGCGCCTTGCCATGGTCCACCTTGGCCGACCGGTTACATGCGCAGGTGGGCCCACGATGATCATGTTGATGCTCTCCGGACCTCCTTAGTCTATATCTATACCCTCCATCCGAGATGGCGAAGATGGATGGTCATGATCAAACTGCGACATATATGTAATGCCACAAACCCTAATTAGGGTTTTGGATCAGTCACGTGTATGAAAATTTTCCCAAACGGTTTGGAAGGCTATGTTCCTCCTTTGGGAAGACCGGCCATGTGGGGCCCATGTTGGGCCGAGGGTGAACTTATGTGTTTCTGCCCGATGGTCCTAGGCGTGATCTAAGCCATCCAAACATGCTGGCGAAGTTGGATGGTTGTGATCGATTTAAGACGCTAGTGGGATTTTCGCGACCCTTTAAGCATCAAGTCATCCAAACTTCGAGCAAGCGTTCATTACTCTAGGGCTAGGTCGTGAGAAAAATGATCAGGTGGGTGAGGAGTGGGCCCGCTAATGTGTGCATTAGCGCTTCACTGATCAATCGTGGGATGATCTAATCCGTCCAACCAGGCTGGTGAAGTTGGACGATCATGATGATTTTAAGACTGCTTTGAGCGGTCTTGCTCGTTTGAGCCTTGCCCAAAGCAATGTGGCCATCCCTCTTTGGGGCCGGCGTTTGACAGGCGTTAGGGGTATAGCGTGGTGTTTGACTAGCTAGGGCATAGGCGGGCCCGCCGGTGAACATCACGGTGATTTCCTGCTCCTGTTAGGGTTCGTCTAGGCTAGTTAAATTATGCGGCCAAGTTGCGTGGCGCGATCGTTTCTGAGACTGACATGGACAGTCCAGATTTCCCTTAGGGAATTAAACATGCTCGATCGGGCTAATATAATCGCACCGACACAGGGTCCTGTTGGTTAGAGAATGGTATGGCCTGCGGGTATTTCGTGCATACCTCACTATTGACACTTGGAGATTCGTGTTACTCTGCTGAGAGTAAACACTCAGTCGTCATGCCGCACCAATAACGAGAGTCCTGCTGAGAACCGCACAGGATACAAGGAAACTCATGCATTAATTAATAATGTTATAAATATACAGAGTATTTGGGATTGTTGCTACATGCTCCATTCTAAGTGAATTTTGTATATCTATTGAATTGCTTCAAATAAATAAAACGAGAGGATTTCTGCGCTCATCGTTTGTCAAATGGCCTTACCCCTTGCAGGATGTCGGCACACTAAATATGATTTTACAATTTTAGCCCTGAACTAAAATCCACCATCAACATTAAGTCCCCTTCCTAGCACATAATGGTTGCACTATTCTTGGGTAGGCATTAGATGGTGACAAATAAAGATAAAACTTATGAGACAAAGTTAGATGTTACTAGGAGAGATGGGTCATCCTGTCCTTGGAACATGTCACGTTCAATAGGCGTCCAGGTAAGTGTTCCCCTAGCATGATGTCGGTTTTTGTCATAATCCTAGACTCTGATGTGGACGAGCCCTATCATGAGGAATATCCTCAAAAGGGTGCTGATGCAATTTCTGAAAATATGTTGAAGCATCTCCCAAAGATAACGTTCATGTAGCTTCCGGAAGGCATGTTGAAGCGACTTCTGGAGCGAACATCAAATCGGATCTTGGAGAGACTGTTGAAGCAACTTCTGAAGCGAACGTCGAGGCGAACCCTGGAGAGAGTGTTGAAGCAGCTTATGAAGCGAACGTCGAGGCGGACCCTGGAGAGAGCTTTGAAGCGTCTTCATCTGAAGAGAGCATTGAAGCGGCTTTCTCTGGCAAGCGTTGAAGCGGATTCTTCTGGAAAGCGTTGAAGCGGCTTCCTCTGAAGAGAGCATTGAAAAGGCTTCTTCTGGAGAACGTTGAAGCGGATTCTTCTGAAGAGCGTTGAAGCGGATTTCTCTGAAGAGATCATTGAAAAGGATTCTTCTGGAGAGCGTTGAAGCGGCTTCCTCTGAAGAGAGCATTATAAAGGCTTCTTCTGGAGAGCGTTGAAACAGCTTCTTCTGGAGAGCGTTGAAGCAGCTTCTTCTTCAGTTTAATTTTCCCTTGTGAATTACATGCTCCTTGATTGACCATCTCTCTTGTGTTGAAGAAGTCCTTGACTCTGTCCGTAGTGGTTGTTTCTATGGTGAAGCTCGGGAACTGGTATCGACAAAAGAACAATGGTTCTTAGCAGCAGTTGTGATCAGAAGAGACTGGCACGAAGAGGCGTGATAGCTACAGGCACGAACTTGGCAGTCTTCATATAGTGGTAGAGCTTGTCTTGTTATTAAAGGGAGGAGCTAATGATGGAACTGATAGATCCCTTGATGTTGCCTCATGGAATTAAAAATAGGGAGACAGTCCCCTACCCACGAGCATCCATTGAGCCTTCGACTTGGTAGACGTTGTCACTCTAGGTTCATGAGGCCGTCCTTACGTCTGTGTTGCGTTTCATAGACGTCCAGGAACATCACTGGTCTTTGACAATACGTCTGCTCTCTTGAGTATATGTTCGTCTTTGGACATCTTGGAATCATAATGATAGCGTGCTTGCATCACTATAAATTCACCATATTTGAGATGGGCAGTGCTAAGAAGTCCCCAGTCACACTCCTTTGCCATTATTATCTTTGGATCGTGTGTTTGAGGAGTAGGGAAGTTTCTTCATGCGAATGACTTAACTAATAGGTTCTGCAAATATGATGAAGCTCTTGACATGGAGAGTCTGTATGTACCTCTTAAGTCCCAGGTGCAATCTCCTTTGGTAATGCAACTACTTCTCCCACGGGAGACGAAATTCTGAAAGCGTCTCTCATTGATGTTGCTGCCATCGATCCAGGTATGAAATATCTTGGACGTTGTTTCATCATTGTGGAATTCGTGCATGTGGTACTGGAGTTGGAGTTGGCGATTTTGGACGCGCGTTGTATCTCGGTGGCTTTTCTCTTGCTGCTTCAGCGAAACTACTTACGGAAGGCTGAAGGTTGTATTGCCTGTTGGTGAGATGTATGATTCCACGAACATCATGAGGCTCTTCTTTACTGGCATGCCTGGTTCTTTCTAGCAGGGCAGATGTTGTTGTAGATGAGCGTTCAACAGCTCCACGAAGTCCAGAGGATGACCAAAAGCGCAGATTCTCCAACATAGCACGATAGACATGCACCATCATCTGACAGAGTGATCGCCCGGATTCTTTCGAGACATGATGCAAAAACATCGTTATCTTCTTGAGGCTGCTCCCTTGAGGTATCGGCTTCAGTAGATCTGAAGATTGATGAGTGCCAAATATTGTATATATTTATCCCTTTTTGTTGGCAATTTAACTCATCTTTTATGCATTAATTCTACATTTTATCCCATATTCTGTATTTTCATTGTTTTCAAGAATAAATATTTTTCTTACTTAATTTTGCATTTTTAGGTAATAAATAAAGTTCGGATGAGTCGCGGAGCGAAAAGAGCAGAAAAGTAGTGAAAAGCCGGGAGAAATTACGCAAGGAAGCCGCGAAGAATGGTGCGCACAACCTCATTTTCTACACACAAAAGCGCCTCCGTTCTCAGCCGTCAGATCAGTTCTCAGAAGCATCCGACGGTCGCTCCTTCATAGATCATCAAAATCTGAAGTCTCTGCCAAGCACCACAGCGCTGAAATTCCAAGCCTTCAGATTAGATGGTAGTTGAATCCAACGGTCGCTCCCTTGCTGTTCATCAACGTTTGATATCTCCGCCTTACACTACAACACCTAACCCCATCTAGAGCCGTTAACTTCGTTGTATCAAAAAATCTGACGGTCGCTACAAGCTTCACTTCACATCACCGTCCGATCTACCTACCAGCTTCGCATCCAGTGACTCAGAGTCACAGAACATCAAGACTCGGTAGATCCGCCTAACACCCTAGCGACCGAACCCATCCACCTAACCAAACACCCCCTTCTCTCCCAAACCATCGAGCCCCTCTTCCATCACCTCCCCTCTGCAACTGACCACCACCTGCTCCGCCACCCACTCCATCTTCCACCACCACCAGCTCAATACGAGCTCTCAAATCACTCAACAACCCTAACCCACATCATTACTTCCCCTTTCACCAACTCTATGTCCTCCTAATCACTCAATTTCACGCCTCTCCCATGTCAGGAACCCTAGAGGTGAAATTGACAAATTAGGTGAAATAGAGTTGCAATTGGAGGCGTGGATAACATCAGGAGAGTCAGAGGAAGGATGGGTCGACGTCAATTTGACGATTAGGTGAGCTAATTTCACTGTTGGAATTTGGGGATTTTTCTATAAACCCTAATTGTATAATTTAGGGATTTGGGGGTATAAATAGACTGTGGGGGTTGTGTTAGAAACTATGCTTGGAATAGCCAGCATCCAGGACTTTCATGTCCTGTTAATTTTCAGTTTCAGCTCAGTTCATGTTTCAGTTCAATTTCAGTTAAATGTGTATGTTTTAATTTCTTGCTTTGTCACTGTTAAATGTGCTTATGTTATGTTCTGTTAGTGTTATGTGCTTGTTTAATTTCATGTTTGATTTCCAATTCATTCCTGTTACATTTGTCCTGTTAACATGTGTTGTTGCTCACTGCCATGTAATGTTTGTGTAATGTTGTGTTTAATTTGCTGTCACAATTGATGGAATGCTAGGCTAGGTATCTGTGAAGCTTTGAACTAATTGTGCAATGGAAGAAATCAGTGCTCATAGCAAGCTGATTTTCTTGCCATTCCTTGTGTATGCTTAGGTTGCAGTGTTGATTGAGCTTTGGGAGAAACTAGTGCTCATAGCAAGCTAGTTCTCTTCCCATTCTTTTAGTATACCTCCTGAATGCCTTAGTCTAGCCTTGCTTCATTTCAGTTTCTTTATCACCCCTGCCCTTGGCTTAGGCCTTGGTTCATCTTGCACTGTTTTATGCTTGTAGTTGCTTTGTTCTTTGTTTCTGTCACTGTTTTACTTCCATGTTTATTTGCTGATTTACTTCTATTGCTGCTACTTCTTTTGGCTTGCTGCAACTCTGTTGCATTTCTCTTATTCCACTGCCTCTGCCTTGTTATTCTTGCTGCATTCTATTGCCTGTGCAGTCATCTTGTACATTCTGCTGCATTGCTGCCTTTCTCTGCTCCACTGCTGCATTGCTGTTGCTGTTGTCTGCTGCAGCTGTTGTTGCTGTTGCCCTCTGTGTTGCCTCTGCCAAGCTGCTGCTGCTGCTGTGCAGCACTTGTGCTGCTGCTGCTGTTGTTGCTGCCAAGGCTGCTGCCAAGCTGCTGTGCAGTCTTGCTACTGCTGCTGCCTCCCAAAAGCCTCTGAAGCCCAGTTAAGGCCAAAGCCTAGTTCACTACCAAGCCAAAGATCACTTCAAACTGAAGCCCAATTCAGTCAACTGTGGGCTTAACCAAAGCCCAGTTGTTTAAGACCAAAGCCCAAATTTATTAAGGCCCAATCCAATTCAGGCTTAACCCAAAAGCCTTAATTCACTGTAGTACTCAAAGCCCAATTTAAGCCAAAAGGCTTCATAGCCCAATAGCAATTTAGGATCCCAATTAGCTAAAACACTTCCAAAACACACCCGATCTCTGTGGATCGACCCGTACTTGCACGAGCTACAACCGACGACCGTGCACTTGCGGTATTACTGTAGGCCCGCGTTTTCACTTCGCTTCATTTTTATACATATCTCCGGGTCCACCAAGTTTTTGGCCGGGGATAATTTTTAGGACCTTTTCAAAGCCTACCAAGTTTTTGGCGCCGCTGCCGGGGATTGGTGCTGTGTTTTTCTTGTTGTTTTATTAGCTATTTTTGCATTTCATTGCATAGCATTTGCATCTGCATCTGCTTCACTTCATTTGCTGTTGGACCTGCTGTTCTGAACCTGTTTTTCTCTGCTGGGACGCCACCAAGGAAAAGAACCAAAACCCAACTGGGTTTTTGCAACAATATCAGAGCAGCTGGGCTGTGCTTAAAAGGTAACCCATTTAAGAGAACCCGAATTGTGGGCTTCCAATTTTTAATTGTGGGCATGTAATATTAAAGCCAATTTTCGGGCTTCTCTTATTTTCTGTTGGGTTTGTAATAATTTATTTGTGGGCTTGTTTGTTTAATTTGTGGGCTTGTATTTAATTTTTGAGCTTGTTTAATTTGGACTTGTATTTTGTATTCTGGGTTTTTAAACCCAGCTGAGCTTGTAACCGACCACGCTAGTTGAACTCGTTAGTGGGCCGAGTACCCAAATTCTAGGCCGAGATTTGGACTCAGTTCCACCAAAAGTTTTCAACCAAGCGGAGCCAAAGCAAACACAAAAGGCTTGCACAGTGGGCTTGCTCCCATTCAAAAACCAAATTTTATTTTCTTTTTCAAAAAAAAAAAAAAAAAAAAAAAAAAAAAAAAAAAAAAAACCAATTTTATTTTCTTCATTTTATTTTCTTTCTTAAAAAAAAAAAAAAAAAAAAACCAAATCTTCTTGTAGATAATGTGTTAGTTAAATTTCCTTTTGTATATATTTTGCTAATCCAATATGATCTCGGCTGAAATATGTTGGATTTTTGCCTTGAATAACGGAGTTTTAATTCTGCTTTCGCCGAAATCGGGTATTCTCTCTCCTTTTACTCTACTCAGCATGTCCCTTTCCATATGTTGCATTTTAATTCTTTCCATATTTTGAAACATTGAGGACAATGTTTAGTTTAGGTTTGGGGGTATAGAGTAGATACCATGATAATTTGCCATATTTGAAAACGAACTCCTTCTTTTTTTGAAAAAATTGAAAAAAATTCCAAAAAAATTTGACAAATCAAAATTCAAAAAAAAATTAAAAAATTGAAAAAAAATCATAAAAATGGAGCTCATTTACCTTGAAATGTTGACTCTTGTGCAAATATGTATAATTATTAGGAGTCTTAGTCTAGATATTTAGGCACCCTGATTCTAGCACAATTCACATAGTGATAAGAAATTTGCACGCGCACGATCTACCAATACATGTATGGCCTCGATCTTCAAGGTGTTTGATAGGAAGTTACGATTGCCAATCACTTTAGAATACTGAACGAAACTTGACTAGCTTGTTCTTTGGTTGGTTGGGATAGAAGGTGGAGGTTACATTAAGAAAGACAACCATCGAATTTAACTGGGTGCATCAAAAAGGGCTACCTCTTGCAAAGTGTCATGTAATCTTTTGTTTCTTTTTGTTATGTATCAAAAGTGTTTTCTTTTGCAAAAAAAAAAAAAAAAAAAAAAAAAAAAAAAAAAACGATGTATATATTCAGAAAAAAAAAAAAAGAGAGAAAAAAATATCAGAAAAATACACAAAAAAATCAAGTATTTATCAATTCCATCATCTCTTGTTCCAAAAATAAAAAGAGAATAGTCAATGTAAATAAGAGTCATGTAAATAGTCTTTTTGTTGTTTCATTGTAATAAGCAAGGAGGGTGTATGCCATTGATGTACAACGCGAGTAATTGTGAAATACCTCCAACTCATTCACAATTCTCGTAAAGTCCGGACAGCTAGCTAGATTTCGACCTCAGTTCTTAGCCTGAGAAACTATCTCTTGGTGATTAGTAGTCATGACTTCAGATCTTTCTTTACACATGTGTAGATACACTTTACACTCTTATCACATGTCTTTTTTTTGTTATCAGTGCTAGGATTGTGCCTTTGATAGCTAGATTGACATCTCCATTTTGCTGTGAGCTTAAACTGTTTTGCACATGTCACATTTGATGGAATATGAGCTTATATTTTGACCTAGAACTTTGTAGGTACGTTCTAAGCAAACCTTCACGAGACTTCAACTCGTCCACTAGGGACACTTAGTGGTTTAAAAGGCTTAGTGCATACGCTAAATGCATTCGAGAGACCAGCGACAGTGGTATAGTTAGGATTTCCTTAGTTTTGTTTTACTTGAGGACAAGTAAAATTCAGGTTTGGGGGTATTTGATGAGTGCCAAATATTGTATATATTTATCCCTTTTTGTTGGCAATTTAACTCATCTTTTATGCATTAATTCTACATTTTATCCCATATTCTGTATTTTCATTGTTTTCAAGAATAAATATTTTTCTTACTTAATTTTGCATTTTTAGGTAATAAATAAAGTTCGGATGAGTCGCGGAGCGAAAAGAGCAGAAAAGTAGTGAAAAGCCGGGAGAAATTACGCAAGGAAGCCGCGAAGAATGGTGCGCACAACCTCATTTTCTACACACAAAAGCGCCTCCGTTCTCAGCCGTCAGATCAGTTCCCAGAAGCATCCGATGGTCGCTCCTTCATAGAGCATCAAAATCTGAAGTCTCTGCCAAGCACCACAGCGCTGAAATTCCAAGCCTTCAGATTAGATGGTAGTTGAATCCAACGGTCGCTCCCTTTCTGTTCATCAACGTTTGATATCTCCGCCTTACACTACAGTACCTAACCCCATCAAGTACCGTTCATTTTGTTGTATCATATAATCCAACGGTCGATCATCTCTTGCCTCCGCATCACCGTCCGATCTACCTACCATCTTCACAGAACATCAAGACTCGATGAAGCCGCCTCACACCCTATCACCCGAACCCATCCACCTAACCAAACAACCTTCTCTCCCAAACCATCGAACCCTTTCTTCTCCACCAACCCCCTCTGCAGAGCCATCACCCTGCAACTGCCGCACCACCATCATCACCACCAACTCCACAACCACCACCATCTCCTCTCAAATCATCATACACACTCGACCCATCACCTATATCACGTTCTAATCTCTATCAAACAACTAATTTCGCCTATTCTCTCACCACTGAACCCTAAGAGTGAGTTGGTGAAATTAGTTGATGATATAGATCAATTGGAGGTATGGGAAGCAAGAGAAGATGACAAGGAAGATTGGGTCGAAGCTATTGAGTGCTATCAGTGATTAGGTAAAACCTAATTTCAATTTTCACCAAACCCTAATTTCACTGTTTTGGGGTTTTTGATTGTTTGTATAAATAGATGATATGGGTATATGTTAGAACTCATGCTTGGAATAGCCAGCATCCAGGACTTTCATGTCCTGTTAATTTTCAGTTTCAGCTCAGTTCATGTTTCAGTTCAATTTCAGTTAAATGTGTATGTTTTAATTTCTTGCTTTGTCACTGTTAAATGTGCTTATGTTATGTGCTTGTTTAATTTCATGTTTGATTTCCAATTCATTCCTGTTACATTTGTCCTGTTAACATGTGTTGTTGCTCACTGCCATGTAATGTTTGTGTAATGTTGTGTTTAATTTGCTGTCACAATTGATGGAATGCTAGGCTAGGTATCTGTGAAGCTTTGAACTAATTGTGCAATGGAAGAAATCAGTGCTCATAGCAAGCTGATTTTCTTGCCATTCCTTGTGTATGCTTAGGTTGCAGTGTTGATTGAGCTTTGGGAGAAACTAGTGCTCATAGCAAGCTAGTTCTCTTCCCATTCTTTTAGTATACCTCCTGAATGCCTTAGTCTAGCCTTGCTTCATTTCAGTTTCTTTATCACCCCTGCCCTTGGCTTAGGCCTTGGTTCATCTTGCACTGTTTTATGCTTGTAGTTGCTTTGTTCTTTGTTTCTGTCACTGTTTTACTTCCATGTTTATTTGCTGATTTACTTCTATTGCTGCTACTTCTTTTGGCTTGCTGCAACTCTGTTGCATTTCTCTTATTCCACTGCCTCTGCCTTGTTATTCTTGCTGCATTCTATTGCCTGTGCAGTCATCTTGTACATTCTGCTGCATTGCTGCCTTTCTCTGCTCCACTGCTGCATTGCTGTTGCTGTTGTCTGCTGCAGCTGTTGTTGTTGTTGCCCTCTGTGTTGCCTCTGCCAAGCTGCTGCTGCTGCTGCTGTGCAGCACTTGTGCTGCTGCTGCTGTTGTTGCTGCCAAGGCTGCTGCCAAGCTGCTGTGCAGTCTTGCTACTGCTGCTGCCTCCCAAAAGCCTCTGAAGCCCAGTTAAGGCCAAAGCCTAGTTCACTACCAAGCCAAAGCTCACTTCAAACTGAAGCCCAATTCAGTCAACTGTGGGCTTAACCAAAGCCCAGTTGTTTAAGACCAAAGCCCAAATTTATTAAGGCCCAATCCAATTCAGGCTTAACCCAAAAGCCTTAATTCACTGTAGTACTCAAAGCCCAATTTAAGCCAAAAGGCTTCATAGCCCAATAGCAATTTAGGAACCCAATTAGCTAAAACACTTCCAAAACACACCCGATCTCTGTGGATCGACCCGTACTTGCACGAGCTACAACCGACGACCGTGCACTTGCGGTATTACTGTAGGCCCGCGTTTTCACTTCGCTTCATTTTTATACATATCTCCGGGTCCACCAAGTTTTTGGTCGGGGATAATTTTTAGGACCTTTTCAAAGCCTACCAAAGATGTCCCGCGCTCGCTTTCGTCCGGGCTGACATAATCGGCGAACCCTTTATGATGATTTGGAGATGACAATATTCGTTGAATCTTCTGAAACGATTCCTTGCCCATGAAGCCTTCGAGTTCTTTCATAATTCGTGGAGGCGGCATCGTGAGGATAGCTTGGGTCTTGGATGGGTCCACTTTGATTCCCTCAGCAGTCACCTGGAGTCCCAGAAATTTGCCTGAAGAAACGCCGAAAGCGCATTTCAAAGGATCATCTTCAACTTTATTCACGGTAATCGAACACTTGCCGTAATACTCCTATGTGGGCCGCCCGAGCTTTTGATTTGACTACTACATCATCCATGTAGTCTTCAACTTGGTTATGCATCATGTTGTGGAAGATTTCCGTCATAGCGCGCTGATACATTGCAACGGCATTCTTTAAACTAAATGGCATTACAGTATAATAAAAAATTTCGAGAGGAGTCCGAAAAGCTGTCTTACTTGCGTCATGCTCATACATACTTATATGATTGTAGCCGCTATATCCATCCATGAAGGAGAACACGCCGTTTCCGCTGGTGGCATCCACTAACATGTCGATGTTAGCTAGAGGAAAATCATCTTTGGGGCAGCATCTGTTCAAGTCTCTGAAATCCATACAGCACCTGATCTGTCCATTTTTCTTTTTTACCGGAACCACATTAGCCAACCAGGTTGGATGATGAATGGGTTTGATGAAGCCAGCAGCTAGAAACTTTTGAATTTCAGCCTTGATTTGCTCTTCTACCTCGTGTCTGAACTGCCTCAAAGACTGTTTAACCGGCTTGGATCCAGGTATGACATGTAGATGATGGGTGACCAGCATTTATTCATACGTCCAAGAGAATATGTCCTGGTACTCTTTGAGAAGTTCCACGAGCTTCGTGCGTTCATGGTACACAAGGTTGAGCTGATGGAGATAGGCCTAGGAGATTCCTCATTCCCGATGTTAACGACTTCGAGCTCATCAGTTGTGGAGTTGGTGCCATCTTGCAGCTGTCGAGCATCTAACACTTCTTCTTTTGTCCCATCATTATTGTAGCATTCCGTTGGGGGAGAGACTGGGTAACAGTCTCCCCTGCTAATTGCTAACAGCAGCGTCGGTACACGGTTCTCCCTTTCTGGTCACGGCTTGCCAAAAAAGTTTGTTCCCTCTTAGTGTGAGCGTGGGTCGCGGCTTCACATGATGAGGAAGAATTGAGACACCTTTTCAGCAAAGATGCATCATGGGGCTTAGCCTGTAATGATGCAAGTCAGTCCTCCTCCTGGATTGATGCCCACATGGGGAGTAGGATGCAATGAACTTTGTCAGATTCTTCGCGCGAAGCTTCTCTTGGTTCAAACAATTCCACTCCACATATTGGTGCGTAAGGATACAATGATGCAGGATTACGAACAACTTCTTTATTCAGCATAGTCTTCAAGCATTGATGATACGCCGAGGGGACGATCCTATTGTCATGAAGCCATGGTCTTCCCAGTATCATATGGTAGTCCGGCTCCTTTTCTATGACTTCGAATTTCACCTTTGACTGGACGGGCCCTACAAATAAATTTAGATTGACATATCCGCACGTGTTGGTTTGATTCCCTTCAAAGTCTGTCATAGTGGTAGGCAGTCGTACGATCTTGCTTGGGCGAACCTTGGCGGTCCTGAGAGTCTTGAGAGTAATCACATTCGAAGCACTCCTGTATCGATGATGGCCTTCTTGAACTCTGAATCTTTGATGCGTGCAGTAACGTGTAGGGACCGGTTGTGACCTTATTCCTCCGTCATGTATTCTTCTGTAAATGTGACGTTATTCACAGACATCTCTTGTGTTTTCGAGGCTTCTAGATGCAAAGGTGTTAACTGCACGTCTAGAGCTATTTGGTTGATTGCAGCGAATGTTTCCGCCCGTTGATTCTTCGAGAGGTGTAAAAGTTCGCATAAGCTTTCCACTAGAGAAGCCGCTTCCTGATCCACCGGCCTCTAGTTCATAGTGAAACTATTGATTTGAGGAGTATCACTCCCAAGTGTAGAAGTCTCCGTGGTAGGACCGCTCATATCTGACGTCATCTTGATGAGGAGATCGAGTATAACGTTTACCGCTTCTTTCATCATGTCCATGTTCTTCGTGTGAATCTCCTGCACCCGTGCTAACTCAATTAATGTTGGGATTCTTCCGGTTACACCATCAGATACACCGTTGGGAAGAGGGGTATCTTCGTTGGAGGGACTTCAATCGGGATTTGAAGTTGTTGGGGGAGTCCTAAGACCAACCATTTTAAATCAGCCAAATGGGATTGGGTATTGAAGAAATTTACTTAACAACCGAGTGATTAATCTCCCACTGTGGTCGCCAATTGTTTATGGGTGAAAACTATTTCTGCTGGTTTTGGTAATTTTGGGTGTGTGTGGATGAGAAATGAATCTAAACCCTAAAAAAATGCACTGCACGGGAGTGCTTTCTGATTCGAGATATCAATCTATACAATTCTGGCCTAAACCAAGAAATGGTCGTTCCAGACTTGCTTCGGTCACAAAGTGAAGGAGATGGGGTTGATCTTAGGGAGGGAAGCGAAGAAGGTGTTGAGATTGTGAAGGTGTTGGCTTTTTATGACTTGTATCAGAATGATGAATTGGCTTGCAATAATGTAAGAAATCAGCTCTGGATGTTTTCTGGATACGGATGACAACAGTTGGTTTTTCTGTGTTTTTGGAAATAGGCGAAGGACCTATTTATACAAGTCATTGAGCGCAAACCCTCATCTCGTAGGAAGTGTAGGAAGTGGAGGAAGTTGAGTGATGGAGTAGTGGGGTTGTGTAGGTGATTGCACGATCACGTCTTAGCACACTTCCCTCATCATCTTAACCGTCCATGCCTCATGACACGTTCTGATATATGGGAAAGTTGCACGCGGCATGCTGTAAACCGCCAGACCAATACCCCAGTAAGTATCCCCCAGTTTGTGACATGTTTGATGTCTCGAATAAGTGGGACCCGCAGGAAATAGCACGTGACGCTATTAGGTTAAATAACTAAGTTATTTAAGAAATCGATATTCATAAAATATCGTGTATATTCTATGCATGTAATGCATCGAATATGATCAATATGTATGAAGCATCGTCGTTTTAAAGCTTAATAGAGTAAGTCGCGAATTAAGCGTTTTAAAATAGCAGCATGTTCAAACATCTTCAAGGGATCGTTTGAAGGCCGCATGTGCGGGCCATCCCTTGGCCGATCACTTCCTGTGGTAGAGTGACGAACGGTTATCACCAAGGTGCCTCATTGGCTGTTTAACTCTTAGCCTAGGTTGTCCGACCAAGCTGACAAAGTTGGACGGACGATATGATCTGCGACACATGTTTGGACCGTTGATCGATTTTTTAGGGTTTTAAAGAGGTGCGCAAGCATCACTCTTTAGCTTGACCGAAATCAAGCATGGAAAACGTTTTTGGTGGGACCGACCGGGCATGCATGTAGACGGCTTGCCGATGTACAAGGACATGCCACTCTATCTTACGCAGGTGCGATCTAGGCCACTCAATTTTTCTGGCAAAGGTGAATGGTCGATTTGCGACAGAAATCCTTTGCCGCAAAGGATTTTAGGGGTCACGGCATGCCATTAGACACACGTTTCGAGGCGCCTGTCCATGGTCCACCTTGGTCGACCGGTTACATGCACAGGTGGGCCCACGGTGATCATGTTGATGCTCTCCGGACCTCCTTAGTCTATATCTATACCCTACATCCGAGATGGAGAAGATGGATGGTCATGATCAAATTGCGACATATATGTAATGCCACAAACCCTAATTAGGGTTTTGGATCAGTCACGCGTGCGCAACTTTGGCCAAACGGTTTTGCAGGTTATGCTCCTACTTTGGGGAGACCGACCGTGTGGGGCATATGTTTGGCCGACGGTGAACTTATGTGTTCCTGCCCGACGGTGAACTTATGTGTTCCTGCCCGATGGTCCTAGGCGTGATCTAAGCCATCCAAACATGCTGGCGAAGTTGGATGGTTGTGATCGATTTAAGACACTAATGGGATTTCCGAGACCCTTTAAGCATCACGTCAGCCATACTTCGAGCAAGCGTTCAGTGCTCTAGGGCTAGATCGTGAGAAAACCGATCAGGTGGGTGAGGAGTGGGCCCCCTAATGTGTGCATTAGCGCTTCACAGATCAATCGTGGGATGATCTAATCCGTCCAACCAGGATGGTGAAGTTCGACGATCATGATGATTTTAAGACTGGTTTGAGTGGTCTTGCTTGTTTGAGCCTTCCCCAAAGCAACACGGCCATCTCTCTTTTGGGTCGGCGTTTGATAGGCGTTAGGGGTATAGCGTGGTGTTCGACTGGCTAGGGCATAGCCGGGCCCGTCGGTGAACATCACGGTGATTGCCTGCTCCTGTTAGGGTTCATCTAGGCTAGTTAAATTATGCGGCCAACTTGCGTGGCGCGGTCGTTTCTGAGACTGACATGGACAGTCCATATTTCCCTTAGGGAATTAAACATGATCGATCGAGCTAATATAAGCGCACCGACACAGGGTCCTCTTGGTTAGAGAATGGTTTGGCCTACGGGTATTTCTTGCATACCTCACTATTGCCGCTTAGAGATTCGTGTTACTCTGCTGAGAGTAAACACCCAGTCGTCATGCCATACCAATAACGAGAGTCCTGCTGAGAACAACACATGAAATACAAGGAAACTCATGCATTAATTAATAATGCTATAAATACACAGAGTATTTGGTATTGTTGCTACATGCACCACTTTGAGTGAATTTTGTATATCTATTGAATTGCTTCAAATAAATAAAACGAGAGGATTTATGCGCTCATCGTTTGTCAAATGGACTTACCCTTTGCAGGATGTCGACACACTAAATCTGGTTTTACAAGTTTAGCCCTGAACTAAAATCCACCATCAACAATAATAAAGAGGCGCCCAGGGACCGGGCCCACCGGCCGTACGGCCATCCTCTAGCCGTGTCCGGTCCCCATGCCTCTTCCATTATTTTTTATTATTTTATTATTTTCATGAACTAATGAAAACTCATTCATTCTAGCAACTTTCCGTGTTTGAGCAAAACTCATGGTTACTCCATATTTTCACGGTTTCATGAAAAATAATAAAAATAGGGAAAGGTGTTGTGGGACCAGGCTACTTGGACGGCCGACCATGCCCTAGCCGTGGCTGGTCCTACACCTTACAATCCCTAGTCTTTCATAATTGTTAGTTCCTCCATCTCATGAAACTCCTCAGTTTGAGCAAAAATCATGATTTCTTCATATTTTCTCAAATATTGCTCAAACCATGAAAAAGCCAAAAAGTCAAATGGTCACATGACCGACTAGGCTACTCACGTCGAATATTAAAATATTATTATTTTAATATTTTCCAAATTTTGATCAAACGGGCAAAGTTCTACTTGCTCATTCGAGCAAAATCAAGAATTTCAGCTAAAGATCGAACTCTTTTGAAAATTAAAAATATTACTCAAATGCATATTAGAAAATTCAGAAACTCTCAGGACTGAGACACGGACATTATGGTGACACGGGCGTGCTTCCTTGACCGACCAAGGGCAGCTCTAAGGCTTGCAACGAGCCGGTCCCACAAGTTTTCATAATTTTGACCTAACTTGCGCAATCGCTCATACTGGGTCCAAGCTCTTTTCAACCAACCTGGAGTTTTCTCAAACGACTATCATATGGTCCCACGACCACCAAGGGCCGATTTCATGCCCTCTTGGTCGGTCCCTTACTTTTCCATAATTAGGTTTTATCACCTAATGCTCAATTGAGCACTATTTCAGTAAATGATGAAACCGACATTTAATCATCATTCTTTCACCAACTGGCCAACTAAGGACCCTGGTGCATGCTCACTTGAGCACTTGGGCGCTACATGGACGTCCATAATCCCATGTGGTCGGTCCCTCTATCACTCATGACCTATTTACAACAATTCATCAATTGACGAACAATTGATCAAAAATTAGGGTTTCGAATAAACGCTCCACAAATCATCATTCTGAGCAAGATTCAAACACTAATAAATTTATGTTTATTCAGCAATCAACATCTGGATTAATTATATAATATTCGGTAGCTCACCAATATTTTAATTAATATTTTATTAGGTCACATTACCAATAAATAATCCTTCGAATCGAGCAATACTTGCTCAGTTGCTCGAATATTGATCCAACTATCAATATTCAGTAATTCAATCGATCAATACTTTCTCAGTTGCTCGAATTTAACAGTATTTTCTGAGACGATCAATATCAACATAAGAACATGTACATTCATTCCATGAATCACTAAGCATTCGTCACTCATGCTCAATTCAACAAAACTTAGACTCACTATCTAATCAGTCAACAACTGACTAATTAATACACGTCTGCCTTGCAGACTTCACAAATCATGAGACATCAATCATGTCATATGGGGGGATATCAATTAGGGTTTTGGTCTGGCGGCCTACGGAACGTGGATTCATCCATGATGAGAAATGTGAGTAAGTCGTGCAAATGGTTGAGGAAGTTAGCAAAGTAGTGGGTGGACGGTTAACCAAGTCTCCCCACGACCTGGAAATGGTTTCACCATGATTTCCCACTTTCCCACTCTTTCACTCAAGAAACCGTCACACTTACAGGGATCAAGGTGTTTACTATTCTGACAATAAATAAGTCTCTGAATCCATGATTGAGGAGGGAAACCATCGTCTACACAGAATTTCTCGAGCAATTACTCTCAAGAATTCATCAATCTATCAGAACTTATTCGAACTCATCAGTTCACAGAAAACTTGCAGAAACCTTCAACACATCCACAATCCTTGATCATCATTGATCCCACATAATTCTCAGCTTCCCTCTTACAGATCAACCCATCTCCCTCTTTGCGACCGAATTGACTCTGGAACGGCCATTGACTTGGTTTAGGTCGAAGTCCTACAGTTTGATCTCTCGAATCTAAGCACTCCCTTTGTAGTGTATCTGTGTGAGGTTGAACAGTTTGCTCGGTTGAGAAGTCTCGACAACACGCTCGTCTCTTCACTTCCCTAAAACCAGCGAATCTTTTTTCCCCATCTAAAGGGTATTTACTAATAAGTGTATTTACCCTCTGTGTCGGGGACCATGAAGCCTAGTTAGCAATTCGGCATGCGGAAAAAAGTCGGTGCGGTAAAAATGTGCGCATTAACCGGCTAAGTAAAATGTGAATTCGGTCAACTATGCGGTCAAATATGCGCAATACGACGGAAATGCAATAATTCATTTATTCGCGTTTAATGCGTTTCATATATATTAATGCGGCTCAAAAAATTCGGTACATATTAAGTGTTAAATAAGCATTATTTGTGGTTTAAAATGTCGTATATATGAATTATATGCAATTGTTGTCATTAAAATAGGAATAACGCAGTGGTTAAGGGATTATACACAAAGTCATAGGTTCCGAGATCAATTACATGTAATTAAATTTTTGAAAAGATTATTAAATAGTTAACTCATTTCTGAATTACACGCGAGAATAATTCGGCGATCCGGAAAAATCGCGCATTAATCGCCCGCTCCTTAAAAAACGCGAATTGAATGCGGTGTTGAAATTGTGCGCTGTTTTGTGCGGTTAACCGATCGTTCGCGTTTATTCGCGAATTATTCGCCAAAAATGCACGAACTTACTAACTAGGCCATGGAGTAGGTCCACCTAAAAGATTGAATATTTCCAAGGAAAAGGTAAAATCTCAAATGAAAGAGAAGAGTCAGGTCGAAACATTCCATAAAGAAGGGTGTTGCAAATTCAGTGCAGGAACCTAGCTAGTGTTGAGCATACTGCTCACCTCAATACAATTTAATTGTGTTGAAAAGTGCATCTTATCTCATGTGCCCTTAAAAGAGACAAGAACTATGCATATTAGGGCTTTAGATCAAATTTGAATAGTATTACTTGGATTTTCATCTTTCAATGTTCGTTGATAGAATGTGACTTATTATGTTGTCTTGTCGTCTCTTAAGAGAATAACAACATTTCCTTTTTGAGCCTTGATCCATCAAAATAGTCCCGGATAATTCGATCTGGTCATAAATCGGTTACATAACTGATTTTATGTAAATCTATTCTCATCAGCGTCATTTATGATGCTACTACTGTATACAGTCAGTGGATATCGACATTTCGATATAATCAAGAGGGGCATAAATCAACTAAGGTTTTTATCAATCAACCAACATGTTCATCTTAATCTATGTCTCAAGTAATTGTTTTTAAAAATTTTATTTATGTGGAAACTTAAGGAAGGATAAAAGTGACATTTCATTCTTCTTAAATTTTATGTATTTTTCTAGTACGTGAAAAATTGTGTTCCGAAACCCTGCATGGTAAATATCTTCTTCATTAAGAATTATAACTCTTTCACAAGAAGTTTCTATGTTGAGCAACATATTTTTGTTTTCACAAATCCAATTTATTCCTATGAATTATGGAGACTCCAAGCACAACATTTTCTCGTGAAATCTATGCTCCAATGGTTGTTGATGTTCATCCAACTAGAAAGGAACAATAGATGTATTATATTTTTGATTCATCTCTTAAAAGGAAAAGGAAGAATATGAAGAAACCTAGAGCCGACCGCTCTAATCAGAAAAGGTTCACAAATCTTCTTGAAGAACTTAAGAAAACCAAGAGGGAAGTGTAGGGACTAAAAACAATAAGAAGCACTTGTCAAAAAACAACCTAACAGTTTTGGAGGAGTTAACTCTTTTTCATGAACCGTATGTTTCCCTATGCCTGTTATTGAAAAGGAGTTTGGAGATGATAAAGAATTTTTCAAAGATTTTAAGTATTAGGAAACTTTTTGTGAGAATTTATCTTGTGTTCATGAAGGATAACTAGGGTTTGGCATAACAAATATTGTGATTACACAAGCTATTTTCAACGATTTTCATCTTGCATATTTTTAGATTATTTATTTAAATTCTAAAGTTGTTGGAAGATGAAATTGCAGTATGTAATCATTATTGGTTTAATGTATTGCGAATTATTATGAGATATGTGTGTCCTTTACTTTTTATGAATTGAACTGATATCTCATATATGCTCAAAAGTCAAATCTATTATGTTTTATGAACTAAAAATAGAACAAGCTTTGTGAGAATTTTTCACAGTATTTATTTACTCGTGGTCACACTCTTGTGTCATTATCTACTCCGTAAGATTTTCTTATGTTGAGTCATATCGATTAGATTTATCTCCTTGTTCGCAATTGGCTTTGAGACTAATTTATGTCGATGTTTAGGATACAAATCCATATGATTTGTTAATGTCCAACAAAATTATTTTTTATATTAAAGTAAGGTCTCTCATGTTATTCTCTTGGGAATGACATCAAATGGGGGAGAGTTATTAATTGAACTTGTGCTTAATTATTATATCTTTATGGAGAGAGTGGATGTGGAATTTACAGGTGATGCTTGTATTTTAAATCTCCTTGATGAGACACTAAGTATTTTATACTCTGTGATATCATCTAAATTAAAATTTGATATGTGTTTCCTTTAAGACTTGAAGTATCTTTTGTTTAAATTCATTACGATCCCATTGTTTTCGTACCTTTGCCAATTTTTATTGATAAAAAGGGGGAGAGTTAATTAGTAGTTCCGCACTACATACATATAGTTTACGGATCATTATATAAGGGGGAGTGAATCAATATCTATAGGTTTCACCTAATATGCAAAAGATGTAAGTATTGACTAATGGGGAGAAAAATATCACCGTAGTATTACTTCGAGGTTGTGATACAATTGAACTTTGGAGAAGATAATAATATTATGTTTTTGTATAATGACGATTGAGAATATCTGTTTACAATGTTGTTATCACTACGGATCTTCAACAACAACGAATCTGAGTTGAACACATTCAGAATCATTGCAACTTGAAGTAACGAAGAATTCAAGGAGTTGAAGAACCAAGGAAATCAGGCATGATGGATTCTGGAGTTTTGAAGCTTTATTTTGTAATCCATATGTATTGATAGTTTTGTCATTAAAATTGACAAAGGGGGAGATTGTTAGAGCATTGCTCGGTTGAACTCAAAAGTGTTGCTATCTCAAGATTGTTGTCAAATTTAGTTGATCAAAACTATATCTTGATTTCTAGTTTACATGTAGTCAGTCTCGGATTAGGATAGAAGTGTGTACTTGAGTGCCAGACATCACTGCGTTCTACCATTTGAAGGCAAAGATCAATTGAAGCTTTTGGAGAAATTCATCAACAAAAGGTAAGTGAAGACTGAACCACCAATTTCTCAAGTTTTCACCTTTCGATCTATGAGACATCGTCTCATGAATAAATTAGAAAGTGCATGCATAACAAAAAATTTGAGTCAATTTTATCTTGAAAATCGTTCTCGAAATATACTAAGATTAAGAACATTTATTCATACTTAATGAATTTGGTTAAGAACAATTTATTGTTTGAAAACTAAATTATGATTCAAAATTTAATCATTTGAAAATAGTCTGGAACAGTGATATATGTCATTTATGTTATTCGAGAATGTTTTGAATCGATTATTAGAGTGATACAGAACTACTGTAAATATGGATACAAGACACTATGCATACCAGTTCACATACTGGGAGAAATGTTATAAGTCTAGAGCCGCAGTACATGTACCCAGTACACGTACTGGTGTATCTATAGTTCGGCAACGACTTTTTGGTACACATACCCGGTATCCATGCCATAAAAAGTCCGTTGACTCGTGAACTAGGAAGGTAAGCATACCTAGTATGCAAACCGGAAAAGATCTATTGGTTTCTAAACCGATAAGGTACGCATACCCAGTATTCAACCATAAAAGATCTATGAGTTCATGAACCTGTTTTTTTCTTAAGGGTACACATACCCGGTATACGTACCATGACAAAAATACTCATGGACAGGTACACATACTTACCCTATTGAATATTTTCAGATACATCATAATTATTTCTATGAAATAATCGACTTTTGAATAACTCTCTAAAAACACTATCTAGACATGTTTAATCACAATCGTGACTCAATATTAAGTCTTAAAGTGTTATATGAAAATGGTTAAGCTTATTGTTCAATTGGCTAGTTTCGGCTAACCGTTCATGAACAAGTTATTGTACACGGTTCGGTTATGGTTCATCCTAACCAGGGTGTATATTCTGCTATGTTAACCTCAATTAAAAAATTTCACCTAACAGTGATTATTGATTGCTTGTTTCCAAATCTATCTTAGATTAAATCCAAAGAAACCTTGATCTTGAAAGTCTATATAACGAGAACCTCAAACAACTAGGACATTTGAATCTCTGACACTATTCTTGTGTGTCCTATTTGTAAACTATATTCGTCCTCTCCTTCAAACCTTTCTAGGGTTTAGCGACCAAAAAGACTTCACCTATGGATTCGTTAGGCCATGTCCATCTATCGTTATCTTAATAGTTTGTGTATCCGGATCTTATTTTGATTGTCGAGCCTTTCTCCAACAAACAAGATAGATAGAAATCACAAAGTTCATTCGTCTCAGACTTTGTGATTCCACAAGTTTATACTTGTGAGGTGAATAATAATCTTGGCTTCTCTTCGGGAGTCATAAGACCGGATTTTGAGATTTGCTAGACTTTGTCTATTGCAATCTTTATCTCTCCCACCCTTATCTTCTTTCTTATCAAGAATAGTAACCCTAGAAGCTAGGTTTGAGAGAGATAGGTTAGGGTTATCCTCAACAGTGGATGAAATATCAAATTAATAAAGTTCAGAGACGAATTGAAGACGAAAAACGCTTTTTGGTGAGTGGGTCTTCATTTAATTTACGAATTGAAGGTGAATGGAGTGAAATTGTGTATAAATAGGGATGAGAATTGTGATATAAAACTCATTCCCGGATTATCCAGTGCACCAAGCAGTAATTCATGTTTGATTTTATTATCTCCATGATGTTCTAATTTCATGTTCAGGGTTTTAGATGAAACCATTAATCTACTGCTAAGTTTAATTCAAGTTTTTATATTGTTTTTTTTGTGCTATAATATTTTGGATAATTATAATCTGAGCACTTCAGCATTTTTCTTTCACAGTGTATGCCATGTATCCATTGTAGTCAGAATACCACTGTGTTGTTTGTGCTGAAACTCATGCTTAACTGATTGTTGTTCGATCCTTAGACTAGTTGTGCCTTAATCAGACAGTTAGTACTTTGGAGGGATACCTTAGTTGCGATTAGAATATCCATATCAGGATTGTTTACTCATCTAAGTAATTGATCTGCGGTTAGTTGTATTGTGAGAGGGCATCTAATACTAAGATTAGATAATTATATTAGTGATACTAAATCATCCTCCTAAAATCACCCTTTGATGTGCAGCCGACTAGAATCTTCACTACTATCTGGATAGTCGGGAGAGCCTAAAAGTTCACCGATGTCTATACAAGGGACAAGACTAGTATTGAAACTGGATTGACTTAGTATAGGTTAAGAGGTGGCTTCGACTGCCCTAACACCCTATTTATCTGCTTGTTAGATTACTCTTTGCATTCGTTTTTGTTATCTCAGTCACTACCAACCTCTCAGTCGTATCGACCAAACCCCCCTTTTTGGTTACTCTTGTTCTAAGTCAGTTTTAGTAAGACCTAGATTCAAATCTACACCCACCTTGTCACTGTGGATCGATCTGTGCTTTCCCTGTGTTGCGTATCGACATTGTGCACTTGCAGTTCTAATTGTAGGTATTGTTTATAAGCCTACCAGCTAGTATCTGTAGTGCTTTAATATAATTTGGTGTTCAAGTCTGGACTAGGTCCATGGGTTTTTCTGCATTTGCGATTTCCTCGTTAACAAAATTTCTGGTGTCTGTGTTATTTATTTTCCGCATTATATTATTTATCTTTATAATTGAAATATCACATATTGTACGTTAAATCAATTCAAGTAAATAAGTCTATCACAATTCTTGGATACGACTTGATTGATTCTTAGATATTGATCTTTGGAATCGTCCAATTACTCTCACGGCATAATAAGGTTCACAGACTTGTTCTGTTTACATTCCGATTATGAGAGAAAGAAATATAATCTCTTCATATAGAGTACCTTCTTACAGTTGGAGTACCTATTGCACTAGTTTCATGATTGATATTCATTAAGTCGAACTCTCGAAATTGTATTCAAGTTTAGTCCATACAGGTTGCCTAAGAAAAAGTTGGTGGTGTATTTTGGTACCTCCGCATTTTCAAAAATCCTCACATGTTTAAAGAACCATTCTAACATGTCTTTTTTTTTGACACATTCCGCGGAACACCTTACCATGTCATTATGAGTTTCCTCTGCACATCTCATAGTTTCTTCATTTCTCATATATGATAACCCATTTGTGTCCAACCCTATTAAATATTTTTCCAAAGATACCCACATGTAGATATATGTATAGAAAATTAGAAAAAATCAAGAGATGGAAAGAAGTGATTCGTAGTCAGTCGAATCAATACTGAATATATTTCGTATACAATGAAATACTCATCATCTTACTTCGAATTTAGTTATAACTTCTTTGGACTAATTTATAAATGCCAATAGACATATGGTCAATTTCAGCTCCCAGTATCGAAATAGGTAATTTCATTTCCAAAATTTATTATTTTAATGGTGAATGACCAAACAATACTTGGACTTGGGGAAAAAAATTTTCTTACCCTTGGTGTAATCTGTTAGAGCACTTCTCGGTCGAACTCGCAAGCGTTGCTATCTCAATCTTGTTTGTCAAGTTTAGTTGCCAAAACTATAAGTCTTGATTTCTAGTCTACTTATAGCTAAGTCTCGGATTAGGATAGTAAGTGTAGTTGTGCTTTAGAATCCACGACGTTCATCGAATGAAGACGAAGAACTACTCAAGGGAACTAGTGGAACTTCATCAACAAAAGGTATGTGGAGACTTGAACTTATTTATCACTCAAAAGTCTATCCATTCTATCTCCTATTTGAGACAAAAGTCGTATTGCTATATAGATTTCAATTATACACATTTGCTATTTCGAGCTGAGTTTAACTCACTTATCTATTCCTCGAAATATGTGTTGGTAAGCTTTATCTTTAACCAAGTTCATCTTTACTCTTGACGAAAGTCATGTTGATTATTTCAATAACTTGAAAATCGCTTTGTTGCTAATAGTTCGTGGATAACAACTATTGTCATCCTCTAAGAAAGTTTCAATGATTGAAATGAGAGTTTAGAACAAGTAACCATGTTTGGATATTAACATAGTGTGTATTCACATTTGTGTAAAATCCAAAACCGGGAACCTAAGTATGCGTACCCGTACGCTTACTGGCGAAAGTTAGGGTTCCGTGAATTTTTGCTCGAGTTTGGAAGTGTGAATTGTATGCGTACCCGTACGCGTACTGGCGTAACCAAACTCGGTCCGGATACTTAGGTATGCGTACCCGTTTGGATACTTAAATAGGTTAATTACTTTCTAAAATCGGTTTATTCATGAACTAAAACATTTATATAATAAGGAATGCAATCTTTTGCAAACCGTGGATATGATGTTCATGAATTGATTTGAGTGAATCAAAATCGGTTTTGCTTCAATTGTGTCTTGTATACTTCTATGAGATCTAAGAAATTGAACAACTTTCTAACTAGTTTAATTTGAGTCATTTGAACTAGTTATGGTGAAGATGAATAGGGTTGATATGGAAGTGCTCATATGGCTAACCATTGGTTAACTAGTGTTGAACCGACTAAGTGTACACATTTAGGTACGGTTACTCAAACCTAAGTGAAGGTACATTTCAATTGTGTACAACAAGCTAAGTTCGATCTAACGGTTGAAGTATATTAGCTTGAATCTAATGAGGTTTTCATCTAACGGTGAATATTGAATGCCTTGTTACCAAGGTAACCTAGATTGCAAACCCTGATTTGAAATCTGTATAATAGAAAACTCTAGCAACTGGGAAACCTAATCCCTATACCTCATGTGTGATATTAGTTGCGACTAGAGTAGATTCTCCTTTAACCTTAGGTTTTTCACTAAACCATGCAGGTTCACGACTTAAAGACTTCATTGGGATTGTGAATCCAGGCACAACTATTTTCTATGTATTGCGTGTTCTGATCTTGCTGTTTTCTATCGTGATTGAGTACTATCTTCTTTAATATTTGCTCGAGATTTTATCTCTGGTAGGTAAGATTGAAAAGTAATCGCAAACACCTTGGTCTCATCATTTGTGATTCCACAATATCTTTTTTCGTTAATTGATTAAGATTATTGTGAGGTGATTGATAATACTAGGCTGTTCTTCGGGAATATAAGTCTGGTTTATCAATTGGTTCCTGTTCACCTTGATTTATCAAAAGACGGAACAAAAACTCGTAAGTATTTCTATGGGAGACAGATTTATATATTCAATAGACTTTTCTGTGTGATACAGATTTTTTTATCAAGTCTTCGACTTTGGGTCGTAACAACTATTAGTTGTGGGTGAGATCAGCTAAGGGAATCAAGTGCACAAAATACGACGTGATTCTTGAGGCGTAAGGAACACAACTGTACCTTGATCAGTGTGGGATTGATTAGGGCTCAACTACATTCCAGTCTGAAGTTCATTGGTAGTATGCTAGTGTCTGTAGCGGCTTAATACAATGTGGTGTTCAAATCTGGACTAGGTCCCGGGGTTTTTTCTACATTTGCGGTTTTCCTCGTTAACAAAATTCTGGTGTCTGTGTTATTTCTTTTCTGCATTATATTTTGTTATATAATTGAAATATCACAGGTTGTGCGTTGAATTGATCAATTGGGAAATCCAACCTTTGATTGTTGATTGATCCTTGAACATTGGTCTTTGGTACCGTTCAAGTTACTTCTCTAATATTCAATCGGGCTCGCAAATTTCTATTTGCTGATTGCAGATTGAATTGACAGATAGAGATATAAAACTCTTTGATATACTTTTCTCTAGATTGATTCTGACTGTCTAGTTGATTCTCTTGAAAGTATATTGGAGTTTGTCTATTTAGATTGCCAAACGAAAATCTAGGTGTGGTTGTTAGACCCCCGCTTTTTCAATTGGTATCAGAGAAGACAAACACGTTAAAGACCTCATAAGTCTGTGTTTGTAGCAATCTGATTATTATTGACGAGTCTATCTCTAATAACGTATCAGGTCAGAAATTACCAGATGATTTTCAAAGCTTGAATTTACCTGAGAGAACGGTCACATCTAAGTCGATATCTAAACATTCTCTGAATGTAGAATCTGTTGATTGGGAAACACGCCTAGAAGAACAATTGGATGAACTTTTTGATGAAGGTGATTCAGATATTGATAGAGATGTCGATGAGGAAGTCTCAGTGTATGTTAAGTTTTTGGATTCGTTGAAAATAAAAAAGATTACAACTTCTCATGTCACACCTCTTCTGACTCATCTCTGCCGAGAAAACAAGAAATTGAAAAGGATTTACGGAGGTCTTTATGGTTGGAATCGCTCTTGCGAATCGATCCTCAAAGATTCCGAGAAAACCTGAGTAGAAAGTCACTTGAATGTGATAATGTTTATCAAAAATACTTCTTGTTGGAAGAGAAACTTGTAGAAACTGAAGCAAGGATTAACTCCCAGCAAGCAAGTTTTGATGACAGAGAAAGCGCTTATCTCGCTTGATAAAAACGCTTTGAGTATGATTTAGATGCTACTCTTGATAAAATCAAGATGTTGGAAGATGACTTGAAAAAGTTCAATACTAGTTCAATAAAATTAACCACTATGCTAGGAGCAAGTAAAAATCATCGTGATACACGAGGATTGGGCTATAAGGGAAAAGATGCTCCAAGTATTAGCAAAGAGGTAAAAATTTTCAAGACTAGTGATTCTTCTCAACAAAAGGTTTTCAATGATGGCAAAAGTGAAATACCTTCACCGACAGTTAAAGTTTGAAAGAGCAATGTATATCAACCTCCAATGTCAGCACATACAGATCGAGGTAAGAACATTCCTTACGTTTTCCACTATTGCGGAAATAAAGGTCACATGGAAAGGAGGTGTCGTTTTCGTATAAGGAATGAGAAACTACATGATGTTCTTGTTTAGGAATCACAAGAAGTTGTGAAACCAAGATCATATTCTAAGGCTAATCCCCTTAACATTACAGGTTGTAACTTTCCAACCTTTAGGCAAAGGAATCGTTGCTGTGATAAACCTAGATTTGCCTATAAAGGTCATACAAAGCCTTTTCACAATCGTAATGGTTATCAAAAGGATAAATTCGTAAAGACGAAGACAAGATCTGATGATCCCAATTAGAGAAAGACTAACTTGCAAAAAAATTGTCAATCCATTCTCTTTCGATAAATCTTGAAGAGAGTAATGGGAAGAAGGTTCTGGTTGTTTCTAAACGCACTCATAAGTGGGTTCCGAAGAAAATCAATGTTGATTTCAGTGTGAAAGGGAATGATCTCCCAGAAAATTCTATGACTATGGAGAAGCCAGTATCCATGATGTTGGAAATTAAAGAGTACTTTGGAAAGATGGATTTGGATGTGAAAGGTTCTAAAAGCGATCTCTTTCATGATAATCCAAAAGTGAAACGGAATAATCCAAAATCTATGGATGGTGAAAAGTCCATAGTTGCGGAAAAGTCTGTTTCAGTCACTTGTGGTGAGCAAGACATTGTTCACCTCAATACAACTTGATTGTGTTATAAGTGCATCCTAATCAAGGAATGCCCTGCTATGTATACGGTGAGGGAAGCACGAGAATTGGGGTACACATATTGTGTCAGCTATGATTTTGAATCTTTGTTAACGTCGTAGAATTCGATTGGATTCTTCTAAAAAGGTATGTCTATAAAATTGAGCAAAGTTTTGTGTTAATAATGATCTATGTACCTTGCTTATCGTTCATTTCTACCTAACTTGATCTATGTTTAAGGTTATTAAATGTTTATGTTTGAAAGTAGTAGTTCGGGATGTTTGGACTTCATGGTACACATACCAGGTATGCATACCATCATTTAAAATCAAAATCCAGGGATTTTATTACGCAAACCCGTTTGCATACTGCTCCAGGTCACGAAAATTCGTTTGCAAACCTGTATGCATACTGGCCTGTAGACGTCGATTTTTGGTAAACTTGTTTTGGCCGTAACTTCTTCGTCCGAACTCGGAATGACCTCATTATTTTTGCATTATCTTCCTCTTTGAATTATCTTAAAAATGGTGATGAGAAGTCCTGAATTTGGATGAGTTAAGATTGGTCCTTGTCCCGACTCATGTTTTTGAGTGTTTTACTCTGTTTCATCGCACTTGTTCCACTTCTCTTGGACTTGGGCACTTGGATTCTTGGAATATTTCTCTTATAAACTCATTTGTAGTTTTTGGAATATGATTTTGCAGTATTTAATCTTTATTGGTTTTATATATTGCAAAAATTGTTATCGGATATGTGTGTTTACATCCGTGAACTATGATTGTCCCATAAATGTCAAAAGATAAACCTTTTATGTCATCATGAAAATATTGATGAAAGAAAGGATGATATTTTGTTTACAAAGATTAAGTCTATTATTTCATTGTGCAAATGGTGATAAAGAATAAAATGAATCTTTGCTTATTCCGCAGTATTGATCTTCCCTGATCCATAATTTTTATGTAAATACTGTGCGGCTCCATAAGTTTTCTTATGTGAGCATTTCCGATTAAATTAATCATGGGTTCTCTTGTAGTTAATTTAATTGAGTATTTTGGATACAAAATTCATGTTTCATAAGATTTGTCAATATCCAAATAAATCCTTCTATTCTTGTAAAATCAAGGTCACTCTTGTTGTTCCTTTTGGACTGAAATTTTATGGGGGAGAGTTCTTAATTGAACTTGTGCTTAATTGCAAAATCTTTGTAGGGAGTGCGGCTGTGGAATATTATAGGAGTTATCTTGTATCTTTATAAACTCCTTGATGAATGCATTTAGTTTCGGCTATATGATTGCATCTAAACAAGTTGATGTGTGCTTCTCTTTTGGTCGTGAAGTGTCTCTATGGATATTTCATTAGGATCTCACTAATTTTCGTACATTTGCCAATTTTTATTGACAAAAAGGGGGAGAATAGATGTGTAGTTCACACTACAAATACATATGGTTTACGGATCATTATATAAGGGGGAGTAGTTTTCATGTGAGATGAATTATTGACTAAGAGGGAGTGATACGTATCACCACAGTATTGTTGTCGAAGTTGTGATACAATTGAACTTTGATGATGTATAATAATACTATGACCCTATATTACAATGATTGAGAGCTACTGTTTTCTCATTATTATAGCTATGGATCTTCAACAACAATGATGTTGAGTTGAACACATTTTGAATCATTGGAGTACTTGGAAGTGACGACGATTTCGAGTAATGTTGAAGAACCAAGGAGATCAAGCATTTGGATGAGAAGCTACAAAGTTTATTTATTTTGTGTTCCACATGTATTGATAGTTTTGTCACTAAAATTGACAAAGGGGGAGATTATTAGAGCACTGCTCGGTCGAACTCGCAAGCGTTGCTATCTCAAGCTTGTTTGTCAAGTTTAGTTTCCAAAACTAAAAGTCTTGATTTCTAGTCTACTTATAGCAAAGTCTCGGATTAGGATAGTAAGTGCGGTTGAGATTTAAACTCCACGACATTCATCGAATGAAGACGAAGAACTACTCAAGGGAACTTGTGGGACTTCATCAACAAAAGGTATGTGGAGACTTGAACTTATCTATCACTCAAAAATCTATCTATTCTATATCCTATTTGAGACAAAAGTCGTATTGCTATATAAACTTCAATTATACACATTTGCTATTTCTAGCTGAGTTTAATTAACTGTTTATGGGTGAAAACATTTTCTGCTGATTTTGGTAAATTCGTGTGTGTAGGTGAGAAACGAGTCTAAGCCCTAAGCAATGTACGCATGGAAGTACTTTTGATTCGAGAGATCAATCTGTACAATCCTGGCCTAAACCAAGAAATGTCCGTTCCAGGCTTGCTTCGGTCACAAAATGAAGGAGAAGGGTTGGTCTTAGGGAGGGAAGAGAAGAAAGTGTTGAAACCAGAATCGTTGATCCTTAAGGTGTGGTTGCTTATGACTTGTATCAAAAAGTAGAACTGGCTAGCAGAATGGAAATTTATCAAGTGATTTCTGGATACTATGTTGTTCTCCGACCAAAACTTGTCGTCTGGTGGAAATAGGTGAAACCTGTTTATACAATTCGTAATAAAACGTACCCTGGTCTCGTAAGAAATGGAAACGATTGAGTGGTGGAAGAGTGGAGTAACGTGTAACTTCAGGAATTATGCTTCCATAATGAAGGATCCGTTTACATCATTACTTCTTGCCATTACTAACCACCCTGCTTTATGACACTTTCTTGTAACTGGCGTATTGCACGCCGCACGTTGTAAACTGCCAGATCAATACCCTGATGAGTATCCCCCAGTTCGTGACATGTTTGATGTCTCGAGTATTTTCATGGAAAACGTGTAACACTTTGCTACATGTGGCAAGTTAAAATCAAGAGGCTTGCCGTAGGAAAATAGCATGTGATGCTATTAGGCTCGTCTTGGCTGGTCGCCTAAGACTTTCCACGAGTCTGTCAGTTCGGTGGCAAACTTCGATGGTTGAGATCACATCTCATAAGAAAGGGTATCCGTTGATTATGGATACCTTGTGTTGGCGCCTGATAATGGAAAAATGGCATTTTGGTGTATGCCAGTGGCAATGCGGCATGGATGGTGTGGCTCATGAATTCCAGTGGCACGGTGGTTCAAGTGGCGTCTGACGTAGCCATGACCACTAGATTTAGGCGGCTGGTCTCCCAAAACTTGCCACAAGGATGCCAGCTTGGTGGCGAACTTGGATGGCTGAGATTGTATCTCATGAGGAAGGGTAGTCGTTGATTATGGCTACCTTTTGTTGGCGCCTGATAGTGGCACAATGGCGCCTTTAGTGCATACCAGCGTCATTGCGAGCAGTTGAAGAAAGGCTCTGGAAATGTAATTCCAATACCAAGACAAATTCAAGAGGATTTCAAGGCTTCTCATCTCATTGATATTACTTATCATACAACATGGAAGGCTAGGAACTTAGTGATGGAAGCTAAGTATGGGAGTTATGAAGAGAGTTACAAACTAGTTCCTCAGTTTTGTAAGATGGTGTGTGACTCCAACAAGAATTCAGTTGCAACTTTCTCATATTGTAATACTGACATGGCTTTTGAGTCAATGACAATAAGCTTTGCTGGAGCTATCAAAGGATGGAAGCAAGGGTGTAGATCAATTGTTGTGCTTGTCATCTAAATAGTAAGTGTGGTGGTGTGTTGATGGCTGCAACTGGGTTAGATGGCCAAAATGGTTAGTCACATTAGGAATTGGTGTTTTTCCTGCTGAAACAATTGAGAATTGGGCTATGTTCCTCACTGGATTGAATCCATTACTCTTAATCCATGAAAATTCATTGAAATTTATTTCAGATAGGCAAAAAGGGCTACTTGAAGTTGTTCTTGCTGTGTTCCCAGACTCACATCACAGATATTATTGGAGGTGAGCTTCTCTTGAATTTATTTGCTTTGAACTTTAATTTTCTTAGAGTGTGCTAGCTATTTATAAGTTTTTGTTGTTTCAGGCACTTGTATAACAATTTCAAGCAGCACTTTAAGGGACAAAAGTTGTATAGCTTACTGTGGAATGCAAGAAAATGCTACAAGAAAAAACATTTCTATGTAAGATCTCAGAAAAATTTCTTACTGTTGATATGTTTATGTCTTTTTTTATGGTTTGTATATGTGTTATAACCTGCTAATTAGTTTATGGTTTGTGTTTGTTGTATACAGAAACATATGGAAGATATGAAGAAGGAGAATCTTGTTGATGTGGTGTACCTTGAAAAGGCTGGTTTTGAGTCATGGTCTAGAGCCTTTTTTGATGACACTAGTAAGTGTGAACACCTAAATAACAACTTTAATGAGTCATTTAATACCATGGAAAAAAACCTTAAGGACAAACCAATATGTAGACTATGAATTCTTTATACTTAGGGACATGGCAAAAAAACAGAGCCACATATGCTCCATTTGTCTTTCCATTTTCTTTTCAAGAAGATTGGCCTGAGGTATTTGCAGTCATTTTGTATTTCCATTTTGTAACTCAAATGTATGTTATTTAGACCTTATCAAATGTATTTCCATTTTGTAACTTATTATCTTTTTTTTTTAGTTGGAAGAACATGAAAAGGTTGATTTGGAACCTGCTATCAAGATTAGGAAATCAGGAAGGCCTAAAGTTAAGAGGAGGAGAGCATGGGATGAGCCTAAAGCACCTACAAAGGCATGTTCATGTTCAAGATGTAAATCCACTGGTCATAACAAAAATACATGTCAAGGAGGTGATGTTGGCAAGAATCCAAAAGCTAAGAGGCAAAGAACCCAAGTAGATGGTGCTACCTTCACATTTTTTGACAGACCTGCTGCTAAGAAGAAACAATCATCTCAACCATCTATTGTTAGAAAAATAGCAGCTTCATCTTCTTCTAAAGCTAAGAAATCTCCTGCTAAAGCTTCTACAACTTCAAAGAAGCAGTTGTTAGGGTTATGACTTTTTAGTATTAAAGTTTCATCTTTAATTGAATCTGTGTTATTTTGGAACATCAATGTTATTTTGGAACATCTTTATGTATGAAATTAGTACTTTCTTATTGACTCGAGTCGAATCGGCGTTTCAACTGGGCGATTCAAGTAGGATTCAACTCTATTTAGTTGGAAGGGCTTTTTAGACTTTTTTGGACTGCCACCTAAGCATTAACGGTTGTTAAATGTTGTTTACCGTTTTTTGAATAAAATGGTCAAGGCAGGGGTACTTTAACAAATTGCAAAAAAACTGGGGCATTTTTTTAGTGTAAAGTGAAAAGTAGGGGGTACTTTATCAAAATCCCCATTGTAAAATCATAGTTTTGTATATTTTTGACCCGACTTTAGACGAATATATAAAATTCATATATATTTTATAATTCAGTTATAAAAGATTTTGTTACGATGATCCCTGACCAATCATGTAACCCATTCAGAGCATAAAATATGTAACGAAAATATTTGAGTCTCTCTGATGATATTTAAATATTCTGCATATTTCATCGATCATTTATATTATGCAATTTAGTATCCACTTCTGCATAAAATCAAGAATGATTGGACAACTCCTAGATGGATTGACCACTAGTATAGAGGAATAACGTCTTCAGGATGTCACTGGTGTTGGTCTTATTATTCCTCTCTAGGTGTTACATGACTATAAAGAATAAATATTCGAAACTAGTATGTTACTACTACCATCATGTAACATGTTCCCGAATGAATATAATGCTCCTAGATAGATTCCATACTAGTATATAGTGACTTATAAATAAATTCTAGTGCTACATTCAGCTACTGAATTCCTAGAAAATATTTATTTTCACCAAAATATTTCAATTAATAGCTTTTCTAAGCTGAACCTATGAATTAATAATGAATATTTTCCTTTCGGGCAATACATGCCACCACTGGGTAAGCCACAAGAAAATAACGCGGGTGCATTTAGTAATAATGCTCCAAAGAGCACCCAAACATGGAAAAATGAGGATATGAAAAACTCATCAAAGGAGGAAAGTATGAGAGAGAAAATAATAATAATAAAAAAGGAGCGCAGGACCCGACCGGCTATGCTGCCGGTGCCGTGGACGGTCCCCTTTTTTTCTTAATTTTTTATTAGTTTTGTTAGTTTATTATTTCCTTATTAAGGACTTCCTCATTGGATCAACTTCCTTGATTTTTCATATCTTATCAAATATTGCTCCCTTGACCATATGATTTATAAAACAAGTGGTCCCGCAACCATTAGTTCTTTCCACCATATAATTTATTTAAATGTTAATATTTTCAAATATTGGTCTTTAGAGTAAAATTCTACTTCCTCATTGGAGCTCTGAAAATACAAAAACAATGCTCGAAGGACTACCAAAATTCTCGGGAATGGACGATGGTCGACATGGTGGCCGGTCCTGGTAGCTCCCTTTTTTCCACCATGGCCGATCTATCTGCATTTATTTTGGTCTATCCTTCTTACACCAAGTGGACAATCATCCATACACCGCCTAGCTAGTCCCACCACCACCAATGGTCGTTCATCATACCCATTGATCTGTCGGTCTCTCTACCGTCAGTCGTCTATCAATTGCTCATTGGTCAATCACTCTCCAAATGAGGGTTTCATACTTGATACTCTGCAGAGCATAATTTTAATTATGTCTGAGCACCATTAATTTTCATATTGACCCAACTATCAATATTTTAATTAAATATTTAATGTTTGGTCTTGCTACCAACATATTAATTGTTAGACGAAGCAATATTTTATCGATTCAACTATCAATGTCCAATTGCTCTGAGAAGTAATATTTTACAATATGTCTATAAATATTTCATTGGTCGATAGTCCAATATATCATTGGTCTGTCTACCAATATCTTAATATCACAATCTCTGATTTTTCATTCGCACTACTCATATCATAACGGATCGAGGATGAATATTTTATAGTTAATCAACATTATTCATCTTCATATGATTTCCTGTCAAATTCTTGACACATCAAATGCATATTGGTCCATGATCGATCCATCAATCTCATCAGACTTATGCTCATTCATCCAAATCATGTGAATATCATTGCTGCCTCAGTTGACACAATGATATGTCACAATCGTCAATAGTCCATCAGACTCAACGTATATGGACCACAAAGCAAGCATATTCTTGTCTCAACATACATTTTATGTTTCATCCATCATAATGATGAATTACGCATGCCACACTCGTCACTCAGAATCATGCTCAATCGATATAGTGAAAGGGTATGCTTTGAGACCGAGTTTGTTGTTTTAAATGTGTAAGAAAGACTGTTTTGAAAGTTAAAAAATTTATCAATCAATAAAAATTTCGATCTCAGGATGATTCTCTAAATCAGAGTTACTATCCAACTCAAATATGTTGTATGTTTCGATTGTTCTAAGTATAGAAGAATTGGTATTAGAGCGTTCTTTCATGTTCATCATGGGAGGATTTAATAATCCATCTACAAAAGATGTAGTAGGTAAATATAAGAAACAAAATTTACAAACCGATATGTTGAGTCAATATTTTTCTGATCTACGAGCAAACATGAAGGAACAAATTACTTTTCTATCTTTATGAATACAAATTACTACAAAAAAAAATAATGGTTATGTGGAGTCAGAAGGCATTCTAGGTTTTACATCTCATTTGGCAAACGAAGGAGGTTCAATTTTCACTCATAATTTTGATGGTTGTGGTTTGAATCCTGACACTCGAATGCCTAAATTGGACTTTCCAAGTATTTGATGAAGAAAATCCAGAAGGATGGGTTCAAAAGTGTGATCATTTTTTCCAGATCAACAACATCAGGAATGAATCTCAAAGAGTAATAAATGGATGCCATACATCTTGATGGTAAGGCCGACAAATATCGTTAGAATTTATAGATCCATTGTATCTTGGTTGGAATTAGCTTAAGAAGCTTGTATTAGTTTTAAGAATCCTGTAAATGAAAATATCGTTGGAATTTTTAATAAATTATCACATATTATCATTGTGAGTGATTATTTTTATGAGTTTAAGAATGTTAATATTTAGTATACACTCGTAGTTCCATGAGAGCTATTATGTGATGAGTTTTATTGGAGGGTTGAAAGAACAAATCAAACAGTCTATACTCATGTTTCACCCCACCAACTTGATGCAAGCTATTTCTCTTGTTAGGATGTAAGAACAATCCCTTATTACCCAAAACAAATCCGTAAAAACCACCACAAAATATTTTCAAATTCCTTCTCCACTGCAAGACCACAATATCTGTTAAATTTCATCCAAAACTGATTTCCATGCCACCCCTGAATAGTAAACCACCACAATTCAACTATCCTAAAACTAGTCCCCCCAAAATCAAGAGACTGATTCAAACCAAATGGGAATTACAAAACAAAATGATTTATGTTATAATTGTGATGAGATGTATAAGCCATGACGTTTCTTAAGAAACAACAATTATTTTTGATAGTGACAAAAGATACAGAAGAAGATGACCTAACAGGTGAAAAGGTACTACAAGAGGATGTGGTTGATTCTCTAGTAGAGAGTAACATGGAGATTTCTCTTCATGTACTTACTATTAATAATAGCATAGATACTATTAGAATTTCTGGTTTTCTAAAAAAAACAAGTTATTTTTATTCTCATTGACAGTGGTAGTACTCACATGTTTCTAGATTGCTCCCTTGTAAAATCCTTGAATTGTAATATTCAACCAGCTGCTCATTTACTAGTGACTGTGGTTAATAGAGAAAAGACAGTGAGTTCTGGTTTGTAATTCTTTGTAATGGAAAATACAGGGTTATGATTTTTCTGATGATCTCTGATTGCTTCCAGTGGGTGGGTGTGACATGGTAATGGAAGCCAATTGGCTTAGACAGTTGGGAGATGTCATTTTCATCTCTCTAAATTAAGTATTTCTTCCAAACAAAAAGTTCAAAAAATTATTCTTACTGGTTTGTCTAGCTCTCCATCTCTCAAGCAGATTAGTGCAGAGGAGTTAGCAGATTTTCCGAAAAAATTCCCATGGATTTTGTGCTCACCTCTTTTCTATATTTGAATCTATCCAAACCCCTTTAATTCCTCCTTCCATTGATACGCTGCTACAAGAATTTCAGGACGTATTTGCAGAGCCAACACATTTTCCACCTCAAAGAAGCCTTGACCATAAAATAACCCTCAAACCCAACTCCACTCCCATCAATCAGCGATCCGACAAGTGTCCTTATGTTCAAAATTCTGTCACTGAAAATTTGGTACAAGATATGCTTCAGAGTGGCATCATCCAACATAGCCACAACCCATTTGTTTCTCCAATTTTGCTTGTGAAGAAGAAGGATTATAACTGGAGATTTGTGTGGATCATAGGAAGCTCAATAATTGATGTGCTCTTAGATGAGCTACATGGTGCTTGTGTGTTCTCCAAAATTGATTTGAGGTTAGGATACCACCAAATCAGGGTTCAGTCCGTTGACATTTATAAAACATCTTATAGGACTCTCCAACGTCACTATGAGTTCAGCGTAATGCCTTTTGGTTTCACTAATATATCTGTCACATTTAAGGATTTGATAAATGAAATTTTGCATCCTCCACTTAAGAAAATTTATCTTGGTCTTCTTAGATGACATCTTAGTTTATAGTCAGATTTACAGACTCATGTTGTTCACTTGCAATTTGCTCTTTCACTACTCAGACAACATCAGTTATATGCAAAACTTTCCAAGTAATTTGCTGTGCTTATCAGGAATTGGAGTACTTGGGTCATATTGTTACTACACATGGAGTGGTTGCAGACCCATTTAAGATATCTGGAATAACTAGTTGGCCTATTCCAACAAGTATTAAAGAACTCAGGTTTTTTTTTGGGATTCACTGGATACTAAATGAAATTTGTTAAGGATTATGGTGTAATTAGCAGACCATTCACTGAGTTATTGAAGATTTTTTTTCCTATTGGATTGACAAGGTTACACAGGCTTTCAATCAACTAAAGATGATAATGACTACTACACCAGTACTAGCTCTTCTAGATTTTTCAAAATATTTTATCCTGGAAACAGATGTTTGTGATGCTGGAATTGGAGTTGTTATAGCCTAGGAAGGTAGTACTACACTAATACTAGCTCCTTATATTCTAGTTGAACCCAATGCTAGAAGCCTTTGGGGTCCTAGAGCAATGGGTCTATCCACTTACGATAAGAAGCTTCTAGCAGTGGGTTCAACTGTTACAAAATGGAGACACTACTAACATGGCCACTTTTACCATTAATATTGACCATGAAAGTATCAAATATTTTCCAGAATAAAAAATTACTACCGATGTTCAACACAAATAGTTAATGAAGTTATTAGGTTATGACTATTGTATTCAATATAAAATGAGGCGGCGAAAAAGGTAGTTGATGCATTATATAGAAGAACACATCCAGCTCTTGAGTTGCACACTATTATTATTTTTAAACCATTCTAGAGGCAAGATGTGATTCATAGTTATACTCAAGACCCAAAAACCTAAAGATGATTTCTCAACTATTCATTTCTTCTATATCTGTCCCAAATTTTATATACCAAAAGGAAATGCTGACATACAAGTCTAGATTATACATTTGTAGCAGTAACAATGTCAGAGATTATATACTTGACTCTATTCATGCTTCAGTTGTAGGAGTCATTCTGTTATTCAAGCACATACAACAAGGCCAAGACATATTTCTATTATCCAAAAATGAAGCAAGATATCTTGTCATTGGTGTCCATTTGTGACATTTTCCATAGAAATAAGTATGAACACTCTTTGCATGATAGTCTTCTTCTACCTCTTCCGATCCATGATCAAGCATGGTAGCATATCTCTATGGAATTCATTGAAGGATTATCAAGGAATGACAAGAAGGATGTTATTTAGTGTTGGTTGACAGACTGAGAAAGTGCAACCATTTTATTGAGCTTTAACATCCTTACTCTATAATCTATGTCGCTCAATATTGTCTTCACAATGTGTTTGAACTTCATGGCTTACCTATTTTTATAGTGTCAGACAGGAATAAGATATTTACTAACAACTTTTGGCATGATCGTTTTATACATTTTGGTACCAATCTCAATTTAGGTACTGCTTATCATACACAAACTAATGGACAAACTGAAAGAGTAAATCCTTACATGGGGAGTTATTTAAGATGTATGACTAGGCGTTGTAGATGGGGAAAAACGATTTTTTAGTTTTTACGGAATTGAGGAGATGACCGTGCAGGGACTCCTTGAACCGAGAAAATGTTCAACCTCACATAATTGCAATGCAAGAAGGGAGTGCTTTAAGTTTGAGAGATCAATCTGTAGGACTCCGTCCTAAACCAAGACAATGGTCGTTCCAGAGTCAATTCAGTCACAAGAGGGGATTGACTGATCTGTAGGAGGGAAGCTGAGAAATGTGTGAGATCAATGGTGATCAAGATTGTAGGTGTGTTGTGTATTCTGCGTAAGAAAGTTCTGAATGATTGAATTTTACTCTGTTGAGAATGATTGCTCAGACGATGAGTTCGTGTAGACGAAGGATTGTCTGTGTGAACTTGTCGAAAAATTCTTGTCTGTTTCAATCAGGATTCAGAGAATTATTTATATTGCTGGAATTGTGAACACCTTGATCCCATGAAGTGTGACAGTTGTTGAAGTCAAAGGGTGGGGAAGTGGGAAATCGTGTCAAAACCAGTTGCTCATCGTGCGGAGACTTGGTTGATTTTCCATCCACTACTTTGCTAACTCCTTCAACTAATTGCAAGACTTGCTCACATTCTCATCGTGTGCATGAACACACGTGCCGTAAACCGCCAAACCAAAACCTTAGTTAATATACCCCCATGTGATACGATTGATGTCTCGTGGTTTTAGTTAGTCAGTTGCTGACTTCATGGGACGATAAGTCCATGTACTGCTGAGTTGAACGTGATTTGAAAATTTTATGAGACTCACGAATTGAACGTGTCTGTTGAAACAGAGGTATAATTCTCGAATAAATGTTGATAGCTAAAGTGAACAAATATTGTTCATTTGATGAATCGTTGAATATTGATGGTTGAACCAATATTCCTTGATACGAGCAAATATTTCTCAAGTGAGCAAACGTTGCTCATTTGATGAATTATTGAATATTGGTAGTTGAACCAATATTCCTTAGTCTGAGCAAATATTGCTCGTCTGAGCGAATGTTACTCATTTGATGAAGTATTGGTAGCAGGACCAAATGAATATTAATTTAACGTACTGGGGACCGAACCAAGTATAATTAATTAGAGTGCTAACCATGGGATCAACATAAAATTTAGTGTTTAAATCTGGAATGAAGAACCTTGGATTCAAAACCCTAATTTTGATCAATTGCTGAATTGATGATTCATGGAAAACCGTTCATGATATGAAGGAGGGACCGGCTACATGGGATGATGAATCGACCGTGTAGCTCCCAGATGCTCAAGTGAGCAACATACCAAAGTCTCCTGAAGACCAGTTGATGAAAAGATGATTAAATGCTGGTTTCATCATTTATTCAAAATAATGCTCATGTGAGCGTTAGGTAGTAAAACCTGATTATGGAGAGATGAGGGACCAACCAAGGGGGCATGAGACCGACCCTTGGTGATCATGGGACCAACTAATGGTCGTTTGAGCAAACTCCAAGTTGTTTGGACCCAATATGAGCAATTGAGCAAATTAGGTCAAAATTATTAAAACATGTGGGAACGGCTATTTGCAAACCTTAGGGTCAGACTTGGTCGGTCAAGGAGACATGCCCGCGTCACCATAATGTCTATGTCTCAGTTCTGAGAATTTCGATATTTTCCAATGCGCGTTTGAGCAACATTTTGAGAAAATATGAAGGATTCAGGGTTTTGCTGAAACTGGGGAATCTTCATGAGATGATAAAAAATAATTAATAAAATAGGGGATTTGCAAGGTGTGGGACCGGCCACGGCTAGGGCATGATCAACCAGCTATCAAGCTCGGTCCCACATCACCTTTCCCAATTTTATGTATTTTCCCTGATGTGAGAGAAATATCATGAAACTGAGGAAGTTCCATAAGATTATGGAAATAATAATAATAAAATAGGGAATCATGAAGTGTGGGACCGGCTATGGCCAAGGCATGGTCGGCCGTCCAAAGAGCCCGTCCCAAGGCACTTTTCCCAATTTTATTATATTTTTCATGATTTTAGGGACATATCATAAAATCAAGAGGTTTGTTGAAACCAAGGAATTTGTTGAAACCAGGGAGTTTCCATGAGATGAGAGAAACATAAAAAATAATAATAATAAAATAAGGAGCGTGTGGGACCGGCTAGGGACCGGTCCCACGAGTTTTCCTAATTTTACATTATTTTCATGACTTGAGGGAAATTTCATGAATTCAAGGAATTTTCATGGGATGAGGGAAATAATAATAAATTGAAAACGAGTCATGAGGTGTAAGATCGGCCACGACTAGGGAATGGCCGGCCGGCTAGTGAGTCCGGTCCCACGATATCTTTCCTAATTTATTATTATTTCTTTGATACGAGGAAACACCATGAGACTGGGGAGTTTCCTTGAGACGAAGGAGATTTGCTCAAATGAAGGGATTTTCATGAGATCAGGGAAAATAATAAAAATATGATAAAATATAAAATTGGGCATGGGACTGGCCCACGGCACGACCGGCCGGCCGATGGGCCCAGTCTCCCAGCGCCTCGATTAATATTTTATTATTTATTTTTTTCTTCCTATTTTGCATAGGTTCATCGTTCCTTCGTGTTTTGGAATGCTCGTTTGTGCATTATTGCTGAGTACACTTGCACCATTTTGGTCGGGGCTTAGTCGATAGCCGCTCAGATGCCCTCACGTTGAATATTTATCACTAATCCGGATTCTTCTGGGAAGAACCACAAATTGAAGTGACGAAATATTACGAAGAATCGTAGAATATTGTTGAATATTCAGTTAATGATTAGAGATAATTAATTGATGGCTCTATACTAGCAGGCATGCTGTCTAGGAGCATTATTTATATGAGAATTGAGAGATATGAGCTTGTTGAAACGTCATATCTCTTTTATATAGTCAGGGAAAACCTTGTTGCATCCTGAAGACGTTATTGCTCTATACTAGCAGGCAAGCTGTCTAGGAGCCGTCCAATCATTAAGATTCTATACACATGTCTTTTATATAGTCATGGAAAACATTGTTACATCCTGATGACGTTATCGCTCTATACTAGCAGGCAAGCTGTCTAGGAGCCGCCCAATCATTCGATTCTATATAAAAGTGATTACTGAAATTGCTCAGTATTCATGAAATATGCCGTTGCCTCAGTTGAGAGACTGCATATTCATGTATGCTCTGAGAAAAGTATACTCAGTCAGAGACTCTTGTGGCATGAGCTTTCATGCTTCGATAAGAGACATGAGCCTCAATACTCATCTGATTACTGGATCAGGAATATGTAAGATTATGGTTTTACGATTTTAGCCTTTATCGAAAATCCACCATCTACATTAAGTCCCCTGCTTAGTGAGGGACAGTCATGTTCCTCAGTCAGTTCTGAATGGTGATTTTCTAGTTACGAACGAAATAAGTAATTGAACTTAGTCGTAAGATAGAATGTTACCGGATTTTCAATTGCACGAACGAACCATGGCTTGAACGAAGATCCCAGTAGCATGATAGAGCATCGAGCGCAAATTGGTGTAGCACTGCTGATTTGGTGACCGAACCTTCGTTGATTTAGGATTCATGGGTCTGGGCCCAAGAAAGGAATCTGTTTTAGCGCGGACGTTCATTTGTTCGTTCGTTGGTTTAAGAAACAAACAAAATAGACCTCAGTCTAATGATAAAAAATTTGTCTATGAGATTTCACGAAAAACAAAATTTTATTTTTTAAATACGTGAGATTTCGCAAAGTGGAATAAACTCTCATTTCAAAGGTGGATGCTCGTACAAGAGAATTATTATTTTTTGAACAGACGTGCGTCTGTTAGTAATAAAATTTTGTTTATGAGCTTTCATGAAATTTTTTTATCTTCGAGCTTTCAGAAATATTTGAAAATATACTCTCGCTTCAAAGATAAATGCTCGTGCGAGGGAGCAAAAATATAGATATATTTTTCAAATTTACGTGAGTTTCACGTTAAATATTTATAAATTTTGTAAAATCATTTTTTGATTTTGAACAACTGTTGAAAGTAGACCATTATACATGGTGAAATAATGTCTGTATGTGAGTTTTCACAATTGTAGAATGGACATCTGTCTAGTTTTTGAAAAACCAGTAGATGTTAAAATTCACGTGGATTGTTCACGGTTTTATGAAAATCAAGTCATGATTTTGAATAATGAATTTTTCTCGTCTTTGCAGGTTTGAGGGTACGAGCAAGTTTTCGAAATTCTGACGTTATAATCACTACAGCTAGTGAAATTGTAAATAGGTAAGAGTTGGATTGTTATCATTTTGTTCGTGTTTGTTATTGGTATATCCATGACTCCATGTCTTTCGCCTCAAATAGTGGTGACTTCTGGTTACAACCACTCTTTTGGCCCTTCCGGGGAACGCTCCAGAAATATCAAGTCAAAGATGAAGACTTCTGCAGATGTTCATGCCGAGGTGAATCAACCTTTTTAGAAACGCTGGAAAGCTGATGCATTGTATGTCTCCCGATCATCTGGGAGTCGTCCGTGGTGGAATCAACGCTTTCTTAGCCTTAGCGGATGCAGAAGATAAGCAGGAATGAGATGAGTTATTACTGAAAAGGAAAGCTGAAGATGAAAGGCTTGCAGCTTAGCAGCAAAATGTCGCCGGCTTCAGCAAATGAGGCTAGCGGATGAAGATGAAGTCTGATCTCGCGCGGAAGGCGTATCTTCTGATTCAGATGTAGATGAATGAAGACTTTAGTCATAATTCGTCATCAGAAAATTCAGAAGTCAGGTCTTCATTGAAAATGCTGTAGAATCTTTGTCGATGTCGGACTTTCGTGATTTACCCATGTTTCTTCATCCTCAGAAAATTTCCAAGCTTTATCAAAGAAGCTTTTCGAGTTTTGAACATGTTTAGTGGCCGAAATAGGCGAAACAGTAAACTTCCAGGAGATTTCCAGAAAATTTTCAGTTGGCATGTAGTCCAATGTTTCGACCACATCTCTTTGCTCGTTCATCCAATTACTATGAATTTTGGATATGTTGTAGAGGACATCCATGCGACGAGAATGGTATTTGATCCATACCTAGATTCTTCACCAATTTCTTCCAGCTTGCATCTTTGTGCAAGACAGTGTAAAATTGTCTCAGACGAGCTTGTTGTAAAACGCCCATGTTGTGTCTTTAGACCATTTGCTTGTGTCTTTAACACTTGATGAAGGATTTAAATGCCATTTATTAATTTTAAAATCTGAACCCCTTGATTGATACATGAGCATGGTGCTTGCAGTTCCATCTTGTTTTTGTCAATCGTAGAAACTTCACTTCTGAAACCCTGGTCACGGGACCATAGCTGAGGTTACTCTCAAGAGGGGATGATGTAATGACCATGGTTTCATGTCCCGATGGTAGCATTATGTTTATGATGAAAAAATAGCACATGAGAGTCTGGTGCCACGGGTCTTGGACTGTGAAACTAATCGTCATGATCAGTGGACCGCCAGTCCCCAGTATTTTGTTAAATCTCTCCTTTTCGCTTTCTCTTCTTCTGGCAAGACTTGCATAGAGGAACCAGGTAGAAAAAATGATGTAAAGACCTAGGTGGTTGATAGGTACCTTGATGAAGTACTTGGTGGAAAGACCTGGTGGACACCGATCGACTGTGGAAGTTATGAATCCCGTCTAAGAATTGCTGCTTGCATGTTGTACGCTCTGGAAGCCGTAGGAACCTCATACGACGTCGGAATTCGATGTTTGACCCCAACTTTTGAAGCTAAGAGGCTTATTTATAACATGAGAAAAGAATCACTCAATTTGGAGTTGTAGAGGTCAGCCAACGAAGCGTGCACATTTGTAATTTGTAATCCCGTACAAGTTTTTCAGATTTCGTAGACCTGGCGGTAAAAGCCATATCTTTAAGCTCGTATGTCCGATTGATGCACCCTTTTGGTATGTTGTAGAAGATACATATACAAACATATTTTGTTGAGGAATTATTATCCCATTACTCACTCATTGGTACGTTTTTGTAAACCCATGTGATGAAGGATGTTGTATCTCATTTGTAGAGGTGATGAGAACATCTTGTAGAAGACTTGGGATTGTGCCCGCTCATCGTGCAAGCTTCGGAAAGACTTTAGTGTGAACATATTTCATGTCTACGCACCTTGATAAGAATCATTAGTGCTTGGAGAAGTCCGTTTCGTCGAGCAATACTTCAGAGAATGGTTAATTGATGAAGCTCTGTCATGAGTATGTTGCTCTTGAGACCGTTGTTGATGCTAGATCACGATTGAAATTTCTCCTGAAATTCCTGTTGATGCTGAGACCATGAACGGAGTTCCTCCACATATCCTTGTTGATGCTGATACTATGGTTGGAATTGCTCCAGAGACCGAAAAAGGTTAAAACCATGATTATCGATATAGCCTTTGCTCCTTCATCCAGTGAGCCTTTTACATTCACGAACTAGTTGGTGAGTTGAGCATTCCTAAGATGAAAATGTTCTAGGATTTCAACCCAAATTCTCCTGAATATGACTTTACTGTGAAGTGGCTTCGTCAGGGAATCGATGTTGTTGTGGCAGATAACAGCGACAGTCTCCATTCTGGATGTAAGGAGAAAAAGTTACTTGGTCGTGCAAGGATTGTGATGTAGAGAGTTTACGTTGATGAAGTTTCATGGAGTCACATCAGATTGCAAATTCCAATAAGATCAAGTCCCAGTGTATGTTGAAGGAGTTTGTGCCATCCATGGATGAATGATGTTCCATCTGCTTCAGAAGTCTTATCATGGGATAATGAAGAATTACCGATTGTAATTTAGTTACACTTTGATTGCGCTGGTGTTGAATCCGTGTGTCATCGCCGAGATATTTGTGTTGAAGCTAGATGCGCCGTTATAGGAGGTGTACTCTTTGATTGGGAGTGCAATTTGAAGGCTGCTTGAGCGTTGAAGCGTCATATCCCTTGAGCATGTCTTAGGTTTGATGGTTTGGGTCCCAACTATCTTCTGTTGATGCAACATTCCTTTAGTCGGGGTAGTGGGATTCAACACTTGTGCAGACATTAGAGCTTTCTGATTTTGTGCCACACATGAACACTTCTGCAAGGCTATGGAGAAATGCCCAAATTGTTCTTTTTCGTGCTTGAACATCATCTCAGTAATGAATGTCTCAGTGAGATGCTCGATTCGGATAAATGTCAGATTCTACCACTTGGTAAAATATCGCTGAAGTGAGATTACCCACTTATAGCGCCTTGCAATAGCAGAGATGCTAGCAGGATTGAGTCCCCATGCTAGAATAGCATGTGACGAAATAAATGACATAGACATGGGAGGGATGAGACTTTCCTGAGTGCAGGACCTTTTGATGAATGTCTATGCATCTTTTGCAGGTTCTTGTTTCAACCTCGTCAAAGTTCGAAATTCCTCCAAGTGCTCTGATGATGGAACTTCTTCCAAATCTTCTGGATCAGAACTTTGTTCGTTGGATAAATGTGTAACCAAAGGCGCTTTGTAAGTACCCATCTTTTCAGCGTGGATCCACGCTTGTCTGAAGGACATGTCATATCATGTATCTTCCTGATTATGTGAAACTTGGTTTCTGTCCAGGTTGAACTTATGTTCACTTTGAGAGTGATGTAGCCATATGTATTTCCGAGCGTTCTTTCAAGGTCTCTAATTGAGATTGGAGAATGAGTAGCTTCTTGTCGAGTGATGCATGTGGATCCGATGGTTTTCAGTGGAATGTTGTTGATGGCGGTGTCAGCATCGATCAATGTTCTTCCAAATTCGTTTCTTCTGAGATTGACTGTGGTAAGAAGTCCCCAGTCGTACATCTCTTGGTCTGTGGCTGGAGGCTCAAGAAGTATTTCTGGAATGGACTTCTTGACACGATGTGGTTCAGTGTTGTGGACATGTCTCTCCTTTGTGCCTTCGACAGATAGAGCAATTCACGTTCGACCAAGGATTGAATTGTCTCTTTAATAGGTTGTTCAGAGAGTGTAAAGGTTCTGATTGGTAGAGGATTCTTGTGTACTCCTTCAGTCCCCAGTCGAAGCTATCGTGGATCAACCTTCTCTTTGAAAATGTGCTTCAAAATATTGCAGTTACTTGTTGGATGATTGATGAATCTATGAAGATGACAATACCTGGGATTCTCCATTTTTCTTCAGTTGGCTCTCTCTGATGAACAGTAGATTGCATCATCTTGAACCCAGAATTCCAGTAACTCGATCACTTCTTCAGTGGGAATATGGAAGTTTGAGTCCATGTTTGATCATTTTCCCATTCGTTGATGCCGGGTCGAGGATTGTGCAAGATTGGTTATCCTTTCTTTTCACTTTCGGAGGAGCTTGGGATGTTGCAGAAGCGTTCTTATGTGGCTTCACTTCGGATTTTCTATTATTCCCTTCAGCAACATTCATGGAAGGTTGAAGATTGTACTGCTTGTTGACCGGGCGTCGGATGCTTCGAGGTTCCTCGACCTCGCAGACTTTGCTCTTCCCAGTAAAAGCAGGTGTAGTAATCGCTGATCGTCTGGCTTCTTCTTGAAGCTCTGAGAAAGTCTAGAACCAGAGATTTTCTAGCAAGAATCTGTAGACCGGGATCATTCCATTGATGTACAAGTCCACCAGTCGTTGTTCAGTGACATTCGGGTCATGAAAATCCAAAGCTTGGATTCTGAATCTCTTCACATAATCGTTCAGATATTCATTGCTCTTCTGAGATATTCTATCCAAGTCAGAGAGAGTAATCTTCTCTAAGACGAAGAAGTATTTCCGGTAGGAAGCATTAACCATTTCCCCCAGCCAGTGATGCTCCTAGGTGCAATGTTGTTGTACCACGTGTATCCTTGGCATGTCAGGGATTTCGAGAATTCCTTCAGACAGACGACATGGTTGTGTTCATGTTCTCCTAATGCTTCCAGGAATCGAGAGACATGTTCTCGAGCGTTCCCCGTTCCATCGTACAGTTTGAACGTTGGAGAGGTGTAACCCTTCGGGAAAGGAATTCTTTGCGTAGAGGCAGGATATGGAGGTTGAAGACGGTGGGAAGATGGTATTTTGTCTTTTCCTCGATCCTCCATGAAGCGTTCCAGGTGAAGCCTGTAGGTTCCTTTGTTGGTAGGTTATTTGCAGCCTTGTGGACTTCATCATTATCTACTACATGGATTGGAGTGACTTCAGGATCAAAAGCCTAAGATGTTTCTTTGGATTTTCCTTTCTCTTGAGTTTTCTCTGACATCTTATCGGTGAGAGTCTTGAGATAATTTCATAGCTCTTTTTGTGTGGCAGCCATGTCAACCTGATTCTTAGCAAGAGTTTCTTGCACCTTCATGAGATCACCTATGGTAGGCGGATTTTATCCAACTTCTTCAGGAGACCGGCCGAAGAGAGGATTGTTGATGGCGCCAGTACCATCGTTTGCAGGGGCGATCACTGGAGCACCAGTTCGGAGAAGTTTTATTGGCAGGTCGGGCCGGAGGAGTGGTATTAGCGGTACCACTAGAGCTTGTAATGTTAGGGCTGGGTGTTGAACCCGAGTTGGTAACTGAACCAGACCTAAGATCGACCATCTTTGTGAGAACGTGAGATTGCAACCGAGAGATTAATCTCCCAATGGGGAAAAACGATTTGCTGGTTTTTACGGAATTGAGGAGATGACCGTGCGGAGACTCCTTGAGCCGAGCAAATGCTCAACCTCACACAGATGCACTGTAATAAGGGAGTGCTTTAAGTTTGAGAGATCAATCTGTAGGACTCCGGCATAAACCAAGACAATGGTCGTTCCAGAGTCAATTTGGTCACAAGAGAGGATGGGCTGATCTGTAGGAGGAAAGCTGAGAAATGTGTGAGATCAATGGTGATCGAGATTGTAGGTGTGTTGTGTATTCTGCGTAAGAAAGTTCTGAACGATTGAATTTTACTCAGTTGAGAGTGGTTTCTCAGACGATGAGTTCGTGTAGACGAAGGATTGTCTGTGTGAACTTGTCGAGAAATTCTTGTCTGTTTCAATCAGGATTCAGAGACTTATTTATATTGCTGGAATTGTGAACACCTTGATCCCATGAAGTGTGACAGTTGTTGAAGTCAAAGAGTGGGGAAGTAGGAAATCGTGTCAAAACCAGTTGATCATCGTGCGGAGACTTGGTTGATTTTCCATCCACTACTTTGCTAACTCCTTCAACTGATTGCACGACTTTCTCACATTCTCATCGTGTGCATGAACACACGTGCCGTAAACCGTCAGACCAAAACCTTAGTTAATATCCCCCAATGTGACACGATTGATGTCTCGTGGTTTTAGTTAGTCAGTTGCTGACTTCATGGGACGATGAGTTCATGTATTGCTGAGTTGAACGTGATTTTCAAATGTTCTGAGACTCACGAATTGAACGTGTCTATTGAGACAAAGGTATAATTCTCGAATAAATATTGATAGCTAAAGTGAACAAATATTGTTCATTTGATGAATCATTGAATATTGATGGTTGAACCAATATTCCTTGATGCGAGCAAATATTTCTCATATGAGAAAATGTTGCTCGTTTAATGAATTATTGAATATTGGTAGTTGAACCAATATTCCTTAGTCTGAGCAAATATTGCTCGTCTGAGCTAATGTTGCTCATTTGATGAAGTATTGGTAGCAGGACCAAATAAATATTAATTTAAAGTACTGGCGACCGAAACAAGTATAATTAATTAGAGTGATGACCATGGGATCAACATAAAATTTAGTGTTTGAATCTGGAATTATGAACCTTGGATTCAAAACCCTAATTTTGATCAACTGCTGAATTGATGATTTATTGAAAACCATTCATGATATGAAGGAGGGACCGAATACATGGGATGATGAATCGACCGTGTAGCCCCCAGATGCTCAAGTAAGCAAAATACCAAAGTTTCTTGAAGTCCAGTTGGTGAAAAGATGATTAAATGTTGGTTTCATCATTTATTAAAAATAATTCTCATGTGAGCGTTAAATAGTAAAACCTGATTATGGAGAGATGAGGGACCGACCAAGGGGGCACGATACCGGCCCTTGGTGATCATGGGACCAGCTAATGGTCGTTTGAGAAAACTCCAAGTTGTTTGAGAAGAGCTTGGACCCAATATGAGCAATTGAGCAAATTAGGTCAAAATTATTAAAACATGTGGGACCGGCTATTTGCAAACCTTAGGTCCAGCCTTGGTCAGTCAAGGAGACATGCCCGCGTCACCATAATGTCCGTGTCTCAGTCCTGAGAATTTTGATATTTTCCGATGCGCGTTTGAGCAACATTTTGAGAAAATATGAAGGATTCATGGTTTTGCTGAAACTGGGGAATCTTCATGAGATGATAAAAATAATTAATAAAATAGGGTATTTGCAAGGTGTGGGACCGGCCACGGCTAGAGCAGACCAGCCATCTAGCAAGCTCGGTCGCGCAACACCTTTCCCAATTTTATGTATTTTCCCTGATGTGCGGGAAATATCATGAAACTGAGGAATTTCATGAAGTTAAGGAATTTCCATAAGATTATGGAAATAATAATAATAAAATAGGGAGTCATGAAGTGTGGGACCGGCTATGGCCAAGGCATGGCCGACCGGCCGACCAAAGAGCCCGTCTCAAGGCACTTTTCCCAATTTTATTATATTTTTCATGATTTTAGGGACATATCATAAAATCAAGAGGTTTGTTGAAACCAAGGAATTTGTTGAAATCAGGGAGTTTCCATGGGATGAGGGAAACATAAAAAATAATAATATTAAAATAAGGAGTGTGTGGGACTAGTTAGGGCATGACCGGCCGGCTAGGGCCCGGTCCCATAAGTTTCCCTAATTTTACATTATTTTCATGACTTGAGGGAAATTTCATGAATTCAAGGAATTTTCATGGGATGAGAAAAATAATAAGGACTCATGAGGTTTGGGACCGGCCACGGCTGGGGCATGGCCAGCCGGCTAGTGAGTCCGGTCCCACGATATCTTTCCTAATTTATCATTATTTCTTTGATACGAGGAAACACCATGAGACTGGGGAGTTTCCTTGAGACGAAGGAGATTTGCTCAAATGAAGGGATTTTCATGAGATTAGAGAAAATAATAAAAATATGATAAAGCATAAAATTGGGCGTGGGACTAGCCCACGGCACGGCCGGCCGGCCAGTGGGCCCAGTCTCCCAGCGCCTCGATTAATATTTTATTATTTATTATTTTCTTCTTATTTTGCATAGGTTCATCGTTCCTTCGTGTTTTGGAATGCTCGTTTGTGCATTATTGCTGAGTACACTTGCACCATTTTGGTCGGGGCTTACTCGATAGCCGCTCGGATGCCTGCACGCTGAATATTTATCACTAACCCGTGGAATTCTGCTGGGAAGAACCACAAATTGAAGTGACGAAATATTACGAAGAATCGTAGAATATTGCTGAATATTTAGTTAACGATTAGAGATAATTAATTGATGGCTCTATACTAGCAGGCATGCTGTCTAGGAGCATTAATTATCTGAGAATTGAGAGATATGAGCTTGTTGAAACGTCATATCTCTTTTATATAGTCAGGAAAAACCTTGTTGCATCCTGAAGACGTTATTGCTCTATACTAGCAGGCAAGCTGTCTAGGAGCCGTCCAATCATTAAGATTATATACACATGTCTTTTATATAGTCAGGGAAAACATTGTTACATCCTGAAGACGTTATCACTCTATACTAGCAGGCAATATGTCTAGGAGCCATTGAATCGTTCGATTCTATATAAAAGTGATTACTGAAATTGCTCAGTATTCATGAAATATGCCGTTGCCTCAGTTGAGAGACTGCATATTCATATATGCTCTGAGAGAAGTATACTCAGTCAGAGACTTTGTGGCATGAGCTTTCATGCTTCGATAAGAGACATGAGCCTCAATACTCATCTGATTGCTGGATCAGGAATATGTAAGATTATGGTTTTACGATTTTAGCCTTTATCGAAAATCCACCATCTACAGGCGTCAACCAAGGAAATGGTTCAGGTGGTTGGATCTTGCTGTTTGGTGGTGCAATACTAGTTATCACACTAGTATTGAGATGAATCATTTGAAATCCTTGTGTATCAATGATGCACCTCGCTGAGGGATGTTAATTAGTTATACTTAAAGAATCATTGACTAAAGCTCAGGTAGTGTGGAGTTTTTTGTTGATAAAATTAAGAAGATCGGATAGGGTGTTTGCAGTAAAGGGTATGACAACCATATAGATAAACTTCAGTTCATTTCAGAAAAATTTCAACCACTCAAATAAGTACTACGGTCCTTTCCCAATTATATCCAGAATTGGCAATTTGGCTTTACAGCTCCTTCCAGAATCTTGTATACATCCAGTTTTCCATGTATCCTAGTAAAAAAAGGAAAGATTGGCTCTGTTCATGTACCCTGACCTACTCTTTCCTAAGTGGACCATGAAGTACAGATACAGTGGTTCTTATTGTTGTCCTAGACACCAGAATGCTCACTAGAGGGTATATCTCAGTTCCACAGGTACTGTTCATTGGTCCAATGCTTCAGCAGATGAGGCCACTTGGGAATACATCTTCAACATTGCTACCCATTTTCCAGCTTTTTCCCTTGAGGTCAAGGGTAATCTTTGAGGGGTAGGCAATGCCATATAGGGTTTCCATAAACCATTAAGAGGTGACAATAGCTTAGTTAGGAATGTGTTTATCTTTAATTTATATTGTTATCCATTACTTTTTATTGTAACAGTTGAGATACCGACGTATATCAACTAGAGAAAGTGACTGCTTTTAGATTATTTTTGTTAGAGGGAGAGAAAAAATGGATCTGAGAAGAGCAAAAACTGTAGTAAACTCTCTGACTAGGTTGATTCATACGGTGAGTAATTTTTTTTGTTTTCCTGAGACAATTATATCCATATTTCATAATTTTTTTTAATCTGAGTTATCTATTGAAATAACGTTCTGAACTTCTGATAAAAAAAAGAACATCTTTTACTCTTCCCGTTCAAATAGAAATGAACATCGTTATTTGCCAGCTCCAATTGTAATGAAGACTGACCATGAAATGGAAATGTTTGGAGATGTTCCAATCAATAATTTTTCTTCGTTGCTTGATGGCTCTTGTTCTAATCATAAATCTGATATTTTTATTATCACGGAAGAAAAGTCTTATGTTGATTTCATCATGGAATGAAACTTATCGAGGGCATACTTTTATTTACTTTATTCTTGGTAGTAGTTGTTTATAACTTCATAGGGATTTCGACCGAGGAACACAAAATAACCCTGATTGATAAATCTTATTATCTTATTATATTGATAGTTTTAATCTGGGAAATGGAGGGCATCAAAAAATTAAGGGGGTGGAATCCTAATCATTATAATGAAGAAATTTAAGCATAGGAATTTTGATGGAGGTTTGTTGTGAATTTGACTTACGAAATTTCTGATTAACAAGGGTGTATTAGATCCAGATTTAGTATCCAATGAAGGAAATAATAATGAATCATCAGACTATCTTATCTATAAGAGTAGTAAGAAAAAAATAATTATATTTCTTGGGATATTGAACGGTTTAACTTTTTTTTTTTTATAATTGTACATTTTCTAGTTTTTTTTTTTCCTTTGATTTAAACCTTTTCTAGTTGAAACATATTTGGTGGTTAATATTTATTTCAATCTTTATAAATTTAAAATAATCCAAGTTTCGATCCATTGTAATCGAAAAATAAATATCCATAAGAATTTTGGATTCTTTTAAGAAACCATATAAATCAACCAGATTCAGGTAAAACTTATATCCATATAAATCCATATATATCAGGATCCAATACACCTCTGTAAATTGACAAATGTGTTTGGGTTGTAAGTGTGTGAAGAGAGTGTGTGCCAATAAGGATATCTTAGTCTGGATTAAACAAAAATCGTCCTAGTCAGCGAAAATCTTTTAAATACGGTTTGTTGCTTTAAATGTGTAAGAGAGGTTGTTTTGACGGTAAAGAATTTTATCAATCATGAGAACTTTCTCACACTGATTCTTTAAATTAGAGATATACCATGCAACTCAAAATCTCATGGGCGTATCCTTTGCCAAGGAATGGGATAATGTGATAGGTATCAATAACTAGGATACAGATTACTGTAGTCGGTATGTCCGAGTGGTTAAGGAGACAGACTTGAAATCTGTTGGGCTCCGCCCGCGCAGGTTCGACCTCCTGCTGTCGACGGTTTTGTTTTTTCTTCCTTTTGTTGTTTTTTTTTTCTCTAAAAAAAGCCCTGTTCTCTCTCTGCATAGACTTTGTACTCTTGATGCAGCAGCGCTTCTCTGTATATTCAGCGAAGAACAGATATAGTGGTTGGTAGTGGTACTATACCATGGCAAATAGAGAAGGAATAGAGAGTTTCGTATTAGCACACAACATAGCAAAGAGACATAATATAGGAACAATGGCCAGAAGTGCAACTGCATTTGGTGTATCAGAATTCATATTAGTTGGTCGTAGAGATTTCAATGCTTTTGGTAGTCATGGTTCTACTTCTCATGTCAAATTTCGTCACTTCCACTCTCTCACTGAAGCTCGTACTTACTTAAAGGTCCGTTCTTCCTTCCTTTCTTACTTTCCTTTATGTGTTTTTCCTCAAAACCCTAAATATCAAATCTTTTAATCAAATTTTTGCTGTTGTCTTGTAGGAAGAGAAAGATTGTGACATATGTGGCGTTGAGATTGCTGATGGGGCTTCCCCTGTGAATCAACATCCTTTCCGTAAAAATACAGCTTTTTTGCTTGGTAATGAGGTATTTATAGCCCTAGTTTTGATGATTTCTTATTGCCCTAATTTTTCACGATGCTATTAGGGTTTAGGAATTCGTAACAGTGGGATGTGTATATGAGCTCATGTGGGCGGATTGAAGTTCTTACATTTGTTTTGTTTTGTAGGGAACTGGTCTTTCGGCAAAGGAGTGTGAGATTTGTGATTTCTTTGTTTACATTCCACAGTATGGATGTGGAACTGCTTCGTTGAATGTTACTGTAGCAGCTTCAATTGTTCTGCACCATTTTGGAGGTAATCCTTACTACGCTTCCCTAGTACAAATTTCAGTATAATCAGTAAAGAGAAAAACAGTGTTCTTTTTCATGTACCTAGTGCTATAAGAATTCCGTCACTGTGAGTGCTAGTGTTGTAGATTTGAGCCATTAGTAAGAGAGGGTTGTGTGTTTCTTTCAGGATTGTAAACTGAGCCCATCAGTACTCATAGTGGAACATGAAGGTTCTATGGACATCTTGTTTCTCACCATATTCCCATGGGTAAAACCGATCTCTGCTATAGCTTTTGTATACGATTCTCTATGTAGTGGATGGGATAACTGCTTCAACAGTCTATGTAGTGGATGGGATAACTGCTTCAACATATAGACCTGAAGTTTGTTTCACTGTTCAGTTACTAATGTTGAACTTTGTTTTCCACCTCGGACATTTGATCCGGTTGTTAAGTCGTGTGTTATAGAGTTGATGAGAATTTGAAATTTGAAAGGTCAAAAATAATAATCCATGAACTCTAGAAGAACTGTCTACCTGTGTTGTTGCTGGCATTTAAGCAACTATCCTAATATCCATTCTGGTATCAGTTTGGGCAGGATTTTCTGAAGGAACCCGTGATGGGAACAAATTTGTTGTAGCTGAGAGGCCTGCGAAGCAAGGCAGGCGAAATTTCTGTGCAGAAGAAGCGGAATCTGTCATAGAAGAACGGAGGATTAAGAAGGAAAATGCTTCCCATGATTTTCTTGATGAGAATGGAACTAGTGATTCTCCCTCTAACATGATGGATACATTGTTTGGTGATTCATGATGGGAAGGTACTAGAGTGTCAGATCCCTTGCCTTTTGTGCCAACATAGATTTAGCCAAAATGAACATTGCTGCTTGCTGGTCCATACTTGTTCTCCGCCAGAAAGTCAAACAATTGCATACTACAGCAAGTGCTATGCACGGCGAGAAGGTATTAGTCTTAAAAGTCGGAAAATATGTAGGGTTAAAATGACTCTAGGCTCTTGGATTGATAAACATCAAATTCGATCCAAGTCCGATCTCTCTCTATCAACACCTCATTGTGTAGAATTTGATGTTTATCAATAAATCTAAATGTAGAGACCTGGTTGATATCTCACTTTTCCATTTAGGCTATGTAAGACACATGGACTTTCCTGCTATGTTATTGACTGCAATACTAGCCCTCCATGAATATTGATTATGCAGCCGATTACTGGACATAGTCAAACTGAAAAGCGATCCTCTTAGTATTAAGGAGAGAACTCTTACTCAATTGAAATTGAGGTGCCTTTTGATCTTCACTACGGCATCTGAAGTTCAAAAGTATGAGGATCCTACTGGTCAGAGGGTTTTGGAGTTGCTCCATTCAGCTAACAGCATGGAGCAAATCAACCCAAAAACATATTATGTGCGAGCAAGCAACAAAGTATGCTCCATTGTACTTAACACTGGAAGTGAAGGAAGGGAACCTATTGGAGTCTCTTATGAATTAACTTTCTGAAAACACACAAATTAAGAAGACCATCAAAATGCGATTTGCACTAGTCCTAAATCATGAATTCTTGGAGGGTTGTAATTAAACTGCAGTTTGGTCAGTATTAACTTTGTAAACTGTGGTACAGCAACAAGTCATAGGCTAGTGCAATTGTGCAATTGCTATAATGACCAGTATGTAACTCAAATCTGATTATCTAGACAAATCATGATTCTAGTCATACAGGAGACCTCTGTTTTGCAGACATTGCACATGGGTGGCTCTAGGATTGAACTTAATTGGATTCTTTGGCTATTCACCATTCGTCTGAGTTGCACTTTCCCCTACAAACCAGACAGGTTCCTCTGAAGCCTCTAAATAACTTAGGTACTTTTACTAGCATCTGATTTTGAGAAATCTGCATTATGCCCGGCTTTAATGCATGAACTCTCTCTGGCTTTTAATCCTGGTAAAACTCGACTTCACATGATTTATTTTTATTTACGATCAAATCATAGGAACATGACCGATCTAAGTTTTCAGTGTGAGTACATTGCTCACATTGAAGAACAAGAAAGAGGTGCTAATTTGGCTTCAGAGTGCACACAAAGGTGGAACACTTGCAAGTTGCAGAACCTGCCACTGGATGTCAAACGATAACGACGACCAACATTCTGATTCCCTTTGCAATTGTTAAAAACTTGATAACAAGAGCTAAATAAAAACCAGTGGAGTGAGCAGAACTTGAGTGCTCAATAATGGAGGTTTCTCATATCCAAACATCTAAACCACCAACAAGACAGTGATCCACACTGACATATACCTATTTTTTTTCTCACTATGAATATTATCTCTATGTTTCACTGTCACTTTGTCAGGGTCTTCAACAGTGAAAAAAGAAACAGAGATTAATATAAGTCCACTAACTGCTCTGTCTGTCTTAGCTTATTGTATCCAAGTCCCACATTTCACATGATGAAGGTGATATGAATGGAACCTAATTCCCCACAAACTTCCAATCTAGGGCAATTTGGCTGAGCTCCCCCTAAAATCCAACCTATGCATCTGTCATCTTTCCTTTATACAGCAAATTCACACACTAATACAGCCATTAGACATAAAAGAACAACAATCAAAAAACAAAAATGATAACAATTTTTAAGGTCATAATTGATTATTTGTACCCTTTGTGACTTTACTCAATTATATGCAATATATACGTCAGACAACCATTTTGAGATGGTGTACTACTCTCCTACTATGAATTTTCAATTCCCAAGAATACCCTTGGACGAAACAACAAGGCACCATTTTAATGCATCAAACAAATATGTAGCAAAGAATTTTGTTTAAATTTTGTGTAACGGATTGCCGGTGGTGAATTCAAGACATGGATATTAAGTTAAATGATATTTTAGACCTCGACCCATTGGTATGATGACTATTATCATTATCCATAGGGCTCTACATATGAAATTAGGAATGTCTAACGCTAACTTTCGCTTTACATAGCAAATTTTGTAGGCCAATTTGCAAGAGATTTTCCTAGAAAAACATTATAAAGTTTTAAGACCATCAGAAAAAAGTCTTCTATAACTTTAGCTTTTAGTTTTAGATTTGATATTTGACGAGACAGAATAGGACCCTACACGCTAAACCCAACTAATCTTCTGCTGCATCATTCTTTCAGCTCTTGTATGTCATGGACTCATGGGGCATTAATTAAATGAATCCTCCGAGTTCCGGCATTTGATAGGGAAAATTTGGGGTATGCTTGCTCTTAGAGTTTCATTTTGGGAGTTTGGACTGCTCCTGGTTTTAAGTGACGTGGTGTTACAGTCAAGAATCCTCCTATGAAGAATATGAGAAAAATGGAGTTGTTGAGTTATTGTTGCTGCTATCTTAGAAAAATAGCTTAACGACGTTGCTGCTCTGTCCAATTAAACCCTTGATCTCTCATGGGCAGTTGAAATCAGCAACTCTTTCTTTGATACTCTCTAGAAAACGGACCTACTAGACCTTTACGTGGCCAATCAGTAATTTACAAGTGTCAACAACCCCATTTCTTTAAAGACTGCTTCCACTTAAAACTTAAACTAACCTTAATTATTTGATATATACAAAACAGAAAACGGAGAAATACTAGAGATTGTTTTTGTTGTTATAAACATTTGGTTTTCTTCTTCTTCATTTATTTCTTTTTTTTTCTGTTATGCAAACAAAAGAAGAGTGCGAATCAAATTCTTGTAAAACCCAATTCTCTAATATGTTTAATGAGTTCAATCAGAGGTTTCGGCGACTTTGCTCCAGACTCCGGTGGAGACGACGTTCGAAGTCGAAGATTATGATCAAGAAGTTTGGAAAATCGAACTCCAAAGGGCATTTTAAGGAAGAATTTGATGGTGGTGGTGGTGGTGGTGCTCAGAGTTTCGGACATCATCAAAATGGTCTAGTGGGTATTTCTAAACGTGAGAACTCTATACGGATTGCAACTTTTAATGCTGCTATGTTTTCGATGGCTCCTGCAGTACCAGATTTTGACAATTCAATTGTGTTTGATTATGGAGAAGAAGATTTTGCCAAGATAAATCATTCTGGGGAGTTTGATATGCGAATGAAATCCATAAATGATCGTCCAAGAAGTATACTAAAGCAGTCACCTTTACATCCCAGTTCCATGAATGGTACTAGTGATCAACCCCTTAGTAGGCAACAAAGCAGGTATGCGAAGTCGAAGTTAAGGGTTTCGATAAATTTACCGGAGAATGAGATTTCATTAGAAAGAAGTAAACAATTACGAGACGAAAAAAAAGGTTTGAATTCAAATTCTAAAGGAAAAGCTCCTTTGAGATCAAGTAGAAGTCTTCCAAATGGTAATAGTATTGGTAGAAGTTGTTTCGAGAGTTTTAGAAGTAATAGAACTATTATGCAAGTTTTAAAAGAAGTTGATGCGGATATTTTAGCTTTACAAGACGTGAAAGCAGAAGAAGAGAAAGGTATGACACCTCTTTCTGATTTAGCAACAGCTTTAGGAATGAAATATGTGTTTGCTGAAAGTTGGGCACCTGAATATGGAAATGCTGTACTGTCAAAATGGCCAATTAAGAAATGGCAAGTTCAGAAAATCTTTGATGACTCCGATTTCAGGTACACATCTCTTCCATGTAGACTACTTAGTCTCTTTGTCATTTACTTGGTTTTTCCTGACTTCCTCTTAATGTGAAAGTGACACTGAAAATGAAAATTTTCTGACAACCACTGAATTACGGCAGTTTTCATTTTCTCTAGGTGAAAATGTAACTCCTGAAAGTTTCATTTTTTCTGGGCTAGAAATTGGATATGCTAAAAATTTAGAATGATAAAAACAAGGATCTGGATTTTTTTTGCAGTAATCTATAGAAATCCAGTTTCAGATTGAAAATCGAATTAAGACCCGTATTACTGCCAAGATTCGATCCTTACCGGTCATAATTTTTCATTAAATGATGTAGGAAGCTAAGTCTTAGTCAGGGCACTTCTAGTTTGTTCTGCAGAGCCTACAACATGCGTGTCAATTTGAGCATTAAAAATTTGACGGAAATTGTTGAGTTTTGATGTGGATGCAATATGAATGGAAAGACAAATAACCCATGCGTTTTAATACTGAATGCAGGAATGTGTTGAAGGTCACAGTGGACGTCCCCAACACGGGTGAAATCAATTTCCACTGTACACATCTGGATCATTTAGATGAGAACTGGAGGATGAAGCAGATAAATGCGATAATGCGGTCCAGTGATGGACCACATATCTTAGCTGGAGGCTTAAACTCTCTCGACCAAACAGACTACTCTGCCGAGAGATGGACTGACATTGTAAAGGTGAAATAGCTAGCTTCACGTAAGTCACAAACTTATCCATTGTTACTGAATTCAACTGATAACTTGTGTTGCAGTATTACGAGGAGATAGGAAAACCGACCCCAAAAGTCGAGGTGATGAAGTTTTTGAAGGGAAGGCGATATATAGACGCAAAAGACTATGCGGGCGAATGTGAATCAGTTGTCATGATTGCCAAAGGCCAAGGTACGATATCCTCTATTAACTCACTCCTTGATTCTAGAATATCCTGACACACAAATCTCGGGGATGATCCAAGGTCTGATTTTCCATTACAGCAATCATTTCCTTGTAAGCCCTGGAGCCGAGGTGTAACCCTTGGTAATGTTAAACTAGTGAAATTGATGAAATGTGAATTTGCTAACTCAACAGATGTGCAAGGAACATGCAAGTATGGAACAAGAGTTGATTACATATTAACATCACAGGACTCGCCATACAAGTTTGTACCAGGATCATATTCAGTCTTCTCATCCAAAGGAACTTCAGATCATCACATTGTGAAAGTTGATATGATGAAAGTAGATAACATTGAACAAGAGAATGCAAACAATCCACCAAGACGAAGAACGAAAAAGAAAAAGAAGAAAGTAGTGAAGATCACAAATACTTCTACTGGTATATGGAGACTAAAGTCGTGAATGGAAGCGCATATGACACATCTTATTCATCGTTTTGATCGAAGGTGCTGCTTCCTTTCTGCCATTTCACGCAAGTATCTGATGAAATTCTGGAACCTATTTTTATACCTGGCGACATAACCACGAGGGATAATTGGAAAAATGTCCCATATTTCGATGCCCCGATGGGAAACTGCCCCATAGAAAAAAAGTTATGAGAAATTGCCCCACCGTTGCTATTTCTGTCCAAACTGTGTTAACTGGTCAATGACGCCACATGCGTGAGTTTCATGTGTCGGAAAAAGACATATACACCCTAAATATTTCTTTCTCCTACGTATCTCTGCCCATCTTCTCCATTTACATTAGAACAAAACAAAAAAAATACAGAGAGACGCAAATCGAGTTTTAGTGAGGAAATTTCAGTTTCAATTTGGTTTTGAAACTTGAAATCAGAAATTAGGGTTAATTGATTTTTGGAAAATATTTGATTTTTAAGGTTCATAGAATTTAGGGTTTTTACTTTGTAATCATGTAATTGAAGTTATTAAATCTTTGTGGTGGATGTAATAACCCTAATTAGTGCATTTGAAGGTTTGGTTTTCGGGATTTCGACAGTCAAGACATGGTTTGTGAGCTATGGTTTAAGGGTTCTCAAGGCAAATTAAAATGGAACTTGGAATAATCTTTTCTTCACAATGAATTTGTTACGTGGTCGCTACGATTGATGGCAGTGATGATAATATTTTGCATCTGGATATAAAGTTAAGGAATAAGAAGATACGTGAGAAGGAGGAGATATATATTAAAGTCACATACGTAATTTACTGTATCAAATGTATCTCGCCAGAGTAGATATTGACAAGTCAAAGGGGCGAGTTTGACTATTTGGATGGAAAAGTGATGATGGGGCATTTTCCCGTAACTTTTTTTCCATGGAACAGTTTCCCAACGGGGCATCGAAATATGGGGTATTTTTCCAATTATCCCTAACCACAAAACAAAACCAAGCGATTGTTGTTAATCTGGCGAACAAAACCGTAAATACTTAACCTGTATGATTAAGAGAACTGTTGTTTTTGTTCAATATAAATTGTGTAACAGGTATTTTCATTATCAATTTTGAACTTTTTGAGATATGGTGGAATTTTAATATTTTTCTGTACAAAGAACTAAAATGAAATTGATAAAATATTTTAATAGTAGTAGTATGATTTTTCTATGGCCGACTCTACTTTGTCCACTAACTTTCGTGAATTTTAATTTGCTGCAAAAAGAACAAACAAAGTGGAAACAAGTTTAAGTAAATTTAGTTATGAATCAAAATGCTAATAAAGAAACCGATGTCAATCCACTATAAACCATGTAATTGCTAAAATATAGACAAGCCAACTATAAAATTAAGTTAAACACGAGATGAGCGTGGAATAAAAGGAAAGCTAGATGGGAAAGCTTAAGAAAGCAAAGAGAAGTAAGAATATGATTATACGAGGGGATCGATTTAGAGCAAGTCTTATGGTGGAAGAGTTTCATGTTCCATCTTCCACGCCACTTCAGCATTTGGAATTGTGGATGGAAGTGCAAGTGTAGTGGTGGAATAGTGAAAACGTTATTCTTAATAGCATTAGAAAAACGCTATTAAGAATAGCACTAAAAAAACGCTATGAAGAATAACGTTTTTTTCTCAGCCGTTAGATTTCAACAACTCATTTTAAATCTACGGATAAAAAAAAATGCTATTTTTAATAGCATTTTTTAACGCTATTCTTATTAGCGTTTAGCGTTATTTTTATTGGCGTTCAAATGGATTCCATGAACCCTTCCACGAAATCATGGAACCTTGCTTGGATTTTCTATGGAAGACCCCAACTTGAAAGCCACTAGACTTGGCATTCCATGATTTTTCAACACTTGGAATAGGTTGGATTCCACCATAAGACTTGCTCTAAGAAACGACCAGAAAAGAACCCTTATCTTAGAGGCTACGAGTCCTTATTCTTGGATATCTAGGGACATATCCATGGTCGGGTGCATTTCATGAGAACAGTACAATTAGCATACATTTTAAAGAATATGGACCTGGGCTTGGCATTGTTTATACTAGTCTTTTGTGCTTGAGTTATTGGGGGTGAGCATTTTATCCGTCATCCGCGGATTTAACAGGGACCAATCGTATTTGTGCGGATGGATGTCCAGACCGTTCGCTAATGGGTTGGACGCAGATGAGATTTTTGAAATCCAATGGATTACAGATTGGACCCAGATGCAACCTTGAAAATCCGTTTGACATCCATACCCGTTAGATTAAGGGAATTTATATAGTTTTTAGAAAATATATGCATAGTTTTGGAACTTTTAAAGTGTTTGCTTGGAGTGTTGTCCATGACATTTCTATATTTATATACATATACTCCCTCCGTTCCTTTTTAATAGGCTGGTTTTGTTTTTAGAGAAAATTAAGGAAATTAAGAGAACTAATCATTGAAAGTGGTCCTCATGACACTTGTCAATAAAAGAAGTGAAGTGAAATGGTCCCCATCACACTTGTCAGCAAAAGAAGTAAAGTGAAATGGTCCACATGACACTTGTCATCAAAAAAAGTTAAGAGAAAAGTGGTCCCAGAAAACTAAAGTAACATTTGACTTTCCCAATTAGGAAACCAGCCTATTTTTTTGAAACATCTATTTATAGAAACTAGCCTATTATTTAGGAACAGAGGGAGTATAAAATATGTAGGTTCTATAAAAAGTCATCTATATTGGCTTTATTTTTTCATTATAAATCTTAACTAACACAAGTCCATTGGATTATCCGCACCCAATCCGTTCATCCATTGGATGCAAATCCATTGAATGTTGGATTGGATGCGGATGCCAAATTTGAAATCCGTGGTGAATTGGATTGGATTGGATGAGGATGAGGTGAAAACCGGTCCATACCGGTCCATGCTCACCCCTACTTGAGGATACATACGAGAATATGGCGTATTTACATTTGACTTTTAGAGACCCTAAACAAATAAGAGATTGGAAAGGCTTTTAACTTGGAAGTAATTAAGTTTTTATTGTATTCCTTACGCCTCTTGAACCTCACATGATTTTATGCACTTAATTCCCTTAGCTTAAGTCCTTCACATCCTAAGAGTTGCTTCAAACTCAGTGAAGAGTTTTGATATTGTGTAGATGGTGAAATTTAGATGAAGGTAAAAAGTGACATTTCAAGACCAAAGGAAAAATGGTATTTCCATAACTAGGGGTGAGTCATCATTCTGAGCCAATAATTCTCTTCAAAGTTCAGGAAAAAAACATAATGAGAGAGAATTGGACGTAAATAGGGAGATCTGAAGACAAGTTCGGTCCTCATTTCCAAAAAACAAGCCCAGATCCATAAGACAAAATTAAACTCTCACGGGAGAGACTAAGCACTTGGTCCTCAAGGCACCCATATCCATGATTTATAGTATACACTCCCGCGAGATATTGCTGGTCGTGATGCCGTGACTCCTAGAGCACATCCTTGATGATATACTACTGGTCACATAGGTTCTGTAGAACGTAAAAACGACCACGACTGACTTACGACCCATAACAACCATAATTTCAGCATGCCTTCGCGAGACGCCGTCGGTTGTGATGCCATGATTCCTAGTATACATCTTGACCAAATACTGCTGCAGGTCATGTAGGTTCTAAAGAAGCATAAAGACATCCTTAGCGGACCTAAGACCCAGAGCAGAGACATTCATGTCTCCCGTAAGCGCGACTCGCCTCTATTTGAGATCAATGACTGATTCCTATTATATAATCGCAAGATACATTGGTCATGCATACTCTAACCCACGACTCGGTTGACTGAGGCTTTCGAATAATTCCTAGAATACCCGCGCGAGATATACTAGTTATTCTGGCTCCGGATCTTTCGACGGACTCCTAGAATATCCTTTCGAGATACACTGGTCGTGTCTGACCTAGTATATGGATACAATTGACTCTTATCACATGTCTGCAAGATACAATGGTCAAACCCAAGTGATCCACGGTCTCACAAAGACGTTATTACGCACGCAAGATTTTTTTTTCTATCGAACATGTCCCAGATGACTACAATGAGACTCAACCGCATGAGCCAACCCTTAACCTGCCTCATGCTAATATGAGCTTAACCAGCTCGTCTGAAGAGTCTTGTACATGTATAAGACTTGGGAACAAGCCTCACCTAGGGAACATGCCTCTTTTTCAACGCCCCAGATACGCATACAGTTGGTAAATCGAGGCCTAAACTGTATGTGTTTATCCAAAAACATGGATAAAATCCCTTGAGTTCCTCAAGCTCAACAAAGGGACCCACATATAAGAAATCAGCCTCCACATGACATGTGCGATCGATCACAAAGATACAGAACTCGATCTCAGCTCCTGTCACACATTACACACGATTTCTAAGGAAATTCTTGCCATTTCAGGTGGCTCATCCTAGTCATTCTCACAAATCAGAGAATATCTCTCCATCTTATCCAATGCCAGCTATAGATATTATTTCTATTTCTCAATACATCATCACAGGCTGACTCAACGATAGACAAATGGGGTATATCAATTAGGGTTTTGGAGTGGCGGTCTACGGTACGTGTGAGAAACACCCTATTTCTCACAGTATAAGAGAGTAAAGGCAGTGAAATAAGGAGATAAAATCAACCTAGTTTGTCTCTATATATTCCTGAAGAGACGGGAAAATTGCTCTGCACGACAAGTAATCCCAATTTCCATCGACCTGAGATTAGAGAGATCAACTATAAATAGGTCCCCAATTTCTCCAACCTAACACACAACTTTCTAGTAATCTTTCAGAACAATTACTTGTTCTCTGGTCTCTATCTTCAACTCTATTTCCCTACCTAAGACCATCCTTAACCCCTTCGATGACTGAAACAACCTTCGAACGACCAATGTGCGTGGTTTCGGCGAAGAATGTTCATTCTCAACCTCCCGTAACTCAATTTCAAGACCCTAGAATCCCACTTTTAGCCTCTTGCTGATTTTAGGTAACTAAAGACACCTATCTTCATATAACAGACAAGCCTATTTGATTTCCTTTTGATATGTTTTAATCTTGTGTTTGGAAATCTGTTTGCAGTTGATAAAGTCCAGCAAAACTAACGGATCCAGAAAACTTACCCTCTCTTAGAAGAGAATCCTAAATCACTAACCACCTCTTAAAAACAATTAAAAAAAATCAATGAAGAGTTCACTATAAGGTAGATCCTGGTTTTAAATATAGACATGATCATGTCCGAGATACCTTATATGATGTGTTATGGCGAGCGGGTATTTCAGCAAAGAAAGAAGCGGCTGTCAATTTTTTGACAAACCCAATGGAGGGAAGATCCATACTAGTATGTAAGTGTTAGAGCATTGCTCGTTCGAACTCGCATGCGTTGCTATCTCAAGCATGTTTGTCAATGTTAGTGATCAAAACTATAAGTCTTGAGTTCTAATCTATTATAGCTAAGTCTCGGACTAGGATAGAAAGTGTAGTTGAGCTCAAGGAATTCATGGCAATTCATCGTACAAGTAGAAGAATTACTCTAGGAACCGGTGGAACTTATCGACAAAAAGGTATGTGAAGACTTGAACTTATCTATTATTCAAAAGTCTATCTACTCTATCTACCACTCTTTGAGACAAGAAGTCGTATGCTATATATATACTTGGATTATACACATTTGGTATTTCGAGCCGAGTATACCTCGCCTATCTATATCTCGAAATATGTGTTGGTAAGCTTTTCTCTTCGATCAAGTTTATCTTTACCTAGTGACGAAACTCATGATATGTTTCAATTATCTTGAAAATTGCTTTAACGAGAAATGGTGTAACAACTGTATAACGTCCTCTAAGAATGTTTCAATGATTGAAATGAGAGTTTAGATCACATAACCAATGGTGGACATAAGCATTTTTGTGGAAACACATTTATGTATAAGTCCTATTCCTTGAACCAAAGTTTGCGAACTTTGTTGATCAAGAGAACCGGAAGAATGGCATGAGCCAAGTCCGCGAACTGCCGAAGTTCTCAAACCCGAGAATTTCTGCTAGAGTTGACAAACTATTTTCGTGAAGCTAAATCCACGAACTCAGTCCGCGAACCCAGTCCGCAAAACGGCGAAGTTCTCATACCCGAGAATTTCTGCCGGAGTTTGTAAACTCTTCCCGGTAACTTAAGTCCGCGAACCTAGTCTGCGAACTTGAGAAGGTTATATATCTGAAGATGATTTCTGAACTTAAACTTAAAAATAATAAGGAACGCAGTTTGCAAACCGTGGCTATAAAAGTTCATGAACCGATTCAAGTGAATCAAATCATCTTTGCTTCAATTGTGTCTTGTGTAGTACATGAGATTTCCTTGCAATTGAACAACTCTCTAACTAGTTCATCTTGAAGTCATTTGAATTATTTATGGTAAAGAAGAACATGGTTGATATGAAATGCTCATATGGCTAACCATTTGGTTTACTATTGTTGAACCAACAAGTGCATAAGTTTGGGTACGGCTAACAAACCTAGAAACATGTATTGTCAAGTGTGTGTAACAAGCTAAGTTTTCGATCTAACAGTTGATAAATATTAGCTTGAATCTAAATCAGGTTTTCATATAACGGTGGATATTGATTGCTTTGTTACCAAGGTAACTTAATTGCAAACCCTGATTTGAAAGACTATATAAAGGAGACATCTAGTATTGTGCAAAACTAATCCCCACACCTTACGTGTGATACTAGTTTGCGTGTTAGAGTCGTTTCTCCTTTAACCTTTGGTTTCCTTCTTCTAAAACCAGGTTAACGTCTTAAAGACTTCATTGGGATTGTGAAGTCAGGCCGATACTACTTTTATCGTAGTTGTGTGATCTGATCTTGCATCTTCTTTCGTACGAGTACAATCAGATTGATTGGCTTGAGATTGATATCTCTGATAGGAAAGATATAAAAAGTAGTCACAAACATCTTCGTCTCATTGTTTGTGATTCCGCAACATATTGTTTCGCTACCATACGATTAAGATTGTTGTGAGGTGATTGATAACTCTAGGATGTTCTTCGGGAATATAAGACCGGATTATCAATTGGTTCCTGTTCACCTTGATTATTATCAAAAGACGGAACAAAACCTTTAGGGTTTATCTGTGGGAGACAGATTGATCCTTCGATAGACTTATCTGTATGAGAAAGATTTGTTTATTGTCAAAGCCTGTGATTTTGGGTCGTAGCAACTCTTAGTTGTGGGTGAGATCATCTAAGGGAATCAAGTGCGTAGTATCCTGCTGGGATCAGAGGCGTAGGGAGTACAACTGTACCTTGGATCGGTGGGAGACTGATTGGGGTTCAACTACAATCCAGTCCGAAGTTAGCTTGGAGTAGGCTAGTGTCTGTAGCGGCTTAATACAGTGTGTGTTCAATCTGGACTAGGTCCCAGACTTTTTCTGCATTTGCGGTTTCCTCGTTAACAAAATTTCTGGTGTCTGTGTTATTTCAATTTCCGTATTATATTGTTTTATCTTTATAATTGAAATAATACAGGTTGTGCGTTTAGATCATCAATTAGAATAATCCAACCTTTGGTTGTTGATTATCATTGATTGATTCTTGGATATTGGTCTTTGATACCATCCAAGTTATTCCTTGCGTTTTATTAAAGACTCGCTGATTTCTATTAGCTCGAGTAAATCAAAATAAGAGAGAGATATTAACTCCTTGATATACTTTAATCTAGATTGAGTCTGACTGTCTAGTTGATTCTCTAGCAAAGTATATTAGAGTTAGTCCATACAAATTGCTAAGCGAAATATTGGGTGGTGTTGTTAGACCCCCGCTTTTTCAATTGGTATCAGAGCAGGCAAACAAGACCTTACAAGTCTGTTTTTGTAGCGATCTGACTTTATGGATAGAGGTGTTATCTCTATTAATGTACCACCAGTCTTCGATGGCTCTAATTACTTATGGTGGAAAAATTTTATGCGAGCTTTTCTTCAAGCGCGTGATTTTCAATCATGGGTATATGTTGTTAATGGCTATGACGCTCCCGTTGTGGCAGTTGGATATGTAAACGTTCCCAAGAGTATTGGTGAATACAATCCTGCCCAGATACTTGCTGCAAAGCAAAATTACGACGGTTTGAATGCCATTACCCCAAATCTTCAGCACCATGTGTCAAATTGCACTAGGTCTAAAGATGCTTGGGATATCTCAAAAACCGTATTTGAAGGTAACTCCAGCGAAAAGGAAGCTAGGCTTCAAAAACTTAATTCCGATTAGGAGAACCTTCATATGGCAGATGAAGATACATTTGATTTAATCACAGAGTGTCTGAAATTGTTAATGCATCTTTTGCATTGGGTAAGACTATTCCAGAAAAGGACATTGTGATGAAAATTCTCAGATCGCTGCCATCTAGATATGAGTCTAAGAAGCATGCCATCGTTGAGGGAAATAACCTTGATAATATTTCCAGAAATACATTGGTTGGAAAGCTAAAGATCTTTGATCATGAGCATACATCCAAAATCAGAAAGGATGTTGCCTTTAAAGCACAGAAGAACACTAAGTTAATTGATAAAAGTAAAAGTGTATGTGTCTCTGAGGATGATCAGTCTGAGGGTGATTTTTCGGATGAAGATCTTTACAAATCAGTCTCCTTGATCACAAGACAGTTTAGGGATCTTCTATTGAAGAGAAGTAAATGGTTTTCAAGAGACAAACCTACGTCATCAGATAAACCTCACAATCGCGTCCCTCCTAAAAACAGGGATGCTGAGGATGCTGATGACGAGGATATGTCACAGTGCTTTAAGTGTAAAGGTTTTGGTCATTTTGCAAACGAGTGCCCAAATCGTAGAAAATACATTAGGAACAAAGGTCTTGCTGTAACACTTGATGAGATGTATGAGATCTATGATTCTGATGAAGATAGGAAATCAAGTGTCGGTCTTCTATGTGAAAACATTGATTTTGATAATTGTAGAAATACATATATCAACCTTGATGGTTTCGGTGAAGAAGATAATCCAATCAAGCTGGAAGAATCAATTGACCCATCCTTTGGAAACTCTGTTTCTAATGTTTCAGGATCTAGTATGTGTCTGGATGCTTTCACACCACAGATGCCTGAATACTATCCAAGTTTGACGTGTTTATTTTGTTCTCAGAAGGGTCATGAACTATCAAGATGTTACAAGTACAAACATCAAGTGAGGCACGCCAACAAACTTCAACGAAGAGCAAATCGATTGGCAAGGAAGCTTAAACTTGCTCAGAAGACTGCTGAGGTATGTAGGATTTTATCTTCGTCTAAGAAGTTGGTTTCCAAAGACAACATAAGACCATTAGAGAAGAAGGTATGGTCAAATCGCTTTGATAGACAGAAGTCATAGGATTCCTCTCAAGAGGAAAATGGTGGACAAATTGTTGTTCACACAACACAAATTAATTCTGTTGTTTGATAAATCTTGTCTCATGTGCCTGATCAAAAGAGATAAGATTGTGCACCGCTCAGGATTTAGGAAAAGTTTTTTTTCTTAGGTTTGTTTTTCTTGTCTATCAAATAAATTAAAGGGTTATTATCGACAATTCTACTCTTTATAGGGTTTAGAATTGAGCGTCCACGAACCTGTTTAAAGGTTGCGAACCCTACATTCTTTTTCCCTCTCTGATATCCTTTATATCTTAAGACTGCTTGATGAGATATTGTGAATTCCACTCACAAAAACCAGTTGTTTATAACTGTTCTTTAAGCATCATGTCTTTGGATGGAAAAGATGTCAATATGATTGTTCAGCCATCAATCAAGGAAAAAGAGAAATCTCCAGTAACTCATTCCTTGAAAAGAAAGAGGAGAAATACAAGAAAGCCAAGGGCTGTCCATTCTAACTCTCAGAAGTTTTTCGATGTTCTTGATGAGTTGAAGGAAGTAAAAAAAGAGATTAGTGAAATAAAGGCTTGCGTTTTAAGATCTTTGGAAATTCAGAAGGCCCTGGTTCGAAATCATCAGCCAAGACGGTTTGTTGGTATTGACTCCTTCCTCCACGAACCTTATATTCCAATGGATGTTGACGACAAGGAGTTCGGGAATGATAAGGAATTTCTCAAATACATTGTTGCCTAGTATGTCTTCTTTTTGGGTTAGTTGGAAGAATAACTAGTGCTTTGAATAGCAATGATTGTGACTACACATAGCTATTATTTTTCATCTTCTTGTTCTTTTTTAGGTTTATTGGTATTAAATTCTAAAAATATTTGGAGGATGATGTTTTGCAGTATTTAATCTTTATGATTTGTTATGGGATTGGTGTTTACGTCCGTGAACTATGTTTGTCCAATACTTTGTCAAAAGTAAAGTCGCCCGTGATCGGTATTCACGTACTGGTAAAAGAATGAATGGACTTTTGACAAATACAAAAGTGAAGCCTACATTGTAAAATATCTTGATGGAATATAGGTTAAAATCTTTTGTTTTCAAGGATTATGTCTATTAATATCATTACGCAAATAGTAATGGGAAGATAGAATGAATCCTTGTGTATTCCGCAGTATTAATCATCCTTGATCCATATTTTATGTATTACTGCGAGGCTCCGTAATGTATCTTATGTTGAGCACTATACAACCAAGTTGATTTTTTAGCTTAGTTGGTGTTCCGTGAGGTATGTTATGTCGAGCATATTGAACTAAAGTAATCATCTTGTTTGGTTATTTAGTTATTGCTCCGTAAGTTTTCTTATGTCGAGCAAAATGACAATTAAATTGATTACTTTTGTAATTAGTTTGGTTGTGTATTCCAATTAGATTAATTATGGGTTCTCTTTTAATTAATCTAGTTGAGTATTTTCGTGTCTCCATAAGTTCTCTTATGTTGAGCACAATCAATTGAATTGATCACCTCTTGTATTTAATTTGATTGTGTATTCCGATTAAATTAATCATGGGTTTACTTGTGACTAATTTGATTGAGTTTTTGGATATAGAAAATCATTCTTATGGTTTTTGGTGTCCAATAAAAATCCTTCTTTTCTTTTGAAATTAAGGTCGCTCTTGTTGTTCTTTCGGGAATGACATCAAATGGGGGAGAGTTCTTTTGAACTTGTGCTTAATGGTCATATCTTGAAGGGTGTGCGACTGTGGAATTTTAGAGGGGTTATCTTGTATCTTTAAACTCCTTGATGAATGCATTTAGCTTCGGCTTTATGATTGCATCTAAATTAGTTGGTATGTATTTTTTCCTTTTGTCAATGAAATGTCTCTTTCGGAAATTTCATTATGATCCCGTTCTTGTACCTTTGCCAATTTTATTGACAAAAAGGGGGAGAATTAATATGTAGTTCACACTACAAATACATATGGTTTTCGGATCATTGTGTAAGGGGGAGTGGTTTCCATGTGAGATGGAGTATTGACTAAGGGGGAGTGATACATATCACCATAGTATTATTGTTGAAGTTGTGATACAATTGAACTTTGAAGCTGTGTAATAATACTATGACACTGTATAAAAACGATCGAGAACTATGTTTTCTCATTGTTATAGCTACGGATCTTCAACAAAGGTGATGCTAAACTTACAACCTTTGGGTTTATTGGAGTACTTGGAAGTGATGAAGATTTCGAGGAATGTTGAAAATTAGACATGTGGAATATGAGCTACTAAAGTTTCTTTATCTTTTTTGTATTCCATAAGTATTGATAGTTTTTCCACTAAAATTGAGAAAGGGGGAGATTGTTAGAGCATTGCTCGGTCGAACTCGCATGCATTGCTATCTCAAGTATGTTTGTCAATGTTAGTGATCAAAACTATAAGTCTTGATTTCTAGTCTATTATAGCTAAGTCTCGGACTAGGATAGAAAGTGTAGTTGAGCTCAAGGACTTCATGGCGATTCATCATAAAAGTAGAAGAACTACTCAAGGAACCGGTGGAACTTCTCGACAAAAAGGTATGTGAAGACTTGAACTTATCTATCACTCAAAAGTATATCTACTCTATCTCCTACTATTTGAGACAAGAAGTCGTATGCTATATATATAGTCTTGGATTATACACATTTGGTATTTCGAGACGAGTATACCTCACCTATGTATATATCGAAATATGTGTTGGTAAGATTTTCGCTTCGATCAAGTTTATCTTTACCTAGTGACGAAAGTCATGATATGTTTCAATTATCTTGAAAATTTCTTTGACGAGAAATGGTGTAACAACTATATAACGTCCTCTAAGAATGTTTCAATGATTGAAATGAGAGTTTAGATTACATAACCAATGGTGGACATAAGCATTGTTGTGGAAACACATTTATGTATAAGTCCTATTCCTTGAACCAAAGTTTGCGAACTTTGTTGATCAAGAGAACCGGAAGAATGGCGTGAGCCAAGTCTGCGAACTCAGTCCGTGAACTGCCGAAGTTCTCAAACCCGAGAATTTCTACTATAGTTGACAAACTATTTGCGTGAAGCTAAGTCCACGAATTCAGTCCGCGAACCCAGTCCGCGAACCGGCGAAGTTCTCATACCCGAGAATTTCTGCTAGAGTTTTTAAACTCTGCCCGGTAACTTAAGTCCGCGAACCTAGTCTGCGAACTTGAGAAGGTTATATATATGAAGATGATTTCTGAACTTAAAATTAAAAAGACTAAGGAATGAAGTTTGCAAACCGTGGTTATAAAAGTTCATGAACCGATTCAAGTGAATCAAATCATCTTTGCTTCAATTGTGTCTTGTTTAGTACATGAGATTTCCTTTCAATTGAACAAATCTCTAACTAGTTTATCTTGAAGTCACTTGAACTAGTTATGGTAAAGAAGAACATGGTTGATATGAAATGCTCATATGGCTAACCATTTGGTTAACTATTGTTGAACCAACAAGTGCATACGTTTGGGTACGGTTAACAAACCTGGAAACGTGTATTGTCAAGTGTGTGTAACAAGCTAAGTTTTCGATCTAACGGTTGAGAAATATTAGCTTGAATCTAAATCAGGTTTTCATCTAACAGTGGATATTGATTGCTTTGTTAGCAAGGTAACTTAATTGCAAACCCTGATTTAAAAGACTATATAAAGGAGACATCTAGTACTGTGCAAAACTAATCCCCACACCTTACGTGTGATACTAGTTTGCGTGTTAGAGTCGTTTCTCCTTTAACCTTTGGTTTTCTTCTTCTAAAACCAGGTTAACGACTTAAAGACTTCATTGGGATTGTGAAGCCAGGCCGATACTACTTTTTATCGTAGTTGTGTGATATGATCTTGCATCTTCTTTTGTACGAGTACAATCAGATTGATTGGATTGAGATTGATATCTCCGATAGGAAAGATATAAAATGTAGTCACAAACATCTATGTCTCATTTTTTGTGATTCCGCAATATCTTGTTTCGCTACCATACGATTAAGATTGTTGTGAGGTGATTGATAACTCTAGGATGTTCTTCTGGAATATAAGACCAAATTATCAATTGGTTCATGTTCACCTTGATTATTATCAAAAGACGAAACAAAACCTTTAGGGTTTATCTGTGGGAGATAGATTGATCCTTTGATAGACTTATCTGTGTGAGACAATTTTGTTTATTGTCAAAGCCTGCGATTTTGGGTCGTAGCAACTCTTAGTTGTGGGTGAGATCAGCTAAGGGAATCAAGTGCACAGTATCCTGTTGGGATCAGAGGCGTAGGGAGTACAACTGTACCTTGGATCGGTGGGAGACTGATTGGGGTTCAACTACAGTCCAATCTGAAGTTAACTTGGAGTAGGCTAGTGTCTGTAGCGCCTTAATACAGTGAGTGTTCAATCTGGACTAGGTCCCGGGGTTTTTCTGCATTTGCGGTGTCTTCGTTAACAAAATTTCCGGTGTCTATGTTATTTCAATTTCCGCATTATATTGTTTTATCTTTATAATTGAAATAATACAGGTTGTGCGTTTAGATCATCAATTAGAATAATCCAACCTTTGGTTGTTGATTGTCATTGATTGATCCTTGGATATTGGTCTTTGGTATCATCCAAGTTATTCCTTGTGTTTTATTAAAGACTCGCTGATTTCTATTAGCTCGAGTAAATCAAATAAAGAGAGAGATATTAACTCATTGATATACTTTAATCTAGATTGAGTCTGACTGTCTAGTTGTTTCTCTAACAAAGTATATTGGAGTTAGTCCATTGATGAGTGCTAAAAAGTGCATATTTCTATATATTTTTCTTGGCATTTAACTCATCTTTTGTGCATTAATTCTACATTTTATCCCATATTCTGTATTTTCATTGTTTTCAAGAATAAATATTTTTATTAATTAATTTTGTATTTTTAGGTACCAAATAAAGATTAGATGAGTTGCGGAGCCAAAAGAGCAAAGACACGGGAGAAATCCGGTGGAATCTCTAGCGGAAAAGAAGTGAAGAATGTGTTATGGAAGACTCAAGGATAAAAATGGGCTTAAAAAGGAAGAAATTGTTCTTAAAGAAGAAGTGGGCTCAAGATTACCTAAGCCCAAATCCAATTCCTAAACCCAAATCCAATTCCTAAACCCAAATCCATATCCCAAACCCAAAATTCAATACCCAAACCCGTTTTCCTTCTTAACCGTAAGATTGGATCCATTCCATCATCCAACGGTCGCTGCGTCATCATGCATCAGATTTCGACGCACCGTACCAACACTACAGCACCTAACTCCATCTTGAGCCGTTAGTTTCGTTGTATTTTTGCATCCAACGGTCGCTCATAATTTGTCTCCATCTCGCCGTTAGATCCGTTTCAGAAGTTATCATCCCACGGATTCCCTTCACAAAACATCAAATTTGATGATCCCGTTTAACACCTAAGCAACCTAATCCTATTACCCACACCAAACACACCCTAACCAAAACCCATCGATCCATCTCCTTCTTCCCCTCTTCTGCAACAGCGACGCTCCCCCAAATCACTCCACCATCTTCTCCCCCCAAATCACTCCACCATCTTCTCCCCCCAAATCATTCAACCATCACCACTCGAGCCATCATCACTTAGACCTACTTTTCTAGCCACTTATTACATCACCTCCTAATCGTTTCATCTCACAGGAACCCTAGGTTAGGAGTTGATGAAATAGGTGAGGTTAGAGGATAAATCGAAGGCATGGGTAGCATCAGCAGACGACAAGGAAGCATGGGTGAAAGTTCTCGAGTAGTTTTCAATGTATGAGGTGATTTAATCTCACTTTTTGTCAGAACCCTAGTTCACTGTTTTGGGGGATTTTAGGTTAAAATTTATTGTTTGTATAAATAGATGGGTGGGTGTGTAATAGAAGGGGATCTCTGGACTAGACAGTAGAGAATTGAAACAAATTTATTTTGATGCAATTCCAATTTCAGTTCTTCTTATGCAGTTAACAGTGAATGTGTGCATGTTGTTTTCAATTATCTCGAATGTTGAATGTTGCTTGAATTATCATACTCAATGAATGTTATTGCTAGTTACATGTTTAGCATGAGCTAAACTGCATTAGGCTGAGGCTCAGATGAAGCCTAGTGCATCGTCAAATGGTGAATTGCTAGGATAGTTATCTTGTTGTCTGTTTTGATTGAGCAATGGGAAGAGATTGATGCTCATAGTGCCTGTGATTGATTGTTCTGTCAAAAGACAGCCAATGCTAGGGGCAAACTAGTGAGCAAATTAGTTTTCCTCCCATTCTAGATGTATGCATAGGATTTTCAACTCAACCTAGGATCACATTGTTTGGATAGGACACAAAGGTGGATTCTAAGCCCTTAGCTTAGCCACAATCCCTTATTGCAGTCACTTACAATTTCAGTCTTGTTTTGCTTCCTGATCAGTTTATCTCCTTACCTGTTTTGCTTGTTTAATTTCTTGCAATTTGTAGCTGTTGTGCACTGAAATCAGTGCACAAACTCACCCCTGCCCTTGGCTCACAGCCTTGGTTCCATGCTGTTTTGTCATCTTTGCTTTGTTAACTGCCTTGGTCTTTCTCTTTGCTTCATTTCCATTGCCATCCTCACTGCCATTTTCACCATTTCCTTTGCTTTTCTTCACTATCACTCTCCACTGCCACTGTCACCTGTTTTGTGTTTTGTATTTGTATCTGTTTTCTTGTGTTTATTGTTTTATCATCCATTGTCTCATTATTTCACTACCATCTTCATTGCTTTGTAAATATCACAGCTTCACTGCCACTATTTGCTCTTTCTTCTCATTTGTTTCTCCTGTTCTTGTTAATGCATTCATTACCTTGTTTTACAAAAGCCCAGTGTAATCTAGTTCATAGCTCAGAAGCCTAGCTAATCTAAAGGCCCAGCCAACTGAGCCCAAGGCTCAGTTCATTCCAAAAATCAAAGGTCCAGTCCACTGTGGACTTAATCAAAGCCCAAGGCCCAGTGCAATTCAAAAGACCAAAAGCCCATAAGTTCACAGTCAATCCAAAAGCCCACTGAGCCCAAAACCATTTCATTGTTACAAAAACCCACTAAGCCCAAAGCACAATTAGAAGCCCAATAGCAATTTAGAGCCCAAATAGCTAGAAACTCCAAACACCCCCAGTCTCTGTGGATCGACCCGTACTTGCACGAGCTATAACTGACGACCGTGCACTTGCGGTATTACTGTAGGCCCGCGTTTTTATTTCGCTTCAATTTTATACGCTTTCCCGGGCCCACCAAGTTTTTGGCGCCGCTGCCGGGGACTCGGGTTTGTTTCTCTAGTAGTTTTATTAGCTATTTTTGCATTTCACTGCATAGCATTTGCATCTTCATCTGCTTCACTTCATTTGCTGTTGGACCTGCTGTTCTGAACCAGTTTTTCCTCTGCTGGGACGCCACCAAGGAAAAGAACCAAAGCCCAACTGGGTTTTTGCAACAATATCAGAGCAGCTGGGCTGTGCTTAAAAGGTAACCCATTCAGAGAACCCGAATTGTGGGCTTCCAATTTTTAATTGTGGGCTTGTAATATTAAAGCCAATTTTTGGGCTTTTTATTTTCTGTTGGGTTTGTAATTAATTTTTGTGGGCTTGTTTGTTTAATTTGTGGGCTTGTATTTAATTTTTGTGAGCTTGTTTAATTTGGACTTGTATTTTGTATTCTGGGTTTTTAAACCCAGCTGAGCTTGTAACCGATCACGCTAGGTTAACTCGTTAGTGGGCCGAGTACCCAAATTCTAGGCCGAGATTTTGGACTCAGTTTCACCAAACGTTTTCAAACCAGCTGAGCCAAAGCAAACACAAAACCAAACAGTGGGCTTGCTCCCATTCAAAAACCAAATTTTATTTTCTTTTTTAAAAAAAATAAAAATAAAAAAAAAAATATTAAAAATTAAAAATTGAAAGAAAAAAAAACATAAAAAATGGAGCTCATTTACCTTGAAATGTTGACTCTTGTGCAAATATGTAATTATTAGGAGTCTTAGTCTAGATATTTAGGCACCCTGATTCTAGCACAATTCACATAGTGATAAGAAATTTGCACGCGCACGATCTACCAATACATGTATGGCCTCGATCTTCAAGGTGTTTGATAGGAAGTCACGATTGCCAATCACTTTAGAATACTGAACGAAACTTGACTAGCTTGTTCTTTGGTTGGTTGGGATAGAAGGTGGAGGTTACATTAAGAAAGACAACCATCGAATTTAACTGGGTGCATCAAAAAGGGCTACCTCTTGCAAAGTGTCATGTAATTTTGTGTTTCCTTTTGTCTTTGTATCAAAAGTGTTTCATTTTCTAAAAAAAAAAAAAAAATCAGAAAAATACAAAAAAAATCAAGTATTTATCAATTCCATCCTCTCTTGTTCCAAAAATAAAAGAGAGTAGTCAATGTAAATAAGAGTCATGTAAAGAGTCATTTTGTTGTTTCATTGTAATAAGCAAGGAGGGTGTATGCCATTGATGTACAACGCGAGTAATTGTGAAATACCTCCAACTCATTCACAATTCTCGTAAAGTCCGGACAGCTAGCTAGATTTCGACCTTGGTTCTTAGCCTGAGAAACTATCTCTTGGTGATTAGTAGTCATAACCTCCGATCTTTCTTTACACATGTGTAGATACACTTTACACTCTTATCACATGTCTTTATTTGTTATCAGTGCTAGGATTGTGCCTTTGATAGCTAGATTGACATCTCCATTTTGCTGTGAGCTTAAACTGACTTGCACATGTTACATTTGATGGAATATGAGCTTATATTTTGACCTAGAACTTTGTAGGTACGTTCTAAGCAAACCTTCACGAGACTTAACTCGTCCACTAGGGACACTTAGTGGTTTAAAAGGCTTAGTGCATATGCTAAATGCATTCGAGAGACCAGCGACAGTGGTATAGGTAGGATTTCCTTAGTTTTGTTTTACTTGAGGACAAGTAAAATTCAGGTTTGGGGGTATTTGATGAGTGCTAAAAAGTGCATATTTCTATATATTTTTCTTGGCATTTAACTCATCTTTTGTGCATTAATTCTACATTTTATCCCATATTCTGTATTTTCATTGTTTTCAAGAATAAATATTTTTATTAATTAATTTTGTATTTTTAGGTACCAAATAAAGACTAGATGAGTTGCGGAGCCAAAAGAGCAAAGACACGGGAGAAATCCGGTGGAATCTCTAGCGGAAAAGAAGTGAAGAATGTGTTATGGAAGACTCAAGGATAAAAATGGGCTTAAAAAGGAAGAAATTGTTCTTAAAGAAGAAGTGGGCTCAAGATTACCTAAGCCCAAATCCAATTCCTAAACCCAAATCCAATTCCTAAACCCAAATCCATATCCTAAACCCAAAATTCAATACCCAAACCCGTTTTCCTTCTTAACCGTAAGATTGGATCCATTCCATCATCCAACGGTCGCTGCGTCATCATGCATCAGATTTCGACGCACCGTACCAACACTACATCACCTAACTCCATCTTGAGCCGTTAGTTTCGTTGTATTTTTGCATCCAACGGTCGCTCATAATTTGTCTCCATCTCGCCGTTAGATCCGTTTCAGAAGTTATCATCCCACGGATTCCCTTCACAAAACATCAAATTTGATGATCCCGTTTAACACCTAAGCAACCTAATCCTATTACCCACACCAAACGCACCCTAACCAAAACCCATCGAGCCATCTCCTTCTTCCCCTCTTCTGCAACAGCGACGCTCCCCCAAATCACTCCACCATCTTCTCCCCCCAAATCACTCCACCATCTTCTCCCCCCAAATCATTCAACCATCACCACTCGAGCCATCATCACTTAGACCTACTTTTCTAGCCACTTATTACATCACCTCCTAATCGTTTCATCTCACAGGAACCCTAGGTTAGGAGTTGATGAAATAGGTGAGGTTAGAGGATAAATCGAAGGCATGGGTAGCATCAGCAGACGACAAGGAAGCATGGGTGAAAGTTCTCGAGTAGTTTTCAATGTATGAGGTGATTTAATCTCACTTTTTGTCAGAACCCTAGTTCACTGTTTTGGGGGATTTTAGGTTAAAATTTATTGTTTGTATAAATAGATGGGTGGGTGTGTAATAGAAGGGGATCTCTGGACTAGCCACTGTTTTGGGGGATTTTTGGCGCCGCTTCCGGGGAGTGGTGCTGCCATCTGCTGATTTCCTTTGCTGTCTTTCATCTACCATTGCATCTCTGTCAAGATCATTGCAGCTTCTGCCTTGCAATCATTGCACACTGCTTTTGCAATCTTTGCACAAGATCATTGCAGAGTTGTCTGAGATCATTGCACTCTTGTTCACTTGCAGGTGCCACTGAGTTGCTGCAGAACTGTGTTGCTGGCCACCTGAGCTGCTGCTGAAACCTTGTCTGTTGCTGTTGCTGCAGCTGGGACTGGTGAGTTTCTGCTGCTGTTGAACCTGGCCAAGGAAGCTGTTGCTGCTGCCAGACCAAGCCCAAAGCTAGTGCATCTCTGCCGCTGGGCTGTGCTGCTGTTGCTCCTGGGCTGCTGCATCTCAACAAGTTGCTGGGCTCGTCCAACTGAGGTGGGCTTCGTTGCTGTTGCTTCTGCTGGGCTGCTAAACCCAACTGCTGTTGCTGGGCTTGCTGCGTGAGCTACTTAGGACGATCCTAAATCCCAACTGGGCTGTGCAACTAAAAGGGGACCAAAAGCCTATTTTTGGGCTTCCCTCCAAAAATCAAGTAAGCCTAACCCATGAGTTAACCCACTTGGGCCTCATTTAAATTCAAATTCGGGCTTGTAATAATTAATTTAATTATTTAGTTGGGATTGTAATAATTTTTATTTTTCCTTTATTTTCTTTTTCTTTTTATTTTTCTTTGGGACTGTAATTATTTTTTGTCTTTATTTTTCTTTTATTTTTCTTTTTCTTTTTGTTTTTCTTTTATGGGCTTGTCTTAATTATTATTATTGTTTTTATTTTCTTTTATGGGTTGTGCTAATTTATGCTAGGTTTAGTTCAAATTTTTTTTTTCCAAAGCCCAATTTTAAACCAAAAACAAAATCCCTTATTAAAACCAAAACCCATTCAAAACCAAATCTTCGTAACCCTTGTGGGCCAAATTGTTTCCGATTGCTCTGTCTGACCAACATGTTAGTTGAGGTACCTACAAGGACATGACTGTGACCTATAGAGACCAAACAAACAGACTTGTTAGAATTAATCAAGAAGAACCTATCGAAATTCTGAGTTCTGAGGTAGACAGCCCAGATCAAACCGAAACAATGGGAGAACCCCGTACCCTCAAGGATTATATGTACCCAACTAGATCCAGTCAACCTTCTTGTATTGTTCTACCCGAGGATAATGGCCATTATGAGCTGAAATCGAGCACAATACAGATGCTTCCTATTTTTAGAGGTGTTGAGAATGAAAACCCGTACCACCACGTGAGAGAATTCGAGGAAATTTGTGGAACTCTGCGTTTCACTCAAATGTCCGACGAAACCCTAAAGTTAAGGCTCTTTCCTTTCTCCCTGAAAGATAAGGCAAAGGCCTGGCTTTATGCTTTACAGCCTCAATCCATCATGACATGGGATGACCTCATAAAGGAGTTTTTCAAAAAGTTTTTCCCGAATCACAAGACTGCGACAATTCGTCAAAGTCTGAATAGCTTTGTGCAATTAGAGGGTGAGACCTTAGCTAGATACTTGGAGAGATTCAATAAATTATTGCTCCAATGTCCCCATCATGGTTTTGAAAAATGGAGACTTGTGCAAATTTTGTATGAAGGTCTAGATGTGTCCACCCGAACAACGGTTGAGTCGATGTGTAATGGTCTATTCGTAGACAAAACTGCTGATGCGTCTTGGGACTTCTTGATTGAAGTAGCTGAAAAGACGCAACAGTGGGAATCCATCCGTGAACCCAGAAAAACTACATCCGAAGCGAAGGCTTTTAGGATTGAAGCAGATTTCGAGGGAAGAGCAAACATGGCATCAATAGTTAGGAGATTAGAAGAGTTAGAACTACATAAAAATTCAAAACCTTCCACCACTACTCTCCGAGAACATGTCGCTTCGTCTGTATGTGCCGCTTGTAACGATCCCAACCATCAATTCCAAAATTGTCCCGATTTGCTTGCAGTCCAGGAATCTAGGCTTGAACAGGCACATGCCATGTTTCAAAAACAAGAACATAACCCCTATTCACAGACCTACAATCCAGGATGGAGAAACCACCCTAACTTTTCATGGTCAAAAGGACCCACTCAGGGAGGACCATCTCAACCCAATCAGAGCTATCAAAACAATCAGGGATATCAGAACAATCAAGGTTATCAACACCCGAGGAACCCTCAACAACAATCAAACTCTCAACAACAATCATATCTTCAACACAATACCGACAAGAGATTATCCGCCCTAGAGGAAATGTTCCAGAGTCTGGTGCAAAGTCAGAAAAGTCTTGATCAAAAGATGGGTCAAATCTGTGATTCCATAGGTGAGAGAGAAAAGGGTAAACTTCCGAGCCAACCCCAACAAAATCCAAGGAGTGTATTTCAAACAGGCTCTTCATCCTGCAAGGAAACCTCTCCAGATCAAGTCCATGCCATTACCACCCTCCGAAGTGGTAAAGTCATCGAGAACAAAGTGGGCGAACCTAATGAATCTGATACAAATTCCACGCTGTCTCCACAACCCCAGAAAACCAAAGAATCTGAGCAAGTTGGAAAGCCTGACAATTCTACTGCTGTGAATGTCCCTTTGCCAACTCATTCTCCTGTTGCCCCATTTCCTCAAAGATTGATCTATCAACAGAAAAGTACCCATTACAATGAGATGTTAGATCTGTTCAAGAGAGTCAACATCAACATTCCTTTTCTTGAAGCAATCAAGCAAATCCCTGCTTATGCCAAATTCCTCAAAGACTTGTGTACTCAAAAGCGCAAGCTCAATGTACAAAAACGTGCTTTCTTAGCTGAGCAGGTGAGTTCCATCATTCTGAACAAAACTCCACCCAAGTTTAGGGATCCAGGATGTCCAACAATTTCTTGCACTATAGGAGAACACACGGTCAATAAAGTGTTATTAGACCTAGGTGCAAGTGTTAACCTACTGCCATATTCTGTTTATGAGCAGTTAGGTCTTGGGGAGTTGAAACCAACATCTATCACTCTACAACTGGCAGACCGATCTGTCAAGATTCCTCGTGGAGTGGTCGAAGACGTTTTGATCAAGGTTGACAAATTCTATTTTCCCGTAGACTTCATTGTCTTAGACACTCAACCTGTACAAAACCCAGACTGTCACATTCCTGTCATCTTAGGACGTCCTTTCTTGGCTACGTCCAACGCGATCATTAATTGTCGTAATGGAGTGTTGAAACTGTCTTTTGGTAACATGACGGTAGAATTGAATGTGTGCGATATTAGTCAACAACCTGTGAATCTTGATGATGATGATGTGCATGAAGTTAATATGATTGAAGGATTAATGCAAGATTCGTTGACTAACATTCTATCCGTCGACCCCTTTCAAGCATGTATGGAGAACTTTAACTCAGATTCCTATGATGATGCATACTGTAGTGACGTCCTATCTCTGCTCGAATCTGTACCTCAAATGGACGTCACTGAAAGGAAATATGAAGTGGAACCACCCTTACTCTCTGATTCCAAGCTTATTCCATCTATTGTTGAGCCACCCAAGCTTGAATTGAAAACATTGCCTAGTACGTTGAAGTACGCATTCCTAGGTTCTTCTGATACTTTACCTGTCATTATTTCATCATGTTTAGACACGGAACAGGAAAGTAAGCTTTTAGAAGTACTTAAGGAACACAAGGAGGCCTTAGGATGGACCATCTCAGATCTCAAAGGAATTAGTCCCACCATTTGCATGCACCACATTAACCTTGAAGAGAATGCCAAACCATCGAGGGAAATGCAAAGGAGACTTAATCCTAACATGAGAGATGTAGTCAAAGGAGAAATCCTGAAACTACTTGATGCAGGTATCATATACCCAATTCCCGATAGCAAATGGGTTAGTCCCATTCAAGTTGTGCCTAAGAAGTCAGGCATTACTGTAGTTCAGAACGACAAGAATGAATTAGTCCCTACTCGTAAAACCACAGGATGGCGAGTATGCATCGACTACAGGAAGTTGAACACAGTAACAAGGAAGGATCACTTCCCGCTCCCTTTCATTGACCAAATGCTAGAACGTGTGTCTGGACACAGTCACTACTGTTTTCTAGATGGCTTTTCCGGTTATAACCAAATTCACATTGCTCCAGAAGATCAGGAAAAAACTACATTCACGTGTCCATTTGGGACGTTTGCTTATAGACGTATGCCCTTCGGGTTGTGTAATGCACCTGCTACTTTTCAGCGTTGCATGATGAGCATTTTTTCTGACATGATAGATAGTTTTCTCGAGATCTTTATGGATGATTTCTCTGTTTTTGGTTCCTCGTTTGACGAATGTTTGAAGCATCTTGCCCTCGTGATATCCAGATGTAAAGAAAAAAACCTTGTTCTAAATTGGGAAAAATGCCATTTTATGGTGAATTCAGGAATAGTTCTAGGACACATCATCTCAGAAAAAGGAATTGAAGTGGATAAAGCTAAAGTTGACCTCATTCAACATCTACCACAACCTCGCTCTGTGAAGGAGATCAGATCATTTCTAGGTCATGCTGGTTTTTACCGGCGATTCATCAAAGATTTCAGCAAAATCTCCAGACCTCTGTGCAGTCTTCTCTCCAAAGATGTTGCCTTCAATTTCGATGCTGCTTGTGCGAAGGCATGGGAGGAATTAAAAACCCTTCTCACCACCGCTCCTATAGTCCGACCACCCGATTGGAAGCTTCCGTTCGAACTTATGTGTGATGCCTCTGATTATGCTGTTGGTGCTGTTTTAGGACAGCGAGTTGATAGACTACCATATGTGATATACTATGCTAGCAAAACCCTTAATGATGCCCAACTCAATTATTCAACTACCGAGAAGGAATTGCTTGCCGTCGTTTTCGCATTAGAAAAGTTTAGATCTTATCTGATAGGGTCTAAGATCATCATATACACAGACCATGCGGCTTTGAAGTATCTTCTTTCCAAGAAGGATGCTAAAGCTCGCCTTATTCGATGGATACTATTATTACAGGAATTCGATCTCGAAATCCGTGATAAGAAAGGTTGTGAGAATGTGGTTGCTGATCATTTGTCTAGATTAACTTTAGAGTCTATTGATGAATTTGAGCTGATTAGAGAATCATTCCCAGATGAACAGCTGATGTCTATCTCAGACCTTCCTTGGTTTGCTGATATTGTTAACTATCTCGCTACAGGTAGGATGCCCTCACGTTGGTCGAGACAAGACCGCTCTAAATTCCTGGCTGAAGTTAAACATTTCCTTTGGGATGACCCATATTTGTTTAAGTACTGCCCAGACCAAATCATTAGGAAATGTGTCCCCAACACCGAACAGAAAGATGTGATATCTTTCTGTCATGACCAAGCATGTGGAGGGCATTTTAGTGCCAAGAAAACCGCTGCGAAGATCTTGCAGTGTGGGTTTTACTGGCCATCGCTGTTTAGAGACTGTTATGAGTATTGTATTGCTTGTGAGCGCTGTCAGAAACTAGGAAGTATCTCAAGGAGAAACATGATGCCATTGAATCCTATTCTGATTGTTGAGATTTTTGATGTTTGGGGGATCGACTTCATGGGTCCATTTCCCATGTCTGACAGCAAGTTGTACATCTTAGTCGCCGTTGACTACGTCTCCAAGTGGGTAGAAGCCATCGCAACCAGAACAAATGACCACAAGGTGGTACTTTCCTTTTTAAAGGAAAACATATTTTCACGTTTTGGTACCCCGAGAGCTATCATCAGTGACGGTGGCTCACATTTCTGCAATAGGCACTTCGAGTTTTTAGTACGCAAGTATGGAATAACTCACAAGGTTGCTACTCCGTACCACCCTCAGACCAGTGGACAAGTGGAAGTATCTAATAGGTAAATCAAGCACATTCTAGAAAAGACGGTTAACCCGTCTAGGAAAGATTGGTCAATAATATTGAATGATGCTTTGTGGGCCTATAGAACAACTTATAAGACACCAATTAGCATGTCCCCCTATCGTTTAGTGTATGGAAAGCCGTGCCATCTTCCTGTGGAGTTAGAACATCGAGCTTATTGGGAAATTAAGCAACTGAACTTTTCTCTGGACGAAGCTGGAATTCAACGGAAACTTCAACTCAACGAGTTGGAAGAATTGAGAAATGAGGCTTATGACAGTGCCAGGTTATATAAGCAGAAGATGAAGATATTTCATGACAAGCGTATTCTACGCAAATCCTTCACTCCTGGTCAGAAAGTCTTGATGTATGACTCCCGATTACATCTTTTTCCAGGAAAACTGCGTTCCAGATGGAAGGGTCCGTACCTAGTACGCACAGTTTTTCCTCATGGAGCTGTAGAGCTGGAGGATTTTTCCAACAAGAACGTTTTCAAAGTCAACGGGAAGAGATTAAATCCATTCCTTGAGCCATTTCCACCCGACATTGAAACAACCAACCTGGAGGACCCGGTCTATGTGGACTAAACTGGTCCACTCTTTCCCTAAATAACCAAAAAGTTTTCATTCCCGACAAAACCAAATTTTTCCCAAAAAGTCCAATCCCTTTAAAAACCAAATTTTCTTGTAGATAATATGTTAGTCTAATATTTTATTTTCTTTTGTATATATTTTGTGCTCATCCATTGTGACTCCGAATATGTTGGAGTTTTGCCTTGGATAACGGAGTTTTAATTCTGCTTTCGCCGAAATCGGGTATTCTCTCTCCTTTTACTCTACTCAGCATGTCCCTTTCCATATGTTGTATTTTAATTCTTTCCATATTTTTAAACATTGAGGACAATGTTTAGTTCAGGTTTGGGGGTATTGATGAGTGCCAAATATTGTATATATTTATCCCTTTTTGTTGGCATTTAACTCATCTTTTGCGCAGTAATTCTACATTTTATCCCATATTCTGTATTTTCATTGTTTTCAAGAATAAATATTTTTCTTACTTAATTTTGCATTTTTAGATAATAAATAAAGTTCGGATGAGTCGTGGAGCGAAAAGAGCAGAAAAGTAGTGAAAAGCCGGGAGAAATTACGCAAGGAAGCCGCGAAGAATGGTGCGCACAACCTCATTTTCTACATACAAAAGCGCCTCCGTTCTCAGCCATCAGATCAGTTCTCGGGAGCATCCAACGGTCGCTCCTTCATAGAGCATCAAAATTTGATGTCTCTGCCGAGCACCACAGCGCTGAAATTCCAAGCCTTCAGATTAGATGGTAGTTGAATCCAACGGTCGCTCCTATGCCTGTGCATCAACTCCCGATGATTCCGCCATACACTACAACACCTAACTCCATCTGGTGCCGTTAACTTCGCTGCACCTCAGAATCCGACGGTCGCTTCACACATCCTTCCATCTGTCCGTTCGATTCCACTCAGAGCCGATGATCCAACATCTCAGATTCGCCAACATCTAAATCTGATATCCCGCCTCACACAGTAGCAGCCTATACCTATACCCTGACCCGACCCATTCTTCTCCTCTTTCTTTCTTCTCCTCCACCCGACAGTAGCTCTGCAACTGCAACTACACCTCCCCTCTCTGCCATGCCGCTGTCGCTTACACCACCATCACCTCCACAGTTCTGCCACCACCACCAGTTCCATCACTGCCACTACCATCCCCAACACCCTAGCCTAGCTATTTTCTTCATCTCACAACCTCTGAAACCCTAGGTTTTGGGGTGAGTAAAATAGCTAGAAATTAGGGGACAATAGGAGCAGGGAGAGCATAAGAGGGACATCAGGAAGCATGGGTCGAGCCAATTTTGGGAGAATGTAAGCAAATTTTAGGTAATTTAAAATTGCCCTAATTTTCTGATTTGGGGAAAATGTGTGTAAACCCTAATTTGCTAATTTGGGTATAAATAGGACTGATGTGTGATGAGAAAAAGGTTGTTCTTGGACTAGCCAAGCTTCCACCCAATTTGGGTTAGTTCAATTTCAATTCTTGCACTGTTAAATTGCACTGTTAGTTTGTAATGTGATGCTCCTGTTAACTTTCATTGCTCCTGTTAGTTGCACTTTCACTCTTAATTGCATTTGTTGTCATGTTAGTTTGCCATGTTATGTTAGTTTGCCATGTTACTCAATGTTAGCTCATTGTTGTTGTCACTGTTAGATTAATGTTCATTTGTTGTTCCAATTCACTGTCTTGTAATATTAGTTTGATGGAATGCTAGGCTAGAAGCCTTTAAAGCACTGTTTTGATTGAGCAGTGGGGAGAAATTAGTGCTCATAGCAAGCTAATTTTCTTCCCACTCCATGTAATTGCTTAACTCTATTGCATTGTGTTATTTGAGTAGTGGGGAGAAACTAGTGCTCACTAGTGACAATGAGCAAGCTAGCTCTCTTCCCACTCTAAAAGAGTGCCTTAGTTTAGCTCCATGTTAGCTTAACCATTTCCCCTGCCTTTGTGTCATTTTCACTTTGCTCCTTTGTGTTGTGTTCACTGTTTAGTTTTCATTAGCTTTGTTTTCTTGTTTTGCATTGTTTTTGCCTTGTTATTTGCTTCCCCTCCTGCCCTGCAACTCTGTTGCTGCTGCACTGCTGTGCAATTTCTCTGCTGCAGTTGCTGTTGCAGCTCTTGCTCTTGCTGTTGCAGCTCTTGCTCCTGCTGCAGCTCTTGCTCCTGCTGCTTTGCTTCCTCTGCTGCCTTTCTGCAGCTGTTGCTGCCACTCCTTGCCTTGTGCTGCTGCTGCAGTACTGCTCCCTTTTTCCCCTGCTGCTGCCTCCTGCCTCAGCTGCTGTTGCTGCTGCCAATCCACTTCTGTGGCTCTTGCACTGCTGCTGTTTGCTTTGCTCTCCACTGCTACTTCAGTTCCTGCAGCCCAAAGCTCACTTCAAAAGTTGAGCCCAATCCAATCCAGGCTTAACCAAAGGCCCAGGTTCTTGACTGAAACAAAAACCCAAGGTTTAGTTCACTAAGACCCATTGCATTAAGGCTCAAAGCCCAGTTTAGGTTAAGGTTAAAAAAAAACCCAATCCAAATCAACTGTGGGCTTAACCCAAAGCTCAATCAAAGGCTCAAAGCCCATTTGCACTTCAAAGATAACTGAGCCCAGGCTCAGTTCATTTTATGTTTAACAAACCCACTAAGCCCAATCCATTCAAAGGGCATTCAAACCCAAATAGTACATTAAGCCCAACACTTCCAAAGGGCTTCTAAGCCCAAAGCAAACTAGAAACCCAATTAGCTAAAACACTTCCGAAACACACCCGATCTCTGTGGATCGACCCGTACTTGCACGAGTTACAACCGACAACCGTGCACTTGCGGTATTACTGTAGGCCCGTTTTCATTGCATCAATTCTATACCCTTTTCCGGGCCCAACA